>NW_004443941.1:5480868-5563559 GCF_000243295.1 Trichechus manatus latirostris | reverse complement strand
ACCATGGTCCCCAGAGCCCTCCGTCCAGCAACTCAGTCCCTCGGGGAGTTTGGATGTGTCCATGGGGCCTCCATGACCTTTCCTTGTACAGGTTTACAATTAATTTTTAACAAAGTGGTGAAATGTTAATTTAATGGAAAAAGGTGCTGAAACAACTGGATGTCTATATACAAAAAAAAAAAAAAAAAAGTAAACCTTAATCAATAGCTCATATAAAAACTAGCTCAACATGGATCATAGACCTACAGTTCAGTTATGAAGCTACAAAACTTCTAAAAGAAAGCAAGAGAGATAATTCTCACAATCTTAGGTTCAGCAAAGTGTTCTTAAATATAATAAGAAAAGTATGACCCATAAATGTAAAACTTGAACCCTGGACTTTATCAAAATTAAAAAGATTTGCTCTGCAAATACATTGTTAGGAGAATAAGTAGAAAAGCCACTGACTTTGAGAAAATATTTCTAAATCATACGTTTGGCCAATGACTTGTATCAAGACTATACAAAGACTTATCAAAACTCAACAATAAGAAAATACAACCCAATTTAACAAATGGGCAAAATTTTTTAATAGATACTTCATCAAATAATATATACTGATGACAAATAAGTACGTGAAAAGATGCTCCACACCGTTAACCATTAGTTGAGTCCAGATTATAATCACAATGTGTACCACTACATACCTTTTAGAATTGAAAGGAAAAAAAAAGCAAAAACTTGACAAAATCAAATGCTGATAGGGATTCAGAGCAATGGAACATTCATACATTGCTGTGGGATTGAAAAGTGGTACAACCAGTTTGATTACTTTGGGGAAGTTTCTTATAAAATTAAACATTCATTTACCATATGATCCAGCAAATGCCACTCTTAGAGATATATTCAAGAAAAATGAAAACTTAAGTTCACAGGAAACCTATACATTAGCATTTATAGCAGCTTTATTCACATTGTTTCAAAGTGAAAACAACCCAAATGCCATTCAACCATGAATGGATTAACTGTGTTACCTTCATACAATGGGAAACTGCTCATCAATTAAAAGGAATGATTGATGAACACAACATGGGTAAATCTCAAATACATTTTGCTAAGTCAAAGACCCAAAGAACTCATTGCCATCAAGTCAATTTCGACTCACAGTGACCCAATAGGCAGAGTAGAACAGCCCCTGTAGGATTTCCAAGGAGCGGCTGTTGGATTCAAACTACTAACCTTTTGGTTAGTAGTCGAGCTCTTGACCATTGCGACACCAGGGCTCCAGGTCAAAGAACTCAGACCCCAAAGGCTGCATACTGTGTGATTCCATTTATACAGGCAGAGAAAGCATAACTATAAAGACAAATAACAGATCAGTGATTGCCGGGACATGGAGTGGTGGACCGGTTGGCTACAAAGGGGCAGAAAGAAGGAATTTTTCTGTATCTTGATTATGGTGGTAGATACATGATTCTGTCCATTTGTCAAAACTCATTGAATTGTACACCTCAAAGAGTGAACTTTCTATAAGTAAATTAAAAACAAACTTTAAAGAGTCTGACAAAAATAGTTTTGGGCCTGAGGAACTGTTGGAACTCAATCACCATTAACTAAAATTGGGAAGCTGCAAGGAGCGTAGGATTGGAGAGAACAATAGTTTGTTTTTTGTATGTATTAAATTTGAAATTCTCATCTTAAAAAACAAAAAATCCCCACTCAAAGCCCACAGCTTCCTCTAGCTATGTTTCTACCACTCTCACATCCCTTGGCCAAGGGTCAACAAAGGAATCCTCTGCTTCTCTCCTCACTGACTTCAGCTCCCATCTTCAAGGATGTGTTTGTATTTTTGACTTGAGATTGACTTTGGTTTCACCACCTTGACCATTGATATTGTTTTAGGACTTTTACTGAGTCATCCCATTGAGTTCATTTGCTTTCCATTGTTTTGAGTGGGATACCCTACCCATCTCCGCTCCCTCAAACCCCCGAATGGCTACTGATAGGATTGTCCAGACGTGGGAAGATCACGGTAGGTAGTAAGGTCTACCCAGAAGAATCAATCACTCTCTATTCGATACTTTCACTACATTTCATCTACAATTAAATGAGATATTACATGTAAATAGTTTAGTGCAGTGCTTGGCATACAGCAAGTTTGCAATAAATACTAGTTGTTATCAATGATATAACTGCTTTTCTGTCTTTTTCTTGTTATTGTTATATTGCTATATTTGTTCCATTGCAATCTTTGCCGTTTCTCCCCTAACCTGTTTTATTTCTTTGTACTCACTATTGGTAAATATTACCACCAGCTCTCAATTTACTCAAGTTACGGAACTGGAGTTGTCCTCAATTTCTCTCTCTCACTGTCAACATCCTCCAGTCATTACTACTATAGAATTTACCTCCTAACATCTATCACATGTCCCTCATCCTCTCTATTCCTATTGTTCTTACCTCTTCATGCCTTGCCTGAGCTAGTACAATAGTTTTATAATTGGATTGTTTTTTCTCTAAGAGATAATTTTCTCAATCTTAGGTTAGGCAAAGCGTTCTTAAATATAACATGAAAAGTAAGCTTCATAAGTGTAATGGATGCAAATATGATCTCATTTAAAACCCTTCTTCCATTCTTATTAGCAAGGCCATGAAGCCCCTCATCGTGTCCTTCCTCTGAGTAACAAGCCTCATGTCTGATTACTTCATCAAAGCACTCATCGATACCATATTTTTTGCGGTTCTTCCAAATTGTTTATGTCATTTTGCTTTTGTACATATTGTTCCTTTTGACCAGGAAAGCTCTAGTACCCCTAGTCTATTGGGGTAAACGCAATTTAAAAGCCATCTCATTTCTGAAGTGTTAAAAAGCTTAAGATGTCACTTTAAGGACTAAGGTGTGCCTGACTTAAGCCATATGTATGCGAAAGCTGGACAGTGAATAAGGAAGACCAAAGAAGAGTTGATGCCTTTAAATTGTGGTGTTTAAACATGGACTGCCAGAAGAACAAACAAATCTGTCTTGGAAGAAGTCCAGCCAGAATGCTCCTTAGAAACGAGGATGGCGAGACTTCATCTCACATACTTTACTTTGAACATTTTTATCAGGAGGGATCAGTCCCTGGAGAAGGACATCATGCTTGGTAAAGTAGAGGGTCAGCGAAAGAGGAAGATCTTCAATGAGATGGATTGACACAGTGTCTGCAACAATGGGCTCAAGCATAACAACAGTTATGAGGACGGCGCCAGATGGGGCAGTGTTTCGTTCTGTTGTATATAGGGTCGCTATGAGTCGGAAACGACAGCATCTAACATCAACGACAACAACACAGTGATGCCAATTGCCTTTCTGTTGTTTCCAGGGACAACACTCCACGTATCCCCTCCTATTTTTGTACTTAACTGTGTTATTGTTTCAAATTCATATGCCTCTTTTCTCAACTAGATTGAGTTTCTTGAATTCAGGCACGACTTATTAGTCTGTTTTTCCAATTTCTAGTCCAACACTGGACACATCACAGGTTCAGTGTAAGACTGACTTATTGAGCAAATAAGATGAAATAGAATTAACTGAGCTAGGTTTAGTAATATCCCCTGCACCTTTCCAGATTTATGATTCCATAATACATTAAAATTGGATAAAGCCAAGGATCAATTTTTAAAAATTTATTCAAGTTATTTAATGTAGAAAACATACCAGATATGAAGTTTCTTCATTTTCAAAGCATTACATTCCTCAATAAATACTTTGGATTTGCTAGCATTGTAACACACATAGCCCGTAGATGTATGTGGGTTTAACTGTGTCTGAATTTTACATACACATGATTTATTCTTTTACTTCAAAAGAATGGTATAAATTTGAACTGGCTATCAATCTTTGGCTATAGAAGAACGCCTTGTGTGCATACAATGTAATTCTATACTTGAGAGTGCTGAGATTTCATCTACTATAAATTTACTTGAAGATGCACTAAAAACATGGTCAGTGATGAAATTTTTAAGCAAGAAATCTTGAACAAAACAAAATGAATTAAAAGATTCAAGAACGACCTGTTGCTCCCAAAAGATATTTGGCCTCTTGATTAGTTCATATCAAATTCCAAAATTGGATCAAGGATGGATTGCTACTGGGTAGTATCTAAACCGTATTATTTTAGCAGGTATCTTTTTGCCATTATATTTTATGGACTGTGTTTGTAATTCTTGCTTCTGAAGAGTTACAATAGCACTATCATTTGACTCAGTAGATCAACCAATCTTTTTCTGAGTACCTACAATGTATATTATACTTAAGGGGAAGATGAATTAGAAAGATTCCGTCCTTCACATATGCTTATAGCTAGCTGACAAAACAATACTATTACTACTCCTAATATTGAGACCAACAACAAGTGTTAACAAATGTGTCCAGCAAGGAATTTATACAGATTATTAAGTTTAATCATTACAAAAAATCCTACGTATTAGATGTAGCAATTTTACTTAGGTAAGCACAAAGGAAATTAAGGCCTAAAAACTATAACACACTTATCCAAAATCACACAGTTATAAAGTAATAGAGATGAGATTTCTACCCAGAGATCGTGACATCAGAGGTTGTTCTCTTTAACACTATATCCTGTACTCTCCCTAAGTCTCACATTTGAACAATATGAACAGCTAAAAAGCACATGAACTAAATCGTAGTTCAACATAACAACCTAAGAAATATCCTGGGCAGCACAGCATATGTTACATTAATTGTCCAAAGAATGGCAAAGACAAAGTCTTTGGGTTTATCTTGATACTCTAAAGTACTCTAAGACTACCTTCTACCTCTTCCCTTTTAATGTGTCATCTTTTTTAACCAACTCACTGCCATCCTAATTTGATGGCAAAGTCCAGAATTCTGTAAATTTACTCAGTGTATTTTTCTATACTCACTTTTAAATGTACTAATTAATATTTTTGCTCTTTTGAAATCTGTCCAGAAACTAATAATCATGCATGCATGTGTAAATCAGTTGGTCTACCCACTTATATATGAGGCTGAAAAGGATGGATTCTGTTGAATTTTTGCAAAATGAGTTGGGCTAAAACATCCTCAGTATCTATCAGATGTGTGCCAATCAGATAACTATATGGTAGTAATGAATGTATAGCTGCAACCTATAAAGAACAGCTATTTTATAGCTGTTCTTACACTGTATCTTCAATTTTTCCTCTATTTTAAAGCTCCTATCCACGGTAACTTAGAAGTTTACAAAATTCAGAAGTAGTTTCATGAAGTCTGGATAAGTATGACTTCCGAGATTTTATGATGCAGCCACATGACTGTGTAAAAATGAAGTCAGATGATGACGATGTTCTTTGATTGTAAGAAAATACTCAGAAAATCAGTTGAGCCTTTTTTTCCTCCGGATTTCAATGTAGTTCATTACTACTTTTAGTTATAGTTTATATCAGGTATTGGATAGGAAGAAAAAGAAGAAAGAAAGACAGCTTTGTTGGAGAGTCTTTTCAGGGATTGATTTACTGAAAGAATAACTTCAGTAAGAATAGTTTTAACTCTAGCTTTCCCAAAGAACCAGCAATTTAAAAATTTAGATAACCCCCAAATCCAGACACATTAATTCCATGAAAATTTATGTTCAGTATAAACAATTCAAGATGGAGAATTATCCAGGAGAAACTGCATTCCGATGACTGTATTCAAAAACGTCATTAAAAGCTATAATATATAGACAGAGAAAGGCTAAGGCAGGAAAAGATTCAGTCTCAGCCTCATGAAATATCTGTGTTTACAACACAAGCCTTGAATTCTGGTGGCACAAATTCCCAAGCAAAAAGTGCACAGTCAGTTTTATGATTTTATGAAATTGCTTGACTGTGGGAGTTTATTTTGGGCATCTCTGATTTGATTTTCCTTTTGTGAATCTATTCACAGAGAAGCAAGAAGCCCTTGATATGAATACTTTTTTGCTTTCCAAAATATCTACGTACTTTTTTGATACAGTAGTAATTAATTTCATGATTGACTCCAAGATCTGTAGCAATATCCAGTTGGATTTCTCTGGCACCAATATTATTTTAATAGTATTTAATTTAATAATATTATTTACAAACATTGAAAAATGTGACATTGTTTCTGAGTTTTTCAACAAAAAGGGAGAAACTCAGCCGTAAGATGTTCTAATCTGCACATCCTCCCCATTTGCCCATTCTGATGGATGTGTGCATTGTGATCATGGTTCTAGTCCTGTGCTCTTTGCCTCTCAGAACCTTAGTTTCTTGTTCCATTAACCAGAAGCAATCATAGCTATACAGCACGGCTACTTGAAGAGTTAAATAAAAAATGTAAGTCAAAGAGCTTTGCCAATGAACCTTATTAAACAAGTGTTAGGGAGCCCCGATGGCACAGTGGTTAAGTACCAGGTGCGGTTCCAACCCACCAGCCACTCTGCAGGAGAAAGATGCGGCCGTCTGCTTCCGTAAAGATTTACAGCCTTGGAAACCCTATTGGGCAGTTCTGCTCTGTCCTATAGAGTCGCTATGAGTTGGAATCGACTCTATGGCAGTGGGTATACAAATGCTCGTTATTGTAGCCATTATTCCTAACAAACATTTAATTCTTAGCTTAATCTTTGTTCAAACAGAAAGCATTTTCTACTTTCCTTTCAACATACAGTTTTTCTCTTGTTTGGCGCTTGACCAAGCTCTTCAGACATGGTTAATTCATTCTTTTTTGATTAAAAATCATCTCTTCACAGCGAGGCATTGCTAACTTACTCCCACCTTCTGGAAAACCTCAAGAGCTACTCATCTACTGGAGTAATTTTGGGCAAGTTGAAACTTACGTTTCAGCCCATTGCTTTAAACACACATTTCTTACAGATTTGAAAGGAATCCTAAGATCAGGGGAACAAAAATTAAATATTTGAGCTTGTCATCTTTCTTTCTGATTCTATCATTTACTGTATTGTATGGTTGCTTATTTGATGTGGTAACAGTTTTGCCATACATTAACTGATCCTAACTATCTTTGGAAAGGATCGTTATAAGTAACTTACTAAATGAACACTACAGAAAGACATTTTTATTGAATTCTCTTTGATCTGTACATCAGCTAATGTCTATAAAGAGACCCGGCATGTCAAAAATTATAGAACTGTTGATTAACTATGCACAGGAGGCAATCCTACATGACATGAAGAGTGAAAGCAAAGCAAAGGTAGCAGGTGAATTTGATAAATTTTGGAGCACTTGGGGAAAAAAATCACAATTTAATGAAAATATAGTAGTCATCCTGTAGGTCTCTAAAGCAGGCACAATGTTGCAAAATGCTTTCTTTTTCTCTGTATTAAGTCTTACTGAATGCAATACTTATCCATTTATCAATTAATTGACTCTAAAAGCTTTCTAAAAAAGTGAAGCAAAAACCTGCATTAGCTGTAGGGTCAGTAATGAAGGCAGCGCTATTTTAAAACTTGCTGATTTTGTTTATATGCCTTCCAACATTTTTTATCGTTAGCATGTTTCATGCAATCACGAACTATTGGTTATAAAGCGTCTCAATACGAGCAGGGTCAATGTGGTCTACATTTATGGTTTACTGATCAGAAATGCACCACTAAATAACATTGACTTATGGGGTTACATAAACAAATTCTGAGTCTTTGAACCCTGTTGTATCTAAATACGATGGCATCTGTTGAGACGGGTAGGAGAATTCTCTTGATGGCACTGCTTGGTTGCCTAGCAATCAGTCTCCTGATGTGTTTAGGGAATCAGGCAATGAGCAAGAAGGCTGACGAAAGAAAGAAGCCACAAGACATCTTACGAAGGCGAATTACGTGTACAGAAGCATCTGTTTTAGCTTTTGCTTGAGTGTATAAAGCATCTGAAACTAGGCCAATGGTACCTCTGGATAAGCTCACCATGGAGATAGAGGGAGTGGGAACAGATGTCTTGGGTTGCTCATATGATTTTTTGGAAGATAGGGAAATGCTATGACTCTTGGGAGACTTCTAAGGATGCAAGAAGATGTCCAGTGTCCAGAACATGAATTGTAATGACCTTGGGAAATGACATTTTGAAAACTCGAAAAGATGTTCTTTGGTATTATTCTCAGTATAACATTTCAGTGCATGTTAATGATTACACATCATAAAGCAAGAAAAGGAAATAAATAGTTTCTTACTCCAAGAAGAGCAGAAAATGTGGATTGCTTTAAGGAAGGGATTGATACATTGGGCTAAACATGCCATAGCTTTTTTCGAGGAAAGCTTGGAATGTGTATTTTATTTTAGATGAATTCCCATTACATAGAGTACTATCACCGATTTTTTTGACTTCCTGATGCAATAAAATTTCACAAGAGAAACGTTAAAAACAACCAGCAACATAATACCTATTATATGATTATTTCCTGGGAATTGGGGTGATGATAAAATTCTTAGACTAGCTTTTATAACACTAAGGATGAGCTACCAACAATGAGTGGCTGATGGATCAATGAATCTAATGGAAAAAGTCTTCCTTAACCCCTGGGACTTTCCTAAATCTCCTCGGGAATGAAAAAGAAAATTATTTTTAAAAATAATCAAATAATGTAAAAATTGATCAATATAACAAGCTTCTATAAGAACTACTATGAGAAGTTATAGAAATATATATTTAGCAAACCCCTTTATCTAGAATGTTCTACCTGTATAAACATACTATAAAAAATACTCCAGAACACCTGTAATCTCTCTCCATTAATATCATAGTTATTTACATTTTAAGTTTGATGTTTATTTTTTAAGCATAATAACTCATAAATTTTTTTTAGAATTAAGATAAAATTCATCATTTTAACCATTTTAAAAGGTACAGTTCAGTGGCTTTTAATATATTCACAAAGTTGTGCAATCATCACTGCTATCTAATTCCAGAACATTTTCATCATCCCAGAAAGAAAACCTGTACCCATTAGCAGTCACTCTCCATTCCCATCTCCCCAAAGCCTGCCCAGCAATAATCTACTTTCTGTCTCAATTGATTTGCCTATTCTGAACATTTCATATATATATATATATATTTGCTATACAATACGTGGCTTCTTTCACTTAGCATACTTTTTTCAAGTTTGATCCATGTTGTAGCATAGGTGTCAGTACTGCATTCCTTTCTAATGGCTGCATAATATTCCATTATATAGATACATCGTGTTTTTTAAATCCATTCATAAGCTGATGAATATTTAGGTTGTTTCCATTCTTTGGCTATTATGGCTAATGCTGCTGGGAATCATAAATTCCTATACAGGTTGTGGCATGGACGTATCTTTTTCATTTCTCTTGCATATATGCCTGGTTGGGGAACAGCTGCTCTATCTGGTAGCTCTATGTTTAACTTTTGGAGAACTGCCAAACTGTTTTCCACAGAGGATGCATCATTTTAGGTTGTCACCAGCAATATGATAGAGTTTCAGTTTCTCCACATCCTCGCTAACACTTATTTTCTGCTTTTTAAAGTATTATGACAGGATCCTCGTGGTGTGAGAGGGGCTCTGGTGGTGCAAATGGTTAAGCTCTCAGCTGCTAACCAAAAGGTTGGCGGTGTGAACCCACCCAATGGCTCCGTGAGAGAAAGACCTGGTGATCTGCTCCTGTACAGATTACAGCCAAGAAAACCTATGGGGAAGTTCTACTCTGTCACGTGGGGTGGCTATGGGTCAAAATCAACTCAACAGCACCTAACAGCAACAGTGGGGGTGAAGTGGTATCTCATTGTGCCTTCGATTTGCATTACTAATGACGAATAATGTTGAGCATCTCTTCTTGAGCTTATTCCCCATTTGTGTATCTTCTTTGGAAAAATATCTATTCAAGTCCTCTGCCCATTTTTAAGTTTTGTTTTTTGTCTTTTCTGTTTTGATTTTAAGAGTTATTTGTATCCTGCTGAGACAAATTCCTTAACAGATAAGCTATTTGCAAATATTTTCTGTGGGTTGTCTTTTCACTTTCTTAATAGTATCCTTGAAGTATAAAGTTTTTAATTTTGATGATGTTCAATTTCTTTTTTTCTTTTGTTTCTTGTGCTTCTGGTGTCATATTTAAAAAACTATTGCTTAATCCAAGGTCATGAAGATGTATACCTAAGTTACCTCCTATAAGTTTTATAGTTTCAGCTTTTACATTTAGATATTTCATCCATTGTGAGTTAATTTTTAGTATATGATGTGATGTAAGGATTCAAATTCATTCTTTTGCACGTGTGTGTCCAGTTGTCCTATCACCATTTGTTGGAAAGACTGCTTTTTTCCTATCGGTCTGTTCTTGCCATCTTTGTCCAAAATCAACTGACCATACATGGATGGGTTTATTTCTGGACTCTCAATCTGTTTCTAAAATAATCTAATCTAAGGATAAATCTATATGTTTTTACTTCCACCAGTACTCCAATGTTTTGATTACTGTAGCTCTGTAGTTAAGTATTGACATTGTGAGGTGTGAGTTCTGCAACTTTGTACTTCTTCAAAATTGTTTTGGCTATTTGGGGTCCCTTGCAATTCCATATGAATTTTAGGATCAGCTTGTCCATTTCCGCACATAAAGTCGTATGGAATTTGATAGGGATTGCATTGACTTTGTAGAGCAATTTAGGGAGTATTACCATCTTAACAGTATTAAGTCTTTCAATCCTTGAACAGGGATATCTTTGCAATTGTTTAGGATTTCTTTCAACAATGTTTTGTAGTTTTCAGCCTACAACTCTTGCACTCATTGGTTAAAGTTATCCACAATTATTTTTCTTCTTTTCGATGCCATAATAAATGGAATTGTTTTCTTGATTTCACATTAGGATTGTTAATTGTGAGTTAACAGAAACACAACTAATTTTTGTATATTGATATTTTATCCTACAACTTTGCTGAAATTGTTTATTAGCTTTAGTAGTCTTTTTTTTTTGTGTGTGTGTAAATATTGTAGGATTTTATCTATATAAGATTATATAAGGAATAGGAGGAGGAAATGGAATGTGAGGCTAACTGCCTCCATGAACAACTGCCTCCTTTGCCATGAGACCAGAAGAACTGAATAGTGCCCAGCTACCATTACTGAACATTTTGATCAAAGATTCTATAGAAGAATCCCAATCAAAAGGTGGAAAATGCAGAATGGAATTTCAAATTCTCAGGGACTCTAGACTTTCTGGAACTATGGAGGGTGGATGAACCCCTGAAACTTTTGCCCTGAGATAATCTTTAAACCTTAAACCAAAAATATCCCCGAAGTCTTCTTAAAACCAAACAATAGCTTAGATTAACTAGTAAAAAATGTCTGCTTTGAACATATGTTCTTTTATTAACTATATGGGACCACACTGACAACAGCAACTCAAAAAAATCAGATAGGAACCTTAGGGGGTGGTGAGTTTATGTTAATGGGAGGAACGACTCAGAAAAAAAAGGGCAAGAATGGTTGCACAACTCAAAGAATGTAATTAATGCCACTGAATTTACATGTAGAAACTGTTGAATTGGTGTATGTTTTCCTTGTGTATTCTCAACAACAATAAAATAAAGGAAAAACATTATGTCAACTGTGAGTAAAGATAGTTTTACTTCTTCCTTTCCAACATGAATGCTCTTTATATTTTTTTTCTTGCCTCATTGCCCTGACTAGAACCTCCAGTATGATGTTGCACAGAAGTGGTGAGAGGGGGCATTCTTGTTTTGTTGTTGATCTTAGGGAAAATCATCTAGTCTTTGACGGTTAAATATGATGTTTCTTGTGGGATTTCCGTGATGCTTTTTTTTTTTTAATCAGATGAAGGGTTTGATTCCATTCCTAGTATATTGAGTGTTTTTACCATAAAAGGTGTTGAATTTGGTCAAATGCTTTTTCTGCATTTATTGAAAAGATCATGTTTTTTTTTCCTCTTTATTTTATTGATATGGTGTATTGCATTGACTAATTTTCTGGTATTGAACGACCCTTGCATTCCTGGAATAAATACTTTTAATATACAGTTGGATTCAGTTTGCCAGTATTTTGCTGTGGATTTTTGCATCTGTATTCATAAAGGATATTGGTCTGAAGTTTGCTTTCCCTGTGATGTTGTCGTCTGGCTTTGATATTAGGGTAATACTAACCTCATAAAATGGATCGGAAGTGTTCCCTCCTTTTTCTTTTTTGAAAGATTTTAAGAAAGAGTGATGTTAATTCTTCCTTAAATGTTTGGTAAAATTCACCGGTGAAGTCATCCAGTTTTTCTTTGTTGGAAGTTTTTGGATTCAATCTCTTTAACTGGTATAGATGTATTCATAATTCCTATTTATTCTTGGGTCACTTTTGGTAGGTTGTGTGTTTCTAGGGATTTGTCCATTTCAGCTAAATTGCATAATTTGTTGACATCCACTTATTTATAGTAGTGTCTTACAATCCTTTAAATTTTGGTAAGGTAGATAATAACGTCTCCACTTTCCTTTTTGTTTTGTTTTCATCTTCTTCTTCTTTTTCTTAGTCCAGCTAAGGGTTTGTCAATTTTGTCGATCTTTTCAAAGTATTAATTTTTATTGTCATTGCTTTTTTCTACTGCTTTTCTAGTCTCTATTTCACTTATCCTTCTCCAATTTTTAGGATTTCCATCCTTCTGCTAGCATTGAGTTTAGTTTGATTTTCTTCTTCTAGTTTGTTAAGTCAAAAGATTAGATTATTGATTCAAGATCTTTCCTCTTTTGTAATGTAGGTGCTTACAACTATAAATTTACACCTGAGCACTGCTTTCACTGCATCCAATATGTTTTGGCATGCTGTTTTCATTTTCATTCATCTCAAAGATATTTTCTAATTTCTTCTTTGTCCTATTGGTTATTAGAACTGTGTTTTTTAAATTTCCACATTTTTTTTTTCAAATTTCCTTCTGTCATAGATTTCTAAATTCCTTTCCTTTTGGTTGGGAACATATTTTTATTATTCCAGTCTTTTAAAATTTATCGTGACTTGTTTGTGGCCTAACACATGATCTATCCTGGAGAATGTTTTATGTACACTTGAGAAGAATGTCTGTTATGCTGTTGTTGGATGGAGTGTTCTATAGACATTTACTATATCTAGTTAGTTTATAGAGTTGTTCAAGTCTCTATTTCCTTGCTGTTCTTCTGTCTTGTTGTTCTATCCATTATTGAAAGTGGCATATTGAAGTTTCCAACTATTTTTTTGAACCATCTATTTTCCACTTTAATTTGGTCAGTTTTTGCTTCATGTGTTTTGAGGCTTTATTGTTAGGTGCACATATGATTATAATTGTTGTATATTCTCTGTGGGTTAACTTTTTATCACTATGCAATGCCCTTCCTTGTCTGTCATAACAATTTTTGTCTTAAAGTCTATTTTGTCTTTTCAATTCTTCAGTTCAGCCATTCCAGTTCCTTTCGGTAACTCTTCTAATGGAATATCTTTTTCATTCTTTTACTTTCAACTTATTTGGGTCTTTGAATCTTCAGCGAGTCTCTTGTAGGCAGTGAATAGTGAGGTGATTTTTTTTTTAATTCATACTGTTAATCTCTGCTTTTTAATTGGAGAGTTTAATGCATTTATATTTAAAGTAATTACTGATAAGAGAGGACTTACTTCTGCCAATTTTCTATTGGTTTTCTTTATGTCATATCCTTTTTGTTCTTCAAATCCTCCATTACTGCCTTTTAATGTTTAATAGATATTTTCTAATATAAGATTATACTTCCCTTGGCATTTTTTTACTATAATCTTTGAGTTATTTTCTTACTTGTTGCCCTGGGGATGACAGTTAACATCTTTATTTATAATAATATATTTAGTTTTAATACCAACTTAATTTCAATAGTATACAAAAACTTTGGTCCTATAAAACTCCACCCTCTGTTATGTCATTATTATAATAAATTCCATTTTTATACATTGTATGCTCATCAACATAGACTTATAATTATTGTTTTTTTCCGTTGTCTTTTTAATCAGATAGGAAAAAAGAGGTGGTAAAAACAATAACAACAACAAATACATGAGTACTAAATTTTACATTTACTTATGTAGTTACCTTTACTGGTGTTCTTTGTTTCTTCATGTGGATTAGAGCTACAGTCTAGTGTCCTTTCATTTCCTGCTGAAGGATTCTTTTTAGCATCTGTTATAGAGACGGTTTATTAGCACCAGGGTTTATCCGTTTTTGTTTTTCTGGGAATGTCTTAATTTCTTCTTCATTGTGAAGGATAGTTTTGTCAGGTATAAAACTCTGGGCTGAAATTTCTTTTTTCTTTCATCTGTTTGAATATTTTATCCCACTGTCACTTGGTCTTTACTGTTTCTGATGAGAAATTCATTCTTAATCTTATTGAGTATTATTTGTACCTGATAAATTGCTTCTCTTGCTGCTTTTAAGATTTTCTCTCTGTCTTTGACTTTTGACAGTTTGATTATAATGCATCAGTGTGGCTGCCTCTAGGTTATCCTCCTGGATTTCCTTAATGTGTATTTTATTACAAATGAAACAAAAACTTATAATCTGCCTGATATGCCACACCTTGACCCATTTTAATCCATATCCCTTTCTCTTTCTCAATAGCTAGAAATGGAAATTAAATACTTGTCATATAGCATAAAAGAGGGGGGTATAAATCCTATTTGACCCTCTTTGTCATTTTCCTTGTTCTTGGCCAAGACTCAAATAGTGTTGAATTAGTCAGTTAGTAGCTGTCATTTAGCTACAGAGCATCACATATTAATATACTAAATGAGCTTCTCGATTCTCACTAAGTACTTTCCAGCAGTCTTGATTATCAAATAATGTGGCCTCACATTAGATTAAGAGAATTGTGAAGGAAATGTGCAATGGCTTAAAATCAAATGTCTGGCAAAATATAATTTCCTGTAGTTACATAGGGAGATACTAAAAATGACAACTAGGAAGTTTACCATTTAATTTGAACATTATATTTAGATAGCATGTACTGTGTGTGTTCTAACAGTCTGTTAATGTCTATTTAAAAAAAAGTTCTAGAGTTCTCTTTTAACAGAGAGGTTTAGGAAATGTATTTCTGTCTGTGACTTCTCAAAAATTAGCCCAGATACTAGCAACTAACCTGCTGTTGTTGTTGTTGTGTCCTGTTGAGTCAATTCTGACACATAGTGACCACATATGACAAAGCAGAACTGCCCCATAGGGTTTTCTTGGCTGTAATCTTTAAGGAAACAGATCGCCAGGTCTTTCACTTGCAGAGCAGCTGGGTGAGTTCAAACCACTGACCTTTCGGTTAGCAGCCTAGTGCTTAACCGTTGCACCATCAGGCATAGTAATTTGTGATTTATAAATTTGTGGTTATAAATTTCTATGGTTTCTGTATATACTGTCCCCTTCAATCCTCACCCCCCCCAAAAAAAATGAGACAAAGTGTTCAGAGACGTTGAGAATAACTTGGAGTCAAATGGCTAGTAAGTAGTCAAAATAAAACTAACTACAAATCATGTGCTTTTCCAAGTACCATACATTTAAAAATAATAAAAAAGTGTAAATGCTTGCATGGTGGAGGCTTAGTGGGAGAACTATTTTTCTAACTTATTAGTTTATGGAATTGATGTGGTGCTGAAATATTACCTCAGTCTATTATCTCAGGGAGATCATCATCAAAATTGTTCCTCAATATAATTATATAAAAGGGTTCTCCCATATTTTAGGCTTCTCTCTGAGGAAGGACTTGCTTGAAACCTTTGATGTTTTGTAATCAGAGAGCCTTTTTCATCTTTGCTTGGTTTTACCAGTTTTGCATAATATTCCCCAGTCAATAATACTTGCATCATATCAAAATCACTCTGCTTTATGCTTGGTGGTCATCAAAGAATATTTGTTCCAGTCAAATTAATTACTTGTGATGTAAATGCAACCAAGGGAATAGTTTCTGAAAAGTTTAAAATCTGGTTCACTACCTACATTTCAAGTATTATTGAGTTAAGTTTGTTTAAGCCTCTATCTCCATCTTTGAGGGAGAACAAAAGCCACATCATTATTCAAAATTATCTTTAATATGTATCAGAGTTTGGAGAGTCCAAATAAATAGAAGTCTAGACAATCAAAAAAGAGATTAGAAATGTGCTTGATTAAAAGAAGTAAGCTGTTGATAGTTGAGTTGTACAGGAAATGAAATACCTCTATCTATGGACCAGAGAGAATTGACTAAGGAGTGTTCTGAATCTCTATGAGAGCAATAATTGGAAGCATTCTTCTGTAGAAAACAATGCCTGGACGGATGTCAGAAAAAAAAAAATGGGTTTCAAGCCAGACTCTTCTGTCTTGGTTTACAAATCTGTTTTAATTGTTTATAGGATTATTGTATCTTGGGGAGAAAGTATGGAGAATGTTTTAAACTATAAACTGAGCTCTAGAGATAAAGTACTGTTACTACTACACATTAATAACTTTAATAATACTTGAGGGAGTGTAGCCACATGCCGCACGAGTCATAAATGTTGGGAAGAGACTCTCTAGTTGCCCCTTCTGATATCATCCGTCTGCCTTCACAGCCGTATTTCCAGTCCTGTCACTAGAAAGTGGGAAATGAAGTCATGATTCTTAGAAACACTTCCTCTTGTTCAGGTGATATTTTATAGGTTCATCTGAGACAAAGTAGACTAAAACATATCACTACTATAAGCATATGTATTTAGCAGGACTCTCTTTTTGCAAATGATGGCAACTGAAACTGAGCTGCTTTAAACAAAATAGAAATGTTTTAATCACTTAAGCCAATCTTAAGAAGAACAGTGATGGAGGTGGCTCAGTGACGCTGGAATCTGGGTTTAGGCACCATCAAGATTTGCTCAACATCTGACTCTGATTCTCCGTCCATATTGGTTTCTTCATCTGCTAGAGGCATGACTCAGATTTGGCTTTGCGGCTAAGAGCTTCACAACCAAAGAGGAAAATGGGCTGTTCCACATCAGCTTCATTTTACAGAATGCAGAAAAAAAGGTCTTGGTCATAGATTTACCTCTTGGACCGACTTGGGGAAGAAAGGTATAACCATTGCTCTGGGTCTTGAGGTAGCTTCTGTGGCCAGAGACATGGAGCCAGAAGAAAGAGGGAAAATGAGCAGAAAAAAATCTGTTCAAAGATAAAATTGTAAACTGAATAGTTGCCCTATCTACTATATTAGGTATGATCTATACCAGGAGTCGACAAACTTTTATGAAATATTTTATGCTTTGCAGGGTCATGTGGTAGCTGTCACAATTATTCAACTCTGTTGTTGCAGCATAAAACACATAAATGAATGAGCATGGCTATGTTTCAATAAAACTTTACAAAACGAGGTAGTAGGCCAGATTTCGCCCACCAGCTGCAATTTTCTGACTCTTGATCTAGAATATCAATTCCTAAGATATTTATAGGGTCATAGCTGCTTGCCTAGGCTTAGACAAATTCCCAGTTTTCAAGCTATATCTTCATCCCTTTCTCTTCCCACTTAAGAATACATGTTGTAATATGTTAATGAGAGTTATTTTATAATATGTCTAACCATGAATCGGAAACCCTGGTGGCGTAGTGGTTAAAAGTTCAGCTGCTAACTAAAAGGTCAGTAGTTTGAATCCACCAGGTGCTCCTTGGAAACCCTATGGGGCAGTTCTACTCTGTCCCATAGGGTCACTATGAGTCGGAATCGACTTAACGGCAATGGGTTTGGTTTTTGGTTAACCATGAATCTGTTATAATTCATTTTTAATCATGAAAATCCTTAATACTGTGCCTATTCTGAATAACAAATAGCACGCAACCTACATCTACTTCATATTGTCTGATAAGAGTTATACACAATGGCTCAGAATTGCAATGATTTAATTGTAGTGTGCATAGAAAAATAAGTTATTAAATAAACTTTTGTTTGTTTGCCTGAAAGTAATGATACATAGTTTCTATTATTCTGTATTATCAGCATGACTTCATTTCTGTATGATTCCTTTTTATCCCAATTCCATTTTAGCCTTGATTCTGTTGACCAATATAATATGAACAACTGACCCTACATTTTATACTGAAACTTTTGGATGGAAATAGATCTAAGTCATTCACTAATTTAATAAAGTCTCACTGTGTTCTCATTGTGTGTTTCGACACTGCGCTCTGTGCTGGAGAAATAATGGACAATACAGATATGGTTCCTATCCTCACCGGATTTGTTGCCCAGTTCTGGAAGTAGACATTAATGAAAAAGTTAACCAGATAATTTTTAAATTACAATTGTAATAAATTATGTGGAGGTAAACATATGAAGCTGTGAGAGCATGTAATGGGGAGCCCAACTAAGTGGGAGTGGGGTGGAGAAGGAAGGCATCTCTGAGGAAGTGGTATGTAAATTAAACCTGAAGTTGAGTGGTGTTTAACAAAATAATATGGTGTGTGATAGACATGAGTGTATGTGTGGGTTGCAAAGGATTCCAGCTCAAATATCCAGAGGCTGGAAAGACTTTTAATTTAGGAACTAAATATTGGCCCATTTGAATAAAACATAAAGAATAAGGGGGAAAAGGGTAGGAGTTTGGATGGACATAGGCAAGAGCTCAACCTTGCAGGCTACGCTAGACTGCATTTTCAAAGGGTGGTTTTGGACTTCTGATCTAAACCATACATTAGTTTCTGTGTAATCCTTCAATTCCAAAAAAAAAAAAAAAAAAAAATGGTAATGGTAAATAAAATATAAAAACAATAACAACAAAACATAAATATATAGCTGGCCTCCAAAACTCAAACCAAATCCATTGTCATCAAGTCGATTCTGACTCATAGCGGCCCTATAGACAGAGTGGACCTGCCCCATAGGGTTTCCAAGAAGTGGCTGGTGAATTTGAACTGCTGACCTTTGGATTAGCAGCTGAGCTCTTAACCACTGCATCACCAAGCTGGCCTCCAGAAAAAAGCTACATATTTGTGCAGAAATATTCTGCCAAAATGTTCTACAAAAACAGAACAGAAACATAAAATGGTGGATGAAGCTAAAGCTACGAACTTGCTGGTATGTGAAGCAGGGCACTGCCAGCGTTGCCAAGGAAGTGGCTCCTGTAGAGTAACGCAAGAAGTCCCTGGGTGATGCAAACGGTTCAATGCTCGACTAGTAAGCAAAAAGTTGGCAGTTCGAACCCACTCAGAGGCACCTCAGAAGACAGGCCTGGTGATCTGCTTCTGAAAGGTCACAACCTTGGAAACTCTATGGAGCAGTTCTAGTCTGCACACATGGGGTCGCTATGAATAGGAATCGACTCGATAGCAACCAACAACAACAGCATTATGGAGACTAAACGTGGTGAATTCATTTGAAACCAAAGTCAGGCTCATTACGTAGGACCAAGGGCTGTGATGAGGCTCCCCTGGCGATCTTACTGCCTAAATTCCAAAAAACAGGAAGGCAAATGATGCCAGGTTAGCCTAACAAACCAACAACCTTTATGTGAATTTTCCTACAGGTAGTAGAAGAAAGAAAATAGAAAATCTGTTCTAATGAGTCTAGTATAATACTGACAGTAGAATCAACCAATAAAAGTTTACGAAAGAAAATTACAGAAGAAGCTCACTTATGAATCTGGATGCCAAAAATCTCCAAAAAATATTAGTACAAACTCAGCAGTGCACAAAAAGGATTTATCTTGGCCAAGTACAGTTGATCCCAGGAAAGCAAGAATGCTTTAATTTTAGAAGAGTTATTAAAGTAATACATCGTTAATCGATCAAATAACAAAATCTATGTTATCAACTCAGCAGATGCAGAATAAAATCGATAGAATTCAACACTGATTCATGGATTAAAAAATAAATAAAAGCTCTGAGAGGATGCAATAGCAAATAGAAGATGCTGAATCTGTTACTTTTTGTTTACCCAATACCCATTTCTAAAGCCCTTTTTCCTAACCCAGTTTCCACTATCAAATCAACTACTCATTTCTCCAACATCTCCTGTGGTAAGAGTGGTCCTATGACCCAGGTGTATGAGAGGTGTACGAAGTATAAAGAGAATTCTGATGGGGAGCTTCTGGAAAAGGCTTTTTATTCCTGGATAATAAACATCGTAATAAAAAGATCTGTGAGATTCTTTTTGGGAAGCCCTAGGTGACCCGTTTTCTGCTTCTGTTCAGATTTGTGTGAGGATGTGATGCTTGGAATTATGGCATAAGGGAAGTCACAGACGCTCACCCTGATATTAATGAGCTGCTGCCCAAATCTGGAACCACCTACCTCCAAACCTACTGTGGTATGAGATACTTAAATATATTTACCCTCACAGCTGCTCTGCAGAAGAAAAGTCCTGGAAATCTGCTTCTGTAAAGATTACAGCCAAGGAAACCCTGTGGAGCAGCTCTACTCTGTAACACCTGCATCACCGTGAGTCAGGGGCTGGCTCAACACCAGCTATACTACAACAATTGCAAACGTTACTATTAAATGTGTTTATTTTTAGCTTATACATTCCTAACTGATGCAGAAGGAAACTTCCTTAACCTGTAAAAGAGCACCTACTCAAATCCTACAATAAGTATCACACTTAATGATGAAAGGTTAGATGTCTTCCACTAAATTCAGGGATGGAAAAGGATGCCAGTCCTAACCTCTTCTATTCACTGTTATGCTGGAAGGTCTAGCCAAAGCTAGAGGTATAGAAAAAAGTTACAAAAATCAGGGAAAAAAAAACCCTTTAATTTGCCACTATTGTGATTGCCTTCATGGAAAACTAGAAGCATATATAGATAAACTAATAGAACTAGTAGGAGGGTTTGGCAACTTCGCTGGATCCAAGGTCAACCAAAAAACCAACCAACCAACCACCAAAAAACCCAACCCTACAACCTTAGATAATCACTATCCACCATTAAAAAGAAAGTAATAACATGACAGAATAATTAGGAAGTGCCTAAGAAGAAAGGTCTTGCAATCTACTTCTGAAAATCAGCCAGTGAAAACCCTATGGATCACAATGGTTCAGTCCCATTGTGCACGGGGTCGCCACAAGTCTGCGGCCAACTTGGCGGCAGCTACCAACAACAACAATGAGAGGAGATTTTTAAAAAATTCTGTAATGCTTTCGAGGGGAGAATTTCAAAATGTTGCTGAAGTATGTTCAGACTTGATTCAAGGAAAAATATATCAAGTTTTAGGACTGAAAGACTTGGTATTTTAAAGAGGCCCTAATTTCCCTCATATTAATCTATACTTTTAATGCAATCTCTATCCAAAACTTAAGAGGATTACTGTGGGGTATAAAATTTGTGTGGACCTGTGGAGGTGCATAGGGCCCAGAATAACTAAGGCAATTTAGGGAAATATAAGATAGTGGGACCTTATCAAACGTACTTAACAGCGCAATAATTATATATAATAGCGGCTGCCTAAGGTTAGACAGATAGAAAAATGTAAAATTTTAAGGAACCAGCAATGCATATGTAGAAACATAATATATGACAGAAATCTCATTAGAATTATTGGGAAAGGATGGCCAAGTATATAAATGTTCTGGGAAAATCAGTTATCCACATAAAAAACAATTGGATCTCTACTTCACTCTGCATTTAAAAGAAAAAAAAAGAATGGATGAAAAATTTAAACAGGAAAGGCAGACCTTTGACATTTTTAATAAAAATTATAAGAAAATACTTTTATGACCTTGGACCAGGAAATTATTTATTAAGTTACAAAAAAATACACACTGAGGGAATATAATGATGCATTGACTATATTAAAAAAGTTTTTGGATCATTAAGAGACACAAGAAACACAATTAAAATACAAGTCGTAAGTTAAGAGAAATCATCTGAAATACATACATCTGACAAAAAATTAGGATCGAGAATGAATACAGGATTCCTACCAATGAGGAAGAAGAACAGTCATGACCCAATAAGTAAGTGAACAAAAGAGACGAAAAGGCAACAGAAAAGGAAGCCTAGTCAACTCAAATGAAAATATTCTCAATCTTGCTGAGTATTTGAAAAATACAAATAAAGAAAGTGGGATTCCATTTCACACCCATCAAAACTGCCAAATTAAAAACCAATTTGACAATACACAGTGAGCTGAGGATGTAGAACAATGAGAACGCTCATCCATGCTGGCGATAATGTTCACCAATACGGTGGCTTTGGAGTGGGATTCAGCACACTCGAGCAGTGTTGGTTATGGCTATACCATTCGTACTACACATCCTAGGGAAAGTTTTGACACCACAGGATGAGAAACAATATGTTGATAACAATATTGCAATATTGCTTATCGCATCAAAGACTGAAAATGAACTAAACATCCATTAATAAGATATAAATGTTATGACTTCACAGCAGAACGCTATACATAGCTCAGATGAATGAACCAGAGCTACACAGTTATACCTCAAAAAATAACACTGAGCAGAAAAATCAAGTTTCCCAATGATGTTCAAATGATACCAAGTGCGTAAAGCTTGAAAACAGGAACAACCCTCTACATAATGTTATGCCTACATATACAACATGCATGGGAATGATAAACACCAGAGTTAACACAACGTTTCTTCTGGTGGGACACAGGGGAAGAGAACTGGGGAGAAATGCATAGAGGCTACAGTTGTCTGATAGATGTTATTTCTTAAGCTAAGAGTCTGTTACACGGATGTTTATTATATAATTTCTATGATTTTGTATGCCTGACACGTTACACAATGATTTATCCATCCATCCATCCATCCATCCATCCATCCATCTATCCATTTATCATATAACTCTTATTGTCTACCTATTTGCCTATCTGAAGCACACATAAAATTGGTAATAGATTTATAAGTATTACATGTTATTCTCTTTACTTTTCTAACAGTTTAAGCATTTAATTGTCTAGATGGCTATGCTTGCTGCTGTGCAGATAATGAATCACAGAGTGTAACAGAAGATGTGGAGGCCACTGACCACTAGTGCAGTAACAGAAGAAAACAGGGACTGTGAAATGCGTTTAGTAAGTTGAATGGATGCCTGCGGAAGTTCCTTGAAAGTGAAAGTGTAGGGCAAGGCTGGTGCCAGGACGGCTCCGCGTTTCTGTCATGACCCTCTTGGTGAGCCACGAAAGGACTTCTTTGGCCAGAAAATACCCAAGGAAAGGGAAGTAAGTGTTGATGGTTGGGGAAAGGTGAGCCCCATTTCTATCTGAGTTGTAATGTGCACAGTTTATATTTCTTGCAACATTCCCTGTTGTGTCGTATATCCTAATACGCACATTCTGGAACCTTTGTTACAGAGTTCAACAGAAGGAATTTTCTGATGTGCCCTGCCTCTTTCTGAAAAGCTCAAGTTAAATTTCTGTCTAGAGAAAAGGTAAACGCTTTCAAAGGATGCCATGACGGTTTATACTTTTCTGAACTTGCTGGCATGTGGCGGTCAAGGAGAGATCCACTACTTGGTCCTGCCTGGGGAGAGCATGGGCTCTGGACTGTGGAAATGCTGACTGGATTGAAACAACGCTGACAGCCGGGAATCACCTGTCAGGAAAGCAACGTTGCCTAAAGATACTGTACAGGATTTGCTGATCTGTACACTGTGGAGGACCCTAAAGAGGGCAGTGTGCAAATTTCTCACGCTGTTGATTAGAATCCATGTGAAAAATGTGTGTTACAGGCATTTTTTACCCCAGCATGACTTTTGTGGATGCTACTAATTGATCAAAAATTGCTGCATGCTGTACTGTGGTCATTTTATTTCTGCTCTAGTTCTGGAGCTAGGATTAACAGAAAAAACAAAACAACTCATGCTTCTTCAGCCATAGTAGGGAGGCACCGCAAACATTTCTTTCTCACCTTCATGACCCACAATATATGTAAGACTTTGCCATAACACTGTTTATTTGTGCCTGACCAGGTTCCTGGCGAGTAACACACACTTCTGCTTCCAGTCTTGTATTGTTGATGCCCAGTTGGTATAACAAGGGGTTATGGATTGAATCATGTCTCCAAAAAAGATGTTGAAGCCTCAACCCCTAGTATCTGTATGAGTATGACCTTGCTTGTAAATAGGGTCTTTAAAGATGTTATTTGCTAAGATCAGTAGGGTAGGTCCGAATCTAGTCTGAGTGATGTCCTAATAAAAGAAAAGAACAGACACAGAGAGATAGACTGAATCTGAACGTGTGAAGATGTAGCTACAAGCCACGGAATGCTTGTGGCTACCAGAAGCTGAGAGAGATCTTCCCCTACAGCCTCCAGAGGACACACGGTCCTGCTGGCACCCTAAATTTAGACTACTAGCCTCCACAACTCTGAGACAGTACATTTCCATCCTTATAAGCCACCCATTTGCAGTACTTTGTTATGGCCGACCAAGGAAACTAATACGAAGGGCATGAAAAGAGCCCTAAGAACTAGCAAAACCGAGCAAGTGAGACGACTTAAGAAACCGCTTAAGGCTTCGTACGTGAGGCACACTAGACTCAAGTATATATTTGTCTTATTGGAGTTGTACCACTTAGCCCGTGTTGATTTGTATAAGACCATTCACATTCTGAATCATAGAAGGTGAGTATATGTTTAAAACTACAGTAAATATTTGGTTTTGAAGAGTTTCACAATATCTACCTTAGTTATCTAGTGCTGCTATAACAGAAATACCACAAATGGATGGCTTTGTCAAAGAGAAATTTATTCTCTCACCGTCTAGGAGGCTAAAAGTCTGAATTCAGGGCATCAGCTCCCGGCAAATACCTTCTCTTTCTGTCGGCTCTGGAGGAAGGTCCTTGTCATCAATCTTCCCCTGGTCTAGGAGCTTCTCTGTGCAAGGACCCTGGGTCCAAAGGACATACTCTGCTCTTGGCACTACTTTCTTGGTGGTATGACATCCCCCTGTCTCTCTGCTCGAGTCTCTCTTTTATATCTCAAAAAAGGTTTACTTAAAACACAACCTAATCTCATAGATTGAGTCCTGCCTCTAATCTTACCTCATTAACATCATACAGGTAGGATTTACAACACATAGGAAAATCACATCAGATGGCAAAACGGTGGACAATCACACAATACTGGGAATCATGGACTAGCCAAGTTGACACACATTTTTGGTGGGACACAATTCAATCCATAATAACATCCATTTTGGTTAAGAAAAAAAATTATTTTTTAAAAACATGTTTTATTCACTGAAACCAAACAAAAATATATTTTTGTTAGTCACGTTTCAAGAATCCATCAGTGGGAAGCTAGGGGAAAACAAGAGAGAACACTGAAACAATGAGAACTTGATACTGAAAGCGGGAAAGACTCGAAGAGTTGTCTATATGCCTTCCATAACCTTCATACAAAGAAAGCTTGAAAAACGACAAGCAGACATTTCAGGGGCAAGATAGTGTTTATGATTTTATACTCAGCAATCACAACCAGTATCCAGTTGACTATAGGAGATGCTTCGGGAAGAATTCATCTTTATATTAATATTGTAGTGCTTGGAATCTAGGTAATCAAGACTGTGAGTGAGCCTTCCAGGTCACTTGTTTCTATTCCATTTATTGTTGAAGACTTGTACTTTTATTTCCGACTGACTTTCAGTCCTTTTCACGTATAATCAGGCAGTCTGAAGGCTCCTTGTGCTTCTGCTAAGGGTATAGCTTTACAAAACACAATCTCTCTGGGCCCCTCTGCTTGCCCATTACTTATTTATATACAGCAGATGCATCTAGGGCAGGGTTTATCAACCTTGGCATTACTGACATTTTGGGCTGGATAATTTCTTGTGGTGGGGGCTGCCCTGTACGTGGTAGGGTGATTGGCAGCATCCTTGGCCTCAACCACTAGGTGCCAGAGGTGCCCACCCCTGCAGTTGTGACAATCCGAAGTGTCTTCAAACATTGCCAAATGTCCTCTAAGGGGAAAAATCGCTCCCAGTTGAGAACAATTGTTACAGAGATGTTTGTATCTAGGGAAAAAAACGGTGACAAGACTAATTCTGAAACCTCACTGATATTCTCATAAGCTTTTCACACAGACAGATATGTTTGGGGGCTGTACTAACACGTTGGTGAGGTGGGAGCCTCTTTCTACAGGACTCACCTTCCTTGTTGTGACTCTGAAGCAGCCTTAACACGCGGACCACTTTGCTCTGGTAGGTGATGAAAATGTGAGGCTGAGGGAGACACGAGTGCAGCCCTAAAGCAGTAGGCCCTCCGGGGACTTTCTGTAAATCTTTGACCCGAATGAAACTTACAGAAATCAACGTTAACAGTGGTCCACTTCAGGAACTAAGATTGTTTCTTTCTTTAGTATTACCTGCTAGGCACTGAATGTGTATGTGTTTACTCCTAGGCATGAGAATCTGCCTTACTCTGCTATTCTTGCATCATTACTAAAGCATGGATGGTACCCAGAGAGGTAGTTAAAGCCACATAATCGGTGTCTGGATAAGTGAGATATTCAGTTATGAGGGTCATATGCCAGGGGTTTGAATCATACCAAGTCATCTTCTGTGACTTGATATGACGTGTTGGTGACTAGCATTTACAAAATGCCCTGCTTTATGAGACACGATGTTAATTGTTACGTATTGGCTTAAACCACTTCCCGTTCTATTGCCATTTTGTTTAATATTTTCCTGCAAGGTTCAATGCTTACATTCATAGAGAAGAGTCCTTATTTTAATAAACTCATTTCCCATCTTTAGCTCTTCCATGTCTTTCTTATTCACCAATGCTCTCATCTGAGGCCAAGTATTTCAATGCACTGTGCAGCTCTTAGATTGAAATGATTTCTTAATTGGCATCATTCAGCTTTCCAGCGGCTTGTACAGATGAAAAGATTCTACTATGTGTATCAGGAGTGAGCGTGTCGTAGCCTGTGCTTATCTTAAAAGCTCTGTTACAGCATCATTTGTTGGCTAATTAAGTACATTGGAAAGCTGTTCTCATTGGCCAAATTGTCAGATTTTGTGAAATAAAATAATAACAAAAAACCCCAATAGAACAATAATAAAAGACCAAATGTACTGAGGCATGATATAAATTCACATTGCTCTGATTTTTTTTTTTTTCCTGTTGGCCATTCCTCCCACTTTCTGGTTCAGAAAGAGTCATCTAAAATAAAAACCTAGTACCCTGAATCTTACAGAAAATGTTCCTTAAAAAAGAGAAGAAACTTGTTTTTTATTTAATGCATACTTTTTTAGAATTCCTTGAATACTCAGAAATAACAATATAGATGGAATCCTATTATTTACAACAAATAGTGTGACTTTGTAGGTAATTCAGCAAATGCCTTTATTTTTCACATAAGGACACTGAAATTCAGATAGGTTAAATGACTTGCCCAAGGTATCTCAGATGAGAAGAATTAAAGTGGGTATTTGTTGTTGTTATGTGCCGTCGAGTCTGTTCCAACTCACAGCGACCCTCTGTACAACAGAACGAAACACTGCCTGGTCCTGCGCCATCCTCACAATCATGGTTATGCTTGAGCTCACTGTTGTAGTCACTGTGTCAATCCATCTCGTTGAAGGTCGTCCTCTTTTTTTATTTTACCTACTTTACCAAGCATGATGTCCTTCTCCAGGGACTGATCCCTCCTGATAACATGTCCAAATTAAGTGAGATGAAGTCTCGCCATCCTTGCTTCTAAGGAGCACGCTGGTTGCACTTCTTCTAAGACAGATTTGTTTGTTCTTTCGCCAATACCACAATTCAAAGTAGGTATGATAGTACAGAATTACTAATTCCTCGTCTAGTGGTGTTTTTTTTCCAGCATATGATCATTATATATATACAATGGCGAGGTCTTTCTTCCGAGGAGCCACTGGGTGGGTTTGAACTTCTACCCTTTCAGTTAGCAGTCAAGCGCGTTACCATGTGCACCACCAGGGCTTCTTATATATCTATGTCTGTATGGGTACCTATATCTGTACCGTATAATTCTATTTATATCACATATCTAGATTAGGCAAATCCACAGTGACAGAAAAAAGAGTGGTTGCCTAGAGCTCGAGGGAAGGAGAATGAGGACTGACTGCTAACCGGTAGAGTTTCTTCTTGAGGTGATAAAAATGTTCTGGACTCAGATAGTGATAATGGTTTCACACCTCTGTGAATATACAACTTTGAATTGAACACTTTTAAAGGATACATTTTATGGTATGTGGACTACATCACAATAGATCTGCTAAAAAGACAGAAAAGAAAAATACGTTCATTATAAAAATGATAGTTTTCTTCCCTAGTAGTTTGCCAAATACTAGAAATGAGAACTTCAAAATAAGGCTTTTAAAAATCTATGAGAGAGACCATGGTCTCAAGGAACATCTAGCTCAACTGGCATAACACAGTTTATAAAGACAATGTTCTACATTCTACCTCGGTGAGTAGCGTCTGGGGTCTTAAAAGCCTGTGAGTAGCCATCTAAGATACTCCACTGGTCTCATCCCTTCAGGAGCAAGGGAGAATGAAGAGAACAGGATACGAGGAAAAGACCAGTCCAAAGGACTAACTGTCCACAGCTACCAAGGCCTCCACCAGACTGAGTCCAGTACAGCTAGATGGCGCCCGGCTACCACCACTGTCTGTTCTGACTGGGATCACAACAGAGGGTTCTGGACAGAGCTGGAGAAGGAGGTAGAACAAAATTCTAACACACACACAAAAAAGACCAGATTTAATGGCCTGAAAGAGACTGGAGAAACCCCGAGAGTATGACCCCCAGACACCCTTTTATCTCAGTGGTGAAGACAGCCCCATAAAACAAAACGGGACTAATGAGGCACAACAGTCCAGGGACAAGGACTAGGAGGCAAAAGGGGACAGGAAAGCTGGTGATAGGGAACCCAAGGTGGAGTAAGGACAGTGGTGACATGTAGTGGGGTTGTTAACCATTGTCATAGGGCAACACGTGTACTAAATGTTTAACGAGAAACTATTTAGTTCTGTAAACCTTCATCTAAAATGAGAATAGCAGCACAACTGGAAGAACATAATTGATGTCACTGAATTGTGCATGTAGAAATTTTTGAAATGGTGTATCTCTGGCTATGTATATTCTCACAAAAAAAAAAAAGGTCAAGAAGGGAGACGGTTGACGTCATGGGGTTGTTAACTAATGTCATAAAACAATATGTGTACTAACTGTTTAATGAGAAACTATTTGTTCTGTAAACCTTCACCTAAAGTACAATAAAAAACAAAGAAAAAAAATCTGTAAGAATAAAATAATTACCAGCTAGTTAGATTATTAAAAATTAATATATATGTATTCCAAAAAAATTGTCTTTCTTTCTCAGTAAATAGCACTGTCATTTACATACTCACCTTCCATTTTTTCACTGACAACTTGGAGTGAAGCACCAGGTTCTGTTGATTTTATCTCTTGGATCCAACTTGGCATTCATCTTTTCCGCCCCGACTGCCTCAGTCTTAGTTCAGATCATGGTATTTTGCCTATAGTATTGCCATAGCCTATTAGTTGGTCTATACTTCTGGTAGAGCTTGTTCCAAAATGCTTATATCCTCTCAATGACATCAATGGCATGGCATCGCCTACAGAATGAAGGCTAAAGTCCTCAGCATCATCTGGAAAGCCTTTTATATTCTGAATCCTGTCCATCTTCCAGTTCTACACACAGCAACTTGTACTAGGGGTCAATGCATGTGTTCTGACAATGCACATAATTTTTTAAATTTCTTTTGAGACTTCTTTGACTCAGAGCTATTTAGAAGTGTTAATTTCCAAATATTTTTTTCCAGCTATCTTTCTATTATTGATTTCTAGTTTAATTTCATTGTGATCTGAGAACATATATTATATGGTTTCTATCCTTTTAAATTTGTTAAGGTGTGTTTATGGCCCAGGAGGTGGTCTGTCTTGGGGAATGTTCCATGTGAGCTTGAAAAAAATGCATATTCTGTGGTTGCATCAAGTATTCTATAAATGTCAAGTAGATCAAGCTGATTGACAGAGCTGTTAAAAGTCATCTATATGCTTACTGATTGTCTTAGGCTGGGTTCCCTAGAGAAGCAAAACCAGTGAAGAGAGAGAGATTTATCGCAAGGAAATGGGTCACGTGGTTGTACAGGCTGGCAAGTCCCAAGTCCATGGGTCAGGCATCAGGTTGGAGGCTCCGCCTGACTCATGTACCTGCAGGGGTGACAAATCCAAGATCAGTAGGTCAGATGGCAGGCTTCTGGCTCATGGACTGTGGAAGCCAACAAAACATAAAATTGGCAGATAATATGACAGGCTGTTGGTTCAAGTCCCAAGAACCAGAGGTCAGATGATAATGAGCCAGATGCAGGATTCAGAGCAAGAACAAGCTTTGCCAGAGCATCCATATATATTGGGTGCAGGGCACACCCCCAAGGGAACTTCCCTTACAACTGATTGGCAGATCACATCGGATCACATCATGGAGGATAATTACATCATTACATAACTGCCTATCTACATCAGAACTGCCAAACCACTGAGAATCATGGCCCAGCCAAGTTGACCTACAACCTTAACCATCACACTGATTTTCTGCCTGCTTGATTCATCAATTACTGACAGAGAAGTGTTGAAAGTTCTAACTATAATAATGAATTTGTCTATTTCTCTTTCAAGTTCCATGAGTTTTTGCTTCCTGTATTTTGACGCTCTTTGGTAAGGTGCATAATGTTTAGGATTGTTCTATATTCTTTTGGTATTGACCCCTTTATTGTTATGTAATTCCCCTTTTCATCCCTGACGATTTCCCTTGTTCTGAAGTCTGCTTTGTCTGAAATTAATACAACTACTTCAGGTTTCTTTTGATTAGTGCTAGCATGGTCTATTTTTCTGCATCCCTGTACTTTTAACCTATCTGAATCCTTGTATTTAAGGTGTATTTCTCGTAGACAACATATAGTTGGGTCTTGTTTGTTTATCCACTTGACAACATCAGTCATTTAACTGGTGTACTTAGATTATACACTTTGAAAGTGATTATTGATATCATTGCATTAATACCTACCATGTTTGTAACTGTTTTCTATTTATTAATTACTTTTGTTCTTTTCCCCCTCCTCTCTTTTTCTACCTTCTCAGACTTTAATTGAGCATTTTATATGATTCCATTTCATCTCCTTTCTTAGTGCATTAATAACACCTCTTTTAAAACACTTCACTGCTGCCGTGGACTTTAGTAAATATTTCTAAACATGATCGAAGTCAATTTTCAAGTAACACTATACTACTTCACATGTAGTGCAATCTCTCTAGATTTTGGGGTGGTAGTTTTCTCTGAGAACTTAGATATCTAATGAGTCCAAGAAAAGTCATTTATTTCAGTTTGTCTGTCTCCTTATAAAGATGACAGTGATGACTTCCAAGCCCTTGCATGTCAGAGCTGAATCGGGAAGTCATATCAGGCCATTTCTACCTCTCTGTCTTTGGGTATATATTTTTTGCATTGACTTAGAATACAGTTTCCACATTACCCTTTAGTATTTTATCTCAAATACCACCTCAGCGAAGGTTCCTCTGACCAATCCCCTGCCCACTCCTCATTCCAAAAGGTTTTACTTTCCTGTGGCCCCCAAAATATCAAAAATATTATAATACACTTACAATAATATTTAGTTTGTTCTAATATATACATTTGAATCTTTCATTGTGACCCTAGGTATTCAATTCACGGTCATGTCCCAAGTGTTTATGATACATGCCATTACGCAGTACATTCTTAATAAATAATATTTACTTAACAAATTAATTCATCATTACCATCTGTGAGGTTTAACTTCTTCAGGAGAAACCAGCCTGATCATGTTTTCTCTAATTAACTGTAACCCAAGATGGATTCCTAGAGGCTTCATTCACCTAGATATTTACCTGTCTTTCAACTAAAACCTTGTAGCAAAGTTGGCAGGTATTTTAGGTTCTACCAAACATTTGACAAGAGGACAACTGAACTCATCTCTGTTCCTTCTCCCAGCTTAGATAATAGCAAAAAATGATTAAATGTCATAAAATGGAAGATTTGAACCCAGTACAGGTGATGTAAGAAAATACATGGTGAATTTTTTGAAATATGACATTTTATTTTAATATACCTTACATGGCAATCTACTATATAGCACCTAGTTTTAGGTAAAGCTCATTTTTTAATTAATCTTCACCTCTCCTTAAATGAATGGGGGTTCCTTTGAGGTAAGAAACACGTTTTTTCTCACCTTTCTCCCCTGAAGCACCAATTACAATGACAGGTGGATATTAGGCACTCAACGAGTTGCTTTCATAAATGGACATTATCAATTAGTCTAATGTTGGAAATAAACTATTTCCTTTCTTTTGAACAGTAGCACAAAAATATTACTATAAATGCCCTTTAACATTTCAAACTCTAATAGGTGTCTTTATGCTAAGTAAAGCATCCCCTCTGACCTGCTAATAACTATCTCAAAATAGAAAGTTGTCATGGATCGATTGTGTCCCCCAATAATATGTGTCTGCTTGGCTAGCACATGACTCCCAGGATCGTGTCCATTGTCCTTCACTTTGGGATGTGTTGTAAATCCTGACTTCTATGTGTTAATGAGGCAGGGTTAGGGTGGGATGCAGTGCCCTTACTCAGGTCACCATCCTTACTCAGGTCACAGCCCTGATCAGAAGTAAAGGGAGTTTCCCTGGGGTGTGGCCTGCATCACCTTTTATCTTACAAGAGGTATAAGGAGAGAGAAGCTAGCAGAGAGGGAGGGACCTCACTACCACCAACAAAGAAGAGTCAGGAGTGGAGCACGTCCTTTGGACCCTGAATCCCTGCACTGAGAACCTCCTAGACCCAGGGGAAGATTGATGCCAAGACACATGGAGATCTCTCTCCAAGGAACATTGGACCCACAGATGTTGAAAGGAGACAAGGACTTTCCTTCAGAGCCGACAGAGAGAGAAAGCCTTCCCCTACAGCTAGTGTTCTAAATTCAGACTTAGAGCCTCCTAAACTGTGAGAGAATATGTTTCTCTTTGTTAAAGCCATCCACTTGTAGTATTTCTGTTACAGCAGCACTAGATAACTAAGACAAATGTCATTTTCTAAACCTGCACTCCAGAACGTCTTCCAGGAACATGGGAACATGACATGCGTTATTGTAAAACACTGTGGGTGGATTCTCCATATACATATGTTCTTATATTAAATGTCTCAATTATTTTACAAATAAAAACAGTGCTTTTAATGGATCTGGCAGAAGTTGACAATTTGAATTATTTATGGATGATTTAGATCCTGGGGTAATTTCCTGCTTGAATATTTCATGTAATTGACTGTAAATATGAAAGTAGGGAGAATTGTTAGGTTGATTTTCCTGTCTGAAAAAAATCTGTGCTTTCAGATTATGTAACTTCCCTCAGGAATATCATGGAAATGAATGAGTTGGATTGCTGCATACAGTGACTGCAGCTGGATACTGTTTTAAGTTTTTATTATTTTCCATGTTTTAATGTCTGTTTTTGATTATTTTATTTCCAGTCTCTATCACTCAGAACTACCTGTTACTCATCTGTTTCCATCAGGTTAGCAAGAATGATCATTTGGGAAAGATTAATCAATAGTAGCAAGAACTTTATTTCAGCAACAAATATGATTTACTGATACTTCAGGAACAAGATGACCTCAATGTATGTCATAAACCCAAAACCCACTGTCGTTGAGTTGAGTCTGGCTCATAGCAACACTACAGCAACCCTACAGGACAGAGTAGAACTCCCCCATAGGGTTTCTAAGGAGTGGTTGCTGAATTTGAACTGCCAACCTTTTGGTTAGCGGCTGAACTCTTAACCACTGCACCACCAGGGCTCCTCAATATACGTCATAATGTTATAAAATTTTCTAGCAATGAAAGATCAAAATAATATTCACATAAAATAAAAAATGCTTAAGGGAGAAAAATAAAAGCTTATTTAAATATAGAAAACCAAAACACTAAGTTAGAACCTTCAAAAATCCAGAAATCATTTCAATCATAGTGTTAGGCAATAACTAATAATAGTAGCCTTATTATTATTTTTAAAATCTGAATTCAGTCATACTTGCAATTGGAGTCTCAGTTGTTTCTTATTTCATGACCCAGTCCATGCCAACATCTTTAAATTTTTGGAACCGGGGCAGGTGGGGGGATATCTTCAGAAGGACAGGAAAATAAAACAATACGGTATTTTTTATCATAGCCATAGAGTTCTTAACCTGGGTTCCAAGAGCCCTCAAGGGGCTCATAAATAGATCAATATTTTAATATAATTGGCTTATTGTCATGGATTGAATTGTGTCCCCCAAAAATACTGCATCAATTTGGCTATGCCATGATTCCCAGTATTGTGTGATTGTCTACCATTTTGTCATCTGATGTGATTTTCCTATGTAGTGTAAAACCTATCACTATGATGTTAATGAGATGGATTAGCGGCAGTTATGTTGATGAGATCTACAAGATTAGATTTTGTCTTAAGTCAATCTCTTTTGAGATATAAAAGAGAGAAGCAAGCAGAAACAAGGGGACTTCATACCACCAAGAAAGCCAGGAGCAGAGCCAGTCCTTTGGACCTGAGGTTCCTGCTCAGAGAAGCTCCTAGACCACAGGAAGATCGATAACAAGGACCTTCCTCCAGAGCCGACAGAGAGAAAAAGCCTTCTCCTGGAGCTGGCACTCTGAATTTGGACTTCTAGCCTCCTAGACTGTGAAAGAAAAAAACTTCTCTTTGTTCAGCCATCCACTTGTGGTATTTCTGTTATAGCAGCGCTAGATGACCAAGACAATTAAGTTGTAACACCCTCGTTTTACTTTACATATTTAAAACATTACTTAAAGACATCATCCTGAGATGGGATCTGTAGCTTCTCTAGAGGGTTACAATGCACAAAAAAGGTTGTTAGCATATATTAGTGAGAAAGTTAAAAATGTGTGTTTGACTGCCACAAAAACAAATAATCCACTAACTTATTTTCTAAGAATCGACCAAGCAATTGCCTCATTTTATCCTGTAGCTGCAGCCTTGTTTTGTAATTTTCTAGCGGAATCTTCAGAAAGCTCCATCAATATGAAGACATCAATTTCCAGGTCACAAGACCATTTATGGAGTCTCTTCTAGAGTTGTTGCTTCTTTCTTAAGTGGTTGATTTCTGGTCAGCTTTTCCGGAGACTGGGCACCCCACAAATTATGTGTTTATTTTCATTTGTAGTGGACCCATCACAGACATGTCTATATCCCTTATTTCACTGCCTAGACCAGAATCGTAAATGAATGTTGCAGAGGCAGCTGTTGAATGAAGAACCTACTAGACTCAGGGAAAGAACGCCTTTAAAATGTGGATTAGGCAACAGAGGTGAGTCAGCTTCAGTGCAGTGCCTTGCCTATCTACCTGTTATTCTCATACATTTCTTTTGGTTTAAATCATTCTAGGCCTCTGATAACAGGAAAATCTGTTCTTCTAGGGATAATGAATTGCTTTAGTGGTATTGCCTTTAGCGATATAGCAGCTTATCTGACACAGCCCCTGCCCTCCAGAAAATTGTTTTTCAAACTCTGGGGCACGGCCTGTTTGTAGGTTATGAAATCAATTTAATGGATCATAGCCAGTATTTCTTTTTAAATAGAATAATGTAGAATGGAAGATGCCAAGTGCATCATATGTATTTATTAAAGGTAAATATTGTTTTTAAAAATTTGTTTCACATATATTAAAAAAAAACAAATCCATTGCCATCAAGTTGATTCCGACTCATAGTGACCCTATAAGACAGAGTGGAACTGCCCCATAGGGTTTCCAAGGAGTGGCTGGTGGATTCGAACCGCCGAACTTTCGGTTAGCTGAGCTCTTAACCACTGCGCCACCAGGACTCCTTCATATATTTACAGATACACGAATACATACATATGTGTGAGAGAGAAGGGGGGGTGTGTGTGTGCTTATTGCATTGAAATATAAAATGTATTTCTTAATGCAGGCTATAGTCGAGTAAGGCTTAAAGTGATTGCTCTAAAAAATCTTGCAGATGGTGATAAATTAGGATGAAGTTGAGGAAGAGCCAAGAAAATTTGGAAGCAACCAGATGAGTTTGGGTCTGGAAAGACAGACGTACTAGCCCCTAAGCGTTGACGAAAAAAACAAAAAACAAAACCCAACAAGTATGGAGTAACAATAATTATAATAATAGTGGTAAATGTTATTATTATATCTGATGTTTCTTGAGTGTTTAATATATGCCAGAGCCCTGGTGGAGTAATGGTTAAGAGCTCGTCTGCGATCCCAAAAGGTCGGCAGTTCGAATCTACCAGGTGCTCCTTGGAAACCCTATAGGGCAGTTCTACTCTGTCCTGTAGGGTCGCTATGAGTCGGAATTGACTCAACAGCAACGAATTTAGGTTTCTTAGCACTATATGCCAACCATTTCTCTAATGACTTTTTGCGTGTTAGTTCATTTAATTTTCCCAGTAACATTTAAATTATGTAGGTTTCACTGTCTTCATTTTATGGGTGAGTGAACTAAGGTAGAGATATGCTTAGTAATTTGTTCAAAGTTGTTCAGCTTAGTGAGTGGCAAACTTAGGATTCCCACCTAGACATTAATAGAGCTTATACTTGTAAACAATGTAGTGAATTGCTTCCCGTGTTAAACGGGGTTAAAACATAATGAGAAATAAGAACTATCTGCTTCATATTTACTTTTAGAGACGACTGTATATAACATCTTCCTCCTCTAAACTAAATTTCAATGAACAGACGGGCAAAATTAAGGCATTTGGTCCCTAACGCATTCAATTTTAGAAATGACTTTTTTTTTTTTTCTTTAACAGAAGGCTTTAAACTTGTCTACAAGGTTAATGAGCTCGATACAGTGGACTTGCAGACTTGTAAAAGAGCTGTACGGGCTGATTAAAAATCAAAAAACCAATTCCTACTCATGGTGACCCAGTAGGAGAGGGAAGAACTGCCTCATAGGGTTTCTGAGATTGTAATCACTACCGAGACAGACTGTCTCCCACGGAGCGGCTGGTGGGTTAGAACTGCTGACCTTTTGGTTAGCAGCTGAGAGCTTACCCATTGTGCCGCCAAAGCTCCTTACTGGTTGACTAAAATCAAAAACCAAACAAATCCGTTGCCACTGAGTCGATTCCAACTCATAGCAACCCTATAGGACAGAGTACAACTGCCCCATAGGGTTTCCAAGGTGTAGCTGGTGGATTGAGTCAAACTGCCCACTTCTGGTTAGCAGTGAGCTGTTAACCACGGCACCACTGTAAATGTAGCTCCTCTCAAGTTAACATGCGGTACAAGTCAGATTTCCCAAGGTAGCGAATTTTCATATATAATAAGACTTAGGGACATTTACCTGCATGTTTGTAACTGTTTTCACAAAGTTCCCAGGCTAGACTGGAAATACAAAAACAAAAATAAGGAAACAGCTCTTTCAACCTTCTGGTGGCCGGAGAAGGCTTCTGTTGCTGAGGCAGCAACCCGAAGTGAAGAGGAAGTGATTGTTTGATATTTTCCTTAACAGACACACTGTACAAATTATGCTTCCATCAGCTTTAATGCAGATGATCCCTTGGGAGTCTCCAGCTAGCTGCCAAGTCACGCCAACGCAAGGGGCCGGGAGGTTCCAGAGCTGGTGTCTTGGCCTCTTGGGGACTGGTGGTGTCCAGCTCTCCGACGTGTACTCTCTGCCCATCAGGACAGACTGGAGCACATCAAAGTGTCTGTGAATCCGGTGAGTTTTTTTCCTTCACCAAACACTCTAGTCTTTTGAGATCTTTGTCAGTGGTGTCATAGCTGAGTGAGCAATTCCTGGCTTCCTGAACTTCTCTTGGGGGCTAAACTGTCGACATCCCTGCTCATCATGGAAACCTTAGACTTGAGAAAAATAATCTGATTTAATTATGATTTTGTGCGTGAAATGAAGCTTCCTTAGAACTTTCTGGTTTCTGAGTTTGTTCCTTTATGAGTTGGGTTAAAATAATTTGGCTGTAATGTTTGTAAAGCCCTCCATGAAGTTTTCATTGTATTCTCCTTCTTTCCCCCACGCTCCCTCCCTCTTGTTCCTTTTCCCTTTCTTCCCTCCCTCCTTTTCCTACTTCTGATTTCCTCCCTGCATCTCTCCCTCCCCCCCTTTCTTCTTTCCTTCCTTCTCACTCCTTTCCACTCTTTCTTTTTTTTTCTTTTTTAAATATTTTCTCTTTTTATTTTTATGAATGTAGTCTGTTTTGTTTGTCTCTCTCATTTAAAAAGTCTTTCTCCTGTATTTTTTTTTTTTAAATATTTTATTGTACTTCAGGTGAAGGCTTACAGAACAAATAGTTTCTCATGTAACAGTAGCACACATGCTGTTTTATGACATTGGTTAACAACCCCACAACATTTTAACCCTCTACATTCTCAACTTTTGTTTTTTTTCTTTTTTTCCACTCTTTCTTGTTAAGTCTTTCCTTCCTCTCAACATTTACGGAGACACCACTATGTAAATGTCCTTGCCTATGAGGGGCTCACGTTGACCTCTTGCCGTTCATTCTCAGTTATGAAATAAAGATGCTTTCTTCCTTCATTGCTTTTTTTCCAACACCCGTTCTTTCCAAACCTCTGTCTCCTGCTCTCTCCGTGTGATTGCTGATTTATGCCAAGCTGCCGGCTGTGCCGGCTTGGGTTTATGCTGTCTCACATGGCTGGAAACGACCAAGAAGCTTTGTTTTTGCTTCAGTGGAATGAAAATGGGTCCAAGCTTAATGGAAGGTACAATGAAGGGGAGAGGAAGGGCCTTGGAATTCAGTCCTGTTGGGTGACTCTGGAGAGGGAGAATTACTATTTCTTAGTAATAGTCCCTGATGGACTTAGTAAAGTCCCTGATGGATTTCCCAGTTACTTGAGATCAGGAATGTACCAGAGGGAGTAAAAGCTTTGGACATATATTTTTAAAAATTATTGAATACTTATAGATAATTAAGTATGCTGCTCCTTGTCACTCTTCAGTCCATTCTGCACAGTCGAAAGTCACCTTGGTAACACACGACCGTTACGTTATGTTGCTCCACTATTTAAAACTTCCTTTTAGCGTCTCGTTGCCTAAATTAAAAAGTCAAAGTTTACTAGCCTGGACTGTTAGACCACTCATGCTGTGATCCCTACAACTCTCCAGACTTCGGTCTTGCTTATTTCTTCCCTTTTCTCATCCCAAACACTATGTTACAAATACACAGACCTACCGATAATTCCCTGAAGGGTCTGTGCAATTTCATACTTCTAGGCCTTTGCATACTTGTTTTCTCTACATGGAATTCCCAGTGTCACCTCCACTATTCATTCTCCTAGAATGCCAATCCATTCATCAAAACCATAGCGTGGCATTGTCTCCTCTGAATATCTTTCCTAAACTCCCGAGTTTGAATTTCTCACTTTTTTGTCCTTCTATATCTTGCACTTATTATTGCTTTTCACATATTGCCATATTATTACTTTTGTTTTATCCTATGTTGCCATATACATTTGTCTTCCTTATTCGACTGTGTGGATCATAACAAATTATGGATAACATTGCGAAGAATGGGAATTCCAGAACACTTAATTGTGCTCATGAGGAACCTGTATATAGATAAAGAGGCAGTCTTTTGAACAGAACAAGGGGATACCGCGTGGTTTAAAGTCAGGAAAGGTGTGCATCAGGGTTGTATCCTTTCACGATACTTAGTCAGTCTGTATGCTGAGCAAATAATCTGAGAAACTGGACTATATGAAGAAGAACGGGGCACCAGGATTGGAGAGAGACTCATTAACAACCTGCATTATACAGATGACACAGCCTTGCTTGCTGAAAGTGAAGAGGACTTGAAGTACTTACTGATGAAGATCAAAGACCACAGCCTTCAGTATGGATTACACCTCAACATAAAGAAAACAAAAATCCTCACAACTGGACCAATAAGCAATATCATGATAAATGGAGAAAAGATTGAAGTTGTCAAGGATGTCATTTTACTTGGATTCATGATCAACACCCATGGAAGCAGCAGTAAAAAATCAAAGGACACATTGCATTGGACAAATCTGTTGCAAATGACCTCTTTAAAGTGTTAAAAAAGAAAGCAAAGATGTCACTTTAAGGACTAAGGTGTGCCTGATGCAAGCCAAGGTGTTTTCAATAGCCTCATATGCATGCCAAAGCTGGGCAATAAATAAGGAAGACGGAAGAAGAATTGATGCCTTTGAGCTGTGGTGTTGATGAAGAATGTTGACTATACCATGGATTGCCAGAAGAACGAATAAATCTGTCTTGGAAGAAGTACAGCCAGAATGCTCCTTAGAAGCAAGGATGGTGAGAGTTGGTCTCACATACTTTGGATACGTTATCAGGAGGTACCAGTTCCTGGAGAAGGACGTCATGCTTGGTAAAGTAGAAGGTCAGCGAAAAAGAAGAAGACCTTCAACGAGATGGATTGACACAGTGGCTCCAACAATGGGCTCAAGCATAACAATGATTGTGAGGATGGCGCAGAACCAGGTAGTGTTACGTTCTGTTGTACATAGGATCACTATGAGTCCGAATTGACTCGACGGCACCTGACAACAACCTATTATACATTTGTCTTCCCTGTTAACTGAGTTCCTTGAAGGTAGAGATTGTGTTTTTTGTTTCTATTTCCACTGCTTTACCAAGTACTTGAAGAAGCCCCAGTGGCGCAATGGTTAAACTCTCAGCTGCTAACAGAAAGTTTGGCTATTCGAACCCACTGAGAAGCTCTGCAGGAGAAAGACCAGGAGATCTGCTTCTGTAAAAATTACAGCCAAGAAAACCTTATGGGGCGGTTCTACTCTGTCACATGGGGTCACTATGAGTCGGAATCGACTCCATAGTACCCAACAATAACAACAACTACAACCAAGTACTTGAACCATAGTAGATAATTAATAAATAGGTATAATTTATAATTTTGTAATTGGTATGAATTTACTTATTTTTTAAATTTGCAGTTTGGATCCCTGGTGGTGCAGTGGTTAAGAGCTCAGCTGCTAACCAAAAGGTTGGCAGTTCGAATCTACCAGGTGCTCTTTGGAAACCCTTTGGGGCAGTACTTCTCTGTCCTATAGGGTTGCTATGAGCTGCAATCAACTCGATGACAATGGGTTTCTTTGGTTTGGCAGTTTGTTTCCTTTTTTAATTGTTCCTTTATTCTCCAACGAACCTTAAGAACAAGTGTTACATGTTCATGTACTGTGCTTAAAGGACTTGCATTCCTAAGGACTCAAAAGTGAACTTCAGTATAGTCCTCATTAGCAGCTTAATGTAACAATTTGTTTTTTGACTTAAGTTAAGTTGGAGTGAAATCTAATTAGATCAATGAGCTAATTGTCTACTCTTTGTGGAATAACCCCATCCTTCTGTCATCCCTTATTATTTATCAAGCTAAGAGATGCACGTTAATGAAGACAAAGTCAAAGGTCAATACACTTCTTTATGCTTTCTTTTACTTTTTTTGGTAACTTAACGAGTGTTTTTCTCTGTACAATCTCATTTAATGCTCAAAGCTACCCTGTGAATAGAATGGGGGCAACTTTCACCAGTCGCATTTCTAGTTAAGGAAAAGGTAGCAACATGCCAGCTGGGTGAGGCCTGGGGAAGGCTGGCTCCTCACCTGGTGGCATTTATTACCTGAAGGGTTCTCAGTATTTCAGGCTTTGTATTCAGAACTCCCAGGTTCCTGTCAGTGAAGACGGGAGTCAACTTTCGATACAGTCTTTCATTTATCAATCTTTCAGAATCTGATGTTGGGAACCAGAGGAATTTTTTAAATTTTTTTTTTAGATTTAAAATGAAAATAAAGTACGACCGTGATAGAGTACTCAGAGCTACTAGTTAGTCACCCTCTTTGTGTAGACTCAACTAGACAAGAACTGAAATTACAATCTGAAGGCAACTTGAAGAGCATCCCCGAATCTAGACAAAACCAAAAAAACCAAACCAAACCCACTGCTGTGGAGTTGATTCCAACTCATAGAGACCCTAGAGGACAGAGTAGAATGGCCCCATAGAGTTTCCAAGGAGCGGCTGGTGCATTTGAACTGCTGATCTTTTGGTTAGCAGTTGAGCTCTTAATCACTATGCCACCAGGAATCCAGGCAAGGATAACATGAATAACTACTTAACCCATTTCCCTGCAGATTAAAACTGTAATCAGAATGAAAGAGGTTATATCCCAGGATTTAAGCCCGAATGGTCACTTTAATGTCAGTTTCTTCTGTGCCTATCTTTTTTTAGTTTTCAAGGCCAGTAAGAGACTCTAGACTTTCTGGAGCCAAGGGGATTGGATGAACCCCTGAAAACATTGTCCTGAGATAATCTTTAAAACTTAAGCCAAAAATATCCCCTGGAGTCTTCTTAACACCAAACAACTGTTCAGCTTAATTATTAAAAAATTGACTGTCTTGAGTATTATGCTCTTTTAAGAACTATCTCTATGGGATCAAAGGGACAACAGCAACTTGAAAGATTAGATAGGACCCATAGCGGGCAGTGAACTTATGTTAATGGAGGAGGAACAACTCAGAAAAGGAGGGTGAGAATGGCTGCACGTCTTGGAGAATGTATTCAATGTCACTGAATTACACACATAGAAATGGTTGAATTGGTGTATGTTTTGCTGTGTATATACTCATCACCAACAAAACAAAATTAAAAAAATATTGGCACTGTCTATATCAATCAAGATATAGCCAGGAAATAGCCACTATTATAATAGAAAGGAATTTAATGGAGACAATTATTACACAGATGATCACGGATTGAAGAACCCAAATGGGACGCTGAGGAAACACTGAAATTAGCACTAGGAGAAAGCTGCTACTATCCCAGTGTTCGGTGGATACCATTTCCGGAACCCAGAAGCAAAGGCCATCCTGTGAGTATCAGAAGCTTTATTAGGATAAGGTTTGTCTGATGGAAACTAAGCCACAGTGGGTGAAACTATCTACCAGGAGCCATGGAAGAGTTACAGTCACTGCAGAAAGATAACCACAGCATGCAAAACCAGAGTGTTGAAGAAATACTTGGACTTCTGCCTTTATCTCACCTTCTGATCCTCCTCCAATGCTTCTCAATGCTGGAACTACTTGGGAGACAGAAGACAAGGACAGGTCTAAGGACAAACTGACACTGGCCAGCAGGTCTTCTTTTTCTGTTGTTGTTGTTAGGTGCCATCAAGTTTGCTCAGACACGTAACGACCCTGTGTACAACAGAAAGAAGTACTGCCCAGTCCTGTGCCATCTTCTCAATCATTGCTATGTTTCAGCCCATTGTTGTCGAGCCACTGTGTCCATCCATCTTGTTGAGGGTCTTCCTCTGTTTCACTGACCCTCCACTTTACCAAGCATGATGCCCTTCTCCAGGGACTGGTCTCTCCTGATAACATGTCCAAAGTACGTGAGATGAAGTCTTGCCAGCCTTGCTTCTAAGGAGCATTCTTGCTGTACTTTTTCCAAGACAGATTTGTTCATTTTTCTGGCAGTCAATAGTACATTCAATATTCTTTCCCAACATCTTAACTCAAATGCATTAATGCTTCATTGGTGTTCCTTATTCATTGTTGGGCTATCGCATGCATTTGAGTTAATTGAAAATACCATGGCTTGGGTCAGGCACACTTTAGTCTTCAAGGTGACATCTTTGCTTTTTAACACTTTAGAGTGGTCTTTTGCAGCAGATTTGCCCAGTGAGTGCATCATTTCATTTCTTGACTGCCGTTTGTTCAGACAGAACGAGGGGATATTGCATGGTTTAAAATCAGGAAAAGTGCGTGTCAGGGTTGTATCCTTTCACCATACTTATTCAATCCGATTCAATTCAATTGCTGACCAAATAATCCAAGAAACTGGACCTTATAAAGAAGAACAAGGCATTAGGATTGGAGGAAGATTTATTTAACAACCTTCGATATGCAGATGACACAACTTTTCTTGCTGAAAGTGAAGAGGACTTGAAGCACTTACTGATGAAGATTAAAGACTTCTTTCCTTACTCATGTTAAAACATTAAATCTCCCTAGTAGGTACTTTGCGTAAGTGACTCTATTTAGAATTCTGAATTCTTATCTTCATGTTTCACCAGACTGCTATACCTATTACTTTTTAGGGCCTCTATAAAAGAAATTTTAAAGGCAATATACATAAGATTATTGGGATAAAAATATTGTTTTCTTCCTTAGGAATGCAGGTTCCCTAGTCATAATGGAATTTATATAGTTCTTGCTTAAGGGCTAAAAATTTAGAATTTTTCATTTAAAAATCAACTGTGTATATGAGCATTTATTAATTTACCCCTGGTTATAAATGTTACCAAAATTGTGGCATGCCACAATTATTTGGAAAAGAAGTCCTTTTTTTTTTTTTTTTTTTGGAAAAAGTTATTAAGTTTACTAAAATCTCAATTTTCCTTTATGTAAAATGAGAATTATAATATTCACCTTGCAGGGCTGTTGTGAAGATAGAATAATTTGTGTTTGATAGTCATTTCAGTCAACAAATTCCAATATGCAATAAATAGTTTCTATAATTAAATTATAGGGTCGCTACGATCATTTAATTTATAATTAAATGATCATTTGAAATTGGAGTCACAATCCATTGGGTTAGTGAGAAATGCAAGGTTAGTCACTCCTGAGGTTTGTAGAACTTCAAGATGGGGTAGGGTTTTAGTGCGAATTTGAAGGTTGGACAGATGTGAGAATGGCAGTTTAGAAAATTCAAGACGAGGCAGAGCAGGAGTAAAAGTTGTCAGGCAGGAGGGGTCAAGGTGGGTTTGATGACTAGAAATTATTCTAGTGTATTTGGGATATCGACTACGCATACAAGGAAATAAGGGAGAAAGGTCAGATGGGAGTGAAATGACCTTCTCAACTATTTATGGAGACTATGCAGGGCCTGGTGGAGGCAGTGGTGATTCAGTAGAAGAACGCTCACCTTCCATGCAGGAGACCAGTAGGGCTCCTGACCAACGCACCTCATACTCAGCAACCGCCATCTGTCAGTGGAGGCTTTCGTGTTGCTATGATACTGAACAGGTTGCAGGAGAGCTTCCAGACTTAGACTAGGAAGAAAGGCCTAGTGATCTACTTCCAAAAATCAGCCAATAAAAACCCTAGAGATTATAATGGTCTCATCCACAACCAATTATGGGGATGGTGCAGGACCAGGCAGGGTTTTGTTCCTTGTGCATGGGATCACCATAAATCAGGGCCGTTCACTCTTCAGACAAAGATTAGACAGGACTATAAATCAAACAATAATACACGTGAGGAACATGCTTCTTAGTTCAATCAGATATACAAGACCAAATGGGCAGCTCCTGTCCAAAAGCAAGAAGAGAAGGCAGGAAGGGACACAAACCGGTCAAATGGACACAATGAACCCGGGGTGAAAAGGGGGAGTGTGCTGTCACATTGTGGGGATTGCAACCAACGTCACAAAATGATATGTGTCTAAATTTTTGAATGAGAAATTAACTTGAGCTGTAAACTTTCCCCTAAAACACAATTAAAAAAACAAACAAAAAAAAAGGAGCCAGGACCGAGTCCATGGCAGCTAACAACAATATAGAGGGTCTGAAATGCTAGGCTAAAGAGGTCTGTTCTAGTTCCTCTACAATTAAATGCTTTTGAGTTAAGAGTTTTTGGGAAAGAAAGCAATACAGTTGCCTTTATATTTTAATGGATCACAAAGATACCTGGAACAAGGGTGGACATGCTTGCAGGGGAAGTGCTTGCAAATATGGGGCCCATTAGCACACATTACAGTGGTTGAGGGAAGTGATAAAAAGGCCCAGACTAGAGGGGTGATACAGAGAGCATGAAGGAGGAGGCTCTGAAGGGAACATAACTTCGGGTCCTTGCTCATGGCAAAGTACTCTCAATAAAAATATTCCTTTCCATCTAGCATCTATTCCTCTTTTCTACCCAGTAAATTGCAGATTACATACCCTTGCGGCTACTCGGGGAAGTCAGTGGTTTCCTGCCTCCTCCCAACCAACATCTCTAGTCTGGATCAGTAGCTTGTTTCTTAAATATTGAATGCCGCTGTTCGAGGTCACTGGCTTACAACGGCTTACGACTGTGTCATGGGCCATAGGAAAATTGGCTCAACTTAGAAGAAAAATAAGGACTTATTTGGAACATTGAAGTTATTTTTATGATAATGTTGTGTCTTATAATTTAATAATCAGGAGCTAGATAAGGTTAAATAAACATAAATGGCATTTATACTTGTTATAGTTGAAGGCAACTAAATAATATGATGGATTCTTATTTTAAGCTCTGAGACAAATGGAATATTAGTAAATGAAATTAGAATGTGAATTATGTCCTGTGGCTACTAGTATTAAAATTGATAGATGTAACAAGAAGACAAATACTCTATGCCATCAATTGTTGTTTATGGATTGTTTGTTTCATATCTGATACTTAAAAAAAGAGTAAGGCTTTCATATATAACGTGTTTAATAGCTTACAAAGCACACCCTTGGATATTTCCTTCAATTCTTAGAACAATCCTGCCAGAAAGACAGTTTTATTTTCTTAAATGGAGACTGAAGAGGTTGAATGACGTTCAGAACTGCTAACCCAGCTGGTAAATAACAAATGAGAGCTTGTCTCTTAGTTTTCTTATGTCCTATTTGATGTTCGGAGTGGACTCAAAGCAACAAGTTTTGTTTTGGTTTGGATCTGATGTTTCACGCACTACGCCTTGCTATGCTATTACAGTTAACTATTGTAATGCGTGAAACATCAAATCCAAAGCAAACCTAGTTATTGTAATGGGATAGGCTAAATCTTGATGACTCAGAACAATAAAATTTTATTGTTTTTGGCTCACATTTGTCCACTGAGTGCTGGCTAGGGGCTCTTGTCTGAGTCCTCCTCAATGCAAACAACAAGAGAGCAGAGGAGTCCCTATCTGGAACATGACTGGTCACCATAACAGAGAGAAAGAACAAGCAAAGCCCACACAGGCTTGAAAGCTTCCGCCATGATAACACACACAGTGTTCTGTCTCCGCTATTGGCCAAAGTAAATCACATGACCACACCTAGCTTCAGGTGAGCGGTGACCTATTATCCTTCCACGTGGATTGGGTCTGTCTGGAAGAGAGAGAGCTGGGATTTCTGTAAACTCTAATAACCACCAAAGTTAAAGTCAACAATGAAAAATTCATAAAAAATGTAGTAAAGTCTTATGATGTTAAAAATGAATAAGTTTTCTTTTTTACTCAAGCATATTCTATTTTTTGAAATGAGTATAATTTCTTGGCGACTCAGTGCAAGAGTTCTCCAAGTGAGAACCGTCGAAGACTATATCTTTGAGATGCACTGTGATCCAAAGGTTGTATAAGTTTTGAAACTCTACATACTGTCGATGTCTTGGAAAATCACAGGGCACATTTGCCTTCAAACCTGAGAAATCCTCTTGAAGTCCCACTCTCATCTGAACACAGCCCTTTTTGTGCGTATACAAGGTACCTACTTGTATCCTGAGTGATGGTGCTCCTGAGGAAATATTGCTTTGAGTTTAACGTCCCCCTTTTCCTCAATCCTTCTATTCAATCCGCCAGCAAGTCCACTCAGAGTCATATTTTCCTGAGTTTTAAGCACCATAGATTTTGAGGAGTCCCCATCTGGAACATGGCTGGTCACCATAACAGAGAGACAGAGAACAAGGCAAAGCCCCCACAGGCTTCGAAAGCTTCTGCCAGTGGCACCTACACGCCAGCTGTGTGTCATAGCGTGTGACTCCATCTTTCTGAATCTCAGATTCCTGTTCTGTAAAAAGGGCTCAATAGTTGCTGTGAGGATTAAAGAAACAACATGTGTCCGGTACCCGGTCCAGGAGGCAGTTGGTTTGAACTTTCGTTGTGTACGCTTCCTTTTTCTTTTCCATTTACATATTGGGGAAATGAAAGAATGGAAAATGGGTTAGCATTAGTTTTTCTCATTCGTTTATCTTAAGTGTTCTGCTTATGTGTTTCTCAGATACTCAGCACAACAGTGATAGACTGAACTACACACACATAGATTTTGCTGATTTCTCGTAGGGCACATTCGGAGGAGAGAACGCCAGCCAAGAGACTGTGGTAGTCACCATCTCAGGCATTAGCACGTGTCAGAGAGTGAAAACTAAAGGATATCCGTGAGCAGGGCCGTCACTTTCCATAAGGAAGCCACATCTCCTCCATGCACCTGGAGCATTTCCCCAGAGCAGGCAATCAGAAACCTCCGATTTTAAGACCATTTTAGACCTATCTAGGTTGGCTTCACTCTTGCCTATCTTCCTTGGTAACAAGAAAAAAGAACTATTTGTCAGGATAAGAGTTGCTTGTTAAAACTCATTTTTAAGTGGATTTACCTTTGGGGCATATATAATGAAGATGAAGCTTGTTATTGGTCTTTGGGAACGTTGAGCTGAATAACCAATCATAACAGACAAAAGCAACCTCTTCAATGGATGTAATGAAGAAAAATCAACAGAATAAAAATAAATACACAATAATGAAAATGTTATAAAGTTAATTCTTGGCTATTGTACAACTTCTAAGGGGCTGAGGTTGCAAAACTATCTTATTCTGGAATCAACTATGTATTGCCAGGCCTGGCCCAGGGAGCAGTTTATTCTGAGTTAGAAGAAATGATGTCTATTTTCTATTTATGCCATCCTTGGGCCTTAGAGACCACTGGGAAGGAGGCTGGTAGTGAAATCCATTTATGGGCCGGGTTACAAATCAATCACCTCAAAGCTCAAACTCAAGTGAGTTGGGGCCTCGTGTTCTCATGCGCAGTAAACTGATGCTAACCCATCTTCTGTAAAGCTCCCTCCCCTTTCAGTGGGATAACGCCAGAGTCAGATGTGTGGGGGATGGGAATAACAATTTTTTCTGAAATGCCCTACTCTGCTTCTCTGGGCTCCATAGACGTCCATCCCTTTTCCCTTGGCTTTTTTTTTTTTTTTTTTAACCAAATTAGTTTCTCATTTAACAGTCAACACACAAATTGTTTTGTGACATTGGTTGCCAACCCCGCAATGGGTGAACACTCTCCCCTTCTCCACCTGGGGTTCCCTATTTCCATTCGTCCAGTTTTCCTGTCCCTTCCTGTCTTCTCCTCTTTGCTTTTGGGCTGGTGTGCCCATTAGTCTCATATACGTGACTGAACTACGAAGCACGACCCTCACGTGGGTTATTGTTGGCCCTATAGACCTGTCTAATCTTTGGCTGAAGGGTGAACCTCAGGAGTGACTTCTGTACTGAGTTAAAAGAATGTCCGGGAGCCACACTCTCGGGCTTTCTCCAGTCTGTCAGGAAGTGTCTTTTTTTTTGTTTTTTGTCCGTAAGTTATCCTTAGCAGTGGGCTGCTATTTATTTCTTTTTGTGAGAAAACTTTCCTCTGACGGTGGTGCCCCCAGAAAGCAAACATCATCCTCAGTTCTACTGTGTCCAGAGTGATTTTCCATTGCTAATTATAGGCCTGTCCCCTGGAGCTGAAGCTTCATAGAACCAAATATAGAGTAGCCATCATTTCCACTCTGTAACACTGATGAAGATCACATACGAATTTTCTAGCAAACAACTAGAAAATGTGAATGAAAAAGGCTTCAGAATTAGGACAGAAAGCACAAACAGAGATTTAGCGTCTGATTTGGTGATCTACAAATGTTTGCCCACTTATTCATTATTATTATTCATATTTCCCTCCGTTCATCAGACGTTTGCGAAGGTTGTCTATGGGCTCTTTGGTGTATAATCTCAGTGTAATGTACAGTGGTTTTTTTTTGTTTGTTTGTTTGTTTTATAAAACACATATTACAGAGATAGACCTGAATTCCAATCCTGGCTCTACCTTTTTTTTTTTTGGGCTCTGAAACGTTATTAACCACTCTTGCCATAGCTTCTCCATCTATAAAAGGAAGGAACAAATATGTTATTAAAGTTATCTTATTGATTAAGTGAGATACTATACTTAAAACCATCTAGCAAACACTAGTATGCACACAACACTTGTTAATTCCCTTTGCTTTTTGGTCTGTCTCATGTTCTAGTGAATTCTGGAAACTATGCAGATACGATGATATGATCCTTGTCCTTGAGGAACTGATAAAACTGATGCTAGTCCAAATCCAGACAGCCTTTTAAATAAGCTAGACCGGAAGTCTATAGAGACTTCGGGAACCCAGAGGATTAAAACACATATATTAGGGTCATAAACATGCCTGTAATTTATTTAGTTTTGAGACCCCCAATACCAGTCATAATTCCTGACACACAGTGTTTCAGTAAAAATTTAATAAATGAATGATCGAGTCCTGAAGAGGTACTGATCAAGGGATAAGTCATTTCCCAGGGTAGAGAAGTGATTTCTGGTATATAGGGTGTTGAGCTTGGGTCTCTAGGACATAGATTCTGAGACAGAGAGTTGTGTGCAAAAAGTTTATTAGAGAACAGTCTCAGGATTAACACATATGGTGGAAGAGAAGGAAGCTGGATTGCATAGAGAGAGAAGTTAAGCTGTGATAGAGTCTGGAGAAAGGCTCAGCGGGACCCACTGGTATCTCTGAAGCTGGAATGGGTTTGCAGAGTTCTCCTAGTACTCTTGCATTGACCAGACACTGGATGTAGACTACCCTTGGGATGTGGGTATATGTAGCCTTTAGCTGAGGGAGGAGCCCTGGTGGTATAGTGGTTAAGAGCTTAGCTGCTAACCAAAAGGTTGGCGGTTCAAATCCACCAGCCACTCCTTGGAAACCCTATGGGGCAGCTCTACACTGTCGTATAGGGTCGCTATGAGTCAGAATCAACTCAATGGCAACAAGTTTTTTTTGTTTTCTGTTTTTAGCGGAGGGAAATACAGAAGACAGCTGACAGCTGAGGGCTATCAGGTGGCAGGCTTCTCAGCAGTAAAGGGGAAGAGGGATCCTCCCTTATTATTGAAAGGCGAACCTGGGAGGGGTAGCCCTGTGTCCACCACGGTCCACCCTTGTGCTGCTCAGATCCACCTTTTCACGGAAGGTCTGAGAACAACTACTTCAGGATTCTGGGGTGCCTCTTTTCATGGGGACTCTGCTACTGCAGCTTTAATGAGATCACAAATGGTATTTACCATATCCCTCGTCTAATACCCATTCAGTCTTCCCCTCAACCTCAGCTAGAACCTCTGCTGGTCTCAATGGCATACCTGGGGGTAGAACCCCAAATCTCACTCCCGAGGGGTTTGAGCCTCTGGTCACCAAGCCCTTGAGGTTGTGACTGCTACACTTGTCAATTTCGCATCAAAATCAGACAAGTGCCTGCCATGAAATCAGTTCTGACTCATGGTGACCTCACTTGAGTCAGAGGAGAATTGTGCTCCACAGGTTTTCAATGGCTGAATTTTTTGGAAGTAGATCGCCAAGGCTTTTCTTCTGAGGCAACTCCAGGTGGACTCAAACCAGTAACCTTTTGGTTAGCAGACAAGCATATTAACTGTTTGTACCATCCAGGGACTCCTAAATAAGTCCTAGAGTATCCTAAAGTGGACCACCTGGTTCCCCGGTTACATAACCATAGCCTTACCTCCTTCTCCTCCTCCTGATGATCAGGGCCAGTGATCTCTGCCAGGACAGTTATTCATCATAATATGGATCTTGAAGGCCTGGGTAGCAGCTATATCTTAAAATTCAATGGAGGCACTTGATCTAAACAAGTAGTGAATGGATTTGCAGAGAAGGGACACACAAATTCCCCAAGTGGGCAACTTCTATTTCCACTCCTTGGTTCTTGGTCCTTGTATTCTACCTACTAGGGACACAGAACCATATGATGGTCACTATTTAGAGTACACTGCATGCTGAATCTTGGAGGATTGTGCCCTGTTTTCACAGGGTTTGCTCTTTGGGTTGGCCTCTCTACGGTGCCTTCAACAGTCCATTCTATTGCTGTGTCAGGACAGCAGCTCCTGGATGATAGGACCAGTGTGTCCTGCGATGATGAGCCCAGTGCTGCACCTCCATTGCCGTCCTTTGGTCTGATGGGATGCTCTGCGGGACTCTGGGTCAGTGGGTCAGACACTTTGTAAGCCTTTTGATAGTAATGTTGGCTGAAGACCTGCAGGTTGGAAAAGTAAACCCCAGTTGGGAATATGTATCTACTTCAGCCAGATGAACCACTGCTTCATCAGGGTGGAAGAGCTCCAGTGTGGTTTACTTGCTCTCACATGGCTGGACGGTCTCTGTGAGGAACGGTGCTGTGTCCGGGACTCATTGATCCATCCTGCTCACACTGTGGTACCATGTTGTAGCTTGTCTTAGCCCACAAGCATCCCTTAGGTCCTCTGTTTTGCTTTTGTGCCAAGTACGAGGCAAAGGGATATTTTCCTATTCTGGGAACACTGCTTCCTAAATGCCATTCCCCTTAGGTGCATTATGGAGCCCTGGTGGTGCAGTGGTTAAGAGCTTGGCTGCCAATGAAGCAGTTCGAATCCACCAGTTGCTCCTTGGAAACCCTATGGGGCAGTTCTACTCTGTCCTATAGGGTCGCTATGAGTTGGAATGGACTTGACGGCAGTGGGTTTGGTTTTTGGTTTTCGGTGCACTATAAGGTCATGCCCTTATCTTAAAAAATGTAGGAAAATAGGTCACAGGTGCTCCTGTTGACAGACCAGCTCTCCTCTTCCTCTTTCCCCGTCTAGGAAAAGGTTCTTTTCTCTCTCTTGCTTCTTCCTAAAACCCGTCTTCTTTTTCCCCTTCTCTTTGGAGACATACAGAATAACCCCTTGATGAGTTTATGTCTTGACAAATAGAGGAAGAGATATTCAGTTTACACTGCCTCTGATTTTAGCCCTGGAATAAAAGGTCCAGAGGCAAGGAAGTAGTAAGGACCTGGCTACATTCTTGGAAGGGGAAGGAAAAATACAGCAAATAAAATGCTAATTAATTAATTAAAAGTTAACGCATCAGAAAGTGTTCTGTCATTCTTGCCTTCAGCTAAAGTGGTTCAGAGCTATGAATCCAGTAAACAGAGGAAACTGAGGGGGATGGTAGGGTGCAATGAAGTGACAGACATTACGGTTATGTACCAGCGCAATTAGAATGGGAGAATTTTAGGGGCCCCTGAGGATTACGCAATCCAACTCCTTCCTTTTCCCAAGAGGAATCTGAGGCTCAGAGCTAAAACCAGAGTCAAGGGCACTTGCTTATCAGCCCAGTCTCCATTTCTAATTCTAGTTTTTATGCCTTGCATGACTTCTTTTTCTTGTCCCAAACCTGGGAAAGAAAGATGTGCTGAGTTCTTGGCAGGTTGACTATAAAATTCACGCTGCAACCAGTTTAAGGTTTGGATATTTTGTCCTGCATGCATGTTACCATCAGACCACAATGAACCGTGAGATCCGATCTGCAGTCATGAATCAAGCTAGAAATATTGAACAAAGGCAGTCTGTGTAGCGATAATGAATGTATCAGTGGTGCTATTTACTGACAAAAGACGTTTTTCCCTCCACCTCCCCTGCTGATGCTGAAGGCTGCTGTGGAATAAAAAGTGACCCTTTGAAGCCAGGAATGCTAACCTTCCTCAGACTTGATAAGAATATTCAATTCCTTTATCACCACACTGGGTTTTAAAGGAAAGTGTAATTTAGACATAAAGAGACCAGGTAAATGGCTCCAGGGTGTTCTCTGTTTCTGCCCTACCTGCCAGGAATTTTGGCATGGCATCAAACAGGCAGGCAAGCCCCAGCCCAGATGCCTGTCTAGGGAACCTATGTTTTAAAGAGGTCACCTTCTGTTCTCATCAGCTCACTGACAAATGAAGACTCTGTAGCAATACCATCTTCATTCTCACACTAAAATAACAGTGAATATACGAACACACAAGGAATATGCACAGGTGATATATATTCAGTCATTAGTGTTCAATGCATTGGGTAAATCTACTGCCAAAGACCTCTTTAAAGTGTTAAAAAGCAAAGATGTCACTTTGAGGACTAAAGTGCACCCTGACCTAAGCCGTAATATTTTCAATCACCTCATCTGCGTGTGAAAGCTGGACAACAAATAAGGAAGACCAAAGAATTGATGACTTTGAATTATGGTGTTGGCAAAGAATATTGAATGTCATGGATTGAACTGTGTTCCCCCCAAAATATCTGTCAACTTGGCTGGATCATGATTCCCAGTATTGTATGATCATGTCCCATTTTGTAATCTGATGTGATTTCCTTATGTGTTGTAAACTCTATCACTATGATGTAATAAGATGTATTAGCAGCAGTTATACTGATGAGGTCTACAAGATTAGATAGCGTCTTAAGCCAATATTTTTTGAGATATAAAAGACAGAAGCAAGCAGAGACACATGGGAACCTCATACCACCAAGAAGGCAGTGTCAGAAGCAGAGCGTGTCCTTTGGACCTGAGGTTCCTACGCGGAGAAGCTCCTAGACCAAGGGAAGATTGATGACACAGACCTTCCTTCAGAGCTGACAGAGAAAGCCTTTCCCTGGAGCTGACGCCCTGAATTTGGACTTGTAACCTACCGGACTGTGAGAAAATAAACTCTTTGTTAAAGCCATCCACCTGTGGTATTTCTGTTATGGCAGCACTAGATGACTAAGACAATGAATATACCATGAACTGCCAGAAGAAAGAACAATCTGTCCTGGAAGAAGTACAGTCAGAATGTTCCTTAGAAGTGAGGATGGTGAGACTTCATCTCACATATTTTGGACATGTTATCAGGAGGGACCAGTCCCTGGAGAAGGACATCATGCTTGGTAATGCAGAGGGTCAGCGAAAAAGAAGAAGATCCTCAATGAGATGGATTGACACAGTGGCTGCAACAATGGGCTCAAATATAACAATGCTTGTGAGGATGGCGTAGGACTGGGCAGTGTTTCATTCTGTTGTACATGGGTTGCTAGGAGTCGGAACCGACTTAATAGCACCTAACAAGGACAACAACAGTATACACTTGTGTTTTATCGTTGCTGTTGTTGTTCACTCAGATTCTACTGTCACATCTTCTATTATTAGAACTTCAATTTCCTTTTGGGGGAAGTTACGTCTTTTACATGATGTGCAGTCGAGGCAGCGCTCTCCATCGACATGCATGTGCGCTTCTGACAAAATGGTGGATGCATGATTCAGGCTCTGCCAAAGGAACTCTATCCAGAATTTTAATCTTCAGTGGCATGTCTCAAGGATGGAAAATGAATGGTGTGGTTCATCTGAGAGGCTGACTCAGTCAAGCATAGTATTATCCAATAGGTATTTCTACAGTCACCGACACACATAAATCTGTGCTGTCCAGTACTATAGCCATTAGTTACCTGAGACTTCTGCATACTTGAAATGTGGCTAGTGTAACTGAGAAACTGAATTTTTAATTTAATTTAATTTTAATTCATTTAAATTTAAATAGCCACATGTTGGTAGCGTCTATGTATTGGATGGCACCCATAAACCCGTTGCCGTCGAGTGGATTCTGACTTATAGCGACCCTATAGGACAGAATAGGACTGTCCCATAGGGTTTCAAAGGAGCAGCTGGTGGATTCCAACTGCCGACCTTTTGGTTAGCAGCTGTAGCTCACTGTATCTTTTAACCACTGCGCCACCAGGGTTCCAGCTATTGGATGGCACAAAGCTCCCTAAAAAAACATACCCTGGCACCCACTACCTGGACTCGCTCGGATGCCCTGGCTCTTTCCCTTTCTGAGCCTGGCTCTTTGGCTATTTCTTTGAGTCGTTGAGCACCCTCACATGCAAGTTGTTACACTAATTGCCTTCTTTCCTTGGTAGCTAGAATCCAAAGAACCCTAACTGAGGAGCGGAAGTGGGGAGACTCACTCATTTATTCATTTACTCATGTAGAAACAAAATGTTGGCTACATGTGTTGGCGGCTGGGCTTGTCTTTGGGGATAAAAAAAAAAGGAAATAAAATATCCTGACCTTTGCAGGAACTGAGAGACTATTGAGGAAGATAAAAAAGATAAACAGTAGTAATGCAATGTGAGCTATCAGGAATTTGGGGTCACAGAGGAAGTTTCACTAATATAGCAAGATGTTCCATTTCAGTTCTAGTATCAGAACCCAGCCTTAAACCCAGCTTTTTGGGTTATCACCTGGATATTCTACCCAGAGTTTGTTAGTTGTTTCAGGGATGTTGGATCTCTTCTTTCTATCTCCAACTGCTGAGTAGGGTTCTGCTGCAGAATAGGTGGGACACGTCCATCTTATCTTTAAGTACTGACCATTCAACTGTAAGGTCCAAGGGGGAAAGGATATTGTCTAATTTTTTCCCTGTTATATTTCCAGTGCGTAGAAGAGTGTCCAGTACACATTAGGTTTTCAATAAATATATAGTCAAATGAATGAAAACATGGATGAAGATTCTTGCTACAAGGTTCTTCCCCTGGACCTAGCCAAACTCCTCTTCCTGCACATCTGCTTTTAATATTAGTGCTAATCTTGGTAATCCCCAAGTCCACCGATCTTCCTAGAGGAATCATATTTGACTGTTAATTACTCCTTACCAAGAGTCCTAGTCAGAATTCTCTAGAGAAACAGGCCTGTAAGACATAGATAGGTAGACAGATAGATAGATGGATATAGAGAGACACTGATTTACTTTTGAAGCATTGCCTCACACCATTGTGGGAGCTAGCAAGTCCAAAACCTGTCGGTCAGGCGATAGGATGAGGATTCTGGCAGTCTGTATCACAAAATTGGTAGGTCAGGAGGTGGGAGAGTGAGAGAAATCGTGGCAAGATGTCTATTTATAGTGTGGAGGCAATACTCTCTCAGAAAACCTCCCTTTTTGCTCTTAAGGCCTTCAACTGATTGGATGAGTCCCACCCACGTTACAGAGGGTAATCAGGTTTACTTAAAGCCAATATATTTAATCGCGTGTGAATATTTTATAACAGAGTCTGGACTAGTGTTTGACTTAACAACTGGGCGCCATGGCCTAGCCAAGTTGACACATAAAATTGACCATCGCACCAAGGAAGAGCATACTCATGGATTTGAGCATATCCAGGGTCTCCCCTACTCTAGTCCTAAATGACCCTTAGAGTCTATAACCCTCCCTCAAATCAAAACATTCTGGAAGGTGTTAGGGGGGAAGAAAAAAGCATCTCTGTATCCTATTGAAACAATCACATCTTTTTAAAAGCTCATCCTTTTTTACTGCTATATTTCAACAGATTGCTCTGATCAATATATTATCAAACTATTCCTAAGTTTATTCTAAAATTCTGGCAACTCAAGCACGATCTCAGATTTATATTAAGTTGTGCTTTATCCATCATGCCACAAAACATACACATTAAACTCCCCTTACTTTACTTTAAAAAGAGATCTTCAGATCCCCATTAGGTCTTACGGACTCTATTTCAACATGTGGTTTTAGCAAGTTTGTCTTTTCCTCTCAGCTCTGGCACTAAAGTAACAAGTTACAATGACTCCTACAGGTAACATAATGACAAGTAACAGTCTGACATTCAGAAAGAGAAAGTTATAACACGGATGAGAAAGTTATAAAATAGATATAAAACAAGCATCGTGCAACAGACAGGGGCCATTTAATGCAAGAGCTAATGGTTCTATACCCCTCAAAGATCTACATAGACGTGACTGTTCTGTAAAACAGTATCGTAAAGACAGCTCATTATACTGACTTTGCCATCAAAAAAAGACTTAGGTTATATTCAGTACATGATATTTAAGAGTCTCAAGAGGTAGAGAATATCTATTTTTAAAGACTGTCACAAACTCAATTAAAAGAAAAAAGCAGTACTTTACAGTTAAAGAGTACCAATCTCAATATGTGGACATTAGTGTTCATGGTGAGAAAGACAGGGAAGCTCCGAGAGCCTCAGGACCAACAGCAGATCTGCCAGGTCTGCAGGCCAAAGGTTCTGAAGACAAAGAACTGTATCATGTCAGATTGGAATGTATACTCTGACTTGACACACCCAGGTCACTATAGGAACACAGCCTCATAGATTAAAGGGCCTTATTCTTGGTGTGGAGCCCTGGTGGTGCAGTGGTTAAGAGCTTGTCTGCTAACCAAAAGATCAGCACTTCTACTCTGTCCTGTAGGGCTGTATGAGTTGGAATCGACCTGATGGCAATAGGTTTTTTCTTCTTAGTGTGATGGATATTCTCATTCTCTCTCTCGCACACACACACACGCACACACACATGCACACGCACACACACTGAGAGATGACACAGGGAAACATTCAGGTCTACATCTTTGGGGTTGTAGAGGCCCCGAAGCAATTGTTTTTCTATCCCTCTTCATCACAGCAGGAAGACAGCCAGTTTAAGGCTGAATCATGAAGTCATTTGCTTTTGGTTTCAGCCCCTCTGGTGTCCATTGTATCTCCTTGAACCTTACTGCCTCCTTTTCTCTCTCAGGGTTATCCCTCACCTTTGGTGGACTCTAGGAGTTGTTAACAGTCATTTTTCCAAACACTACTGTCTCCAACCCCAATCTAAAGAGAAAAACTCTGATAGCATTGATCTGAATTTACCTGAAACATATTTACTCTCTACCCCATAACAGGAGCCCTGGTGGTGCGGTGGTTAAGAGCTCGGCTGCTAACCAAAAGGTTGGCAGTTCTAATCCACCAGCCACTCCTTGGGAACCCTATGGAACAGTTCTAGTGTGTTCTATAGTGTCGCTATGAGTTGGAATCGACTTGACGGTAATGGGTTTGGTTTTGGTTTTTGACCCGATAATGTAGCACCCCCAGTATTATTATCTTTACCTCTAATCTCATTAAAGGAACCCTAGATAATAAAGGAGGAAGTTGAACTCTTTTGAAAGAATTAGGATTTAAATGTTAAGGAATTTCTTATCATGTAACCCACTGACAAGAAAGCAGCAGCTTTGGAGTTTGCCTTTCCCTGGATGTGGTAGGTCCCTGATTATAGTACAGGTGGTCCCCGACTTACAAGGTATTCAAGTTACAATCAACTGCACTTGCGACCCTCTGTTTTTTGTTTTTGTACATCTTATCCTTAGTGATATGTGCTACATACAATGTTGCAGTGTGTAATTTGCTGATGTTATTATTCTCAGATGTTCACTCACAGATGATCAGTTTCATGACTTACTGTTCAAAACACTGCCATATAGCAGGCTATGGCCTGTTCTACAATGAAGTTGGTGTCGGGAGCTGTAATGGTTAGAAGATTGGGCAATGTTCAGCTGTAACGGCATATGACAATTGAACTGCGAACCTGGCCGACAGCGGGTAAGACCGACTTCATTGTTAGCACACGGACGCCGACTTCATTGTAGACCAGGCCTATAGCATGATCTTATTCAGCGTTTTCTACCATAAGACGCATCAGTTGTTACTCTGAAGTCGCGTTGTTCAAGTTCCTCTAACTGCAACCCCTGCGCTGTTTATACCCTCAACAACATGTCTAGCAAAAGAAGTCATGCCACTGACGAAGGTGAGGAAAGGTCTAGACATGAATATTCCCAGGCATAATCCAGATGATCCAGAACCTTCCAAAAGTGGAGCTATTACTAAAACTGACATAATGCCAATGTCGTCTAACTCTTCTTCATCGTCAGAGTAAATTCTTATGATTTGGATTTTTTTTACATATGTATCTATGGATTAAAATATATCTGTAAGTTTACATGTAATGTTTCCCACCCCAAAAGATGAGTAAAGATCAAATTTATAAAGATACTGATAATAAAAGGCAATAATAATGAAAACTAATTAAAAATAGGTATTTGATTTACGTCAGAACTGACTAATGACGGAATCGTTGGAATGGAGCCCGTCATAAATTGAGGACTACTTGTAATGCTTGCAATAATAGTGAGGGTAAACACACACACACACACACACACACACACACACACACACACACAAACCAGCTGCCATGGAGTTGACTCCAACTCCTGGTGACCCCACATGTGTCAGAGTAGAACTGTGCTCCATAGGGTTTTCAGTGGAAGATTTTTCAGAAGTAGATCACCAGGGCTTTTGTCCAATGTGCCTCTGAGTGAACTCAAACCTCCAACCTTTTGGTTAGCAGCCAAGTGCTTTAACTATTTACATCACCCAGGGACTCCAGTGGTGAAGGTAGAGTTGTTAAATGGTCATTGTGTGGAGGAAAACTGAATACTGAGTAATGGAGAAGCAACAATGACAGGAGAGAAAAACATGTAAAAGCAAATTTGGCTGCATAAAAATATGTCAGTCCTTGACAAGAGCTCCTTACCGTTTTTATCCTGGTACCATGTATTACGCTTACCACTATGTTTACCATTGACCATTTCCCAAAGCAAATTAATTAGGCCCTTTATTTCATTAGCTCAGTAACTAAACTCATGTCTCCAATTTTCATGTGACATGCTAGGAGATTGAACACTGTATTACCATCTTTTTATGGGTCTATTTCTATTCTGAGTCGAATTGCCGATGAGAAGGAGGTATTCTACCTCTTTGGGAATTTCATCACACAAGGTCATGTTCTGCATTGGATGGCTCAGGATCTGGACTCCTTAAGAAGTTACATTCCTCATCTTTTATAATGGAAAATACATAAATAAATATGATAAAATGAGTAATCTTGGAAATCTTTATCCTCTTCAGCAAGCCTCACAGTTTTGAAAGCCTTTAGTTATACAATTGCCTGGTGCTGTTCAAGCTAGTATGTATTCGAGGTCTGTTTGGCCGTAAGAATTTAGTTCTTCTTCTTGTGAGGTTGGCTTTCACGTTTGCCCAATTGTTTCGTCAATTCTTAGAGACCTCACAGGGCAAACCACTCTCTTCCTGTGAAGTTTTTTACTGTCACTCTATAGTTATTAATTGGATTTCAACTGGCTGATCCTATGAAATATTTGTGGTTTGGGATATTCTTAAAGCATCTTATGTAATGGAGTGAAGAAGCCCCTTCTGCTGTGGATGAATCCTCTGCTCCCCACACGTCTTCAAAGTTTTAGAGATTGGGTAGAGGTACCAGGACCCTTGGAAGATTTATCAGCTGTTCCCCAGGACTCGTGATACAAACTTTCTCTTCACACATTGACATACTAAGCGATATGACTCCCAGGACACTACTCTGTCTTTAAAAGATTTTTTTAAAAAATCACTAGATACACTGAAATCCTAACTAGAGAAAAGAGTGCTCTGTTTTTCTCCATTCCAACTGCCCTTCATGCACAGTTATGCAAAATTAATGTTTTCCATTTCTTATGTTGACTCTTAAATAGTGGAGAAACGTTTAGTGGTTGGGTTTTAGTATTCATCTTTTCTCAGACTTGGCTTTCACAAAAAATTCCATCATCACAGCTCTAAATGGAGCAACTGATGAAAAATTTAATCCAACTTCTTTCACAGGGTGAAAAAGAACAAAGTCTCACTCTGTCATGTTGCACAAATGGTGTATTTTCTCCTTCTATCTAATCAGGCACCAGGGATGCTTTTCTGAGTTGGTGAAGTAGGATGCAGATCGTGACTCGGCTAACATTTATTGAGCAAAAACTGTGAGCCAGACACTACCACACATCTTAATGGTATCGTTTAATCACATGGCATGATAACTATAGCTACCACATGTAAGTGTCAACTATATGCCAGACACTTTCATTCATGTATTGATGTTGCCCAAAGCCATGCAGCCAGTATGTGGTGGAAACAGGATTTGAACTCCATTCTGGTTAGTTCCGCAGCTTATATTCTAGTATTTCTTATTCAAGGTGATGATGCTTCTATCTAATTACCCATTGCCGTCGAGTCGATTCCAACTCATAGTGACCCTATAGGACAGAGTAGAACTGCCCCAGAGAGTTTCCAAGGAGCGCCTGGTGGGTTCCAACTGCTGACACTTTGGTTAGCAGCTGTAGCACTTAACTACTACACCATCAGGGTTAGTTACCCTACTTTTATCATCGTGACTGAGGACAGACAGGGGATGTATCCCCAAGGAGACATTCACCTAGTGAAATGCATAAACTGGAATATACATTCCAAAACCCATTTTCATCTACACAAATGAGTGTCAGCTCTCTTAAAATCGTCCCTGGTAGGAAAGAAGAATCATGTGCGAAATCTGGGCAGGCTAATTTCACGGAAGATGTAGAGCTGGGCAAGTGAGAACATCAGAGACGGGAAATCTCAAGGATTTATTACATTATCTCATGTACCTATTATATTCCTGGTAATGTTCTAGGCCATATGGATTAGGCCAGTGCTATGTGAAATTTTAGAGTAACTTTTCCTTTAAGGTCCCAATTTTCCCCTGCCTGACACCCTTTTCCTAAGATGCTTTGCTCCAAGGGTTTTGATTTTGTTGTGCTTATTCAGACTTTTCTAAGTTGTTACTGACGAGAAGTTATGGAGATACACTTTTTAAGGGTACTTGAAATTTTAAATGATTCTGCCAGACCAACTGGATCAATGGGAAGGACATAAACTTTGGAATGAGACAGATGGGGGTTTTTATCTCTGTTTTGCCACTGAATATCTTTTTTTTTTTTTTGGAAAAATCATTAATGTCATCAGATCCAAAGCTTCCTCATCTGTAAAATGGAGATAAATACCTTATGGGTTGATGTGAAATGTGAAGATTAAATGAGATAATGTATGTATAGTAAACGATACACAACACCCAGTAAGGACTCCATAAATAACCCTAGCTGCTGTGCTCTGTTGTTTAAATCACCCAGAACAGAGCTCAGAATATAGTAAAACCTTAGTAATTCTTAGCTCATTTCTCTTCCCTTTAATATTTAATGCATTAGGCCAGTAGTTGAACTTCCGTCTCTCAAACTGGTAGTGGTGGATGCAAATTTGGCTCTAAGGGGACAGTAGAAAAAGAAAGAAAAGAGGAAGGTACTCTCTGGGATTCTTCAAATCAAGCTAAGTATCAGTGGCGTCACTAGAGGGGGTGCAGAAGGTGCAGACTGCAGTGGGTGACACTGTCAGGGGGGTGACACCAAAATGACCATCTACAAAATTTTTGTGCAGTGTTTCAGCAGAAATGTATTATTTTCTATAAAAATATCCCGTAGTTAGTTATAACACCAAAAACATTTTTTTGTAAGCTGGTATCAATATACCTACAAGGCTAAAAACTCTACACTAATTTACTGTTTGAACCTTCTAACCTGCTCCAGTCAGAGCCGTCATTGTTACCCAATTACAACGACACTTTGAGTCACGTGGTTTCGTCTGCATGTGCTACAAGCACATGCTTTGGTTTTTGTGCGGGAAGAGGTCCATGGGGGAGGTGACACCATGAGTTACTGCACTGGGTGACACCAACTCTAGTGACGCCACTGCTAAGTGTGACCTTAGATAGCACTTTGAGGTAAGTTTTGTTCTGCTACTGAAAGATTTCAGAAAGGTAAAGTTTCATTCCTTTACTATCTTAAAATTTGATTGGGCAGAAAGGAAACAGGAAACTTCTTGACATTCTTAGTCTTGGTAGCTAAAATACATGTAGCTAGATCTCCAAATCTGACAAATACTAAAGCTAAGGTGTCTGGAGAAACTGTAGCTTCTTTACTTTCTCTATAACTAGTCTGTTTTCCTCACAACAGCCATCCATTGTTAGTCAGAGGGAGGGGGACACTCTTTTAGCCATTTCCTATTTAAAATTTCATCTAATCCGTATAGTTCTTATAGATTTTTCTCAACATTCCTAGGAAAGAGTGCGTTGGGTTTCAGATTTTAGTTTTTCAACAACTGGAACTTCTCTCCAAGATGGTACTCAGTGTTTGGTGGGTAGAAATATACACCTGATATCACGAAGGAGAGAAAGGCTTGGGGACCTTGGGGATAATGCCTTCTGGTTCTTCTGGTCTCAGGAGCTATGCCCTCTTTCGTACCTGGTTGCAGCTTGCCCATTGGTACCCAAGGCTGGAGAGTGTAGCTGATGGAACTCCCAGTCGGCCTTCCTGTCCAGGTGCTGGCCAACTCAGCCTCACTTTGGCTCCAGCTTGGACTATAGACCGCTCTGAGATCTGGTTGTAATTTTCTTTCAGCCTAGATGCTAGGAGTTTGAGCAGCATTCTCACCCAGAGCCACCTTGCCCCTCTCTGGGGACCCCCTCTGCAGGTTCCTGAACCACACACCCAGCTATTTCTAGGTCTTATGTATGCCTTATGCAGATCAGGGGGCTCATGATCATGGCACCTCAACGTCTTTCAGTAATTGACCATCTTGAGCCACCAACTTTACACAGCTGTGCTCATGAGACTTCCTCTTCCCAGAGATCCACAGAGATCACTGCCACTTGCCTCATTAACTCGCCCTTTCTGAAGATTGTAGAGAGGAAATTGGGACATGTGCCTCTAATTTCTCTCCTCTATTTCTCCCTCTTCCTCCCACCTCTTCCAGGATCCAAGTGTGCAGACTTTTCCTTACATCAGCCTCCAGTCTCATGGCTGAACCTAAATGATGAGGAGTATTTCACCCCTCTGCAGGGAGAACTCCACAATCTGTATCCTCCCAGTTCAGCCCTGGATTTGTTAACTGCGAGTTAAAGGAATGTGGCAAATCCTCTCTCCAAGCAGTCTGGCTTTCTTGCCTATTGCCTTACAGAGAGATTGAGTACTGACTCTTTAGTGCTCGAGAACAATATAATTTAAGTGGAATATTGAACTCTAATCATGATAAAAGGGGAAATTAAAATTCATTTATTATGTATTTGCAAAAATTGTCTCCATTACCTAGATTTCTATTTGGAAAACCTAATGGTTCTTCCATTATGTGTGCAAATTATTTTTTTTTTAATGAACCAATCAAATATTGTATTTGTATATTAATGTATTTTTCCTTATTAATGCATAATCTTGTGGAGATCAAGGATTGTGCCTTTCATCCAGGTGTGCTTAGCACCTAGCACAGTGTCTACTATTCAGTGAATATTAAATGTTTAATTTGCACTTATTAATTATTTGTTAAGAGAATCAGTTCACAGTAGTACATGCTCAAGTCTATATTGGCCAAGTTCTGTGATTACAGTCAAACAGGAAACATCATAAAACATAGTGATTGCTTTGACATAACTTTCAAGCTTCATTTGATAAGTTTTTGCTATTGGATATTTCTTATGGCTTCTTTATTTGGTCCTTTTTTTCTTTCCCACCACTTTGGAACGAGACAGATGTGGGTTTTTAATCTCCGTTTTTCCACTTAATATCTTTGTGCTTTTTGGAAAAATCACTAATCTTCTCAGATCCCAAGCTTCCTCATCTGTAAAATGGAAATAAATTCCTTATGGGTTGATATGAAAAGTGAAGATTAAATGAGAAACATGTTTTCTGCAACTGGAACCAAATCCAATGCCTTTTCATTTCCTTTCCACTTTAGTCACTAAACGTTTTCACATTGGATGCAAATTTGGTCTATATGCCCGTTGAAGATCTGGCTACAAGTCCCTTTACCTGTGAGTCTTGTCCTGGGAGATTGTTTATCTTCACAGTCAGCTTAAAGGTTGAATATAAACAATAGTGCAACCTGACTGTAGAGCAGTTAACGAGTATTCGCATTACGTGAGCTAGTCTTGCCCACCATGAGTTGGGGCTATACAGGGATTTTCTAGCTATCAAAATATGCTGCAGCTTCAAAATATTCCAAAGGAAAAGTAAAGGAAGTTTATAACAGCAAATTTCCAAAAACAAAAGGAAAAATACCACCACTCGTGAACCTAAAAGTTCTTACCAACACAATAAAAAAAACAAATGTTATGGATTAAACTGTGTCTCCCCAAAATATGTATTAAAATCCTGGCTGTGTGCTGTTATGATTTAAGCACAAGATTAATTCAGTTGGCCTTGGATAGAGCAGATTACCTTCCATAACGCAACCTAATATAACATAGTCAGTCCATCTGTTGGGGTCCTACCAGTCTACAGAGGGTCCTAAAGCTAATCACTTCTGAGTTATAAAAAGAGCAGAATAGACACAGACACATGGGAAGATAGATGTCATATGGGGATTGTCTTCAAGCCAAGAAACGAAGGAACCCCAGGGACTACCGACAAGGAAAGAATCAACACGGCTAAGACCCTCGTTTCTACTTTTAACCTCTAGAACTAAAATAAGTTTCTGTCCTTAAGTAATTAAGACAATAAATATAAAGTCAAATTACTAAATATTTACTAAATGTGCTCACATCCCAGTGTTGGCAAAGTGCTATGGAACTTAAAAGGTGGTATACCCATGTAGTGTTTCCTTAAAATTTGAAATCTTTTTTAACCCCAAAACAGCAAAAAATATGAAACAATTAGAGATTCAACAAAATTTGTAACATTTATGACAAATATAAAAGGAATAAAGACAATAGTGTAGTCACTAGAGTCTTTAATAATAATAATTTCACTTTATTACACCTATTCACATAATTAGGTTATTTTCCCTATCATAAATTCAGTCAGTGGGGTGCATATGATTATCTCCATTTGTAGAAAGATTATGAGACTTAGAGGGGTAAAGCAGCTTGCCTGTGTTTCTTGACTGATAATTAACCCAGAGGTAGACCTAAGGCATGGACCCATACTCAATGCTCAGCAGGGGAGGAGAGGGAAATGTGTACTAAGAGGGAGCAGCAGTGGCAAAGGACAGAGGTGGACAGAAATAGAGTATAAAAGGAAGTCTTTAGACCTCAACATTTTCATGTTTCAGATTTGAAGCAGATAAAGCCAACATCGTTCTTAAAGACTCTAACATTACGTTATACTCTTCTTTTTTTAAAACATTATTCCTATTACTCTTCAAGTTTGATGGAGCATACCTTTTCACTCCACCAAAGCAGAACTCTTTTTGGAAGGCAGTTTTCTATTTCTGCAGCTCTGATCTCTCTCTGAAACTTAAGTTCCATCTCTCTTACTTCTTGAAAGACATCTTCACCTCAAGTTTTTATTCTACTTTCAACCTATCATAACTAAAACAAACTCATTCTCTTTCTTCTCAAACCAGTTTCCCGTTAGAGTATCCTTTTAGATATCACTTTCTCCCAACTGCTCAGGCTGAGCACTTTGAAGTCATCGTTGCTGTCTCCCTCTTTTTATTCTTCATTTTCCGAGAGCAGCCACTCACCGGTATCCTTTGTGTTTGCTAGTTTCTTCCCATTTCCACTGAGCCCTGGTGACATAGTGGTTAAAGAGCTCTGCTGCTAACCAAAAGGTCGGTGGTTCAAATCGACCACCTGCTCCTTGGAGATCCTATGAGGCAGCTCTACTCTGTCCTATAGGGTCTCTGTGAGTCGGAATTGACTCGATAGCAGTGGGTTTTCCCATTTCCACTGCTCAGAGATTAAAACAGAATGTTATTCCTTGATGTTTGGATGACTAATATTCTCATTGTTATCCCTTTCAAATCACCATACACGCTCATACAGCTGGGTCACTATAAATATAATTATTGACAACCAAAAGTGATAAAAAGAGAAAAAACAAAAACAAGAAAAGCTATCAAGGTGCCAAGGGCATTCTTTGTAGCATTTTATAGTGACGTCAGAACAGGTATCTCGTCTGTCCTGTACAGTACTCTATGTGCAGCGTCTGGAACAGTGCTGTGTAGACAGACTCTAAGATGACCCCAAGTGATCCCTGCCTCGTGGTGTTGATGCCTTTATGCAATCTCCTCCCTTTGAGTTTGGACAGAACCTGTGATTTGCTTCTAACCCACTGAATATGACACCATGATGGGGATGTCACTCCCATGATTAGATTACAAAAGACTGTAACTTCCTTCTTGCTAGCTGGCTCTGTTTATTGACTTTCCTCAGCCGGCTTTGATGATGTAAGCTCCCTTATGGAAAGGGACATTTAGCAAGGAAACAAGAGTCTTCTCCAGCCAGCAGCCAGCAAGAAGCTGAGGCCATCATCTGATGGCCTCCAAGGACCGAATCCTGCTGACAACCACCTGATCTTGGAAGCAGATCCTTCCCGATTCAGCCTCAGATGAGACGCCAGCCCTGATGGACACCTTCATGGCCAGCCTTGTGAGAAACACTGAAGCAGAGGGACTCAGCTAAGCCAGGCTGGGATTCCTGACCCACAGATACTGTGAGGTAACAAACGGGTGCCCTTTGAAGCCCTTAAGATTACAGCAATTTGTTCCTCAGCAACAGATAATACAGATGCCTTGCATCTATTTGGTAGTTAATAAATACTTGTTGATTGAATACATCAATGAAATGTCTTCTTTGTGTTCTTAGAAACTGACATCCTTGGTGGCGCAGTGGTTAAGAGCTGGGCTGCTAACCAAAAAGTTGGAAGTTCAAATCCACCAGCCACTCCTTGGAGCAGTTCTACTCTGTCTTACAGGGTTGCTATGAGTTGGAATCAGCTTGATGGCAACAGGTTTGGTTTTGCTTTGGGCATACGTTGAATAAGTATTTCCTTAAAAAGAAAAAAAAATACATCTTAACTGTCAAGAAAACTAAATTTCTTTTAAAACTGGACCTCCAGTCAGTCTCAGGGCATTTTCTTCAGTATGGGGTAATTCTGTTTTGGCAACTGAGGTATTGTTATTGCTTTGGTTTGTTATTGAGTTTTGGTTGTTGTTCGATGCCTAAAATCTCTGATGTCATTGAAAGTGTTTAATTAAATGTGTGATCGCTACCTTCACGCGCTGTTTAATTAAACCTGTGTCTGCAGACCTAAGAAGAGCTCTCCTTTTACTTTTCACAGAGACGTTCAAGTTCCAGAGTCATTTTGCATAATTCCTAAGGAAGACGCTTAATTCAATTTGCATTGTTTTCAAATATCCTGACCACCGATGGCATATACTGCGCCATAGTGCTCGACCTGCAGAAAGAAAACCACATGACAAATTGAAATGTTACACACATACAGTAAGAATTCGATTCTATAGAAGTTACCTCACTTGGCAAAGACTAAGGTCAGAAGACGCACCTTAATATTTCGTATCTCCTATAAAACATTTACACAATCACAGTTCTCTTCTCTTGGGAAGGAGAAGAAGTTTCAGTAAACTTAGCATGCACAAAATATAGCAACATATGAGCAACACATATTTTTGGTTATAAGTCAGGAGGCAGTATATACATAGGTTGGAAATGGTATTTATTATGTTTGCATGTTATTTCTGGAAATTTTGTGGCAGCTTTAAATGCTCCTTCATATGACACCAAGCCAAAACCCCAACCGCTTCTTCACCTAGCCCAGCTCATTTCCACCCTGTCTCATCTCTCCAGAAATCCCATCTTTCCATTCCACCATTACTGTGATTGAGTTTAGAACTGATCACATTAAGCAGAAATCAAGCTTGAATCAATTAAATAGGCTTAAGGTTTTTTTTTTCATTTTTTTTAACTAAAACAGAGGCTGCAAGTATATTTAGCAACACTCCTAAATAAAGAGAAATTTCCAATGGAAATCCTAATTTCTAAAATAATCGGAAAGAAATAATAGAATTTGATATTATGGTATCAAATTGAGAATGCAAATGGAAAATTAAAGCTTCCTGTGGGTTAAAGGAAAGTTCACAGAAGAAATAAGAACTGTAAATTGAGATTTCAATCCAAGAAGTAGTTGAAGCTCTTTTCATCTTCTTATTTCAAATAAAGTAGAGATGATACCCGGGGGATACACACATGCAATAGAATGCTACACAAATATAAAAAATAACGAGGAGTATTCGAAACATATTATAACATGGAAGAATCTGGAGGACATTATGCTGAATGAAATAAGTCAGTCACAAAAGGACAAATATTGTATGGCACCACTTTTATAAAAAATCAAAAATAGGTATACACACAGAAAGCAATGTTCTTTGATGGTTACCAGGGATAGGAGAGGGAAGAAGAGGGAATCCTTTTCTAAATAGTACACACTTGTTACTTTTGGTGATGGGAAAGACAATACCCAACATGGGTGAATCTGCACAGCTTGTACAAGGTAAATGAAGACATTAAGAAGTACATAAGAATAAGAGACAATTTCAGTAAATACTATAACAGGCAATTTTGCAGCAACTATAATAACCAATAAAATACATGTGTGGTTACATAGGTAGATATGTATGCATACAGGAGTATAGGAAGGCTAGTGCTGCTAGTGCTGCAATTACTAATAGCAATACCTTGTTGTTATGTTAGGTGCCCTCGAGTCGGTTCTGACTCACAACAACCCGAGGTACAACAGAATGAAACAAATTGCCTGGTCCTGCACCATTCTCACAGTAGTTGCTATGCTTGAGCCCATCATTGCAGCGACTGTGTCAATCCATCTTGTTGAAGGTCTTCTTCTCTTTCGCTGACCCTCTACTTTGCCAAGCATGATGTCCTTCTCCAGGGACTGGTCCCTCCTGATAACATGTCCAAAGTATGTGAGATGAAGTCTCGTCATCTTCGCTTCTAAGGAGCACTGTGGATATACTTCTTCCAAGATAGATTTGTTCATTCTTCTGGCAGTCCATGGTATATTCAATGTTCTCCTCCAGCACCGTAATTCAAAGTCATCAATTCTTCGGTTTTCCTTATTCATTGTTCATCTTTCACATGTATATGAGGTGACAGAAAATACCATGGTTTGGAATTGTGGATCCAAGTAAAATGAAATCCTTGACAACTTCAATCTTTTCTCTGTTTATTATGATGTTGCTTATTGGCCCAGTTGTGAGGATTTTTGTTTTCTTTATGTTGAGGTGTAGTCCATAATGAAGGCTGTGGTCTTTGATCTTCATCAGTAAGTGTTTCAAGTCCTCTTCACTTTCAGTAAGCGAAGCTGTGTCATCTGCATATTGCAATTTGTTAATGAATCTTCCTCCAGTCCTTATGCTGCAGTTCTTCTTCATATGGTCCAGCTTCTCAGATTATTTATTCAGTGTACAGACTGAATAAATATGGTGAAAGGATACAGCCCTGATGCACGCTTTTCCTGATTTTAAACCAATCAGTGTCCCCGTGTTCTGTTTGACGGATTGTCAATAGCAATACGAATATAACAGAACCTGTTCCAAATTCTGCATCCATTCCTTGCTGTAGTAAAACAAATTAATAGTGGTGTAGAAAGTGAAACTATTTTAGAATCTGAAATTATCACATCTCCAGACCCCATAAATAACAGAAATACAAATCCTGCTTTGAGGAATAATTTTTCTTCTAATGATGTAAATTATTGGATCGAAAGAGGGTCAAGTGCTTGTCAACATGTCATTGGACCATTTGAAAATTCATGTTTAAAATTTCTGTATGGTAAACAAACAAGGTTCTGTAGTCAGAATATATTTGTAGGGTGCAAAGCTAATGGTGAAAATTATAAGAAGGGATGGCTACTGTGTTCTCCATCAGTAGGCTCTGTATGTTGTTTTGTTTGCAAACTATTCAGTCCTAAATCATTTAATTCTCAATTTGCTGTGGAGGGATTTAGTGATTGGCGCAACTCGAATATGATTGATAAACATGAAAACAGTTCAATTCACAGAGAGTGTATGTTGTCCTATTTAAACCAAAGATGGTTTTGGTGTAACTCATGAACTGGGAACACAAATTAATGAAGAACATCAGTATTGGAAAGCCGTTTTGCAAAGTGTTGTTATTGTCATTATAACAATTGCTGAATGTGGACTACCTTTTTTGAGGAAGAAATGAATTATTTGGGTCTCCACAAAATGGAAATGTTGGAGGTTTACTTGAACTTGTTGCTCAGTTTGATCCATTTTTAGCAGATCACATCTCAAAATATGGTAATACATGAAACAGCAATCCATTGTATATGTCTGAAACAATGTGTGAAGAATTAATAAACTTAAGTGATAAAGTTTATCAACTATTTTCAGAGAAGTAAGTATAGCTCACTATTTCAGTGTGTCTGTAAATTCCACTCCTGATCTTTCACATACAGATCAGCTAAGTATTGTTTCAAGACCTGTATCTCCAACAGATGGAAAACCTGTCCAGTGATGTGTCACATTTACTAGCTTAAAAAGTCACCTGATGAAGAAGTTGCAAATCGAGTACTTCACTATTTACGTGAAGTTTGCAAAATGGATCGAACTGCAGAGGCCAGTCCTGTGACAATGCTGCCAATATGTCGGGGGTTATAAAGGCATATGTAACAGAAAATTTGACAACGTAATGAATATGCCATTCTCATACCATGTATTGCATGTTCACTTAATCTTGTAGGACATATCGCAGTAGATTTTTATCTGGAAGCAGTTGATTTTTTTCTACTGTTCAGTTGCTCTACACATTGTTTTGCTGCCTCTACTCACCAGTTAGTGGTTCTCAAAACATACTTAGGCAATGATCGAGAATTAAAATGTCTTTTTAATACATACTGGGAAGCGCATGCTGTAGCAATGAGTGCAATCCTGGAATCCTAGGTGCCTTAGAAAATATCGCTGAAGCCCAGACACGAAAAGGAGATGCCAAAAGAGAGGGTGAAAACATCCCCAACAAAATGCAAACGCTACAGTGTGTATTTCAGTTGGTTATGTGGAATAATAGATTGCAGCATTTTCATCAGGCGAGTCAAACTCTCCAAGATTCAGAAGTAAATTTAAAATCATGAGAAGATCTTTACCAGTCATTAACAGGGTATTTACATAATTTAAGGGAAGATCTTGAAATTTTGAAAACACGACAAAACAAATACCGCCAAATACTGATTATCAAGCAGTTCACCATCGCAGAAGCATTAGAAAAAAAACAAGTAAATGACAGACGTGCTCCAGCAGTATCACTGAGTGCCGGAGATCAATTTCGTGTAACCACATGCTACACCATCCTTGACATACATGCATGAAAAGAAGGGTGAGAGTGTATGAAGTTCTTTCGAATAGATTTCCCTACTTAGATAATGTGAATATACCTGATGAAGAATGCCTGAAGGCATCCAAGAAATTAGTGCAGGCTTATCCCCATGACTTAAACACAAACCTTTATGGAGAAGTGCGACAATTTCTTCTTACATGAGAACTAAGTTTACAGATTTAAGAAAGATAAATTTTACTCATGTAGGCATGTATGATTCCATAATAGAAGATAAAATACAAGGCATATTTCCCAATCTTGAAATTGCTTTACACATGTTCCCAACTTTAATGACCACGAACTGTTTAACATTATGCTCGTTTTCATCTCTAAAGAGACTCAAAAACCCTCAGGGTACAACAATGACTCAAGAAAGACTCAAATCATTATTCTTATTATGTGTGGAAGTAGATACCGTTCAGCAGCTTAACTGTGATGAACTCATTGAAGATTTTGTAAGAGCAAAGAACGGAAAGAAATGTTTTCAATTATAACACATTAGAGATGAGAGATCGATCTAAAAATAAAATACAGTAATTTGTTGTAATATTTGTTTTCTGATCATTAAATTTATTTTTACTACCAAAAAAAAAAAAAAAAAAATCCTAATGCTGCAGTTGCCATTGCCCAGACTGAGTATCAGGCAGTTTCCTGCCTATAAGGGCTTGAATTGTGTTCCAAAAAAAGCTCTGTTCACATCCTAACCCCCGGTACTTGTGAATGTGACCTTATTTGGAAAGGGTCTTTGCAGATGTAATCAAGGTAAGGTCATACTGTATTAGAATGGGCCCTAAATCTAATGACTAGACTTCATAAGAGAAAAAAGAGGGGGATTTGGATACAAAGACATAGAGGAGACAGAGAGGGGAGAAGACCATGTGAAGATGGGGGCAGAGCCTGGGGTAATGCAACTACAAGGCAAGGAGTGCCAAAGATTGCTGGGAGCCACCAGAAGCTAAAAAGAAACAAGAAAGAATTCTTCCTTAGTGACTCTCTAGAGAGAGCGTGGACCTGTTGACAACTAGATTTTGGACTTCTAGCCTCCTGAACTGTGAGAGAATAGATTTCTGTTGTTTTAAGCCACCCAATCCAAAAAACCAAATCCGCTGCCATCAAGTCGATTCTGACTGATAGCGACCCTATAGGACACAGTAGCACTGCCCCATAGGGTTTCGAAGGAGCAGCTGGAGGATTTGTATGGCCGACCGTTTAGTTAGCAGCTAAATGCTTAATCAGTGCACCACCAGAGCCCCTTAAGCCACCCAGTTTCTAGTAATTTGTTATGGCAACTCCAGGAAACTGATACACTTCATTTCTATTCCCTAAACTGGTTCTACTAGGGACCTCTTAATTCCTAACAGATTTGGTATCTTAGTTGCTTCCCAGGATGAAATTCATGTTTTCTTTACAGATGATTGTTATTTACTTACTCTTTGCTCATTGTCAGGTAGTCTACATTGCTTGAAGACCATTGGACACTTTCAGGTGTAACCTGAGACTTCTTTAAGAAGCGTATGCGCCCAATCTCAATAAAAAAATATACTTACTACTTTTAAGATTTATTTTCATGAGCTTTATATTAATACTACTTGTTATATAAAAATAGAAAGCCATCTATGAAATACTGTTTTTGAGTTGGTTTTTCAATTGTGGGTTGAATTGAAGTGAATGATTGAATTTTAGAACCAGAAAGAATCTTAGAAATGGCTCCGTGGAAGCCCTTCGGTGTTTTAGACAGGAAGGCCTTTGTTAGCCCAAATTAACTTAGTGAAAGAGTCAGTAGTAGACACCTGTTGTTGTTAGCTGTTGTCAAGTATAGGGAGCCCATGCATAACGGAACTAAATGCTGCCCGTCCTGTGGCATCCCCATGATCAGTTATAAGTTGGATTATTGTGATTCATAGGGATTTCCTTAGCTGATTTTCAGAAGTATCTCACCAGGCCTGTCTTCCAACTTTATCTTAGACTGGAAGCTCTGCTGGAAACTGTTCAGCTTCATAGCAACATGAAAGCCTCCACGGACAAACGAGTGGTGGCTGAGCGTGAGACACATTGGCCAGGAATCAAACCTGGGTCTTCTGCACGGAAGATGGGAATTCTACCACGGAAGGCACCAATGTCCCCAAGTAGAAACCTGTACTAGAGTCCAAATCTTCTGATATCCAATCTCTGTCCATTTCTCTGTCCTTACCTAACATTCTTGAGGCCATTTGTGCTTATTACCTTCATATCACACTTAAAACACACACACACACACACACATACACACACACACATTGAAGTACTCTATTAGGCACCTCAAACAATAACATCCTTAGATCGAGACAAAAGAGGCCTCTGACCTGGACCATACTCTCTAGACGGCACTGTTCTGGCCTTTTTCTAGCCATACTACTCTCCACAGATACTTAAACACTTCTTCTTGTCCACTCTCTTATTAACTGGAACCCTGGAATTCCCTTCCCAGGTCCAGAGCCTGTACAGGCATCCTCACTGAGTAAGTCCTCCACAAGGTAGACTGCACCATTGGTATGAACAACCCAAAGGCTGAGGGATGATCAAGGCAGCTGTATGAGTATTGTGAATGGAGCTTGAGTGAGCAGGCTGAAGTGTCTACATGCATGCATGCTGGGGCCTTCACTCTGTGAAGCAGAGCTGTGGGTGCAAAGAAAAGGGAGCAGGCAGAGGTCTAAGGGCTGGGTCTCTCCATGCTGCCATGTTCCAGCAGGTACTCTGAGAAGTTCAAGAATTATAAACTTGGACATGGCTTAGCTGACCGTTGAAATGCATATTTTTCAAGGTAAGAGAATGGAACACATTTTACATAACAGTCTTCTAAATTGATTTATGAATTTTACGTATGTAGACATATGGTACGTGGGCTTCCATTTGCAGTCTTGTCTTGAGCCTACAAGTGTTAGAAGAAGGACTTCCGCAAGAAGATTAGCCTTTGGCCATAAAACTAGCAGTAATCCAATTTTCATTCTCTTGATTAAAATTGTGCCTATGGCTTCGATATTATTGGCAGAATTTAAAAAGAGAGCCTGGTTCAACTGATTCGAGCCTGGCTTTTGAGAAACTGCAGGAGTTCATTGGTGCCCCTAGAAATGTCCCAGGCAGTTTCAGTAGAATTATTCTTAGGAAAGTATGGAAGAAGTTATAATAAGAACCCTACTGTGATATGAAGAAAAACTTCAATATACCAATTTTGTCATTCCTAATTCTTGTGAGATGCCTAATCTTCATGTTGAAAATCAGATCTTGGATCTGGTTATAGGGTGGCAAAACTGCAAAGGGCAACTGAATCCACAGAGTCATCAGACCTCCTGTGTTAAAATCAGAGCCCTGATTGTAATAATGAGGATCCTCAGAACTCATTGGGAACATTAATAAGAACAAGCTTGAGAGTATTAAATTCCAAAATTCCCCTGAACACTGCAGGCCACTAAAAGAAGCACCTTCTCCTTTGCCAGAACAGAGCACCTTCCCCTTGCTTGGAGACCTTGTAATGGCTTCACCCCATATAAGTTTCTCATAAGATGACACTTGTTCTACCCGTGATCTGCCCCCACTAATCCTCGTTGCTTTGGGGGCAATAAACTCCCCCTCCCCCCCAAAAAAAAACCTGTTGCCATTGAGTCAATTCCAACTCACAGCGACCCTATAGGACAGAATAGAACTGTTCTGTAAGGTTTCCAAGGATCGGCCAGTGGATTCAAACTGCCAACTTTTGATTAACAGCCAAGCTCTTAACCACTGAGCCACCAGGGCTCCTATGACCAGGGATAAGTTTGTCGGTATAAGCTCAGTAGAGAGATAAGGACATTGCTTTAGGAAGGAGTATCATATCAGTGGAAGAAACTGTAGGATCTGAGTAGTATGTATTGGCAGAAACCTGGCGAACATGTGTAGAAGTAACTCTTGAAGATGTCAGACACAGGACGCAGGATGTTGGAGTGGAAAAGAGAATTTGTTGACATGGTGCTCTCTCTCTCCCATGACTCAGATTTAAATGCTCTGTTAAAGAGGCACTCTTATGGTTTGCTGTGATGACTCTGAAGTTTGGGAATGATGATTACTTAAAATAAGTTTGGTATAGAACTGAGGCAGATGTCAGGAGACTCAGAGAGGTGAGAATATCAGAATGGACTTACTTGGAAAGACCTAAGAAACCACTGTCTAGGTTTCCCAGAAGAGCTTAAAGGACACACTTCCCCTCCAAAGTGATAGCGATGGTCCGTGGTGAGGAGGGTTGGCAGTGGAATCTTTGAGAAGCTTGAATGAGGCTATTATCTGCAGGCCAGGGTGGTGGGAAATGCTGTCATGAAGCTAGATTCCTTCATATAAATGGGGATGGTGGGATTCTGGAAAGACAGTGGCCAGGTGGTAAGACAAACTTGTCAGTTATAAGGTAGATATAATTGCTGTAATTGGCATCAAGACCAGAATGGCTATCAGGTGTCTGCACCCAACAGTGATCTGTGACAAAAGCTATTAGATCATGATAGTCCTAGAAGTGAAATATACTGACAGCAGACTAGAGTATTGCTTGATTTGTAGGAAGAGAGAAAGTGACATCAGCCACTGAAGTGGAAAATCATGTCTTTCTAGTTTCTAGATTTAATCAGTTCACAGACCCAAGGTCCACTGATTGAAGGAGACCCTGGGTCATCCACATCACCACAAGTATATATGGTAAACCCTCCATTGTTTTGTTTGCAATGGGATCCGCGGCCTTTTGCCAGGGTTACAGTGCCCTGGGAAGGAAGTATCTCCAGACTTTTGAAGAGAGTTCAGTATGGTCCGAGTCTACACTGACACGGGGGTATCTGGAACAGCATCGTGTTCCTCCAGTTACAGAAGGTTATGGTGGACAAGTTGCAGCAGGGGAGCACCATACTTGCACACCAAACTCCTTGGCCGATGTCTTTTCAGACATTGTGATTCTGTGACTTTTATTTCCTCTTTTGGAGAAGAAGAATTTATTTTCCCAAAAATGCAGGACCCTACTGTGGTGTGGGAGTTGGATAAAATTTGAGGGCTTCAGTAGGTCTGAGCGGTGCAAGAAGTGGGCTGTACCAGACACCATTTAAGTGCCATTTCAAATGATTTTGGCTACATCTGCCTCTGGGCTTACGGCCACTTATTTTCTCCCAGCTGCTGTGATGGCTAACTTCACAAGACAGCACCTCGTCTCATACTGTACTCTGTACCTCTTGCCTCTCCCTCTGGGGCGTCCTCACTGCCACTGAAGTGGAAGTGCCATAGCATCCACTTGGCACCTATGCATGTGAAGTCCTGAAGTTGAACTTCTGAACAGGAGATGGGAGATGATGAATAAATGCTTCTTCTTCCAGATGAATAAGTCCTTATTCCTTCATTTAAAAAGAAAGCCTGGTTCAACTGATTCAAGCTTGTCTTTTGAGAAATTGCAGAGTTCATTGGTCCTTCATTACCTGGACAGACTGTCTCAAAATTTAGTTGGAAAAATGGCCTCTCCGAAGACAGTCTTACTCCTTCTTGCCTAGAATTTGTCCCACCAATAATGTCTTAGCATATAAGCTTTTACCTCAGGCTCTGTTTTTAGAAAACCTAAGCCTCAGACATACATACGTACATACACACACACACACACACACACACACCCCTATATCTACACCTTGGAGCCCTAGTGGTGCAGAGGTTAAGAGCTCGGCTACTAACCAAAAGATTGGCAGTTGGAATCCACCAGCCCTCCTTGGAAGCCCTATGGGGCAGTTCTGCTCTGTCCTTTAGGGTCGCTATGAGTTAGAATCAACTCAACAGCAACAGGTTTGGTTTTGGGTTTTTTTTTAACTATATCTTATACCTAAATTGATTTTTTTCCTCCTCCTTCTGACTTAGGAACTCCTGGTCACTATTCAAGGCCCACTTCACTGTTTTTTGTGAAGCGTGGTCCACCCAAGCAGGAGTGACCATTTCCCCCATTGCATCAATGTTAATTCTCTAGCAAAAACATCTGTCATTGCACCTCCACAATGTTTTACAATGATTTGTATCACTGACTAAGCCATGAACTCCCTGGGAACCACGTCTTATTCTTCTTCGGATTCCCGACAGCATGAGTGGTCTCCGGGACATAGTGCGTAATCAAAAAAAAAAAAAAAAAAAAAATTAATTGAATGAATAAATGAGTGAATTCAAGTTTTTTAAAATTAAGATTGATCTCTAGTGGTCTGTGTGAATGCAGAGGAAAGTCTAAGAGCTGAAGGTTTATACTAATAAGTACCTATTATGTCGTTACAGATACCTATTATGTAACTGGAGCCCTGGTGGCGGAGTGGTTAAGATCTATGGCTACTGACCGAAAGGTAAGCCGTTTGAATCCACCAGCTGCTTTGTGGAAACCCTATGGGGCAGTTCTACTCTGTCCTATAGGGTCACAATGAGTCGGAATTGACATTATATACATATATTAAATATCCCAAAATATTTTATTCTATTTATCTATAAGTTTTGTCTATATAGCTAGCTAGCTCTCCTACCTGCCTGCCTTTCTGTTGTCAGTGTATAATGTTCCTTTGAGGATGAGAAAGAGAACAGACAAGGGTCATTGATAAAGCAATAGAACATGAGGTTACTTGTTCAAAGTCAACACAGTGTATTCTTTGGAGAGACCTTTTTTATTGCTTTAGTCAGGAAGCAAGCCTGCATCGTTGCTTTGTTTGGGTCCAGCGTGTTTTGGTTCTGGCAGAGATTTTGTTGTTATAATGGTCTCATTGCAGTACTTAAACCAGAAATAGCAAGTGTAAGAAATGACATCATTTTCCCCGGTAACTGAGGCGACAATAAAGAAATTTCATCTGCAGCTGAAGTACCTGGAGCTTCAAGTCAGTGCTGGATGCTGAGCACATATTAATTTATGCACGGTTCCCTTTCTAACTCACCTTTCCCCTCCAGCCCCCACAACCACCCAGTACCATTGTGATTGTTCTGATGCGTAGGAGCCTTCTCATTTCTACGCCACAGGCGAGTCCCCAAACCATTCATTATGTACCTCCTGCCTTCCTCCCATGGAGTAAGAGAATTGTCCACCCACATCTAGGGCTTAATCAGTTATTGCCATATTATGCTTCACATCACCCAGCTTTCTTTCAGATTCAGCTCTCAGGCCTTCACCTCCAAAATCAGAAGGGAAATGCCTGGTAAGCAATAACAAAAACTTTGGAACTGGCTGGTTTGCTGTGAGCTGCTCACTTTAATCATCATTGCTCCTAGGCTCAAATCTGATACTGGTGATAAAAATGGGAGGAGAGGGGACACGGTAGCGGAGCCAGTAAAATTCAGTGACAAAAAGGAGCAGAGCCTTCTGATCTGAGGTAAGGTATTGGAAATCTCCCCTATTTAACAGATAAGATGAAACCAATTTAAAACAAACATTAAAATTTCATATGCTCACTGGTGGCCATTTCCTCACATTTTCCTCTTGTGTATAATCCTGCACGCTTGTCTCATCCTTCACACTAAACCAAGGGTTTTAGGCAGTAGAACTGTTGATATGGGGGTTGGGTTAACTCTTTATGGAGGAAGGGAAGACCGAGCTGCCTTGTGCACTGTAGGATGTTTAGCAGCACCCCTGGCCATAATCCACCAGATTCCAGTGGCACACACCTCCCCAGTTGTGACCACTGAAATTACCTCCCCAAACACAAGCCAAACTCACTGCCGTGGACTCAATTCCAACTCGTAGCGACCCTATAGGACAGAGTAGAACTGTCCCATAGGGTTTCCAAGGCTGTAATCTTTATGGAAGCGGATTGCTACATCTTTCTCCCGTTGAGCAGCTGGTGGGTTCAAACCGCTAACTTTTCGGTTAGAGACCCAGCGCTTCACCAATGCGCCACCAAGGCTCCTCCACCTAACACATAGTAGACAACCAGCAGGTATATTACGAGAACAATGAGTTAGTTGTACATGAATACTTCTGCTGTTAATTCAGGTTTCGTATCTGGGCCAAGAATCCCAGCAGACTCATATATACCAGGTGATGAAATCATACGGGTTACTTAGGTTCACATTATATGATCTCATAGGGTTCCACTGTCATGTAAATGTCCTACTCTGATAATAAAGGAAAGAGGTCTGTATTTGGCATTGTGCTTTGAATTTTTTCTTCGATGACTTAAGAATATGAAATCTATTATTTATGCCAGGCACACAAAACACATTCCCCGCACTAAGAGGAACTGCATTTTGCAAGGTTGCTCCCATTACAGAGTGAATTTTAACAGCCCAGGGCACAAATAAACCAGTGTGAGAAGGAGCATTGATCAGAGAGGATTGCGGCATTGGAGCAGACGGGAAAGCACGCTTTGTGACTCAATTAGAATCAAATCCAGTAGCAAGAAAACTAGGGAAATTCCCTAAGAATACAAAACAAGACACATCTAAGGTGCAAACAGGTCTAACTCTCATTAAAATTAATGCCGTTTAAATTAGGTACTCCCAAGGGAAGAAGAATGAACCCTCAGGAGAATGATTTACCTGAGACACTCCAGTTTCTCGGTCTGGTTTGACCTTTTACCAACAATGAGATAAAAAGGTATGTGGTTTCTAGATATTATACTGAACTTACAATGAATCTGGATATTTTAATCTGTGTTTCATGCGACTAATGATACAGTGTCAGGACTAAACTTTGCTATAGTAGAAGCCTGTGGATACATTCCCTTGCTGGATTTCCCATGGGATAGAAAAGCAAACTCGTGAATGTTGTGGGCTTTCAGCAGTTAGAGACACATTCTTTTTTATGTGGCTATTGTTATTGTTGGAAACCCTGGTGGCGCAGTGGTTAAGAGCTCAGGCTGCTAACCAAAAGGTCGGCAGTTCAAATCCACCAGGCGCTCCTTGGAAACCCTATGGGCAGCTCTACTCTGTCCTTAGGGTCACTATGAGTCAGAATTGACTTGATGGCAACAGGTTATGGGTTATTGTTATTTCTGGGTGCCGTTGAGTTTATTTTGACTTATAGTGACCCCATAGGATAGAGTAGAACAGCCCCATTGAGTTTCCTAGTACAGCCTATGGGAGTAGATGGTCAGGTCTTTTCTCCCGCAGAGCAGTTGGTGGGTTCAAACCACCAACCTTTTGGTTAGCAGCTGAGCTCCTTGTTTACATGGCTAGAACCCATGATGTTTGCATATGAGGAAGGAGGAATACTATTAAGCGGCATTAACAGAATATATTCATCGGTAATTACTGCTTTTATTTTGACCTTTTGTATACTGTATGCTGTATGAACAGGGATAAAACCAAACCCCTTGATGTCAAGTCAATTTCAACTCATAGTGACCCTATAGGACAGAGCAGAACTGCCCCAGTGGGTTTCCAAGGACCAGGCCGGTGGATTTGAACTGCCAGCCTTTTGATTAGCAGCCAAGCTCTTCACCACTGCACCACCAGGGCTCCATGAACAGGGATAGACATTTTAAGCTTATTTTTCAGTGATTCTAATAGCAGATACAGCTTAAAGGTAAAAATAATTCCCAGATACTGGGATGATTAGTCTAGTTTGACAGTAACCCTGCTTTAACTTTATTTGTATACCTATTTCACAGTTTTATTGTTTCTCAAGTATATAGTTTGGGCTTGAAAGATCTAAGAAAAAATCATTGTTTTAAGAATGACATTGTGTGACTGCATTGCTGGGTGGAGGGCTGTGGGGACCATGGTCTCGGGGAACATCTAGCTCAATTTGCATAACATAGTTTATAAAGAAAATGTTCCACATTCTACCTTGGTGAGTAGGCCCTGGGGTCTTAAAAGCCTGTGAGCGGCCATCTAAGATACTCCACTGGTCTCACGCCTGCGGGAGCAAGGAAGAATGAAGAAAACCAAAGATACAAAGGAAAGATTAGTCCAAAGGACTAATGGACCACAGCTACCAAGGCCTCCACCAGACTGAGTCCAGTACAGCTAGATGGTGCC
>NW_004443941.1:5472210-5480768 GCF_000243295.1 Trichechus manatus latirostris | reverse complement strand
ATTAGTCCAAAGGACTAATGGACCACAGCTACCAAGGCCTCCACCAGACTGAGTCCAGTACAGCTAGATGGTGCCCAGCTACCACCACTGACTCCTCTGACCAGGATCACAATAGCGGGTCCCAGACAGAGCTGGAGAAAAATGTAGAACAAAACTCTAACTCACAAAAAAAGATCAGACTTACTGGCCTGACAGAGACTGGAGAAACTCCAAAAGTATGGCCCCTGGCCCCTGTTTTAGCTCCGTATTGAAGTCACTCCCAAGGTTCACCCTTTAGCCAAAGATTAGACAGGCCCATAAAACAAAACGAGACTAAAGGGGCACACCAGCCCAGGGGCAAAGACTAGAAGGCAGGAGGGGACAGGAAAGCTGATAATAGGGAACTCAAAGTCGAGAAGGGAGAGTGTTGACATGTCTTGGGGTTGTTAACCAATGTCATAAAACAATATATACTAACTGTTTAATAAGAAAATAGTTTGTTCTGTAAAACTTCATCTAAAGTACAAAAAAAAAATGACATTGTGTACTTAAAACCAGGTTATCTGTGACCATTTTCTTCCTCACATGTCTATGTTCTTTCTTAAATGGTCCTTAGGACAGTGATTTACAAATTGTAGGTCCCTGAATAGTGCAAACGTTTTGCTCTTGACTACTAACTTAAAGGTTGATGTTTTGAACCTCCCCAAAGACACTGCAAAAGAAAGTCCTGGCAATCTGCTTCCATAAAGATTACAGCTGAGAAAACCCTATGGGGAAGTTCTACTCTGTAATGCATGGGGTTGCTATGAGTTGGAATCTACTTGATGGTAACGGGTTTGGTTTTTGGCTTTGGTTACAAACTGTAATGTGCATGGGAATCCCATATGCATCTTGTTAAAATGCAGATCTGATAGCAGGTCTGGAGTGGAGCTTGAAATTCTGCATTTCTCACAAGCTCCAATGTGATGCCAGTGCTTCTGGTCTGCAAACCACACTTTGAGTAGTAAGACATTAGTTTGTTAGGGAATCATGGGAAGCTGTTGGCCCTTCCTATTCCAGAACCCCCATCTTCACAATCAATATGCAACAGGCACAATAGAAGGAGGCCTGATGGCACAATGGTTAAGCACTCAGCTGCTAAAGGAAAGGTTGGCAGTTTGAACCCATCCAGCGTTTCCACTGGAGAAAAACCTGGCTATCTTCTCCCATAAACCAAAAACCAAACCCACTGCTGTCGAGTTGATTCCAACTCATAGCAACCCTACAGGACAGAGGAGAACTGCCCCATAGGGTTTCCAAGGCTGTAATCTTTACGGGAACAGACTGCCACATCTTTCTCTCGAGGAGTGGCTGGTGGGTTTGAACCTTTTGGTTGGCAGCCAAGTACTTTGCCCACCAAGCCACCAAGGCTCCTTTCACAGCCTAGAAAACCCTATGGGGCAGTTTTGCTGTCAGATGGGGTCACTATGGGTTGAAATCAACTTGACAGCATGTAGCAACAACAACAGGCGCAACAGTGATGCAAAAGGTTAAGAGCTGGGGCTCTGGTGTCAGCTGACCTGAGTTTCCCTTCCAACTTTCCTGTTTACTTAGCTGTGACTAAGCTGTTAAAACTTTCTAAGCTCCAGCTTCTCATTACATAAAACGTAGATAATGCCAGGTCTTACATCCCAGAACTGTGTGTATTATATGACATGAGGCATATTAAGGACTTCATTTGATGCATGGTGTACAGCAAGTGCCCTAAAATATTAGATGCTATCATTTTTATCTGCAATTATATGAAGCTAGAGGGACTTTTTTTTGAGCCCTGGTGGCACAGTGGTTAAGAGCTCAGGCTGCTGAGCAAAAGGTCCGCAGTTCCAGTCCACCAATCGCTCCTTGGATACCTTAATGGGGCAGTTCTACTCTGTCCTCTAGGGTTGCTATGAGCTGGAATCAACTTGATGGCAACGGGTTTGGTTTCATTTAGAGGGACTTCCACGGTCCTTGGGTGAAGCAAACGGTTTGCACTTGTCTATCAGCCTAAAGTTTGGAGGTTTGAATCTGCCTGCAGCACCATGGAAGAAAGACCTGGTGATCTGCTTCTGCAAAAATTACAGCCAAGAAACCTTTTGTAACACGTGGGGATGTCATGAGTCAGAACTGACTTCGTGGCAACAGGTATTTTTTGGGAAGACTTTTAGAAATTATGTAGCGTAATCTTTTATTTTTAAAGCTGGGAGAACTGCATCCTATGAGATACACTGAGTTTCCTTGGATTACCCAGGAAGTGCTGGTCAATCACCTATATGGGCAGCATGCTAGAGGCAGGATCTGAGAGAAAATTTGGAAGAGATGAAGAAAATTGAGGCAAAATTCTTCATCCTTACAGATGTATCGATTAGGAAAGAAAACCGAGCATATACTGTATTATTTAATATATTTTTAATATTTTTATGAGCACGTTTCTGTTTTTTCAACTATTATTTTATTTTATTCAAACAATGTATGGTACAGCTCATGCAATCTTTAGAGCCATTTTTCGTAGAGAAAATCTTGGAGATGCAAATAGAAATTTAGGACATACCTCTGTAGCTGAATAATTGGATGGCCAATATTGTCAGATTCTCTTACACTTAAAAAAAATCTCTTGTTCCTGTTCAGCTGGGTGTCTATCACTGTGTGGCCCTGGGAATCAAGGCCCTTATGTTTTATTTATTTCTGCCGCTCACTGATTGTGGGATCTTGACTCAGTCATATAATCTATCCCTGGCTCAGTTTCCTCAGTTATAAAATATCTTTTCTTCTTTCCCTCTAAACATCAAATACAGTTCTGGGTGTTGATCAAATGTACGTTCTTGGATCATCATCAATGTGATTTTACTATCCTGATAGCAAATCTTCAGGATATGACTTGAGCACTTTTGAACAGGAAATCCCCTGCCAGTGACAGTGACAGAAATTGAGGATACATTTCATCAAGTGCTGAAAACACTGAGAAAATTGTTTAGTGGATGTTGACATTACACAGGCTAAAGTATTAACCATGTATGTGCAGACTCATGCATTTCTTTAAGGAAAAAAAAAGTACTCCAAACCATTGTAAAATATGTTGGTGTTAACTTTATATTCAGCTGAATTTTTTTAAGTAGATTTCAACCCTATTACAGTGCAAATACAGATTGTCTACCAAGCTTTGCAAGAGATTTTCTCATGGTTCAATTTGGGATTTTATTTTCAGTATTTCTTGCCTCTGTTCTTTTTTGCCCTCACAAAATGACATCTAAATACAAACATAAATGAATAGGAAAAAAAATGGTCCAAGTAAAGTGGATCCTCAGCTTTTCATTAGAGATGGATTAACGCTGCTTGACTCACCTTTGCCTCAGATTTATATCTAAAGGAAATGCATTTCAAAGTTCTAGATTGTCTGTAAGCTTTCTTTATGTCTCTGAGGCTTTTCTTTTTAACCAAGATCAGTATTTATCTGAGGAAAGTTTGCTGTCTTTGAAATAGTAAAAGCACATAAATTGGTGGCTTTTTTGGTAGAAATGGCCAAAAGTATTTGGGCGGCATTTACCGGGAGCTTCTGCATATAAGAAGTCCTTGGGTGGTACAAACAGTTAACATGCTGGGCTGCTAACCCGGAAGTTGGAGGTTAGAGTCTACCCAGAGGCTCCTTGGAAGAAAGGCCTGGTGATCTACTTCCAAAAAATCAGCTATTGAAAACCCTATGGAGCATAGTTCCAGTCTGACGCACATGGAGTCACCATGAGTCAAAGCTGACGTGACAGTAACTGGGTGGTCTGTGTACGAGCTCCATTTACCTACTGAGGATGTCATCATTTCAGCATATCCCATGTGTCTGGTGTTGACAGCTCTGGTGCTGATAGCTCCAGAAGCCCCATCCTTGCCTCTGCCATTTGTTCTTCTGATGGTCATTCAGAAACATCAAATATAGCTATCACTTCTCTTTCTGACCTTACACAAGATAATGGTTGATGGGAGCGCAAAGGATATCTTGAGAGAAAAACCTGGCACTTGGAATAAGAAGTATACTTTCTCTGTAGGTCTATTCCTAAAAGAATGCTCCCAATTTCAATTATCAGTTTTAGTCAAAGCAATGGATTAAAAGGTGCTCTGGCTCCCGTGGTTAAGCTCTCTTCTTAATTTAGGTTTTGATTTTTAAATAGTCTGTATAAGATGTGCCAGGCAGAGATGGCAAGGTTTTCTGAGTCCATTACGAACCTTCAGGAAAGAACGTGCAGGGGTCTTCTATATTTGCAAATGTTTCTCTTAGCACAGTCAGTCTGCCTGAGCCCTGAGTCACCTTTAGGATAATGCTTTAACCAAACCTCAAACCACATAGTCAATTAGGAGAATAGATGTTTTTTTAACAAGTAAAAATACTCTTTGCTATCAAGTCAATTTCAACTTATAGTGACCCTATAGAACAGAGTACATCTGCTCCATAGAGTTCCCAAGGAGCAGTTGGTGGATTTGAACTTCAGACCTTTTGGTTAGCAGCTGAGCTCTTAAACAGTGTGCCACCAGGGCTCCACGTAAAAATAATTTTAAAAAACCCGTTGCCATCAAGTCAATTCTGACTCATAGCGACCATATAGGCCCCATAGGGTTTCCAAGGAGTGCCTGGTGGATTCAAACTGCCAACCTTTTGGTTAGCAGAGGTAGCTCTTCACCACTACAGCACCAGGGTTTCCCCAAGTAAAAATAGGACTTGTTTATTTCTTAAAATGTAGAGTTGCCTGAGAAACATTCAGCAGAGATAGAAAGTAACATAAAAATGAAACCCTTTCTGGCAGAGTATTAATTAAAATGGGATATGCAATAATCCTGAAACCCACCTTGTTGCTGATGTAGATTAAGTCACAGGATCAATCTGGGATATTCTAGTATACTGAGCAGACTCACAAAGTACTTGTCTGTAATTGAATAAATTTAGAAATAAAGAATCTCTATCAAGGAGGCGGGAGCAAGATGTGGAGTAGTCAGACACTTCTGGTGGTGAAAGACCCAAGGAAACAAGTGAATCAATTATATATGACAATCTAGGAGCCCTGAACATCAAAGGCAAAGTTGAGGAATCAGACTGAGTGGCAGGGGGAGGGAGAGATGGTTCAGAAGCAGTAAAGAGTTGCCAGACCTGACTAGGTGAGAGCCGGCTCCCTGCAGCCAGTGCACGTGGTGAGGCAAGCGGTGGAGCTTAGGACGTGTTTTCCATACTGGGAGAGACCGAGCAGCAGAGAGTCTACTCAAGTCTCCAGAACCAGTGAAAAGCGGTACTCAATCAGCAAAAGATAAGTACACGCATCTAACCTCCCGTGCAGATCAAAAAACACCCCCTTTAGGAAAAAACTCTCTCCCATTTACCTTCCCCCTCCTCTCTTTGCACTGGGTCCTGGGTGGGCTTCAGCAATTGCCTCACCCCCTGGGCCAGAAGTAGGACCCATCCCGTGCTCCAAGCCATTCTTGTGGCCTTGGAGAGGGAACAAATTAACAAACAGGAAAAAATAATTTGCCAGCTCCCCTAAGCTGGAAACTCAGGGTTGGCCCAGCTCCTTTGCCTAGGCACAGGAACAAGGGGTTCACGGATTTTGAATGCCTTTCACCCCTGCATAGACCTATGGGGGCCTATTTCAACAGCGTAGGCCCTCATTAGCACAGTACAACAGGGTATATACCTGAAACCTAAACTCAACTGTATCAGCTATATGGTTGAGTGGCAGGTTTGTGACATTTGACACTGCTCTGCCCATTAAGCAGGGTCCTACCCTACCCACATCAGGGGTGTGAGTACTTGTGGCTCCACCCATGCCACGTAGCCACCTGATACAGGGATCCAAGAATAAATGGAGCCTCCCAGGCCTTACAGCCAATAGGACTGGGTGCCCCTAGTCCAGCTGCAAAACCCACCCTTCTACAGGCTCTAGGGAATGGGGACACGCTTTCCTACCAGACTCTTAGGGGAAGCCATCAGGCCCCTGCCTTGCTCACTGCATGACCCCCTACTGCAGCCAGATACTTGTGCCTACACCAATCACCCCTGCCTATCTAGGACTGTAGGTGAGAGCCTGCACCACACACTTGGTGGCCGACTACCTGGACATCTGAGCTGAATCCATACAGGAGGACCGGGTGGACTCCAGGGCTCACATACTTAGTGGCAGATCTGGCTACCTGGTGGCATGACGTTGGAGCTTCAGGGGCACCGGTGATCAGACTAGCTCACATGAGCAGCCTATTTGGGCATATCAAAACAAAACAAAACAAAACAAGAAGCTAGGACACAGTAAACAAACATAAAATAAATAAATATAATAACTTATTGGTGGCTCAGAGACAACATTCAATATCAAATCACATAAAGAGGCATTGATGACTTCAGCATGCTCCCAAAATAAAGAAGCAAGGAATTTTCCAGAGGAAGAGAATTTCTTGGAATTACTGGAGACAGAATACAAAAGATTAATATACAGTACTCCTCAAGAGATCAGGAAGGAGATCTTGCAAAATGCAGACTTAGCAATAGAGGAACTTAAGAAGATTAGAGAAGAGCATAATGACAAATTTAACAGGCTACAAGAATCCATAGAGAGACAGCCATCAGAGATCCAGAAGATTAACAATAAAATTTCAGAATTATACAACTCAAAAGAAAGTCATGGGAGTGGAATTGAGGCAATGCAAGTCAGAATTACTGAGACTGAATATAAAGCACTTGACACCAAATTATTTGAGGAAAAATCAGATAAAAGAACTAAAACAATGAAGAAACCCTAAGAATTACATGGGACTCTGTCGAGAAGAATAACCTGTGAGTGACTGGAGTACCAGAAGAAGGTGATAACAGAAAATACAGAGAGAATTGTTGAAGATCTGTTGGCAGAAAACTTCCCTGATATCGTGAAAGATAAGAAGATATCTATCCAAGATGCTCATTGAACCCCACATAAGGTAGATCCCAAAAGACAGTCACCAAGACATATCATAATCAAACTTGCCAAAACCAAAGATAGAGAATTTTAAGAGAGGCTAGGGATAAACGAAAAGTCATCTACAAAGGAGACTCAATAAGAATAAGCTTGGACTACTCAGCAGAAACCATGCAGGCAAAGAGGCAATGGGATGACATATATAAAGCCTTGAAGGAAAAAAAAAATTGCCAGCCAAGAATTATATAACCACCAAAACTGTCTCTCAAATTAGGGCATTTCCAGATAAAGAGAAGTTTAGGGAATTTGCAAAACCCAAACCCAGATTACAAGAAATACTAAAGGGAGTCCTCTGGTTAGAAAATCAATGACATCAGATAACAACCCAAGACTAGAACGCAGGACCAGATGTCAACCCAGATAGGGAAGTCATAAAAATCAATCAAAGCTAAAACACTGAAAATAGAGAAACAGAGAGGTCAATATGTAAAAGATGGCAACATTAAAACAAAAAAGAGGGACTAAAAAATGTAGTCATAGAGCTTTCAAATGGGGAGGAAGTCAAGGCAATATAAATAAATAAAACATTTGTTTAAACTTAGAAAAATAGGGGTAAATATTAGGGTAACAACAAAGGAAACTAACAATCCTACATGTGAAAATAAAAAAACAAAAACAAGAAAAACATAAAGACTCAGCAAATACAAAATCAACATCAATGAAAAAGATGAAAAGAAAATAATAAATAAAAATGACTCTGCACAGAAAATGTGTTCCACAAAGAAACTGTCAACAATACACACACACAAAAGACACCAAAACAACAGCACTGAACTTATACCTATCAGTAATTACAGTGAATGTAAATGGACTAAATGCACCAATAAAGAGACTGAGAGTGGTAGAATGGAAAAGAAAACAAAATCAGTCTATATGCTGCCTGCAAGAGACAGGACTTAGACTCAAAGACACAAACAAACTAAAACTCAAAGGATGAAAAAAAAATACATCAAGCAAACAACAATCAAAAAAACAGCAGAAGTGGCAATATTAATCTCTGACAAAATAGACTTTAAAGTAAAATCCACTATAAAAGAATAAGGAAGGACACTATATAATGATTAAAGGGTCAATACACCAGGAGGACATAGTCATAATAAATATTTATGCACCCAACGACAGGGCTCTTAAATACATAAAACAAACTCTAACAGCATTAAAGAGAGTAATAGACAGCTCCACAATAATAGTAGGAGACTTCTACACACTACTTTCGGTGAAGGATAGAACATCAAAAAGCTCAATAAAGACACAGAAGATCTAAATGCCACAATCAACCAACTTGATCTCATAGACGTATATAGAACACTCCACCCAGCAGCAGCCAAGTGTATTTTGTCTTCCAAGGCACATGGAACATTCTCCAGAATAGATCACATATTAGGCCACAAAGCAAGCCTTAACAGAATCCAAAGCATCGAAATATTACAAAGCATCTTTCTGACCATAAAGCCATAAAAGCAGAAATCAGTAACAGAGAAAGAAAGGGGAAAAAAAAATCAAACACATGGAAACTAAACAACACCTTGCTCAAAAACTACTGGGTTATAGAAGAAAGTAAAGATGGAATAAAGAAATTCACAG
>NW_004443941.1:5450599-5472110 GCF_000243295.1 Trichechus manatus latirostris | reverse complement strand
AATCAGTTGGATTCCTCTACACCAACAAAGAGAACTTCAAAGAGGAAATCACCAAATCAATACCATTTATAATAGCCCCCAAGAAGATAACATACTTAGGAATAAATCTAACCAGAGATGTAAAAGACCTATACAAAGAAAACTACAAGACACTACTGCAAGAAACCAAAAGAGACCTGCATAAGTGGAAAAACTTATCTTGCTCATGAATAGGAAGACTCAACATTGTGAAAATGTCTATTCTACCCAAAGAGACAACGCAATCCTGCTTCAAATTCCAACATTTTTTAATGAGATGGAGAAACAAATCACCAGCTTCATATGGAAAGAGAAGAGGCCCCAGATCAGTAAAGCATTACTGAGGAAGAAGAACAAAGTGTGAGGCCTCACACTACCTGATTTTAGAAACTATTATACTGCCACGGTAGTCAAAACAGCCTGGTTCTGGTACAACAACAGATACACAGACCAATGAAACAGAATTGAGAATCCAGACATAAATTCATCCACCTATGAGCAGCTGATATTTGACAAAGGCCCAAAGTCTGTTAAATGGGGAAAAGACAGTCTCTCTAATAAATGGCATAACTGGATATCCATCTACAAAACAATGAAACAAGAAACATACCTCACAGCATGCACAAAAGCTAACTCAAAGTGGATCAAAGACTAAATATAAAATCAAAAACAATAAAAATCATGGAAGAAAAAATAGGGACAATGCTAGGAGCCCTAATAAATGGGATAAGCACAATAAGAACCGTAAGTAACAATGCACAAGCACCAGAAGAGAGACTAGCTAGATGGAAGCTACTAAAAATCCAACACTTGTGCTCATCAAAAGACTTCACCAAAAGAGTAAAAAGACAACCTACAGACTGGGAAAAAAATTTTGGCTATGACAAATCTGATCAGGGTCTGATCTCTAAAATCTATAAGATGCTGCAAAACCTCAACAACAAAAAGGCAAATAACCCAGTTAAAAAATGGGTAAAGGATATGAACAGGCACGTCACCGAAGAAGACATTCAGGCGGCTAATAGACACTTGAGGAAATGCTCACGATCACATTAGCTATTAGAGAAACACAAATCAAAACTACAATGAGATACCGTCTTACCCCAACAAGGCTAGCATTAATCCAAAAAAACACAAGATAATAAATGTTAGAGAGTTGTAGAGAAACTGGAACACTTATACACTGTTGGTGGGAATGTAAAATGGTACAACCACTTTGGAAATCGATTTGGTGCTTCCTTAAAAAGCTAGAAATAGAAGCACCATACTATCCAGCAATCCTACACTTGGGAAAATATCCTAGAGAGATAAGAGCCGTCACATGAATAGATATATGCACACCAATGTTGATTGCAGCACTGTTCACAATAGCAAAAAGATGGAAACAACCTAGCTGCCCATCAACAGACGAATGGATATACAAATTATGGTATATTCACAGAATGGAATACTACGCAATGATAAAGAATAACGATGAAGCCATGAAACATCTTATAACATGGAGGGATCTGGAAGGCATTATGCTGAGTGAAATTAGTCAGTCTCAAAAGGATAAATATTGTATAAGACCACTATTAGAAGAACTCAAGAAAAGGTTTAAACACAGAAGAAAACATTCTTTGATGGTCACGGGGGTGAGGAGGAAGGGAGAGGGGTATTCGCTAGCTAGATAGTAGACAAGAATTATCTTAGGTGAAGGGAAGGACAACACACACTACAGGGGAAGTCAACACAATTGGACTAAACTAAAAGCTAAGAAGTTTCCTGAATACAACCATACACTTTGAGGGACAGAGTAGCAGGGGTGGGGGTCTGGGGACCATGGTTTCAGGGGACATCTAGGTCAATTGCCATAACAAAGTTTATTAAGAAAATGTTCTGCATCCCACTTTGGTGAGTGGCGTTTGGGGTCTTAAAAGCTGGGGAGCGGCCATCTAAGATGCATCAGTTGGTCCCAACCCACCTGGAGCAAAGGAGAATGAAGAAGTCCAGACACAAGGAAAATATTAGCCCAAGAGACAGGAAGGGCTACATAAGCCAGAGACTCCATCAGCCTGAGACCAGAAGAACTAGATTGTGCCTGGCTACCACCATTGACCGCCCTGACGGGGAACACAACAGAGAAAAGTAGGGTGCAGAACTCAAATTTTAGTAAAAAGACCAGACTTAATGGTTTGACTGAGACTGGAGGGATCCCAGAAGACACAGCCCCCAGACTCTCTGTTAGCCAGAAACTAAAACCATTCCCAAGGCCAACTCTTCAGACAAAGATTAGACTGGACTATAAGACATAAAATAATACTCGTGAAGAGTGAGCTTCTTAGCTCAAGTAGATACATGAGTCTAAATAGGCAGCTCCTGTCTGGAGGTGAGATGAGGGGGCAGAAAGGGACAGGAGCTGGTTGAATGGACACAGGAAACCCGGGGTGGCAAGGAGGAGTGTGCTGTCACAGTATAGGAAGAGCAACTAGGGTCACATAAAAATGTGTGTATACATTTTTGTATGAGAAACTAACTTGAATTGTAAACTTTCATTTAAAGTACAATTAAAAAAAAAAAAAAGAATCTACCCCCACACCACTTGTACTTGACACCTCGGCGGTGAACGTGGAGATCTGACACGTATGAAGTTAGCTGGTGAATGTGAAAAGCTTCACTTTGGGACGTGCTCAGGGAAACACTGTTGTCACTCAGTGATGATCTACTGAAGAAAGTAATCACTGTACCAGAAAACCTTGCTTTCTTTGATGTATATATTCGCTGGGGGCAGAGCTTGACAGCTGTTTCATTTAGGAAAAAACACCATTAATTCTGAAATTCTTACACTATAGCTGCAACTGGCTTTTGGAGTCAAACATGGGCCCAATTTGAGATAATATTAGTACAAAGACCCCGCAGCGCTCATTGCCACACTGCTTTACATAGTCCATAGGAGCAGCCGTATAATTCGACTTTATTCTGGGAGCTGGCTTTGATCAGAAATCATTTCTGTCAAAGAATGATTCGGTTATCTTGCTACGCTCCATGTTTGTGCAGTGATGATAGCTCATCCCCTCGGAATTATCAGTGGAATGACTGAGCCCTCAAGTCTTGCTCAATTAGTGTTTTCTGTTACAAGGCACTCAATCCTTTGGAAAGCAGGAACATTTACCACTCAAAGCAGATCCCAAAGCAAAGCATTAAACAATCATAACTTATAATAACAAATGCTAATATTAAAGTACCCTTGTTCATTCTTCAAGGGCTGTGTCTCAAAAATGCTTTTTTCACAAAGCTGTTCTTTTCCCCTTGGCAACGTGAAGGTCTCTACTGTGCATGGAGTTCCATCATCCTCAGATCCAGAGCATTGATAGGAAGTGCCAGGGAGAAAAGCTCATGTTGTTACTAACCCCTGACTGAGGCGGTACTGTGGGTTCTTTTGACACTATGTTCTCTTGGCTTGTAACTGTTAAAAGTGAGGCCAGGTTTTCTACCCTACTCTCACAGCTGGGCTCCAACTTGAGATTCACAGAACAAACTGCAGGGGCAACAACGCCAAGCCCTCTGTGTGAGCCTTTGCTTGAGGCAGCCATTTTGTCAATGTCTACACTTTACCTCTTCTGAATACTTAGGAGGGGGAACACGCAGTGGATCCTAAATGAGTTCATCACAATTCAAAGGTAGTCGTCAAGAAAGGGAAAATCTAGGATAAGAGTTTATTTGCAGAATAAAAAACAAAAATCAGTTGTAATTTTGCAGGAAAATTTGTAATATATTGTCTTTGATTGGCACGTCATACCTTAAGCAAAAGTGGAGAATTGAAACAATTGTGCCATTATTATAGGCAGTAATGTCAGTTGGAGTTCTCCAGCATGCACACACAAATAAACTATTTTTATTGCATACATATATATGTACACATATATACAGCACATATATATATAACTATAGTTATTTCTCTACACCCACTTTATGTCCACTTAGATCAATAATTTAATTTGGGCTTTTTCAATAATTAGTCTGCAAGCTGCTATTTTAACCTGTTCTGGTTTCCGTTTGCTGCTGTCTTTTTTTTCTTCTGCAAGTGCTTTGCTACAACTGGGAAATGTTTTTTGGCTCATTCCTTTGTTGTAATCCATTTCTAAGTCAGGTTCAAAGGAAATCTATTCTTTAACAAGTAACCAGAGCCACTAAGATTACAGATAAAACTAATCCACTGCTAAAAGCCGGGGAGACAAGGGGTGCTGCAGCTCCTGGGGCAGGCACGAGATACACGCTGGCTGGCCCGCACCCTCTGGGGCTGCAGTGCTCCTGTGTGCCAGGTGTGAGAGTAGGAGCAAGAGGAGCCAGGGATGGGGGTTATGCAAACCCGTGGAGAGTAAAGGGAGCTTTCAAAATCAGTGTGATACCTATGCAATGGAACGTCAAGTGTACTCGTCCTCAGCTGTTGCCTGAGGTCTGCCTGACAGAGTCACCCTCCTCCCACTGAATCAGACTCCATGGGTTGGGGATCCAGGGTGCAAACACACCAGGTGATTTTTTATATACACTAAAGTTTGCAAACCACGGATGCTCATCCAGCGTTCCTTCTCATATTATTAAATTACCTCGATTGCATCATCATCATCATTATCAAGAACTTAACAGCTAGAATTTATGGAGAATTTACTAGGTGGGGGCACCGTGATTTACATGTTCTGTCTTCCTTAATTGCTGCAACAATTTCATAAATTAGGTTCCTACAATCTATTATACATAGAAGTCAGGCTTTCTGGGTTCTGAAAGCTGAGGTGCTTTCCCAAGGTCACAGAGTCAGGGTCTAATCCTTCTCCTGTCTGACGGTAGAGCCTACACTATTAAATACTTTGTAGATTATATATATGTAGCTTTCCACAGAGACTTCACAATAGAGTGAATGCATAGGAAAAGTTTTAGGAATTAAAAAAAAAAAAAGTACAATTGATCCAAATACCTGAAAGACGGTATTAATAGATTAATCTTATCTAGTCTGTTGTTGGGAGCCCTAGTTGCACGGTGGTTAAGAACTTGGCTGCTAACTAAAAGGTCGGCAGTTTGAATCCACCAGCCACTCCTTGGAAGAAAGGAGCAGGAGGATATGGGACATAAAGTAAGTACGGCATATGCTCTCTAAACAATTCCTAGGGAACCTGGAATCTGCACAGACAGATGTCAAGTGCACAATAGTGAAGGCTCTTCTGCGTGGTTGGGTAAGATGCCTTTAGTTCCGAATTAAAATTCTTCTCTCCTTTCCACTCATTTTCTTCATAGGTTCTCCTTCTCTTACTCAAAGTACCTGCTATATTACAACATCACTGGGCTAGATTGAGGGTTGTATTTTTTTTATTCTTTATATTAGAGTATAAAGTAACTCCACGCCCTGAGATGATCGTTGTGTAGGACATACAGCACAGAATGATTCCAATTGTTCAAATGAGTCGTAGGTTAATATGAGCACAGTTCTGACTTAGACCTCTCTGCAGATCTGCCCCCTGTTCAAGGGCCTTCTGTTCTTTTATAATCTACATGAGTCATCAGTTCATCACGGTTTTGTTACCCTTCCTTTGGATTCCTCCAGGGCTTCAGAAGTCAAAATCCCCAAGTCTTATTGAGTTCCAGGGAAACTCTAGTTGTAAGATTTAATCTGGCAGCTGTTAATATTCCTGTTCTTTGAAAAAGTGTATTCTGTTGGCACGGGCCCACGGGATGCTCCTTGAAAAACAGGGTTTCATGATCACAGAAACTGAGGAACCGCTACGTACGATACTCTGCCCTTTGCACATTTACAACACACGCTTTGGCTCGATAAAAACTTAAAGAAGCGCTTTGCTAAACTATCTTTATCCTTGCTAGATCCAGGATATCAAACAATTATTTGACATAGAACTCTTTTGCACATGTTTCTGATTAGCTCTTGGAACTAATATCCTAGGGAATACCCAATGGGAAGCACTCTGTTGGTGTTTTAGTATGATAATGAAGCTTTATAATTTATTTATCTATTCATTCATTCTTTATTTATTCAGTCATTCATTTGTTAATTTATCTATCTATTTATTTTTAGGTCTACCAGCTCCCTCTCTCTCCCCTGTCTTCACATTTATTCGAGAGGCCATCCTGTTAGCTCTTCAGGCCCATCATGATGTCCTGACGAAGAATAAGCTTCCTTAGACTCCACAATGCCAGCGATAAGACTGCATTTTAATGAAGTCTTTATTTAGGGAATGTGTGAATGAGGCATTTAAACAACATAAAGAAGGATCAGGGAGATTGTTACGAGATGATGCCACCAGACTTTCAGTGCCTGCCTTGTTAGTAAGTGCTGTGTTAAAGGTGGTCTGTGTTGAACTCCTCTTGAAGCCCACAGCAGGCTATAGAATGAGCCTGTTTCTTTATCCAATTTCCTCTTCAAGGGAGGATGGAAATGAACCAACTCTGTCAACAGATATGTGACTGGATGACTCACTTCTCCAGCAATACGACTCCATGTGATCCCCACCCCCTAATACTCATGTGTTCGTGTAATCCTCTCCTGAGCGTGGGCAGAACCCAAGATTCGCTTCTAACCAACAGAATACGGCAAAGGTGATGAGATGTCCCGTCTGTGATTATGTAACAGAAGAGTGTAATGTCTGTTTTGCTAGCAGACTCTCCTTCTTATCAGCTTCAGCAAAGCAAGCTGCTCTGTTATTAGCTGTTCTTTTGACAAGGCCCACGAGGTAAGGAACTAAGGCAGCCAACAGCTGACAAGAATGTGAAGCCCTCAGTCCTACAGCCCACAAGAAACTGAATTCTACCACAACCATGTGAGCTTGGAACCAGATCCTTCCTCACTCAAGCCTTGCGATGAGATTGCAGGACTGGCCACCACCTTGAAGCTGAGATCCTGAAGCTAAGCTGTGTCTAGACTACTGACTCACAGAAAATGTGAAATAATAACTCTGTGTGTGTTTTTAAAGTGTTCTGTGTTGGGACGGGCTGAAGTCCTAAGTTCAAAATTCAGAATAATGTGTAGATGTTAATATCATGGATGTTAGAGAGTCAGAAGACCAGGTTTCAAAAAATAATTCTCCACGTTTTTGTTGTAGGCCCTGGAAAACTTACCTAACCTCCTCATTTGTAAATTGTGGAGGGGAATGCTAACATAGAGGTGTGTGGCAGGTGACACAGAAGAAATGTGTGGAATATGTTCTATGAAGAATGTGGCATCAACCAAAACATCAGTATTGCTGATTCTTTCTATTGTGCTTTAGGCAGGTGTCATGGATTGAATTGTGTCTCCCCAAAATATGTGTCTACTTGGCTAGGCCATGATCCCCACTGTTGTGTGGGTGTCCTCCATTTTGTGATCTGATATAATTTTCCTGTGTGTTGTAAATCCTAATCTCTGCCTGTGGTTGATGAGGTAAAATTAGATTATGTTGAAGAGGATTAGGATGGGATGCAATACCCTTACTCAGGTCCCAGACCTGATCCGATGTAAAAGGAGTTTCCCTAGGGTGTGGTCTGTATCACCTTTTATCTTACAAGAGATAGAAGGAGAGAGAAGCAAGTAGAGATAGGGCCTATTACCACCAAGAAAGAAGAGGTGGGAGTGGAGTGCATCATTTGGACCCAGGGTCCCTACACTGAGAAACTCCTAGACCCAGGGGAAGATTGATGCCAAGGACCTTCCCCCAGAGCTGCCAGAGAAAGCCTTCCCCTAGAGCTGACACCCTGAATTGGGACTTCTAGCCTCCTAAATGGTGAGAGAATAAATTGCTGTTTGTTAAAGCTGTCCACTTGTGGTATTTCTGCTATAGCAGCACTAGATAACTGAGACAGCAGGTATGAGGTTGTATTCATCTGTTCTTTAATTTTAGCAATGCTACACCGATAACCATTCTGTGAATTTATCTGTGAGGCCCTGTAGATGTCTTCTATGTGTAACATCTCAAAAGACAAAACAATAGAAGTCAAAAATATAAAAAGGAAAATGGGACCAGCTGATATTTCACTAAACACAATCACAATTTTCTTTTGTGCGTACGAAACATTTTATTTTGGATAGAAATATAAATTCTTTCCACACGATACTAAACATCCAGATGAAAAATTAAAACAAAATTAACCAATCATTGCTGAATTTATAAACACTCAGATGTTTGGCATTGAAGAGATAAGACATCTGGCTCATGAACTGCAGCTTTTACTTTCATCTGCAAGTTTGGATGGCACTACTTGGTGCATATTTCTATTAAAAAAAAAATCCATTCCAAAGTCACAGGTATGTGACTACCTGAAAAGAAATGAGGTATAGAGCAGATAAGACACTCAAATTTTAGATGAATTTTAATCTTACTATTGATTTTTACACTCAGGTAAAGGATGTGACTTAGGGTCATATCCTATTCAATTTATTTAACAGAAATTTTGAGTCTTAATACATACCAAGGAGCCCTGGTGGTGCAGTGGGTTAAGTGTTTGGCTGATAACCAAAAGGTCGGCAGTTCAAATCCACCAGCTGCTCCTTGGAAACACTATGGGGAAGTTCTACTCTGTCCTATAGAGTTGCTATGAGTTGGAATCGACTCCATGGGCGACGAGTTTAATATATACTAAACCCTGCATTAAGCAGGAAACCCTGGTGGCATAGTGGTTAAGAGCTACAGCTCCTAACCAAAAGGTCAGCAGTTCGAATCCACCAGGTGCTAACTAACAAGTCTATCTTGGAAGAAGTACAGCCACAGTGCTCCTTGGAAGTGAGAATGGTGGGGAGACTTCGTCTCGTGTACTTTGGACATATTATCAGGAGGGACCAGTCCCTGGAGAAGGACATCGCGCTCGGTAAAGTGGAGGGTCATTGTAAAAGAGGAAGACCCTCAATGAGATGGATTGATACAGTGGCTGCAACAAAGGGCTCAAACATAGTGAAGATTGTGAGGATGGCACAGGACTGGCCAGTGTTCCCTTCTGTTGTACCGAGGGTCACTAGGAGTCAGAACCGTCTCCAGGGCACTTAACAACAACAACACAACATTTCAGAGCTCTGTGTTTAGAATCCTTTGTCATAGTTTTAAATCTGCCTCAGGCTCAGATACATTCTTTGACATACAATATAAATACTTACACCGAAGGATTTGAATACATTAATAAAAGAGTCACTCACCAATGAAAATTATTCTATTCTAGATGCATACGGAGAACATTGTATTCTAGATAATTATAATATGAATAATTAACATTAGTTGAGCTCATTACACTCAGCGCCTAACAACAACAGCAACACCCCACTTGTGGTCATAATCCCATCCATAATGGGTTGTCTTGGTTATGTTAATGGGCAGAGGACGGGGACTCTTGAGTCAATCTCTCTTTTTTTATTGTACTTTAGGTGAAGATTTACAGAACAAATAGATTCTCATTAAACAGTTAGTACACATATTGTTTTAGGACAAAGGTTAACCCCACGACATGTCGACACTGTCCGTTCTCAACCTTGGGTTCCCTATTACCAGCTTTCCTGTCCCCTCCTGCCTTCTAGTCTTTGCCCCTGGGCTGGTGTGCCCCTTTAGTCTCGTTTTGTTTTGTGGGGGCTGCTAATCTTTGGCTGAACAGTGAACCTCGGGAGTGACTTCATTACTGAGCTAAAAGGTGTCGAGGGACCATACTCTTGGGGTTTCTCCAGTCTCTGCCAGGCCAGTAAGTCTGGTCTTTTTTTGTGAGTTAGAACTTTGTTCTACATTTTTCTCCAGCTCTGTCTGGGACCCTCTGTTGTGATCCCAGTCAGAGCAGTCAGTGGTGGTAGCCGGGCACCATCTAGTTGTACTGGACTCAGTCTGGTGGAGGCCGTGGTAGTTGTGGTCCATTAGTCCTTTGGACTAATCTTTTCCTTCTATCTTGTTTTCTTTATTCTCCTTTGCTCCCAAAGGGGTGAGACCAGTGGAGTATCTTAGATGGCTGCTCACAGGCTTTTAAGACCCCAGATGCTACTCACTAAGGTAGAATGTAGAACATTTTCTTTATAAACTGTGTTATGCCAATTGAGCTAGATGTTCCCCAAGACCATGGTCCCCACAGCCCTCCACCCAGCAGAGTTAATCTTTTTTGAGATATAAACTCGATTAGACAAGCAAGAATCCAGACAGCATGGCCAGCATCCTGAATCTGGAAGGCAGGGCCATTGTCCAAATGGTCTCAGAGAAGAGAGGATTATTTTCAAGCCTTGAGAGCTAATATAATTTATTCTGTTTGGTTTTGGATTTGCTTGGTTCTTATTATTGCTTCTTTCTCTCTAGTTTCTCCCATTTGTAATGGAAATGTCTACCTTGTTCCTGTTCCACCATTGTACTCTGGAAGCAAATAACCTGTATTCTAATTCCACAGGTTCACAGATGAAAAGGAATTTTGCTCCATGATGGAATATGCCTAAGTCTCACCGATATTTGATTTAGATGATTTAGAAGATGAGATTTTGGACTTAGAGTTGATTTAAGACTTTTGGGATGATGTGATGGGCTGGATATGTTCTGCATGTGGCAAATATATGAATTTTGGAGGATAAAGGGCAGAATGTTATGGTTTTATTTATGTCCCCAAAAATATGTGTTGTAAATCCTAACCTTTAGACCTTTATAATTCCATTTGGTAATGGGTTGTCTTCGTCATATTAAATGAGGCAGGATTAGCGTGGGGTATAACTTGACTCAATCTCTTTTGAGATACACAAGAGATTAAACAAGGGAGCAGAGCAGAGAGATGGAGAAGTGGCATGTCAAGCCACATGAAGATTCCCCAAGAGCAGAAGCTCAGAAGAGACAAGGACCTTCCTCCAGAGCTGACAGAGAAAGAAAGCCTTCCCCTAGAGCTAGAACCCTGAATTCGAACTTCCAGCCTCCTAAACTGTGAGAAAATAAATTTCTGTTGGTTAAAGCCACCTACTTGTGGTATTTCTGTTGTAACAGTACTAGATAACTAAGACAATTGTGATATAGGTCAGAGACATAGATCTACATAAAGAAAGGAAGAGTGTTCAAAAAGGAATAAATGAAAGCAAAATATTTTTACTACTGCTGTAATCTGACCCTACTAATGCCAGTAAATTTCCATTAGTCCTTAAACTAGCCCAAGCCAGATTTGGCCCACTCAGCACGCTGTGACTGATAATTGACCTCAGCAGAGGCCGCAACAACAGGAGGAACTAATCAGAAGGAAAATCATCACCCCAACCCTATTCCGAAGCAAGAGGTCCGACAGGAACCACGTCACCTCCTGTTTCCTGGCTGCCTTCTAGAATTTTCCCTCCCCAGTACGCCTGCACGGCCGCCATCTTGCTGCCCAAATCACTTATAAGCCCTGCTTCCCCACAGCTTGGTGAGCCAGATCTGAGGAACTTCCTCCCAGCTCCTTGCTCTGCACATCGCAATAAAGTTACTTTCTCTTTCTCAGAGACCAGTGTCCAGATAATCGGCAAGGCTGAGCACACCGGACAAGGACCCACCTAACACTGCTAGAATCCATCCACACTCCTATGCTTCCTTGAAACACCATTATAACTTCTTGCTCTTTGCTCTGCTTGTATTGGTTGGATCTTGTGATAATTAATTATGTGATGCTTGCAGGATTTCTATCCTTACTAGCTTCAGTGAAAAGATAGTTTTATTTCCCCATTACTCTTTTTTTTTTTTATTGCACTTTAAATGAAGGTTTATAGAGCAAATTAGTTTCTCATTAAACAATACATGTATTGTTTTGTGACATTGGTTGCCAACCCCACTACATGTCAACACCCTCCCCTTCTTGACCTTTGGCTCTCCATTACCAGCTTTCCTGTCCCCTCCTGTCTTCTCTCATCTTTGCCCCTGGAATGGTGTGCCCATTTAGTCTCGTTTTGTTTTATGGGCCTGTCTAATCTTTGGCTGAAGGGTGAACCTCGGGTGACTTTGTTACTGAGCTAAAAGGGTGTGCAGGGGGCAGATTTCCCCACTACTCTTGTTGTATGGTCTTTGGTAGAAGTGGGAAGCTTCAAAACAAGATGTCACTCTATTCCTCCCAGAGTGGAAGACTGCTGTTTGAAAGTCTGCAAATAAACGTACATTATATTAACTTATCACAAATGCTTTTGGCGGGCAAAGTTTTAATAACTTATTTTTCTATAATGGTTAAAAAATAACAATTTAGGGGCCTCTTCTTAGGCTGGCGCTCAGCAAGAAGAAGGCCATGTTCAGTTCAAGTACAACGACTGTGAAGCTCAATGGCAAAAGCCAGATGAATTCAAGTCTGGCTTTTCTCAGGCTCTTGGGCTGGAGATGAACTCTGACCTAAAGGCTCAGTTGAGGGAGCTGAATATAGTCAAGGAAACTGAAGTTGATGGTGGTTGGGAACCTGTTATAATCTTTGTCCCATTCCTCATCTTTCCATGAAATCCAAGTCTGGTTAGTTTGTGAACTGAAGAAAAATTTCAGTGGAAATCACATTGGCTTTACTGCTCAGAGGAGAATTCTGCCTAAACCAACTCAAAAAAGCCATACAAGAAAATAAACAAAATTGTCCCAGGAGGCACACCCTGACAGCCGCGCACAATGCAATTCTTGAAGACTTGGTCTTCCCAAGTGAAATTTTAGGCAAGGGAATCTGTGTAAAACTGGATGGCAGCCAGCTTTTAAAGGCTCATTTGGCCAAAGTACAGCAGAACAATGCAGAATACAATGCTGAAACATTTTCTGGTGTGTATGAAGAGCTCATGGGCAAGGATATTAATTTTGAATTCCCAGAGTTTCAGTTGTAAACAAAAATGAGTAAATAAGGTATCACTCACACACACAAATTAGAATGACTGACTTACTTTTTTAGCATAGCATTTCGGTAATTATTAGTTGGTGTTCCTATATAAATAGTCTGCCTTTCACACTTCCTAAAATTGTTTCTTAGCCACTGCAAACTAAATAGGAGGTAAGAAATGGGGCTTTGTTGCCAACACATGATGGATCATTCAGGAATTCTATAAATGGTTTAATATTTGTTTATACTTTACAGAACACTCCAGTCAATAAAGTATGGATCCAGATTGTCCAACAATATAATTTTGATGCTACAACTATTTATGTAATTATGAAAATTAGGTATAGTGAAGAATTTACCAAGTTTTTGCACTACTATTTCTTTATTTCACAACCTCTTACTCTGAGTTAAAGTAGAAAAGTGTTTTAGTCTATAAATTAGCACAGGAAAAATAGTTCTTATTCTACTTTACCGTAACTGCTTAGCTAAACACACTCTCAGAAGTTCACCAGCTCTTTTAACCGACAATCTTATGTCAATCCGTTCACACACTTTCTCCTTCAGTGAAGAAAATTGTCAGATATCTACTCAATTAGCTGGTCTTTTGGCTTTCATTCTTGCTTCTTTCAAATTTGTTCTCTCTGTAAAAGAAGTCTAATCATGCTGTCCCTTGCTTTAAGCCATTCAGTGGGTTCCCACTGCAGTAAACATAACATCTGAACTCCTTACCATGTCCTACGACATAATTACCAGATTAGCTCTTATATCTATCTCTTTCACTAACTATGCTCCACCAACAGTGGTCTTCATTCTGTTCTTCCAACATATCATGCTCATTAGTGCTTAAGAAGCATCAAACATACTAGCAAGATCTTCCTCCCTACAGATCTTTGTAGGAATTCTTGTAGTAAATGGGATTGAGTTCATATATTACCTCTAATATGGAACCTTCCCTTGAAGCCTATATAAAGTAATGCATCCTTCTGCTACCCAAATACCCTTTATTTTATTATGCCATTATGTTTTCCTTGTATCACTTATTGTAGGTGCAGGTTTCAAAAGAACAAAGACATGTATTGATCATTTCTATGTTCCCAGCACCTCGAACACTATTTGGCACACATTACTTGTGCAATAAAAGTTCAAATCTATTTTGAATACCTCTGTATATAAACACCTGTTATGCATGTGTACTTCACATAATTTTCATTTAGGGGTCAAACTTCAATCAGGAAGTTTTACAGATCCAAAAGGGATATCCCTTAGACTTATTACTGAAACATATACCTACTTAACAGCTTTTTTTAACTTCAAAAAAGGGAGGAAGCCCACACTGGGCATCTGTATTTGTTTCCTATTGCTGCCAAAACAAATTGCCACAAATGACGTGACTTTAAACAACAGAAATTTATTTTCTCACAGTCCTGGAGGTTAGAAGTCTGAATCCAGTGTGTGGGCAAGGCCATGCTCTCCCCAAAGGCTCTAGGGGAAGATCTTGCGTTGTCTCTTCCAGCTTTTGTTGGCCCAACGTTCCTTGACTTCTGGTAGCACAACCCAGTCTCCGCCCCTTCGTCACATGGCGTCTTCCCTGCGTGTCTTTCGCTGTCTCTTTCCCTCTTTTTATAAGCCATAAAGAGATTAGGGCCCAACCTAATAACCTCATCTTAACTGATTACATCTACAACAACCCTATTTCCAAACAAGATCACATTCACGGTTACCAAGGGTTAAGACTTCAACATATCTTTTGAGGGACACAATTCAACACATAAATGAAATATATATCTACAGTGTACAGCTTTTTGAATTTCAAAAAAGAGAGAGATTCCACACTAGACATCTTATTTTGGTCCCTATATGTGATGACATTGCCCTGTATTCAGCATTGTACTGGAAAAGTAGTCATTGATTACACGTGTGTGTATGTGGCATATGCGTGTGTATTTATATATAAAATGCTTTTTTTTTTTTTTTTGGTCTATTATAAACCATACGACTGTAGTATTTTCACCAGGTTGCAAGGTCACATCTGAGCCAAATAGGAACTGACCTAAATGAATAGCAAGCACATTTAACAAAAGCAATTTGATCACCCTGATATATTTTTGACTCCAACAAAGGAGTCATAATGATACACACATAAATAATTTGGGGGATTTGATTAGTTTGCTTTTCATCCTAATCATATTCTGCTTCCAGGTTTATCTATGTAACAGCAACTGACTTCGTGTGACAGTTTCTGAAACCTTATGCTTTTTTTCTGTTACCTTTTCAAAGCAGCTTTTGCTAAACGCAGCTCAATATTAATAGAGGGGTGATATGCTCTCAGGACATAACTGGGAGAGACTAATTATAAATGCTTATTGGATTATACTGAGTCTCAACACCATATACCTAAAAAAAACCAAATGGTTGTTTATTTGGTGTTTATGAGGGCAAAGAACGGGGTGAGAGGAGTGTATGTGGAATGAAGTTCCAGGAATCCTATCAAAACAGAGGCCCAATACTTACCGGAAATGACATTTTAAAATTTAAAAAAATATATTATAAATGCATTCATTCTAAATTTCAATAAATTAAATTTAAAATTGTAATATATGTAGAGTTGGATCTTTGTTTTCTTTTAATGATACAGGCTATGCTAAGAAGAGAGAAATTCAAACAGCACAGAGAAAATGATATTCTTCAAACTGAACTTGATCTCTTTTATTTGCTTTTGCTTTATGTTCAAATTTCAAGAAGAAAACTATATAATAATATAAAGTTTAACAGAAGATCAGGTGCTTTCTCTTTTAAATTTAAAATATACATTTGAAAGTATGAAACAGCAATAAGAATATTAGCATTGAATTCATTTTGATCAGTGCTAGAGGACAAGGTTAGAGTTGTACTTTCTATATTATATGATATGCTAAATGGAAGACAATATTGGTAATTTATACATCATTGGCATATGTGATGGAGTGCCATGACAGCCTCATTTATTTAACCTTCCCCACATCAACACTTTTTGTCCTGTGTCTTTACTATTTCTCTCACAAAAGAAGCAGCAACTGTTTTTCACCCCTTGAACTGGGCTGGCTTTTTGACTTCATTCGGCCCATAGTTTCAATCCTAGCATCAAAACAACTTGTGTATTTCCACTTGCTTGCCATTGACCTCTGTGGCAACCATGATCAAATGGCCGCGATGATGAAAGGGACGTGTAGGATGGTACTTCGGTGCTCTGTTGTTCCAGAAAAGACCATGCTTTGCTATTGGGTAAACGGATAGAAAGCCCATCTCCAGATGTACGAATGAATCCAGACCAGATCAGAAGAGCTACCTTGTGTAATCAGATCTACTGAACTTTGAGGTAAATAAAAGTGACTGATGGTTTGCCACTGAGATTTTTGTAGTTATTCGGTACACAGCGATTAGACAGCAACTTTTAATTCTGAAACAATTCTAAACCTACACAAGAGTTGTAAATATTGTGCAGAGATGTCCATATACTCTTCGCCCAGCTTCCTTTAATGTTAACATCTCAAATAACTGTGATGCATGTATCAAAACTAAGAAATGGACTTTGGTACATTATTAGTTAACTGCAGACATCATTAGGATTTTACCAGTTTTTCCACTAATGTCCTTTATCTCTGTTCCAAGATCAGTCTAGAATACCACACTGCATTTAGTTATCATGTCTCTTTAGTATCCTCCAATCTGTGACAGTTTCTAGGCTTTTCCTTCTTCTTCATGACCTTGTACTATACAAAAGGTCAAGTATTTTATATAATGTCTCTAATCTGGATTCGTCTGATATTATCTCATGATTAGACTTAAAACGTGTTGCTGTTGAGTTGATTCTGACTCTTAGCGACCCTATAGAACAGAGTAGAACTGCCCCATAGGGTTTCCAAGGCTGTAATCGTTACGGAAGCAGACTGCCACATCTTTCTCCTGAGGAGAGTCTGGAGAGTTCGAACCGTTGACCGTTTGATTAGTAGTGGAGCCCTTAACCACTGCACCACCAGGTCTCCTTATGATCAGACTTAGATTATGGATTTTTGGAAAAATTATCATAGAAGTAAAGTATCCTTTTCATCGTACTGTATGAGGGTGTGGGTGCATGAAATCAACCCGACGTATTACTAGTGATGCTAATTAACTTTGGTCACTTGGTTAAGGCGGTGTCAGCCAGGTTTCTGCACTGTAAAGTTACTATTTTTCCCTTTCCTTATTCGATTCCTTACAAACGAATCACTAAACCCAGCCCACCTCAAGAGGAGAGGGACTGAGGTCCATCTCCTGGAGGGAGGAGTATCAAAGAATTTGAGGATGCTAAAACCACTTGGGTAATTAATAAGTATGGGGGGGTGCTTTGCAGCTATATAAACATTTAATTTCTTGTTTATTCCACTAATTTAAGCATTCATTAGGAGATCTTATCTACGGCAATTATTATTGTGCTGTTCTAATGCTTATTTCCTAGTCTTCTCATTCGGTCTATGTATATTATTTGGAGTTCTTCAATAAGCAAGATTTGTCCCTTCTCCTCTATTAATTTATTTTATCTTTTTTTAATGTTAGCATGGACTCATGAATATTCATTTTATTATTTGGTTTAAAATCCAATATTATCATTATTTATTTTGTCCTTCAAATTGTTTCGGCTTTCACAATCAAGAACTCCTTCAGGTTGGATCCTGTCTTCTTTCGATATGTCCCCCCCCCTTTTTTTTTTTTAATATTTCTTTACTTTCTGGCATTTTAATATGGTCAAGGCTGATCTTTATTTTCTCTGCTTCAGCCCTACAATGAGTCTTTTCTCCAGGGACCCTGGTTCCTTATGTTGAATAACGGTATATAGAAACTAACATTTGGGTGCTAGGTGTACTTGGGGTGTCACTAATTCTAGATTCTCTCAGCAGATAGAATTTAAAAGAATTGTCTATACTAACTTATTCCTGCATCTACCTATTGTATACGTATTAAAATAAACATGGATTTGTACAGATATCTCTGACACTAATATAACACCATGGGGTTTATTTTAGCCTTCCTCCTTCTTTATTTGTAGCTTCATTGACAGTGAGAAACCTAGCTCCCATTATCTACGATTTATTTACTTATCTGTTCACCTTAGTGTACATGTAAAATGGTTTCAGAATTGCTAACCCACAACCTATGGGCTACACAGACATTATGATCATAAAATCCTTTATAAGAAAACATGTGAAAGTGTTATCTCCCAGGCCAGATAAACCAAAAGAAATTAGCTGATTGACTGAAATGTTCATGATCTCAAAGAATGATATGAAATGGGAAAAGAATTTCATCTAAAATATTTTATTTTCTTAGGATATAGAGACACATGAGAGGTTGAAAACTGTAGTAGACAGGTAAGTCGTCGGGATGAGTGGTTGGGTATTTGCTATTCGTTAGTATCTATTACTTAATTTCCTCAGCAATCCTCAAACATAGTCAGCTATTATTAGACATGGTATTAGTCATGTTTGGGATAACGCTATTGTCCGTGTTCACTTTTCTTGTAAGTGTTCCCCCTAATTCTGCTGCCAACCTCTATGGCCACTCATTTACCAAGTGACCTCTTGGATCCAGTTAATTGTATGAGTGTAAAATATCTATTTCATACTGATGAAGTTTTCCTTCTTGATGATTTAGGTTAAGGCAGTGTTTTCAAACTTTAACATGCATATGAATTACCTGGGGGTCTTGTTAAAGCACACATTCAGATTAATAAATACAGCTGGGGCCAAAGATTCTGCATTTCTGACCAGACACAGGTGATGCTAATGTTGTTGGTCTATGGACCAGACTTTGAATAGCAAGGACCTAAGATAAAGGAAACCGTGATAAGACAGTCTAGGTGCTAGAGCTATTAGTCCACATTAGTTGGTACCGGAGTCAGCTTTCTTGTAAACCAATCATGCTGCTGCTGATTTGACGTAGCAGGAATTGAGAACCTTGCTGAGTACTGTGCTGAGAAAAATAATAGAACAGATGTGGAGTCTCTAAAAACAGAGATCACACAGCCTGTGAGAAAAATGGATATGGAGTTTCCTGGGTGAGATTTCAGGCCCCAGGTACTTCTTGCTGGCTCTAAAGTTCAATCCATTATAACCCCACTTTATTTATATTATCATTAATGGTACATTTTTCTTGCACCCAAATACTCTGTTCTAGATTCATATAAGAAGAATTCTCTTCCTCTTACCACTGCCCTCTGAATAAAAAGGGGGAGGGGAAAAGAAAACAGCAATGGAGATATATAGACCTAGAACTATGTATGAATCTTTCTTTAAAACTCATTATACTTTCTACTCATACAAGATCCTTCTCCAGGAGTTCAAAACATTTCACTCAAAAAAGAGAAATCCTTTAAATGGCATATTTATAACTCAAACACAAATTTTAGTATAAAATAAAAAAAGGAGTTTCACACACAAAAAAAGTTGATTAGAATTTGTAAAATCAGCCTAGTGTATTGTTTGTTAGACCAATATATCTTAATAAGATGATGTGTATCTCTGTGGTAGAACTGAATCCACAGCTAAAGTTGTCCTCTAAGGCAAAAGGATAGACGAGATGATCCCTCCCAATCTCTCCATCTGCTGTACAGAGGAAACTGGGTTGACACTGCAACAAGTTAGGTAGGCTTTGGTGGTCTACTTTCTAAGTGAGGGCAACAAAAAAGGTATGGTCCAAAGAACTTCTCTCTTACCTGGGCTCTGCAATAATATAACAGAGTAGAGTGATTACTCCCATCCTCCCTCATACCTTGAAATTCCCTGACATATATTATCTGTACCATGAAATGGAATGCATAAAAATCGATATCCTAGGCATTAGTGAGCTGAAATGGACTGGTATTGGTCATTTTGAATTGGACAATCATGTGGTCTACTATGCCAGGAATGACAACTTCAAGAGGAATGGCATTGCATTCATCGTCAAAAAGAACATTTCAAGATCTATCCTGAAGTACAACACTGTCAGTGATAGGATACTATCCATAAGCCTACAAGGAAAGCCGGTTAATATGACTCTTATTCAAATTTACGCACCAATCACTAAGGTCAAAGATGAAGAAATTGAAGATTTTTACCAGCTTCTGCAGTCTGAAATTGATAAACATGCAATCAGAATGCACTGATAATTACTGATGATTGGAATGTGGAAGTTGGAAACAAAGAAGAAGGATCAGTAGTTGGGAAATATGGCCTTGATGATAGAAATGATGCCAGAGATCGCATGACTGAATTTTGCAAGATCAACGACTTCTTCATTGCAAATACCTTTTTTCACCAACATAAATGGCAACTATACACATGGACCTAGCCAGATGAAATACACAGGAATCAAATTGACTACATATGTGGAAAGAGACAATGGAAAAGCTGAATATCATCAGTCAGAACAAGGCCAGGGGCCAACTGTGGAACAGACCATCAACTGCTCATATGCAAGTTCAAGCTGAAACTGAAGAAAATTAGAACAAGTCCATGAGAGTCAAAGTACGACCTTGAGTATATCCCACCTGAATTTAGAGACCATCTCAAGAACAGATTTGACACGTTGAACACTAATGACTGAAGACCAGAAGAGTTGTGGAATGACGTCAAGGACATCCTACATGAAGAGAGCAAGAGGCCATTAAAAAGACAAGCGAGAAAGAAAAGATCTAAATGGATGTTGGAAGAGACTCTGAAACTTGCTCTTGAACATTAAGTAGCTAAAGCAGAAGGAAAAAATGATGAAAGAACTGAACAGAAGATTTCAAAGGGCAGCTTGAGAAGAAAAAGTAAAGTATTATGATGACATGTGCAAAGACCTGGAGATAGAAAACCAAAAGGGAAGAACACGCTCAGCATTTCTCAAGCAGACAGAACTGAAGAAAAAATTCAAGCCTTGAGTTACAGTACTGAGGGATACTATGGGGAAAATATTAAATGATGCAGGAAGCATCAAAAGAAGATGGAAGGAAGACACAGAGTCACTATACCAAAAACAATTGGTCTATGTTCAACCATTTCAGGAGGTAACATATGATCAGGAACTGATAATACTGAAGGAAGAAGTCCAAGCTGCCCTGAAGGCATTGGTGAAAAACAAGGCTCCGGGAATTGACAGAATGCCAATCAAGATGTTTCAACAAACGGATGCAGCACTGGAAGTGCTCACTTGTCTATGCCAAGAAATTTGGAAGACAGCTACCTGGTCAACCGACTGGAAAAGATCTATATTTATGCCTATTCCCAAGAAAAGTGATCCAACCGAATTCAGAAATTATCAAACAATATCATTAATAACACATGCAAGCAAAATTTTGCTGAAGATCGTTCAAAAGCAGCTGCAGCAGTATATTGATAGGGAACTGTCGGAAATTCAAGCCGGATTTAGAAGAGGACATGGAACCAGGGATATCACTGCTGATGTCAGATGGATCCTGGCTGAAAGCAGAGAATACCAGAAAGATGTTTGCCTGTGTTTTATTAACTATGCTAAGGCATTCGACTGTGTGGATTGTAACAAATTATGGATAACATTGCAGAGAATGGGAATTCCGGAACACTGAATTGTGCTCATGAGAAATCTGTACATGGATCAAGAGGCAGTCGTTTGAACAGAACAAGGGGATACTGCATGGTGTAAAGTCAGGAAAGTTGTGCATATGGGTTGTATCCTTTCACCATACCGATTCAATCTGTATGCTGAGCAAATAATTCGAGAA
>NW_004443941.1:5424175-5450499 GCF_000243295.1 Trichechus manatus latirostris | reverse complement strand
TCAACATAAAGAAAACAAAAATCCTCACAACTGGACCAATAAGCAATATAATGATAAATGCAGAAAAGATTGAAGTTGTCAAGGATTTCATTTTACTTGGATCCACAATCAACACCCATGGAAGAAATCAAAAGACTCATTGCATTTGGTAGACCAGCTGCAAGAGATCTCTTTAAAGTGTTAAAAAGCAAAGATGTCACCTTGAGGACTAAGGTGCGCCTGACCCAAGTCATGGTGTTTTCAATCACCTCATATGCATGGGAAAGCTGGACAATGAATAAGGAAGACTGGAGAAGAAGAATTGACACCTTTGAATTGTGGTGTTGGTGAAGAATATTGAATACACCATGGACTGCCAAAAGAATGAACAAATCTGTCTTGGAAGAAGTGCAACCAGAACGCTCCTTGGAAGTAAGGATGGCGAGACTGTGTCTTGCATACTTCGGACATGTTGTCAGGATGGATCAGTCCCTGGAGAAGGACATCATGCTTGACAGAGGGTCAGCGAAAAAGAGGAAGACCTTCAATGAGATGAACTGACACAGTGACTGCAACAATGGGCTTAAGCATAGCAACAACTGTGAGGATGATGCAGGACCGGGCAGTGTTTCGTTCTGTTGTGCACAGGATCACTAGGAGTACTAACCAACTCGACGGCACCTAACAACAATAACAACAACATTTGTTTGATTTAATTCATTCATTAATTCATTTAGTCATCATTCAACAACCATTTATGAAGCTCATATATACAGGTATAAATTAAATGCATGAATCAACCCCACGGATTCCATTAAGCATTTGAAAACCTCACTAGTTCTCTAAGCAATTTGGACATTCATATCGGCCTTACCTTCTCCCCTGTGGTACTAAAACACTGAGTGCGCCTATCGAGTCCGTCAAGTTGACCAACCTCCTCTGTTGTTGATTTTGTTTTTGCTGTTGATTTTTGACTTAAGAGATCCAATGTGTTACAGAGTAAAAGTGTTCCATGGGTTTTTCTTGGCTGTAATCTTTATGGGGGCAGATCCCCAGGCCTGTTTCTTCACGATCCTGCTGGGTGGGTTCAAATGGCAAATCTCTTGGTTACCAGCAGAGCGCAAGCCATTTGCACTACCCAAAGTCCTTCGGACTAACCTCTGGTCCTCTTTGAGATAAGTTAATATCACCAAAAAGCTTAAATATAGGAGTGCATTTCTTGCTACTAGCTCTAGGACACTACATGCTCTCTGTTATTTTTTTAAATTAATGTTTTATTGTGTTTTCAGAGAAAGTTTACACAGTATATTAGGTTCCCATTTGACAATTTCTGTACAATTTGTTCAGGGACATTCGTTAAATGAGTCACGTTCTCTTTCATTACGTTCTATTTTCTGTTTCCAGCAGTCTAGTTTCCCTGCCCCTTTATCTTCTCATCTTTGTTTTAGAGTAATTGTTTACATTTTGATCTCATAAAGATTTTTTTTTAATAGCGCCATACTCATGAGTAATATCATTTAATTTGTGTGGTGCTCTGTCATTTTGCTGAAAGGTGGTCTTGGGGTGGTTTCCATTCAAGGTTTAAACAGTATCTTAGGGCAATAGTCTCAGGGAGTCCTCTGATCTCAATTGGTCCAGCAAGTCTGGATTTTTAAAGAATTTGAGTTCTGTTCCACATTTACTCCCATTCTATCAGGGTTCGTCTATTGTGGCCCTGATCAGAATGGTCAGTAGAGGTAGCTGGGCACCATCTAGTTCTTCTGGTCTCAGGATAGATGCGGCCATGGCTTGCGTAGGCTATTAACCCTGTAGAACGGTTTCTTCTCTGAGAGTTTGATTTCCTTCTTTCTCTTTTGCTCCTGATGAGTGGAGACCAATACTTGTATCTTCGATGGCTGCTCACAACTTTTAAGACCCCAGATGCTATTTACCTCTCTAGGATGCAGAACATGAACTTTGTGAACTATATTATGCCAATTGACTGAGTTGTCCCATGAGACTAAGGTCCTAGGCTTTCAAACCCAGAAAACCAATCTCTTGAGGTATTTGGCCATGTCTGAGAGGTATCTGTAATTTTTTCCTCTGTAGATATATATACCTGCACACACGTATCTTACACATACACAGTTACTTCTATCTGTGCACATGTATGTACACACCTGTACCTACCTGTACACCTGTATGCCTATACACATACATAGGTAACCATACACTCATTTTTTTGGTATTGTTGGTGTTGTTGCCAAATTTTACATGTCACATTCTTTAGTACAAACATCCTTTTCTCTTAGTGACATCATTTACTTTGGTGAAGCTGTGCTCCCTACACCCACATTTGATGCTACTTCTCCCGTCTCCAAAAATAACAAATATCTACAATCTATGGCATAGTAACCCCCTGCTTTTCCATTGTGTTTATTTGGCAGCTTAAATCAGAATTTGCAGAACTCTTGTTTTCACATTTGTTTATCCAAACACTTGGGATTAGTATATATCATCAGTATTACTTTTTTTTGTTTTTTAACATTTTTATGGATGTATATCTTATTTTCTATTCCAGATTGTCTGTCTAATCTCCTATCTCACAGAACAAGGCCTGGCTCAGAAGGCTCAGGCAATAACCTCATCTGACTTCTAAAGGGCCAACTGCTCACTGATATATGTATTCTCGTTTTGATTTTTCTCTATGATCTACAGAACTGAGGCTGAAGCCTTTTCCTCCCCCTCCCCACCCCAATCTGGAGCTATATATACTTGGAGACTGAATAAATGTGATTCACTTACTAAGTATACCTGGATTGGGATGCATTTCTTTGCTTATCAAATCTTGATTGTGATTCTATGTTGAACTCACTACTACGACCGTATCTGGCTGTGCAAATCCTAAGTTGATGTGTCATATATGCTCATCTCTCAGCCATGGGGTCACATTGACATAAATATGTGTAACAGCTGCATTGTTAGAAGTCAGGTCTCCAGTGTGGAAAGATGATAATAGAAGCTGCTTAAAACGAGGTCTTGAAACAACAATTTAAACTGCTCTCTGTCAGGCAGGTGACGTGGTTTCCGCTTTCTGTCAGAGGGAAGCATATAGATAATATTCCCCATTTTCCGCACATTTTTCAAATATGAGAGACCTCATCAAAGTCTCATAAGACATTTTCCCAGATTTTAATAATTTCGTTCCTCGACCCTTTGAAAAATGACACCAGCCAACTTTCATTGTAAGCATTTATTCCAAAGCATATTCTATCAGATTGGATCATGTTTTTGAATAAATAAGTGTTTTATTTATTCATTCCATAGCACACCCCTTAAGTTTTCTCCAGTAGAGTAAGGTCACAGTCTAAGACTTCCTAAGAATTCCTGAAGCTGTAAGAGGCAGTTGCTGGGTCCATCATGCAGATTCTACCGTAGGGCAGCCTTTCCACTGTTTGGCCAGTACAAGTTCAACAGTCGCATCACTGTCTCTTTTAAAGGAGGCATGATGGCTTTACTAATGGATGGCTCCTGCACATGATACGTGAACTCTTCTGGTCCTTAATAACTGCCACCATCTTCTGACTACCTGAGGGCTTTGATTCACTAATTTTGTTTTGGGGGCAGTGGTGGTTCATTGGTCAAATTCTCGCTTTCCATGCAGGAGCTTTGGGAACCGTTATCACCCAATAGACCTCAAGCGCAACCACCATCCATCTATCAGTGCAGGCTTGCATGTTGCTATGATGCTGAATAGGTTTCAATGGCACTTCTAGGCTAAGATAGACTAGGAAGAAAGGTCTAGGCAATCTACTTCTGACAAATCAGCCAATGAAAACCTGATGGATCACAATGCTCTGATCCTATTGTGCATGGGATTGCCATGAGTTAGGGGCTGACTCGAGACAGCTAACAGGATCAACAATTCTGGCTCCAATAAAGAAGCCTTCTTACAGATGGCCCAATGTGGTGTAGCTGACTAATTCTGAAAGGTCAAAGGTGACTAAGAAGAGCCTAAGAAGAAACCTTCACATGGGGAAGGTGATAGTATGAAGTGGAGAAGCTTTGTTCTGGTGGCCCACGATCTTTTATGCCTGTCCACCTCCCACTCCTCCTCAACATTCCCCTGTTGACCTCCCAATTTTTTTGTTCTCTTCTTGTCCTCATAGACCTTCTCTTTTGGTCTAAAAAAAATTATCAAACTTTGCCCTCAGAAGTAAAGCATAGGAGAGGTTGTATGGAGTAGTGGTTAAAAGTGTGGAGTTTGGAAAGAGATGGTTCGGGACCAAATTCTAACTCTGTCAGTTCCAAGCTATGTAGCCTGGGCAAATTCATTCATCTTTCTCCCTTACTCTTCAGTTCGGTAAACTAACCAACTCATAGGATTGTTGTGAAAATTTAACAAAGCAACATGCATGCATTCCTGTCATGCACTAAATGTTCAATGAATGTCAGCTATTACCATTATTATAAAAGCAAAAAAAAAGTTGCCTTCGAGTCCACTCCGACTCATGGCGACTCCACGTGTGTCAGAGTAGAACTGTGCTCTACAGGATTTTCAATGGTTGATTTCTTGGAAGTAGATCACCAGGCATTTTTCCCAGGTGCATCTGGGTGGACTCGAACCTCTAACCTTTTGGTTAGCAGCCAAGCGTGTTAACCATTTGCATTACCCAGGGATTCCAGTATTATTATATCCGCCTTGAAGAAATTACTATGACATTAACTTTTGCTAAATTTCTGAGGGACGTAAGGATTTTAAACCTTCTCTTTAATAATTAAGTCATCTGATATTTCTCTAAGCATCAGGAAGCAGGAGGTGGGAGTATTTTGGAGAGAATCACCTTTCTTGTTGTCCATGTAGGAGAATCACCATTTTTTGGGTTCCTACTATTTGACATTGTCTTGGAAGAAGTGCAATCAGAGTGCTCCTTAGAAGCAAGAATGGCGAGACTACGTCTTACATACTTTGGACATGTTGTCAGAAGGGATCAATTCCTGGAGAAGGACATCATGCTTGGTAAAGTAGAGGGTCAGTGAAAAAGAGGAAGACCCTCAACAAGATGGATGGACACAGTGGCTGCAACAATGGGCTCAAGCCTAACAATGATTGTGAGCATGGCACAGGACCTGGCAGGGTTTAGTTCTGTTGTACATAGGGTCGCTATAAGTCGGAACTGACTCGATGGCACCTAACCACAATGACAACTATTTGACGTACTCTTAATGAGGTGACATAATTATGTATCTCATTTAATTCTCGTGGATCCAGAGGAGTCACTAAGGTGATTTTTGTGTATTTTCAAAGTGTAAGTGTTGCCTCCATGAATGTAGGCTGTGCTCACTGTGCAAGGCCCTTGATACGACCATTTGAATTGGTTGGCTCTTTACATTCTGCTTGGCTCTTTTCACCATGATTATTGCCTATAGATCCTTAGACTTATCTCCCTCCCCCACTTTGAAACTGACTTCCTGCTGTGCTTAATTCAGGAGAGTTTACGTCCCCTATTTATATACCGAAGCATTTGTTTGCGACAAATGCCAGAGAAATCTTACTTGACGTGACAGGTGGCACATTTGCATATGGGTTGTTCTGGCATGATCATTCATAATGATTCTCAAAGACAGCATGAGTAATTTACATATCAAAGGCCAGCCCTATATCAAGTATGAGTATTAAGTTCAAAGATATTAAGTTTTGGATCAAGAAACTTGATCCATATCACAATTTTAAAGCATTTCTGGTAAAGACAACTCAAGGAACTGTTTTGGTTGACAGTGTCATCATTCATATTTGGAGATGTATGGCTGGCTCAGATTCACATCTTATTTAATCCTTATCGTAACTCTGAACCAAGTATTAAGCTCCACGTTTTATCATGGCCCATGCTGTACCCACTATGCCACATATCTTGTGTCTTAGGCTGGGTTCTCTAGAGAAGCAAAATCAGTGAAACCTACAAATATATATATAGAGAGAGATTTATATCAAGGAAATGGCTCACGTGGTTGTAGAGGCTAGAAAGTCCCAAGTCTTTGGAAAGTGGATCAGGCCGGAGGCTTCTCCTAACTCACGTAGCTGCAGGAGCTGGCGACCTCAGGATTGGCAGGTCAGTTGGCAGTCTGCTGGCCCACAGGCTTCAGAGGCTGATGAATCCCAAGATCGGCAGGTAAGTTGCTAGCTCAAGTCCCAAGAACCAGAGGTCAGATGAACCTGAGCCAGCTGCAGGATCCAGAGCGAGCAAAAGCCAGTGAGCTTTGCCAGAAAGCCCACCTATATTGGATGCAGGCCACACCCCTATGGAAACTCCTTTTCAACCAATTGGCTGCTCATAACAGATCCCATCATGGAGGTGACTACATTATATCAGATCTCATTATGGAGGTGATTACATAGCTGCCAGAGTACATCGTAACTGTCAAGCCACTTGAGGTCATGGTCCAGCCAAACTGCCACACAACCTTAACCACCACATCTAATGTCCCATTATCCCACATTGCCTCAAATAGAACTCTCCCTCCAGTATTAAATTATAAAACCCCTATTGCAAAATAAAAGGTCTTGTCCCACTCAAGAAAATTTAGACATGTAACTCAGTAATGAAGGAGCCTGAGTGGCCCAAACGGCTTGTGCTTGGCTGCTAACCTAAAGGTTGGTGGTTTAAATGTACGCAGAGGCCCTGCAGAAGGAAGGCCTGGCAAACTGCTTGCATAAAGATTACACCCAAGAAAACCCTATGGAGCAGTTCTACCCTGTGATACACTGGGTTGCCATGAGTCAGAATTGGCTTGATGGCAAAGGATAACTGAATAACAGGGAGCTGTTTTGTGGTGGGGTAGTGTTTGCCTGTGGCCTGAAAGTGTCACAGAGGATGACACATGTATTCAGGTGAGGTGGGTCTCATAGACAACCTGTGTTTGAGGGTCTAGCTCAACATTTTCCACTGTGTTTTCTGGAGGACAAAACTGGACTTTTAAAAAAATTGCTAGATGTCTCTGAATGTTTATTGTGCAAATATACATTGTGAATCTACAGAAGAAACGGCATAATCTTCACTATTGCCCAGATTTATTTAATCACAAATTACCTTTTTTTTTCACAGAGACATAAAACAACTCATGGCTCTAAGGCCTTATGCAGAAAACACTAATCTGACTATTTTAAAACCTGGAAAACAATCCCAATTAAATTAGGGCAGGAGAGGTAAAGGCAAAATGTAACAGAGTTTCAGGAGAGGGTCTGGGTTCTTGTCTAAATATTGAGTCTCTATGAATATGATTATAAGCAAACTATCATCACTTCAGTTCTTTCCAACCACCATAATTGCTTTAACAAAATAATGGTAAATAGCAGTATGGTCGTTTTTTAGTGTTGATTTTTGTTCCCTTAGCTTTCACCATGTTGCTTATGGATCCAAGGCCAGATACCACATGTCTTCTCTTCTTTCCATATTGCTGCTATTTTTAAATTTTATCTTCTGATCCACTTCTATTCTTTTGTCTAAACTCTCACTTTGCCCCAGGTCTGGAAGGAGAGAACTAGTGGCCGTTTAGCCACCCTTGGGTCAGTCCTGTTCTCTTTAGCAGCATTCTGACCCTCCTGGCCACTCCCTCCCCCCATCCCCGCCACCAAACCTACCATCCAGCTCTTTATCTCTGATCTTCTCAAATGAGTAGGCTCACCTGAGTCCTAGCTCCTTAGAGGAAATGCTGAAATTTATGAGTGAGTTTGTTTGTTTGTTTTTTACAGTATACAGGGATCTTCATCTTTAGTGTTTAACGACCCACCTTTAGCTCTTTTATGTGAATTTCAAATTTTCCTATTGGATTAACTGCAAAGAATGAGGGATAGACAAGCAGGAAGTTGGAAAAAAGCCATTTAATTCACTGGTTAGCTAATAAAAAGCCCTTCCCTAGTAAACCTTATACAAATGCTGTGGATTTAACTTAGGGACAGGAACCTAGGCAAGAAGCTGGGAGATGAAGACCAACCAAAACTCAGTGCTGTCCAGTTGGCCCCTGACTCATGGTGACCCTATGCGTTACAGAGTAAAAGTTCTCTATAGGGTTTTCCTGGCTGTAGTCTTTACGGAAACAGATGGCCAGGCCTTTCTTCCCCTGTGCTGCTGGGTGGGTTTGAACAGCCAACCTTTAGGTAAGTAGAGGGGCACAAACTGTTTGGACCACCCAGGGACCACTGAGGTGAGGACCAAAGCAAAACCAAACCCATCACCGTTGAGTCAATTCCGACTCATAGTGACCCTAGAGGACAGACGAGAACTGCCCCAGAGCGTTTCCAAGGAGTGGCTGGTGGATTCGAACTGCCGACCTTTTGGTTGGCAGCTGAGCTCTTAACCACTGCGCCACCAGGGCTCTAAGGTAAGGACGGTGGGAGGAATATCAGGGTGTGCGGCAGCTGGCTTGTGCTGGCTCACCAGGGACAATTGTTGGATTTCCATGAACACAGCCATTATTAAAAAGTACATGATATAAGTTTATAATTAAATAAGCTATATTAAAAACAAAGATAATACATACTCAAAGCTCATCACTTTCTAATTATTTTGTTAAGTGTTATTGTTATATATACTGGAAGTTACTATTACATATGTTGAGTTTATTATGCCTGCTGTGTCTGTTTGGTGGAAATGCTCTGTCAGTTTTCAAGGACTGCCATAATAAAATGCCAGGAGGTGGGTGGCTTTAAAGAACAGAAATGTATAACAGTTCTGGAGGCTACATGTCTGAATCAGTTAGCAGCCATGCCGAGTTCTTTTGTGGGCTGTGAGAGAGGGCGGTTCCACGCCTCTCTCCTAGCTTCTGGTCATCCTGGGCGTTTCTGGGTCTCCCTTGACTTGCTGATACATCTCACATGGCCTCTTAGCCCTGTGAGTGACTGTGTCTCTCTGTCTGTCCTTTCCTTTTATAAGACACCACTCAGAAGGGATTAAAACCTACTCTGCTATGACCTGATTAACTGACAACAACAAAGCTATTTCCAGGTAAGGTCGTATTCCCATGTTCACAGTTACAGGAATTGGGGCTTCAACACATCTTTTTTGGGGGGACACAATTCAATCCATAGCATTATAGAACAGTGTGCTCTTGTGTATCTTCTCTCAGCTCCACAGTCAGGTGAACCCATAGCTGTCAAGTTGATTCTGACTCATGGTGACTCTATAGGACAGAGAAGAACTGCCCCATAGAGTTTCCAAGGAGTGGCTGGTGGATTCGAACGGCTGACCTGTTGGTTACCAGTCACAGGTCTTAACCACTGCGCCACCAGGAGTTTGAAAGCAGCCACGGTAATCGGAAAATGCACCGGGGGCGGTGGTGGTTCAGAGGTGGAATTCTTGCCTCCATACAGGAGACCCACAATGGATTTCTGGCTGATACAGCTCATACGCAGCGACCACTGTCTGTCACTGGAGGCTTGTGTGTTACTGTGATGCTGAATAGGTTTCAGTGGAGTTTCCAGGCTGAGACTGACTAGGAAGAAAGTCCTGGCGATCTACTTCTGAAAATCAGCCAATAAAAACCTTATGGATCATGAAGGTCCCATCTGCAACCCATCTTTGGGATGGCGTAGGACCGGGCAGTGTTTTGTTCTGTTGTACACGGGTTGCCGTGAGTCAGGGGCCGACTCCATAGCAGCTAACAACAACAATGCAACGCTGGACTTGAGGTAACTTGCGTGTTGAGTAGAAGTTGAGAATTGATAAGGGTTCTTTACCGTAGTTTGCAACTTGGTTTCTGGGGGAAAATTTCTCCCATCACATGACAGGCAATTTACAAATCTTTGGGGAAACAAGCCCATCATAGAATAATCTGGATTTTTACATGATTAAAGCAAACGCTCACTTAGAGCACGTGCTGGCAACTGCAATTTTACTTTGTTATTATCGTATTCCTTGCTGACTACTCTTTTAGGACCGCACTTGTTAGAACATCAGCTTCTTTCCACGGCTTCAGTTAACTGCTAAATGGCCGTCTACCATCAGTGTCATGCGGCAGCTCTAGGTTTATCTGCTCAAGGATGACCGCATCGCATACTACCTGGAGGAACAAATTTAATCCCGAGCTGGATCCTAGCCTCTGACCAATGTTCCATAAATGTGTCCAAGGTTTTGTGAGCTCAGGAAATGCTAACTTATATTAATATTATTTGAAGCCTGAATTTAGGGAATTATTCCTATTGCCAAAAGAAATTCTATCCACTCTCGAATCAAATACCAATGATCTTTGATGTTGACTGGATTGCTATTTGAATTAGTCATCCCCTTCCTCCTTCCCTACCTCACTCAAAGTTCATCTGGTTATAAAAGTTTTCAGAACTGACTATGCTGCCTTTTAAGCAGCCATCAAAGGGTGTTCCCAGTACCGGATTATCAACCACCACCTTGCAAAACAGAGGATATGTGTTTCTCTCTCTCCCCATCCTGCATCATAACATCTCCGATTTCAAAAGAAGCCATTTGATATTCTCCCTGCACAATTTTTCACCAGATTGTGTTGATGCTAGTAGGTGGCCGTGGTGGCAGTCTAGCTCCTTGGGGACTTGATAAGAACAATTTAAAGAAGTGTGGCTGCTGTTTGCTTAAGGTGAAGTAAACAATGAAGAGGACTTTCTGCAGTGGTGTTTATATGAAAAAAAAAGAAAAAAAAACAATTCTGTAAGAGAGGTTTAGTTCCATAAAGATAGGACATGCTTACACATGAAACACTGTGGGTCACAGAATGATTTTAAATGAAATTAAGAAGAGAAGAAAGCAATTATATATAATATTTAGTGAAAGTGGTCACATGTACCCTAATTTTATAAATATATGTTATGTGTGGTTCTGTGTTATCTACAGATAAAAATATTGAAAACCATGCGTTAAGTAATAATTATTATTTTTTTAAGTGATAAGTTTATTGGTCATTTTAATTTTCTTCCTCAGTGTTTTCTGTAGTTTTCAGATTTCTATAATTGGTGCGTCTTGTTTTTTTATAGTCAGAATAAAGCAAAAAGTCATTATCACACAAAATAGAAATTTCCAAAACCAACAACAAACTCATCACCCTCCACCTCACTTGAGGAAAACAAGAGAACTTGTGTTTAAATTCTCAGATTCCTTCGCTGGCTTCCACGGAACCTTGGATTCTTTGAAGTTCAGGCTCCCAGTCTTAAAGAAACAGCAATGAAAAGAAGAAAGGAGATGAAGATTATAAAATGTTTAGAAGGCAAATGCTATCAGAGCAATTTAACCCCTACCTGGTAAATGTCTGGAAAAATGTGGAAACTTTTGTTATAAATACGAGTCATACTCATCTAACCCTAGCATCATGCCTAAAATCTGGAAAAGACTAGGGCCCAGGGCATCACCAACAAGAATCTATCCAGAAAGGAATATTCCTGGCATTCAGAGGTTGGTACTGTGGGCCATGGATCCTTCTCTGTCTTCGTCTCTTTATTTCTCTACCTCTTCCTCTCCCGTCAGAATCCTGGCTTCATCCATCTGGCCAGTCCAGTTTCATGCCACATCTTTTGAATCTGCATCATCAAGTCTCATACCCCCTGGTGATTCCCATTCTTCAACACATAATAAAAGTGTAAGGAGCCCATAAGAAAAGCAAAATATTTCTCCGACTGTAGAGATAACATACCACAGCATAACCACCGTATTGTTGTTGCTGTCAGGAGACGTCAAGTCAGTTCTGACTCACAGTGACTCCATGTACAACAGAACGAAACACTGCCCGGTCCTGCACCATCTTCACAATCGTTGTTATGCTGGAGCCCTTGTTGCAGCCACTCTGTCAATCCATCTCGTTGAGGGTCTTCCTCTTTTTCGCTGACCCACTACTTTACCAGGCTTGATGTCCTTCCTTCTCCAGGGACTGATCCCTCCTGATAACATGTCCAAAGTATGTGAGACATAGTCTCGCCATCCTTGCTTCTAAGGAGCACTCTGGCTGTATTTCTTCCAAGACAAATTGGTTCATTCTTTTGGCAGTCCATGGTCTATTCAATACTCTTCAACATCATAATTCAAAGGTGTCAATTGTATAGTTCACCAGTATGCTAGAAATTCCCATCAGAATAGGATGAGGATGGAGAAGGATGAATGGTATAAAAGTAAAAGACAGTCCCATTCTGCTCTTATTAAGGGTTGATTTGTGTCCCCTGGAAAAGACATGTTGAAGTCCTAACCCTGGGTACCTATGAATGTTGAACTTGTTTGGAAATAAGGTCTTTGAAGATGTTATTAGTTAGGTTAACATGGTGTCATAGGAGCAGGGAGGCCCTACTCCGATATGACTAGTGTCCTTATAAAAAGAGGAGAAGAAACACAAGGAGACAGAGACACAGAGGGAAGGTAGCCATGTAAAGATGAAGGTGGAAATTGGAAATTGGAGTGATGCATCGACAAGCCAAGGAATGCCAAGGATTTCCAGGAACAACCAGAAGCCTGGAAAAAGGAGGGAAGGATCTTCCCCTAGAACCTTCAGAGAGGGCATGGCCCTGCTGACACCTCTGACACCTCTGGCTTCCAGAACACAAGGCAATAAATTTATGTTGTTTTTGACCCACTCAGTTTGTGGTACTTTGTTACAACAGCTCTAGGAAACTAATATAACCCTATTGATGGAAACGGGCAGAACATGGGATTGAAGTGGATCGATGACCTCACCTGGTTACAGGAATGGGTTTCTTCCTGTTTCACAATTGGGTAAAACTGGTGGAAAAAATTGAGGGAGGGGTGACATCCATCATGGGCCCCAGTCCGTATGGGGGCCTGAATAATTATTTTCTCATGAAAAAATCTTTTTGAATAATTTACGGTTCTTTTTTAAAAAAATATTTTCTCCTCTCTTGATAACAAGAGATGCATTTATTTCTCAAAGACCTTCTCTGTGACAAGCATTTCATGTCATTAAGAACTTATTGTTGGACTCCTTCTTTCCAGAAAATTATGATTCTTTGACTTTACTGCTGCAGCTGGATTGATTTAAAGAATCAAAAATGAAAATGTTAATGATAACGAGGAAATCTAATGATCTGTTAGCAGATGGTAAAAGACACCATTAAATCTCTGGCAATAAAAGTAGGTGATGTGATAGTGAATTATAGGTGAGCTGTTTGTTTTCTCCATCCTACTTCAGTATTATGTTTTTAAAACATCTAAAAATAAAGGCATCCTAGCTCCCTAAGGTTGCTGTAACATAATACCACAAAGTGGGTGGCTTTAAAGAACAAACATTTATTTTCTCTCAGTTCTGGAGGCTAGGAGTCTGAATTCAGCGGGACCATGTTCTCTCTCTCTGTGTACTCTAGGGAAAATTCTTCCTTGTCTCTCTAGCTTCTGGTAGCCATGGGCATTTCTGGGTGTTCCTTGGTTGCTTATGCATCCTGGATGCATCTGCCTCCGTCATCACATGGCACCTATTTTCCCCTTGGGTGTCTCTGTCTCTGTGTTTGTTTCCTCTTTTTGTAAAACACTACTCAGAAAGGATCAGGACCCGTCCTACTCGGGTACGACCTTGTTAACTGACAACAAAAGAAAAACATTATCTCCAAAGAAGGTCATATTCACAGGTACAGGGCTTAGGACTTCAACATATTTTTTGGGGGAACATAATTACAGGTAGTCCCCAACTTACAACGGGGTTCTGTTCTGATGACTCCATCGTAAGTGGCTTCTGATGCAAGTCAAATACCTTATTTCTTTTTTAGTTTTCATTATTACTGCCTTTCATTATCAGTATCTGTGATGGTTAAGGCTGTGTGTCAGCTTGGCTGGGCCATGACTCTCAGTGGTTTGGAAGTTACGTAATAATGTAGTTTGGCAGTTATATAATGATGTAGTTTGGCAGCTATATAATGGTGTAATTATCCTCCCTTTTGTGATATAATGAAATCACTCCATGATGTGATTTGATGTGATCAGCCAATCCATTGTAAGGGGAGTTTCATTGGGGGTGTGGCCTGCATCCAATATATATGGACGTTCTTGCAAACTCTCTGGCTTTGTCTTGCTCTGGATCCTGCATCCAGCTCGTCATCATCTGACCTCTGGTTCTTGGGACTTAAGCCTGTCGTATTGCCTGCTGATCTTGAATTCATCAGCTTCCGCAGCCTGTAAGCCAACAGTCTGCTGTCTGACCTGGCTATCTTGGGTTTGTCAGCCCCTGCAGCTATGAGAGTCAGGAGAAGCTTCCAGCCTGATGTCTGATGCCTGACCCACCAAATTGGGATTTACCAGCCTCTACAACCACGTGAGCCATTTCCTTGAGATAAATCTCTCTCTCTCTCTCTACATATATGTATACATATATGTGTATATGCTTCACTGGTTTTGCTTCTCTAGGGAACCCAGCCTAAAACAGTATCTTTATAAATCCAATCTTTATTTGTCTTTGAGGGCTGGAAACATTACATATAAATCTCACATATATTTTAATACATATATCCAAAAACACCCACTGCAGTTGAGTCAAATCCGACTCATAGCAACCCTATAAGACAGAGTAGAACTGCCCCATGGGGCTTCCAAAGCTGTAAATTTTTACGGAAGGAGACTGCCACATCTTTTTCCTGTGGAGCAGATGGTGGGTTTGAATTGCCAACTTTTTGGTTAGCAGCTGAGCACTTTAACCATTGCACCACCAGGGCTCCCTTAATACATAGAAAAATACAAAACAAAAATACAAAAATCATAAAAATTTACTCCGATGAAGAAGAGTTGAACAATGTTGACGTTTTGTCAGTTGCAGCAATAACTCCACTTGTGGAAGGTTCTGGATCAGCTGGATTACTCCCGGGAATGAGGATGGTGTTTCTAGTCAGAAAATTAGTGAGCATTGCTTTTATGTTCCTTTTCTTTTTTTTCTTCATATATTTTACAGCAACATCTCCCTGTTTCACGAAATCTGCCTATCGACCTTAGCAAAGCAATCAACGTAAGGGTCCATGTTTTCAAGCAACTGAAGCCCCTGATTTAGTTTAGAAAACTAAATTTATATGGCAGTGTTTTGAACAGTAAATCATAAAATTGAATGTCTGCTAGTGAACATCTGAGAATGATAACCTCAGCAAATTACACACTGCAACATTTTATGTAGTACATATTACCGATGATAAGATGTACAAAAAAAAAAAAAGGACAGTTGTAAGTGTGGGTTGTTATAGCTCGAATATGTTGTAAATCGGGGACTACCTATAAATGCATAACAAACAGCAATCTCTAAGAGAATAACCAAGTATATTCTTTCTGGCCTTAGTCACTGTAAACATCATTGGAAGCACACTCTGTGTTATCCAACACATTTGAGGTGTCTTCTCAGCTGTCTGCATTTTGTTCTTGCTTATAGGAATAACATGGGAAGAGGCTTCTCAGTTACTAGAAAATGCCAGATCTGCTCTAGATTTTGGGACAAATATTTTTTCTTCTTTCCCATATCCCTGTTTTCTCTCCCTCTCTCCTTTCTCTCAATAAATATTTACTGAACACGTGCAATATTCCTAGCAAACCGTGCTTTCGCGGTGAGATCTTTATGGAGTTTATCTTTTCTTACCTACTTTTGTCATAGAAGTTTTAAAATTTAGAAAGCTGAAATTAGGACATCGAAAGGAGGTTATGTGATCAGCATAAAATATAAGCCTCCAGCTCGCCTGTAGCCTAGCAAAGGTAGAAATCTCATCTCTGTTTGGTCCGGCGCAGCTCTCAGTAAGGATTGGGATGTTGAGCCAATGTCCGAGTTAAATAAATAATATACATTTGTCAGTTCCTCTGTGTGTCTCTTTTGGAAATTCAGTCAGGATTTTTGGAGGATGTGGATCATCTCATGCCATGTCTGATGAGGTGGGCTCTGAGGTTACCATGCCACTGGCCCTTAGATCTTGTTATACAGTAGATGAGCAATTGGTCAGGATGGAAGGTTTTATAGACACTAGGTCTCAGAAAATTGAATGATGATTTATATTAACTGATTTTGAAAATAAGGAGCCTTGGTGGTGCAGTGGTTAAGCGCTCAGCTGCTAACCTAAAGGTCGGCAGTTCAAATCCACCAACTGTTCTTTGGGAGAAAGACGTGCCAGTCTGCTTCTGTAAAGATTTACAGCCTTGGAAACCCTATGCGGGCAGTTCTGTTCCTTCCTATAGGTCACTATGAGATGGAATTGATTGGACGGCACTGGGCTTGCGTTTGGGTTTGATACTGAAAATTAAAAGCCCAAATATTTTTTAGTGGTCACAATAAACTCCATCATTACTAGTTGTTATGTTAAAATCGTTTGTGAGCTTCTTGGCACGTTTTATTTCTTGAGGAAACAGTGAAAGGATTGTGTAGAAACAGTGGAAACTGAAAATCTGCTTCAGGATCTCGGCTTTTGTTTTCAGAATCCATTTTAGCAGCTCATCTGGGAACGGGAAGGACCTGGAGAAGCAGAGGTACTTCCGTTGTTGTTAGGTACCGTCGAGCCGGTTCCGATTCAAAGTGACCCTACATACAACAGAACTAAACACCGACAGGTCCTGCTCCATCCTCACCCATTGCTGAAGCCACTGTGTCAATCCATCTCATTGAGGGTCTTCTTCTTTTTTGTTGACCCTCTACTTTACCAAGCATGGTGTCCTTCTCAAGAGATTCATCTCTCCTGATAACATGTCTAAAGTAAGTGAGACAAAGTCTCGCCATCTTTGCTTCTAAGGAGCATTCTGACTGTACTTCTTCCAAGACAGATTTGTTCATTCTTCTGGCCCATTAAAAAACCCATTTCCATCAAGTCAATTGTGACCCTACAGGACAGAGTAGAACCGCCCCACAGGGTTTCTAAGGAGCGTCTGGTGGATTAGAACTGCTGACTTTTTGGGCATTCCACGGTATATTCAATGTTCTTCACCAGCATCATAATTCAAAGGCATCAATTCATCTTCGGTCTTCCTTATTCTTTGTCCAGCTTTCGAATGCATATGGGGCGATTGAAAATATCATGGCTTGGGTCAGACAAACTTTCCTCAAAGTGATATCTTTGTTTTTTAACACTTTAAAGAGGTCTTTTGCAGCAGATTTGCCTAATGCAATAAGTCTTTTGATTTCTTGACTGCTGCTTCCGTGGGCATTGATGGTTGATCCGAGTAAAATGAACTCCTTGACAACTTTAATCTTTTCTCCATTTATCTTGATATATACCTGGCCAAAAATCTGGAATAGGCCATCAATGTAAGCACATCTTTTCAGGCAGGTAGATCTATCCCAAATCCTGCAACACTGCTCACAGAGGTGTTTGATAAGCATGCAATCAGGGCAAAGGGAGGTGGTTTATAAAGAGTATTTTTATAAGGGTAGTGTAATATAACGAGCCGTTTTCCAAACTCTGTGTTGCAGATGGTAGTTTCATGGACTCCTAATAGCTCTTTGGTGTTGGGGAGGCAGAGAGAATTAATGTGGTTAAATAAGCTTGAACAATTCTTGGTTAAACAAAGTTGATGGCTTTTCTTTTTGCAGAAATTCTCCTGAATCCCTGAAAATGTTAATGCTCATTATTAGTCTACAAGTGGAAGATGTAACATTTCATACTTTGTAATGTTACTAGATGACGAGCCTTTTTTTTTTTCTTTTTCTTATTTGTTTAAATCAAATAACTTGTGTTCCATGGATCACAGTTTGGGAAACACTGGCAGAGTGAGTTCCTCTTTCTTCCCCAGGACCTTCTGCTGGCCAGGCCATCAGCAGCAGGTGATTAGAGTCAGCGCATCCTTCCTCCAATATAAGGTGAAGTAATATTTATAAATCCCCATTCTCCCTTTCTTCTTTTCTATTTTAGATTCCACGCAAACCATCAGCCTTCTTGTGCATTTGACATTATATCGTGCTTTTCCATTTCAAGATGCTTTTATGACTATGACATTTTCAAGTTGACAAATCATTCCTCACTGCTTTTCTTCTTGGTGTAACCGTGCACTCAAGGCAGCACCCTAATCTAATCAGCTGGCTCTCTCTAAATCACAATGTAAAACAGGGACAGTTCTTTCCAATGAAGGTTTGTTACTTTGTGCTAACCCTTCTAAAAAGCAGTATTCAGGTTTAGGGGTTTATGACACCTTTGGGGGAGCGTGTTAAAACATTTTGGCAGCTGACCACATTGTTCGTCCACAACATAACGTTTCTTAAAACTAAGTAGACAGCTCTTACTTTTGACGTTCTGTTTTATATTCTACTTAGGGATTGACTGAAACGGATTTGGGTGGTTTTCTTGTTTTTAAAACAATCTTCAGATAAGAGAAAGCTTCTGAGTTCTCTCAATAAAGATCAAACTCATCACTGCCACCCGCCCTGACGACTTCTGGCAGTCCTGTCCCCACCTCAGCGCGGCAGAAATCAGCATTCCCTGTTCACAGCAGGGCTCCAAGAACCATAGTGATTTCCTTGTGCACACCAACTCCTCCTTGCAGACGGGCAGCCTGTTGCTATACTCAGATCTGTCAGCTCTTTGCAAAAGAATGGGAAAGTGGCCTTACTCACGTGGAAATCTAATAGCGACTGGCTTGTCACTCCCCTCAGCAGCACAGCCCCAGACGGTCAATGTGGTGTCCCTTGTCCTGCTGCGGCAGTGGGCGGGGTCTCTGCCTGAAAAGATGCTGCAGAATTGGGCCACTTAGCTCACTCTTGCCGAATCCACTGCTGCCCATCTCACAGGTGGCTTTCAGGAAATGAGGCTGCCAAGTCCCGGGTGTTTTAGCCTTTCAGTCAGATGGTGAGATAGTAAGAGGACCTAACACACTTGACTGCTCACCAAAGGTCTGAGGTTCGAGTCCCCCCCCCAGACAGGCCTCGGAAGAAAGGCCTGGCATTCTACTTCTGAAAAATCAGTGATGGAAAACTCTATACAGCATAGTTCTACTCTGACACTCATGGGGTTGCCATGGGTCCAAATCAACTCAGTGGCAACTGGTGGTGGTAGCTCGTACAAATTCTGGAATCATAATTCACACAGTAAAAACTGCTTAATAAAAAAAAATCATGGGATTGGTAAAGTATGCATTATGTTTTCCTAGTACCATGAAAAATGTGATACTCTGTTGTATTAATGTATAATCCTAAGTGTTTTTCTATCATTCACATTTTTGATTGTGCCAAATAACAAAGGTGACATTTTGAAAAAGAAATTCAAAATATTGTCCCAGCCAGTCATTCTCTCAGACACGACATGCCAGGTGATTGATTTCTAAGGTTTTACTTTTCAGCTGCATTACATTTTACTCCTCAGTATATCTTTGTACCCACTCAATTTTTAGAGAGATGAGAAATCATGCTTCTAGATTTTAGCAGAACTCTTCAGTGTATCAATTCCTGTTAACACAGCTGTTAAATGTTGAGATCATGAGATCACGCTGCATGTTAAATGAAATCGATTTTCAAAGTAAATTACACCCCTGAATGAAGGCGGTGTGTCTTTCCACATGGAGGAGGAAATGTTAAGAGGGTCGCATATATAAACAGATCTTCGGGAAATACTGAGTTGTCTATGGAGCCATGGGATCATGATGTGACAATCCCGTCTCAAGTTCCTTAAAATGTAAAATGTGTTCAGTACAAGTTCGAAAATGGAAGACAAAGATACAGATTTTGAAAATCTGTATGGCTTTTATCTGACAGCCGTTTGGTTGTCTTTGTTTTAAAAGAACATCTGTATTTATCTGAAGTGAAATGCAGCTAGATTCCTCATTAATTTTTTCCAACCAAGAAATAAAAATGAGATTGAAGTGATTTAGTAACATCTACAAGCAATGTATACACTTTGATTAGCTGACTCTGGTTATAGTTGACTGATGGACAGGCTTCACATACAAGTTCTTGAACACTGACTATGATGTTTTTTTGTTGACCCTGTATCATTTTTTGCACTCCTAAAAATTAAGGGTTAGACTTATGCTTTCTGGTTCTCCTAACTTTCCCCAATTCTCTTTTCCATGTAGAAAAAACAGAAAGTAAGCAAAATCTTAAGCAGTGTGAAAAAATAAAAACCTTTCCCCCCTCCCCGTTTTTTATTTCAGTGTGGCAAGAATTCTACCTGTACCAGTTGCTGTAAAGTTGATTTTGACTCATGGTGACCCTCTATATGTCAGAGTAGAACTGTGCTTTATAGGGTTTTCAATGGCTGATTATTTGGAAATAGATCACCAGGCCTTTCTTCTGAGGCACCTGTGGGTGGGATCCAACCTCCAACCTTTTCGTTAGCAACTGAGTATGTTAACAGTTTGCATCACTGCGGGACTCCACAAGAACACTAATGATTATGTGTTATATAGATTATAGAACAAAGAAAAACATCATTGTCTTAGGCTCGGTTCTCTAGAGAAGCAAAACCAGTAAACTGTATAAATAGATATATACATAGCTAGAGAGAGAGATTTATATCAAGGAAACGGCTCACATGGTTGTAGAGGCTAGAATGTCCCAAGTCGTTGGGTCAGGATAGAGGCTTCTCCTGATCCATGTAGCCGCAGGGGCTGGTGAACCCAAGACTGGCAGGTCAGAGAGCAGCGCTTTTGCTCACAAGCTGCAAAGATCGATGAATCTCAAGATTGGCAGGTAAGACTGTAGGTAAGCTGCTAGTTTAAGTCCCAAGAACCGGAGGTCAGATGAACAGGAGCCAGCTGCAGGATCCAGTGCCAGCAAAAGCCCATGAGCCTTGCCAAAATGTCCACTTACATTCGATGCAGATCACATGCCCAAGGAAACTCCCTTTCAGCTGATTGGCTGCTCACAGCAGATCCCATCATGGAGGTGATCACGACATCATAACTGCCAAACCTCTGAGAATCATGGCCCGCCGAGTAGACACACAGCCGTAACCATCGCAATCATTTATGTAACTCAGATTCTCATTCAATCAGACTGCACAAAAAATGCTTTCTAAGTTTTTTGTTTCCTCACCTTCCATGATGTTATGACATGTAAGGCAACTTCAGTCTCAGAGCAAATATTCTGTCACGTGGGCTCAGAGCCAAAACTAAACCAAACCCATTGCTGTCGAGTCAATTCCAACTCATAGCGACCCTGTAGGACAGAGTAGAACTCCCCCAAAGGGTTTCCAAGGAACGGCTGGTGGATTCCAACTGCCACTTTTGGTTAGCAGCCCAGTGCTTATCCACTGCGCCACCAGGGTTCCAAATGCTAGGCAATTCAGAGGAGAGAGACAACTTGAATTGAAGGCACCATGGGCGCCTTCATGTAACTTGTTGCCTGACTCTTGAGAGATAAGACTTACTAAAGTAAAAATAATTAAAAAATCCTTAAATCTTTTCACAGGGGGAAAGCTATATGAAAAGATTATTCTGTATGACTCTAAGTGCAAATGAGTATAATAAGGGTTGAGGCAAACTGAGGACTGAAGGCAGAGTGAGCAGAGTCAGGTGGAGCTAACTGGAAGCTTGTCAAGGAGATAAGCTTGGGGACAACAAAACTAAAAGGAAGATGGGCACCTCATCGTTCCCACTGAGGGGAATCAGTCCAGCCAAAGCAGGCCATCCACAGATTTTTGTATGACCCACTAGCTAAGAATGGCTTTTACAGTTTTAAAGGGTTGTACAAAACAAAGGAGGAGGCCTGGGGGTGCAACGGTTAAGTACTCAGCTGCTAACGGAAAGGCTGGCTGTTCAAACCCACCCAGGGGCTCTGCAGGAGGAAGACCTGGCAATCTGCTCCTGTAAAGATTACAGCCAAGAAAACCCCATGGGCAGTTCTACTCTATCACATGGGGTCAAATGAGTTGAAATCGACTCAATGACACCAAACAGCAACAAAACAACAAAGAAGAATATGTGATAGAGAAAATACGGCCCTCAGAGTCTAAATTATCTACTATTTGATTCTTTAAAGAAGTTTGGCAAGCCTTGGTATAGAGTAGTGCTGTTTAAACTTTCTGTGATGATGGAGGAGCCCTGGTGGTGTACTGGTTAAGAGCTCGGCTGCTCACCGGAAGATCGGCAATCGGGATCCACCAGCCCCTCCTCGGAAACCCTAGGGGGCAGTTCTACTCTGTCTTATAGGGTCACTATGAGTCGGAATCGACTCGAGGGCAATGGGCAATGGGTGATGATGGAAATGCCCCATACCTGTGCTGATCAGTGTGACGGTCTGATGCACATGCGGCTGCTGAGGACTTGCAGTGTGACTAGTGTGACTGAGGAACTGGATTTTACATGTTACTTAATTTTAATTATCTTCAATTTAAATAATCAGAAATGGCTGTTGGCTACCATACTGGATAGCACAGTTCTAGCCAACTGTGAATACATGGAAAGTTTCTTTAAAAAAGCAAAGATTCTTGGACTAATTCTTATTCCATACCTCAGGGTTGTTTGTCTGCATGGTTTTAGCTTTTTATCAAGCCAGGAGTGACAGGACACCAAACTGAGAGTGAGGGGTAATATTTGGAAACTTTCAGTCTTGGAGGGTAGGGATTTGGCAGGGGGGCAACTGTATAGACAATCCTATGGATAGTCTATGTTCTTATAGGGATGGCTGGATTCCATCTATTTCCAAGCCATATGCTAAGAATCCAGAATGAGGGATCCAATCTGTAGAAATGCAAGGCAGATTGGTGTTTAGATTGCACCATAGAGACAATGGTGATGCAGTGTTAAGAGCTCAGCTGCTAACCAGAAGTTCAGCAGTTTGAATCCATCAGCCACTCCTTGGGAACCCTATGGTGTAGTTCTACTCTGTCCTGTAGGGTCTCTATGACATGGAATCGCCTCAATGGCAACTGGTTTGGTTCTTGGTTTCGTGATGTTCTCACTGGTTTCATGAAAGGGTTGGGTACCTTATTGTGGGCTCCATCAAAATTGTCTGGAATCAGTCTAAAACCAAAAAAAAAAAAAAAAAATCCGTTGAGTCGATTCTGACTCATAGAGACGCTATAGGACAGAGTAGAACTGCCCCATAGGGTTTCCAAGGAGTGCCTGGTGGATTCAAAGTGCTGACCTTTTGGTTAGCAGCCAAGCTCTTAACAACTGAGCAAACAGGCAATCAGTCTAGGGAAGACGTACATGCTTCCGGCCACATCACTTAAACCATCCGAGCAGTTGTTTTCTCATTATTGCGAAGCAAAGAAATACACTCGAATGACAATAATATCTCTCATAACTTGAGCAAGAGAATGTTAGAAATATATGGGACCTTAGTTATCTTCTATCTATGCTTAGTTTTTACAGAAGAGGAAGTCAGATGATTTTTCCAAGAACGCAGATTTCTACCTCTGGTGACACGACCATACCTGGAATCTGGGTATTCTGCTGCTGTGCTCAACGGTTTGTTTTTTCTACACTGCACTATCTTCTATCATCTAAGGTATAGGAAATTATGTGAATTTGTATGTAAAATATAAATGTGTAGAATTATTGTTTCTAGACTGATATCAGAGCCTGGAGATCATCTCCCTAGTTACACTGACCCACAGTCCTCCTTCTAGAAAAATATCTGGATACTACCACTTAAAGTCAGGATTTTTTTTTTTTTTTTTTTTTGATTCTGTCTGGAAAGCACAATTGATGAATTACAAGCAAAGTTACTAAAACAAGTTACCAGTTCTAGACCTCTTAAAATCTGCCCGTAGGGGAAACCAACCAAAGATACTTGAGAAAGGGAAACATCCTCAGATGCACACAAACCAGCCTTCTGCATTCCACTGTTGATAACTCAGGCTAGATGTACAACTGGTATACTACTGTCTGCTTTGCAGGAGACAGATTCTGTATTGCAAGGCAAGTCACATCCCTGCCTACATTTATAGCTGCTCTGTCACTGTGGCCGTGACAGGCTGACACCTCCCAGATGCCTGCATTATTTTCCTCAGTGTTAATAAACAGTTGGGTAGCGGTGGGGAAAAGAGGGGAATCAATATGACAGTCCAGGTAGTTAGATAAAGTAGAGACAGACCTGAGTGTAGAAAAAGATATGCAAATACAACGTTTAAGATCCAGAGTTTAAGAACTCATTAAAGGCCCTTCCTTAGAGGGGAGAGATTTCTTGAACTTAGTTGCTGCTCCTTTGTCTGTACCATCACCGTGGGCTCCACCCTCTCTTTCCCCATAATTGGCTTGTGTATCTCCATGAAGAATTTGGAAAATGTTAGTCTTTTTTCTGAGACATACAGCTGCTTGGTGGCACAACTGGGTCAACTGTCCTTCGCACGTGTTTAATGAAGAAATCAGGTTTCCTCTTCAAAAATGGTTCAGTGGGAGTTGGGTTTATTTTTATATTGCTAAGTGTTGTATTTCATAGGTAAATACAATTATGGTTGAAGAAATTATAATGGAAATATTTTAAGATATGTAAACCTCTTAATTCAACTAATAATTTTGGAAGTAAAAGGCTCTTTCCTCCTGTGTTCCTTTTGTTGGCTCAAAATTATATATGCCTTACATAAATACCATGAATATACCCACAAAGACTTAACACAGTTCAAAACTAATTTCTTAGAGAATCAAAAAAAAAAAAAAACTACCTCATATTCTCTTGCATATAACAAATTATTCTGTAATCCCATAGAAGTCCAAAAACTAGTTTTCTTCTACATTGCCTTTTAGTGGCATCTGATTCTTTAGAATGATCAGGTAGATTTTAACATTACTTTTTTTAATAATAGCAGTGGAAGAGCTGCTTTCAATTTGCAAATTAGATGTATATTAATCTTTATTATTATTATCACAAGGCCCCTTTGACCCTGAATATTAAGGGTTTACTTTATTAAACCTAAGAAACCCTGGTAGTGTAGTGGTAAAGAGCTACGGCTATGAACAAAAAGGTCGGCTGTTCGAATCCACCAGACGCTCCTTGAAAACTCTATAGGGCAGTTCTACTCTGTCCTATAGGGTTGCTATGAGTTGAAATCGACTCAACAGCAATGCTGTTTTTTTTTTGTTGTTGTTTGTTTGTTTTACTAAAGCTAAGTATTTTGTTAGAAAGATACCCTGGATTTTTAGCTGTACAGAGGGAGTTGTTTGGGATATACACACTTTGCTTCCTACTGGTGACTGAGACAAAGTCCTCACAGCAAAACTGCTCAGTCAAGTATCTTTAATTAATATATGAATCTCCAGGGAGACTTACCCTATTATATAACAACAACAACCTGTTGCCATGGAGTCAATTCTGACTCATAGCCACCCTATAGGGCAGAGTAGAACTGCCCTACTGGGTTTCCAAGAAGCGGCTAGTGGAATCTAACTGCCAACCTTTTGGTTGGCAGCCAAGCTCTTAACCACTGCACCACCAGGGCTCCACCCTAATATATGGAGGAAGCGAAATATACAAACTCATTAACAACCTGCAATATGCAGATGACACAACCTTGTTTGTGGAAACAGGACTTGAAGCATTTAGCGATGAAGGTAAAAGACTACAGCCTTCAATATGGATTACACCTGAACGCAAAGAAAACAAAAGTCTGACTTCCGGCAAAATGGTGCTCTAGGCAGAAGCACCATGCCGTCCCTCCACAGCAAATATCTTAAAAACTAAGCTGAACAGAGAAAACAACAATCCTGACACCTTAAAACATCAAATGAAGAGACAAAGAACTCAGCCAAGCACCAAATGAAGTGAGAAAACTGACAGAGAAAGGAGAGCGAGGAGAGATTCATGCAGAGGTCCCCTACCAGCTAACGCAGCGCGGATCCGCCATCTTGGACTCCTACTGGAGACCAGCAAATGGGGTACGAGAAAGCAGCCTCACAGAGCGTCCAGTGGGAGACAAAACAACCAGTAATTTGCGATATATGCTTCCCCACCCCCCACCCTTCTTCACCCCCACTCGGCCTCTTCTGCTTCCCACGGCCATAATCTCTTGTCTGCGAAGCACCGGTTACTTGGATTCCACCAACCCGAACAGGCCGGCTCTGAGTGCCATTTGTTGGCTGCTGGTGTTGCTTTTTTTTCCACTTCTTTTGATTTCTTCCTTACCTCTCACCACCTCCCCCTCCTTTCACTCAAATACCTGGCTCTGTGTGCCCATCTTTGCTTCTTCCTGAGGGGCTGTGGAGCTCCATTTGAGTGTGGAGCTGCTTCCCGGTCTAGGCTGCCGTGCTGGTGGGATCCTGGGGCTTTTGTTCGTTTATTTGTTTTGAATTGTTTGTTTGTTTTCTTTTCCTTTTCTTGAGTTGGGAGCCTGTTCTGGCCAGGCGGTGCTGTGTGGCTTGGAACCTACCTCCTCGGCTTGCACAGGCGTGCAGAGAGATGCCTGAGGGCATTTTTTTCCCTGATGGGGTTTGTTTGTTTGTTTGTTTTCTTTTTCTGTTTTTTGGGGGCTTTTCTTGTTCTTTTTTTTTTTTTAATTTGTTTTGTTTTCTTTTCCCTCTTTTTCCCTTTTTGTC
>NW_004443941.1:5393536-5419858 GCF_000243295.1 Trichechus manatus latirostris | reverse complement strand
GAAAGCTGGTGATAGGGAACCCAAGGTTGAGTAAGGATAGTGTTGATGTGTTGTGAGGTTGTTAACCATTGTCATATTGCAACATGTGTACTAACTGTTAAATGAGAAACTATTTTGTTCTGTAAGCCTTCATCTAAAGTGAGAATAGCAACACAATTGGAAGAGCGTAGTCTATGTCACTGAACTGTGCATGTAGAAATTTTTGAAATGGTGTATCTTTGGCTATGTATACTTTCACCAGAAAAAAAAATAAGGTTGAGAAGGGAGAGGGTTGACGTGTTCTGGGGTTGTTAACCAACGTCATAAAACAATATGTGTACTACTGTTTCATGAGAAATTATTTGTTCTGTAAGCCTTCACCTGAAGCACAATAAAAAAAAGAAAAAAGAAAAAAAAGTCCTCACAACTGCACCAATAAACAACATCATCATAAATAGTGAAGAAATTGAAGTTGTCAAGGACTGCATTCTACTTGGATCAACTATCAACCCCAGGGACGGATTACCAATAACGAAGGTACCCACGGGCTTACTTGTGCTTACTTACTCATCTGTAGTGAACAATTTCACATGGGTTTCACCACATCAAAGTGAAAACAGTGTGAAATTCACTAGAGATTAGTAAGTACACGTAAGCCCATGCTTACCTTGCTTATTGAATAATCCACCCATACCATGCACACAGTTTTTTTTTCAAGTGTGTCACACATATTTTCCCCCTAAGGGACTGATTCGGTCCTGCAGGGAGAATCTGTTGTGAGCTGCTGATGAGTTGGCTGCATTTGTATAACAGGAGGAACTATTGCCCAGCCCTGCACCAACCTCACAATCATTGGGATGTCTGAGCCCATTGTGGCAGCCACCCTGTCAACCCGTCTCATGGAGGGTTTTCCTTTGTTTTGATGACCCTCTGCTTTACCAAACATGATGTCCTTTTCTAGCGATTCCATCCTCATTTCTAAGGAGCATTCTGGCTATCCTTCCTCCACAATGAATTTGTTCGTTCTTCTGGCATCCCATGGTTTATTCAATATTCTGCACTAACACCACAATTCAAATGTGTCAATTTTCCTTCAATCTTTTTTCCATTGTCCAGCTTTCACATGCATAGGAGGCGATAAACAAGACCACGGCTTGGGTCAGGCACACCTTAGTCGTCAAAGTGACGCTCTAAAGAGGTCTTTTGCAGCAGATTTTCCCAAGGCAATAGGTTGTTAGATTTCTTGACTGCCGCATCCATGGGCGATGTGGGTATCTTGTGTGAGTGTATATACGTATACATACAATCACCAGCCTTCAGTCCGAACAGAAACAGGTTGGGGCTATGTTGGTTGAGTTTGTGGCTATACATACCTATGACATGCTAAGTACTGTATGTTTAATTGATAGATTGATTAATTGATTAAGCCAGTCCTTTATTTTAAGTCTCACACCTTTGGAGGCTCAACAACTCTTGAGCAGCGGAGCTAGAGTTATAGGGTGTTAGTGCTTTAGGAATTTGTAGAAGTATGTAGATTAGAAATTTGTTGAAAGATTAGAAGGGGAGAAAATATTACCCATCTTTTAAATACAATGTAAATAGGACTACTATTTTGGTGTTATTATGATTTGTCCCTCCTCCTCCTCTCCCTTTTCATCCTCCCCCACCTGCCCCGCACACACACACATTTTAGCAATTCTTCGTTGCAAGATCATTTTAACAAAACTTCCTGTTGCCAATCTGGGTCCCTACCCCTACAATCAATCAATAAAAGCAAACAGTCAGTCATTCTTCGTCAGGTCTCTGTTTAAGGTAAGGGGTAAGTTTCATGATTAATTCTTCCCAGAATTTATAAGCATTCCTCCCAGATTCTTGCAGAAGCAAATGAACTAAAACTGTCATCATCAAACAGCATTTAACAGAATCCCATGGAGAATTCCTGAGTGTCTTATAGTAGTGATTTTTAAGTTGCACAAACGCATGAACCTTCACTGATTGGACTATGTTGGATGTGTTCTGTGAAGTCAGCCCTGTGCTCAGGAGAGGCTGAGGTTTCCGAGGCCAGAAAACAGGCTCGCTTCTACACGAAGGTTAGAGACCGACAGCAGATGATTGGGGTATCACAGACACTTGTCTTCATTTTATGGATAAAGAAACTAAGAATTAATGTCATATAAGTAAGCCCTTAAAAGAGGGGAAAAGAGCCTTATATAATTTTGACTAACGAAACGGAAGAGTTACTTTGGCACAATGATGATGTGTTTTTCCCTTGCAGTTTTGTAACAATTTCATGGTTATCAGACATCTATGCTGGCAAAGCTGACTTTCAGAAGAACTTAAGACAGCTCGTTATTTTTGTTCCATTTTCAAAAGGAACCTCCAATTTCATGTCTTCAATGAAAGTGATTTCACCGGCAGTTAGTTATCTAGAATTATATACAACATGTACACAGTCACCCAAGCAGGTTCCTAGAGTCGGTCTAGCCTCCTCTCATTCCCATATCACTCTCCAGACCTGTCGATGCTGCCTCTGAAATTTCTCTTGCATCGGTCCGCTTCCCTCTATCATCACCGCACCCCGGCTCGGAAAAGACCCAATCTTCTCTTGGCTGGTCAGTGCAGAGCCTTGTCGCCCTGCTCCTTGTCTGAGATCTTCCCCTACTCCCGTTCATTCCCTGTGTTACAGCCATAGCGCCTTCTCTAAAATGCAGATGCGAGCCCTTCACTCGTCTACCTACACACCGCTGTCTCCTTGCAGTCACCAATCTTAAGCTTAAGTTACTCAAAATGCTACTCAAGGCTTTACAAGTCCATTTACTTTCTACTGTCTGCAGTTGCGTCTTTCAGCATTTCTTCTCTCCTCATACTTTTAGAATAAACCCATCGCTGTCAAGTCAATTCTGACTCATAGTGACCCCATAGGACAGAGTAGAACTGCCCCCATTGGGTTTCCAGGGAGTGGCTGATGGATTCCAACTGCTGACCTTTTGGTTAGCAGTCGAGATCTTAACCGCTGAGCCACCAGGGCATAATTGGCCATAGGTTCAAGGTAGTATTCTGTCTCTATGCCTTTTCACAGACTGTTCCCTCTTCCAGAAACACCCTTACCCAGTCCCTTCTTCTCATACCCCCATCGACCTGGTTGACTTCTATTTATCTTTCAAAACCCTCCTCAGATGTCACCTCCTCAGGGAAGCGTTCTGAACAGAATGAACCAATTTCTCTTCGGTACTGAGGCACTATAACTTGATGATTACAATCATTCGTTCTATAGTTAAACTGCTTGGGATTAAATTCTAAAAACATCTTTTACTAGCTATGTTACTTGATCCCCCTGTGCCTCAGTTTCCTCAATTTAAAAATAATAATAAAACTTCCATCATTGGGTTGTGATCAGAATTACAACAAAAGTAACACGTAAGACAAAAGAGTGACTGTTATACAGTGAGTTCAATAAATATAACTATTATTATTACTACTAACTTGTGCATTTATTCATTATCCCGTGTTTAATACTGAATTAAATTATTTGTTTACACCTCGGTCTCTCACACTAGCCATTAGTAAGGATACTGATGGCAAAGACAAGATCGAATTCATCTTTACATTTTGAAAGAGTGAATACGAAGTGCTTTTAAGAGAATAAAATACTATGTAAAGATGAGGCAATGTCATTCCACTACGAGGAAGACAGCACAAGGAATATTCAAAATTAGAAATGACTCAGGTAGGGTTAAAATTGATACTGGTTTATATTTTAAGATGTATCTTGTTTAGGTTAATGTCAAAATAAGTTTATATTTGCTAGTTAAGTGATTGTAATGGTGAAAATACCTGAAGAGGATTCTGATGGGTAAGTTAGTAGGAAAATCAACCCAGAATTTATATTCTGTGTTGGGTAACACACAAAGCCATTCAACCCTAACAAGGAATTCCAACCTTTGAAAGTGAAACCCTTATTGTACCCCAAAAGTCCTGACCCCTCACATCCCTTCTGCCAGGGCTAAACTGCTATGACCTTGGTTCGTTAGATCTGTTGTTACTCTGTTATCATTGTTGTTAGTTGCTGTCGGGTGGGTTCTGACTCATGGAGACCCTACGTATAACAGAACGAAACGCTGCCTGGTACTGCGCCATCTTCACCGTCAATGTATGCTTGAGGCCATTGTTGCGGCCACTGTGTATTTTTAGTGCTTCCAACCTAGGGGACTCATTTTCCAGCACTATATTGGACAATAATCTGTTGCTATCTAGAGGGTTTTCATGGGCTAATTTTTGGAAGTAGATTGTCAGTCCTTCCTTCCTAGTCTGTTTTAGTCTGGAAGCTCTGCTGAAACCTGTCCACTGTGGATGACCCTGTTGGTATTTGAAATGCCAGTGGCATAGCCTCCAGGGTCATAGCAACACAGAAGCCACCACAATACGACAAACTGACAAATGGGTGGTGGTGACTGCTGCTCGAGGCCCTCAGATATGAACCCAGGGGATCAGGTCCCGAGACCCACAGACTCTTCTAAGTTCCCACCCTCCCACCAGGAACTGCATTCCTCTTTGAAGCTTCCAGGGTTCTTGTAACAGCCTCAGGTCCAATTTTCCAGACCCCTACTCTCCACTCATTAATTTAAGCTTTACTTAAAGTGGGCTGGGCGATGAGGGGAACCACATCCAGAATTCTAAATAACTGAGTTTGAGAAGATCTCTTATATTATTATTACTTACTATTATTGTTGGAGCCCTGGTGGCGCAATGGTTAAGAGCTCAGCTGCTAACCAAAAGGTCGACAGTTTGAATCCACCAAGCTGCTCCTTGGAAACCCTATGGGGCTGTTCTACTCTGTCCTATAGGGTCGCTATGAGTTGGAATCAACTGGACGGCAACGGGTTTGGTTTTTGGTGTTACTATTATGAACTTGTACATTTAATTGTTATCACCTGTTTAATATTGAATTATAATCATTTGCAAGTTGGACACTATCTAGCTTATTAAATCCACGTGAACTAATAATTGAGAACAGACTGTTGATTTCTGCAGGTCACATAAGCACATTAAAACCAGAACTTCACAGCTCCTTCTTCAGATGCATTGTGTGCCAACTTTGTATGTTGTCCAAGGAAAAATTAAAAATATTCATATGAACGATTTAATCAAATTCTGTCTGAGAAGAAAGGAAGGGGAGAGACTGGGGTAGAGATTAAACTACCACAATCATAAATAGCAACCATGAGACTACTGAAGTCAGCGTGGCACTCGGAGCTGACGTGTACTTTAGTTCACGTCTCGATGGTTGTTTGGTCAGAGACCATGTGATTGAGAATACCCTATTTAAGCTGAAGCTCTTTCTAAGTGCATTGGTAGAGGGATACAGAGAGAATGGCTATGCAAAATAGTTCTATGAATAAATATTTATTGAATAATTTGCAGAAAGATTGATTTTGGTGGGTTTACTCGATTTTAGTGAAAATCAAAGGCCACGACTTTCAGTGACAACAATAACAATAAAAGAAACAGCTTCACAGTGTTTTAACAGCATATGCCTCTTTTCTCGAATTACACAAGAGAAGAGTTAGTGATGCAAGTGTAATTTCATGATGTTAAATTAGAAAAAAAAAAGAAAAAAGAAAATTTCCTATCAGCCTGTGGCACATTCCTGCATTACATGCTGTTTTTGGACTTTGCCCCAAGGAGAAAGGTATGTTATCTTGGGTGTGAAATGCTGTGCCACGAATTAGCTGTGACAGAATTGCACAGATACGTATTAAACTGGCTGATAGAAAATTTTGCAGACATAGTACACTTTGTTTCATGATCAATTGCTGCAATTTTCTGGCCCTGTAATGACATGGAACTCCAATATGAATGCGAAGCAAATAATATGAGTAGATAAAAAGCGAGAAAGAGACTTCTGTTGACAGTAAGTACAAGGCAACATATGATATTGTAGGTGCACACACCACATGGCTGGTTAATCTTCAAGGCTCAATGAACGTCAGAAGGCAGAGCCAACTGAGAACAGCCCCTTCCAAATCCAGACAGCCACACAAAAGCCAACAAGCTAATGTGATATTATCTCATTAAGCAAAGCTGTTTTCCCCCGATCAATCATCTTGAATAAAATAAAATGATGTTCAATTTTTTTTAAGAAAATTATAAGAACAGTGAAATTCAAGAAAGCTGTTGGCAGACATTCAGCCTACACTATACTATTGCTTCTTCCGCATGAACTGTTTTCAGGAAAAACGGCAATTAACACTAATTAATACTAATTACTCATCTTGCTCTTATTCTTTGAGCTTATCTGGCCTTACCAACATGCACTGTTGAAGCTAAACATTTGCTTGAGGACTGGAGAATGTTTCGGTCTTAACACCTGCTTTTTTCCTAGCATGCATTTCCCAGTGTAGTCAGCAAAAGAAAGAACAAACGGGCTGTGGTTACTTAGAATGGAGACGTTCTTGAGCCTCAGGATAGGTTGTAAGCTTCTTAAAGGTTTAATGTAGCATGTATGGCTATTACAAGGAAGCAATACTACAGCACTATTGTTATGGCTTAAATGACAGTTTCCTGTGTTTAAAACCATCAATGGCTCTTTATTGCCCACTGAGAGAAGAATAAAATTATCTAGGCATTAGGGGCTTTACCAAGGATGCATTGCATTGGTCAAATAGGCTGCAAAAGATCTCTCCAAATTGTTAAAAAGCAAAGAGGTCACCTTGAAGACTAAGGTGTGCCTGACCCAAAGCCATGGTGTTTTCAATTGCCTTATATGCATTTGAAAGCTGGACAATGAATATGGAAGACCAAAGAAATGATGCCTTTGAATTGTGTTGGCAAAGGATACTGAATATACCATGGACTGACAAAAGAACAAACAAACCTGTCTTGGAAGAAGTGCAGCCAGAGTGCTCCTTAGAAGCGAGGATGGGGAGACTTCGTCACATTCTTTGGACATGTTATCAGGCGGGATCAGTCCCTGGAGAAGTACATCATGCTTGGTAAATTACAGGGTCAGCAAAAAAGAGAAAGACCTTCAACGAGATGGACTGACACAGTGGCTGCAACAATGGGCTCAAGCATAACAACAATTGTGAGGATGGCACAGGACTGGGCAGTGTTTCCTTCTGTCGTACATAGGGTCAGCATGAGTTGGAACCGACTGTATGGCATCTAACAACAACAGGGGCTTCACAAATAATACAGTCCTCTCTGCCCCTGGGTGGTGCAAACAGTTAATGCTCTTGGCTGCTAAACGAAAGTTTGGAAGTTCAAGTCTACCCAGAGGTGCCTTGGAAGAGAGGCCTGGTGATCTACTTCTGAAAACTCAGCCATTGGAAACCCAATAGAGTGCAGCTGTACTCTGACACATATGGGCTTGCCCTGAACCAGCATCTACCTGATGGCAACTGGTTACTGGTCGGTTAATCTCTCCATCCAGCCTCATCTTCTGTTATTTTCCAGTCATACTCTGGGCTCCTGTTAAACTTGACTAAGGAAAGCTCCCAACCACGCCCTGGGCTTTTTATCCATGTGTCATTCTTTACTTATGTTTGACCTTTCATTTTTAGTTTCCTTGACTCACCAACTCTTTAGGAATATACACTTTTTTCCACTTTAAAATCTGCATAGCATTTTTAGGTTTTTAAAAATAGCACTTGCCTTATTCCGTCATGAAATTGCTCGTACACGTGTGTCTGCCTAGTGTCCCGCACGGTTTCTCGCGTTAGACTGAGATGAATACTCCACAACGCAAACCAAAGCATCTTCTAACAGATCAAGGCTATTATCTACCCATAGCAAGAGGAGGTATGGATATATCAAATTCATTTTCTTGGTTTTAAAACATATTTAGGTAATGTAAAAACTTATATAGCACTAAAGCCGAGATATTTTTTTCTGGTGTATACCCAAACACATTCTCCTGGAACCTGCCTGCATGTTTGAAATTCCTCTGAATTTTGTATCTGATATTCTGATTACCGTTAATATTTTATCCTGGTCTCCAGCATATGCCCAATAGAACCTCTGGATCAGAATTGGCCATTTGAGAGTCATCATGTGGGCCCAGGGCCGGGGGGAATTCTGCCTCAGCAACTGCTGTGCAGTTTCACGAGCGGCCATTCTAATGGACATCAGTCTACAAGTGTGGCTTTTCTACTGGGGCCCAAACCTGCTCTAAGTTTCAACATCGTGAGAACTTCCATTGACCGGAATTTAATGGTAACAGAAGCTTGTCACTTCGTTCTCTTACCACTTAGTGTCTATTCCTTTCTCTCTCATGTCCTTCCTGTAAGATACAGTGGGTCTGTGTTTCTGTGAGATCCTCCTTAATCTAAACCCTGTTCAGGCCTAACTCTTAATTTTGCCTTCTATGTTACCAGCCCTGGTGGCACCGTGGTTAAGAACTCTGCTGCTAACCAAAAGGTCGGCAGTTCGAATCCACCAGCCGCCCCTTGGAAACCCTGTGGGGCAGTTCTGCTCGTGTTATAGGGTCGCTATGACTCAAAATCTACTAGAGGGCAATTGGTTATGGATGTTATGTAAACTCAGTGCGCTATATTCTTAAAACAATCAATAAGGGGTGACCCATTGTTTTATAGAATCAGTCACTAGATCTTTCTTTACACATCAGCAGTCCTTGAGTGGCGTAAATGGTTAGCACACTTGGCCAGTAACTCAAAGGTTGGAGGTTTGAGTCCAGTCAGAGGTGGCCAGAAAGAAAGGTCTGGCAAGCTACTTCTGAAAAATCAGCCATTGAAAACCCTGCAGAGCCTGGTTCTACTCTGACACGCATGGGATCATCATGAGTTGGAATCAACTCAATGGCAAATGTTTGGCTACAGCTCCTATTTAAGTTAAACCCAAGTGTAGCTAACGGTGCATGACACCAAACAGCAAATCTATGTGTTGCAAGTACCCATATGCAGACTATCCTGGTAAACAGTCTTTGACTGACTTAGTAGATTCTGCTGATTGGCTTCTGTGGGGGGGGAAATTAAGGGGCAGGAATTTGTAAATTGAGTCTCTGGGTGGCACAAACCATTAGCCAAAATGTTGGCAGTTTGGACCCACCCAGAGGTGCCATGGAAGACAGTCCTGGTGATCTTTCCAAAAGGCCACAGCCTTAAAAACCCCATGGAGCAGTTCTATTCCGCACGCATGGGGTCACCATGAGTTGGAACTGATGGGATGCCAACAACAACAACGTAGTTGTTGAGAGACACGTGAAACATTGACATACCCTCCAGATCTGGTTGGCAGTGCAGCAGAAGTGGATGGCATAACACTTCCAGGGAAATAAGTAACTGTCGTATTGAAAACTTGCAAACACAATTTCTGTTCCTTAGGTATCTTTGCCATTTAATAATTGAACGTTGGTTACTCATCATCTAAATGTTTTCAAGGAGCTGGAGCTTTATACAAATTAATTCACCTCCAAGGTGACTGAGCAGCACTTAGCGTATTCCCTATAAATACAGGAAGGACTTCTGTTTAAGACCCCTTATTTCCACGTAAGTGGTTTCCTTATTTGAGCCTTCGGACCTTCCTGTTGTTTGAGAAAGAAATTGCTCTGGAGAGAAATGAGATGGGCTTCAAGCAAGGAAATAAGCAATCTCATAGCCTTCTTTGTCATTTGTGTTTATTCAGAAAGTCTGTTTGGAGTTGGATCACCAACTTCTGCAATACCAAAAAGAAAACAGAAACAAGAGCAGTCTTGCGATGGAGTGCTTCCCCACAGACAGACCATCTATCTTTCGGGAAGGCTAACCCGTAAAATGACTTCTCACCAGTACAGTCCAAATGGCTCCCAAGGCGTTTGTGACAATTTTCTGAGTAGCGGTTTATGCTTATCAACAAATGCTATGAGAACTCAACATCGCCAAAAAAATTGTAAAAACCCATAAAATTAGAGATATAATAGTTTTCTAATAGTCGTCTTCATTATGAGATTGATCAGTGCAATTAGGGACCATAGCTTCAGGCCTTTTATTCTCAAACACACGCATACCCACAAAGTTTTAGAAGAAAAAATAATAAAACCAAAATGAAAACGAGGGAAGTTGGAGAAGTGCTTCAGAACAGGCATAAATGATACCCGGACGCAGAGAGGAGAAAGTGTGAGTGAGTGCCAAGTTACAATTCACAGAAACAGTTGTGATATATGTCCAAGTACATCCCACCAAGGTAAAGGAGAGCATTAAATGGTGCTTGGTAACTTTCTCTCAAGCAGGAACTCTTGGTGTTAAACTACGACGAGACAGATGCATGGGTACGGTCAGCCTCTTGGCAGATCCTCACGGTCTGGGGACACAGTAGAGAGTCTTCCACTCAGTTTTTCTGTCTCCAAAACTCAGTTTTGTAAGGGCACCCAGAGTCAGTCACATTTAGGAAGACAGGTGGAGGTGAGACAAACTCAAGGCAGAATAAGATGTTAGCAAATCACAAACCAAAGGATTTACAAAGGGTGGTGAGTATTACTTCTCGTAGAATAGAAGATTTGTATCCCCTGTCTAGGGCAGTCTCTGTATGACACCGAGACACTCAGGAAGGAAGTTGACTCATCATCGGAAGCTGGTTATGGAGAACTCCATCAGAGGTGATTGGTTTTAATAGCTTTTTCCTTCATTTCATGAAAACCACCACAACAAAATCTGATGAAAACTATTCCATCCTTCTATAATTACCATCTCATATGACAGGCATTCAAGTCAACTAGATTTAAAGTCTCTGTCCTCTCTAACCAGTGCTGGATAAAGAAAATACAGTCGTAGTTTTTCTTCCCCTTTTTTCTAGGATTCTTGCATACTGTCAATATTTGTTGCTGTTACTTGGATTCTTCAGATAGGGCCTAACAAATAGTGAGGTCCTTCCTTCCTCCCTTCCTTCTTTCCTTTCCTTTCTGTTTTCTTTCTTCTTTCACTCTCTCCAAAAGTTGCACTTGGTTTTTCACTTCTTCCTTCTATTCAGACATGTAACCTGTTTCCAGGTGTCTTCGCTTTCTCTCTGTCTCTACAGCATGGAGCTGTGTCGCTGTAACACGAAGTGAGTAAAAGGAGGAGCTTTGGCACCAGGCAGCCTTGTTCTGAGTCCAATTCTGTTACTTAATGTGAGCTTGGGCAAGTGTCTTGGCATCTCAATATTTGTTCTTTAAAGTATCCATGTGGTGCCTATGCATTCTGAAACCTCATCTTCTGCTTCTATAAAGCACACGATTTGTGCTGGGCTCTGAGAGAAGAGCTGTGTGAACAGACGGTTTGAAAGCAACAGTGGGAAGGTGGGTCCCGTTCACTGCTTTGCAGTCTTCCCTGCTGTGGCAACACGGTGCCAACAAAACGTGAAATGACTGGTTTCCCAGGCCAGGTACAAACTTGCTAATACATTTTCCTAAGAGGAAACTTAGAAAAGCTATTCTCTTCCCACTTTGATGTTCAGATAAGCGACACGCAGACTTCAGCTTCTTTCTCTCTCCCTCTAATAACCAAAGCAAACCCACGGCCGTCGAGTTGATTTGGACTCCGAGTGACCCTGTAGGACAGAGTAGAACTGCCCCATAGGGTTCCAAAGGCTGTAATCTTTACGGACGCAGACTGCCACATCCTTCTCCTGTGGAGCAGCTGGTGGGTTCGAACCGCTGACCTTTCAGTTAGCAGCCGAGCGCTTTATCACTGTGCCACCATGGCTCCTTCTCCCTCTAATAAGATGGTAGGAAATGAGTTTGGTGAGTTTTCTTCCTCGTCTTTTTCTTTTTCACCATCGGCTGTCCAAAACACTGAAATTTGCAATCCTTTAGGTCTCACTTTGGGTACGCAGCCATAAAAACAGCAATGTTTGCCAATTTATGAGGCAGTATCTTTATTGTCCATTAGCTTTGGTTTTCACCAGCATCTGTTGCTATTTTGGGGATGTAGGTGTCCCTAAGCCCAGCTGGGGAGCAGGTCTGGGAGTTGTGTGGCCCTGCAATCCTGGCTGTGTTGTAGCTTGCTGGGGAGTCTTGCAGACCTCCTACCTTCCCTGCGAGACAGTGCATTCCATGTTGGTAGAAGGCCAGGGAGCCATATATGTGACTAATCAGCTGGCATCTTCCCTCAGGCTTCTCCAGAGAAACTGAGGTGTGTGGAAATGATGGTGTTTGAAATCCATGTGCATACTGTATGTTCCTTAGCACCCTCCAGCTGAGTGAGCAAGGGCCAAGCGAGGAAACATTCTCTTCCCGTTTTCATGGATAGCATCATCCAGAGCCTAGAGAACAGAGCAGACAGGAGTCTTTTTCGTGGCTTCAGAAAGGTTTTATTTATGTGCTTTTGACATTTTTTGGTTGTTTCCAATAGCTGTTTTCAGGTTTGGTGGGAATTTTGCTTACCTTGGAGCATCCCGCTTCCGTAGGCAGATATCCAGCTTGAGAGCAACTCACAATAGTGACACCACAAACGCTTGAACTCTTTTCTAAGTAACATCTTTTAATAACGCTGATACATGCAGAAATATGGTTACTAAGGTTTTCATAATCATCACAGGAATCCGATATTTCTGTGAGGTACAGAGAGCAGAAATCAAGCAGTTTTTCTAAGATGAGGATTTATCTACAGCTTTCAAAGTAATTTTTTATCCTTAAGAAAATGTCATGGGAACAGCAGAACCGTGGGACCACCGTACAAGTCGTGTCTGGGCAAATACATCTTCATTTGTGAAACTGTTTACGTGTTTATAGCAAGCCTTGCTCAACCACATTTTGCCTTTGCACAATCATGCTTAGCTTCCAAGTAAGCAAAAGGAAATTGCATATTCATTTCAAATTTGTTATTTGGCTTCCTGTGACTAGAGACATACTCGACTATGAATTTTTAAATCCATGGATTATTAAAAAACAAAGTTATCGCCAATTCATTTAGAAATGCGAAACAAAAGCTAGGAAATAAGGCAACTATTGAGCTACGAAAGGCAGGACGGAGGGAAGTGGAAGGGAAAGAAGAAATGAAAGGTTGTTGCCGTGTGTCGTCCGGGTGATTCCGACTCATAGCGATCCTACAGGGTTTCCTAGGCTGTAATATTTACCAGAGCAGAGAGCCAGGTCTTTTCTCCCTCAGTGGGGCTGGTGGGTTTGAATCTCTGACCCTTCAGTTAACCATTGCGCCACTAGGGCTCCTTTTGTTCTCTGTAGTGAAAGTACATTTGTCTTAGAAGAAACAATTCTGAAGAAAAAGAAGGAAAAAAAGTAGCTTCCCTTAAGCCCACAAAAGGTCCCTAGATTTTATCTAATATTAAAAATCATGTGTCATATGGCTGTCAGGAGTCGGAGATAATATTCACGTTCATTTCATGGCCGTGCTCTGCCTACTGCTCTTACATTTAACACAGAGTCTCTTTCTTCATTGTGCCTTCAGCCCGCTGAATTCAAGATTTATTGATCTGATGTCAATCAAATATACTTTATTTTCTGAGATCTTGCCTCACCTGACTGTCTGTCGTTCCAGGAAGAGAGGATGCTGCTGACGCTGGGAACGTGTGGAGGGAAAGGAGAGCGGAAAGGACCAGCTGGGTGGGTTGGGGTGGAGCCTTTGTGCTGTTCCAGAAGGGGTTCTACATCACAGGAGGGCGGGTGGGCAGACAGAGACCCTCTAAAGACAGCGCGTGCACCCCATGGCTGTGCACAGGAGGGGCTAGGAACAGTGATTACAATGCTGGGAAAAATGACAGAACTGCCTTTTATTTTGAGTGAGATCACAATACTGGTATTTCATTAAAAAAGCGAGCATAATTTATTTTTAAAAATTGGCAAATCTAATTATTCAATACTTCTAAAATATTAACATTTAAAAAAGTTATGAAATAAGTCAACTATGAAAAGTAAAATTATGAAAAAATGTAAATGCTAAACAAAATATATATCATTCAAATATAAATTACTAGCTACCACTGGACTCTGCTCCTTGCTTTGACTCCATCCTGTCCATCCTGAGACCTATGAGATGTCTTGAAACTGTGACCTCTGATGTGGCCAGTCCAGCTGGCCTTTGGAATCTTTCTGTCATTTAGCTGTCTGTCTTCCTGTCCAAGTGGGCAGCTGGTCTGCTCTGGCCAGGGGGTCTGTCCGGTTTCAGCAGTTCTGCCTTGTTTCCTTGTCATCTCCAAAGATGTGGAAATGTGCCTGATCTCTCCTTCCCTTTCTAAAGTGAGCCATCTGCCTGCACTGTGGGCTCCTCTAGGCAGGTCTGTGGGGCTTTTTCTTTGGGGACACGCTGGGGTTAGAGGAGAGGATAATAACACGTGGGAGGAGAGGGGTGTTGCAGGAGGTCAGTGTCAAGAGAAGTGGGATGGGCTCGAGGTGAGGCTGTCTGGGATGGGAGCTGGACAGGAAGGGGAGCGGAAGAGAAGGCTACTAGAGATAGAAATGGCAAACGACCAATGGCTCAGACATTTGCATGACCTCAAGAAAAGTACCAGTGTTTCTATTTTTAAAAATACCGAGCAAAGGCGGTGGTTTTCAACCTCGGCTGCACAGTGGGAAGCTTTAAAAACGTTGAGATGCTGAATTAACTGGGCAAGGCTGCAGCTCAATGACAGAAGGTTTTAATATCTTTAAAATGATTCTGACATGTGGCCAAGGTTGAGAACTGCAGTTATAAGTGAATATCACAAGTCCATGGGTAGCGTAAACGGTTTGCGCTCAACTACTAACCTAAGGGTTGGTGGTTCAAACCCACCCAGTGACACCATGGCAGGAAGACCTGGTGATCTGCTTCCATGAAGATTAAACCTGTTGCCATTAAGTTGATTCTGACCCACAGTGACCCTACAGGACACAGCAGAACTGCCCCACAGGGTTTCCAAGGCTGTAATCTTTATGGAAGCCTCCCACAGAGAGGCTGATGGGGTCGAACCACCGACCTTTCAGTTAGCAGCCAAACTCTTAACCACTAAGTCACCGGAGCGCCTTTCCATGAAGATTACAGCCAAGAAAAACCCTGTGGAGCCCTTTTACTCTGTAACACACGGGGTTGCCAACAGTCAGAATCAATTCGATCGATGGTAATGGGTCAGTCCCTCCTATTAGCTTTCTGAGAAAAATAGATAACATAAGTGAATATCGGGATTTTGGAAGTCAGTACTGTAAGCACTAACTGGAAGCTGCAGCTGTTATCTTCATTTTAACCCGAAGGAGCATCTTCCAGCTGCTGCCATGGTGCTGACTACTTTTGCTACTCTCATAGTAACGCTGTGAGGTGGAGATAGTCAGCCCCATTTAACAGGTGAAGAAAGCGAGGCTTGGGAAGGTGGAGTAATGCGCCCAAGGTCACACCGTTTGTGAGATCAGGTTAGGGACTGGAATACAATCCCAGGTCTGTGTGACTCATCTGTTTTTCTTACCTTTCCTTTCAGTATTGCTTTTCATGGACCACTTGAAGACCTACATTCTTTTGTGCCTTATATCTGGGAATAAGAAAAAATGATTCTATATGATCTAATTACTATAATCTATAAGATTGCTCAAAATCAGGGCTCAACAAACTATAGCCCATTGCCTTTTTTTCTTTCGTACAATCTGCGAGATAAGAATGATTATTACATTTTTAAATGGGTGAAAAAAAATTAAAGAAGAGTAGTATTTCATGATTTGTGAAAATTACATGGAATTGTGTGTGTCCTGATCATCCAGCGCTGCTGTGACAGAAATATCACAGTGGATGGCTTTAACAAAGAGAAATTTATTCTCTCACAGTCTAGGAGGCTAGAAGTCCAAATTCAGGGTGTCACCTCCAGAGGAAGGCTTCTTCTCTCTGTCAGCTCTGGGGGAAGGTCTTTGTCATCACTCTTCCCCTGGTCTAGGAGCTTCTCAGCACAGGAACCTCGGGTCAAAAGGAAGCTCTCTGCTGCAGGCGTTGCTTTCTTGGTGGTAAGAAGTCACCCTGTCTCTCTGCCCACTTCTCTCTTTTATATCTCAAAAGAGATTGACTTAAAACACAACGTAATCCTGTAGGTTGAATCCTGCCTCATTAACATAACTGTCTCATTGACATCATAGAGGGGGATTTACAACACACAGGAAAATCACATCAGATGACAAAATGGTGGACAGTCACATAATGCTAGGAATCATGGCTTAGCCAAGTTGACTCACATTTTGGGGGGACACAATTCAATCCATAACAATGTGAAAGTCAAATGTCTGGTGTCCATAAGTAAAGTTTTGTTGCTTTCACACTCTAAGAGCAGAACTGAATAGTTGCAACAGAGACCCTATGGCCGCAAAGCCTAGAATATTTACTATCTGGCCTTTACAGAAAGTTTGCTGATCCCTGCTCTAAATTAAAGCCTAATGGAGTAATCTGCACAAACAAAACTGATACTAGCATAAAGAATGCCTGTTCACATTAAATCATTAACAATATAAAAAGTAGTAACAAGGCTCCTTTAAGGTATGAGCTTTCCCAGTGCATTTATGGTGTTGGTTACAAATCAACCCCTGGGGGTTGGTGATCAGAGAAACGCAAAGCTAGAGCACCATGAATCAATCATTATTTACTGACGAAGATTAATCGTAGACAAAGATAAAACATTTGCAACTGATGTCACTGGCAACAAAGGATTCATTGTAATGACCTCATGCCTTTTTAACTTTACTTCTAAGTTAAGTAAATCACTGCATGGTTCTGTTCCTCTTGTTGCACCAAATTTTTTTGACTGCATGTTTAAACATTTCCTTTTCTAAAATTTGCAGTTTTAAAATATTGGCATACACATTAATCTTCTCAGAAATGTACCAGTTCAGAAATTGCTCTACTGTAGTGCCTATCCCAGAGTTTTTTTTTTTTTTTTAAATTGTTGTGCTTTAAGTGAAAGTTTACCATTCAAGTTAGCTTCTCATACAAAAATCTATACACACATTGTTATGTGACCCTAGTTGCTCTACCTATACTATGACAGCACACTCCTCCTTTCCACCCTGGATTTCCTGTGGCCATTCAGCCAGCTCCTGACCTTCTCTGCCTTCTCATCTCGCCTCCGGAAGAGAGCTGCTCATTTAATCTCATGCATCTACTTGAGCTAAGAAGCACACTCTTCACAAGTATCATTTTATGTCTTATAGTCCAGTCTAACCTTTGTCTGAAGAGTTGGCTTTGGGAATGGTTTTAGTTTTGGGCTAACAGAGAGTCCGGGGCCATGTCTTCTGGGGATCCTCCAGTCTCAGTCAAACCATTAAGTCTGGTCTTTTTACTAGAAGTTGAGTTCTGTATCCCACTTCCCTCCTGCTCCGTCAGGGACTCTCTGTTGTGTTCCCCGTCAGGGCGGTCATTGGTGGTAGCCGGGCACCATCTAGTTCTCCCAGTTTCTTAACATGAGTTTCTTGGATCACCTGCATCAGGATCACCTGAGGATGCTTGTTGAACATACCATTTCCACAGCCCCAGGCCAAAGCTATGGATTCAGAATCTCTGAGGGCAGGGACCAGGATTCAGCCTCTCACCCAGCTCCCCAGGTAAAGTTCATGCTGGGTGTAGGTTGAAAACTGCAGGCTACACCATGGGCGAGAATTCAGTTATTCCAGGAGCAGAGATGTAGAGGTGCGGCAAGCAGGGTGCAGAGATTACTGCATAGCAGTGGAGCAATATCCAGGGTCTGTATCCCCAGGGAGTATGACTGAGAGCAAATATGGAAACCATCTTGTTAATCATAAGTGGCTGCATCCAAGTGGGCAGAGGCATACCCGGATGAGGAAACTCATTAAGGGGACACAAGCTGGAATGGAGAGCTGCTAGTTCTTTCTGCATTATCAGAAGGCCTGACCTAAGGACCATCTCCCTTTTTGGCATGCCTTCTTTATCACGGGACTGACCTGTGCCAGACCTTCCCTTCTGCCCCTGCAGATCCACTCCATCCCTCCTTTTCCATCCTCTTCTCTGCCTGGGGAGGCTCCCCTGCCCTCTGACTTCTTGTTGGGTTTGGTCAATGGGGTGTCCCAGCAGGAGACCAGAGGGAGGGAGGAGAGTGGGTCTCCCTCACCATGGAGTCAACTCTGGCTGGCTGTGTCTTTGGACTGGAAGTCACTACTCCCCACGGTGGTCTTTAATACACAACTCTCCACTGTTTAGTTCTACTATACTTTTGTTGTTTCATCCCTTTGGGTCCAAGGGTGGGAATAGCTCAGTGCTCACTGCCAGTTGCCATCCAGTCAACTCCAACTCATGGTGACCCCATGTGTGTCAGGGTAGAACTATGTTCCATGGGGTATTCAGTGGCTGATTTTTTGGAAGTAGATCACCAGGCCTTTCTTCTGAGGCACCTCTGGGTGGACTTAAACTTCCAACCTTTTGGTTAGCAGCCAACCCCATTAGCCAACCCCGTTAGCACCACCCAGGGGCTCCATCTGTGGTCGATTAACCCCAGCTTAACTACAAAGACCTTTGTGGCCCCGACAACCTGCCCACATGTTAACCAATATTAAACCCTCCTTGAATTACCCTAATTAGACTATAACATTCGTTTCCTGTTTATACCCGACTGAAAAAATAACCAAGTATCTGTATGGCAGGATCCAAAGCTCCTTCCTGCCTCTCAACCCTCACACGTGCTGTTCCCTCTGCCCAAGACCCTCTTCCTTATGAATCCTTGTTTGGCTAACTCCCGGTCATCTTTGGAGCCACCTGAAAACAAAAACAAAGAACCGTTGCCGTAGAGTTGATTCTGACTCATGGTGACCCATGTGTGTCAGAGTAGAACTGCTCCCAGGGTTTTGAGAGCCTGATTTTTCAGAAGCAGCTTGCCGGGCCTTTTTTCCAAGGTGCTCTGGCTAGACTTGGACCTCCAATCTTTCAGTTATCAGCTGAGTGCTTTAAATGTTTGCACATTCAGGCACTTAGATGTCAGTTCTCAGAGATGCCTTAAGATGTTTATCCAAACTAAATTAGATCCTTCTGTTAGACCTTCTCTTAATACACTTTACTTTCCGTTCACTGTGCTCATCAGTCCTACAAGATAACGAACTTAAGGTGCTATCACACCCTGGACGGTGGTCTCTAGCAGGGCTCCGCCTGTAACTACTTTGCTTTCAACATCTGCCCTTTGCAGGTGCTGGTGATTTTTGCTGAATATGTGAATGAATAAAATGTAGTTGTTCTAGCAAATTTCACTGTTCTCTCCCCCCAGGGAAAACATGACTTATATAAACCATGCAGACACTACATGCTATTTTCTGTACTTCCACAACCCCACGCCCTCTCTGCCCAGTTATGCCAATGCCCACACGGACCTGAAAGTCTCAGGTGAATGGGAATTATCTATTTGTCACACTGTAGCTTGTCTATTAGGAGACATTGGCTGTAACAGAGGGGCAGAAACCTATCATTGAACAATTTGTCAGTAATTGATAAAACAGTAACAAATAAATCATAAAAAGCAAGGAGAACTGCAGGGTAATAGGACTGGTGCTGGAGCGGGACAGGGTTAAAGCCAGTGAATGATTCACATTTTCCTAGTAAATGGGAAGAAAGACCCACAGGGAACCCACCCCTCACCCCCTTTTCTTTTCCTTCTCTTCAAAGTATTTCCAATCAGGGATGTTCGCAGGCATCTACTTAAATTTAAAGACTTTTCCTTGAGAATTAGAGCGCCAGAAATATTGAACTGGTACATTTGACCAAACAGCAGGTTTTCGTTTGCTGTGGGATCCTCTTTCTGGAAACAGTAACATTTCCTGGATTAGATGACTAGGAAAAGCATCCCTTTCAAATCACTCCAGATATGTGGAGATGGAGAAGCTGGTGAGAGCACCTCTGGATGAGGCTCCATTTTCCATGCCAACTCCGCACACAGTGGATTTCGTTTTCTCTAGAGCCTCGGCGGGGGAGGGAGAGAGATGGGAACTGAAGGGACATCAGCCACTCTCCATTTGCACACCCTTCCTTCTCACTTCCAGCCATCTCAGTTTTCTCCTTCATGCCCTAGAATGTCCTGGTCCCAAGGACTCAAGTCTTCCTCCCCTTGAAGGCCGGTGGTCAGTGCTGGTTCTCCCCAGCTCTACCCCCTGCTGAGAAATCAGGCAGATACTACCCTACTCCAAGGCACCACATTCTCTCTGCATTGCACCAATTGCCACTGTGAAGAAAAGAAAAATCAATCAGCGTCTTCCTGCACGTCAGTAGAGGCTGCCCTTCCTCCTTTGTGAGTGATTTCAGGGATCAAGAGAAAACTATTTTGGTCCTCTAAATACTCTCCCACAACTTGCTAATACCTAAAACTCCTCTGTTCAAGGTGTAAGCTTAATATTATAGGCTCTGTTCAAATACCATTTCCCTAGGCGAGGTAACAGCGTATTCTTACCATTTACATTTCAGTGTAAGTAAGACCGCCAGATGCATTGGGAGAGGCAATTTTTATAAAGACTGAGGGCCAAGAAAACACGTGGATCCTACATGAGCCAGGGCCAAAGAAAAGGAAATTTGGGCTTTTAACACTGCATCACCTACTTTTGCTTCGTCTTAATTTTCAGGTAACGTTGTTGCATTTTGTCAAATATTGGAAGCATTCCAAATACAATAATATGCCAAGAATTTTCTCCGACCATGGCCAAGCCAGAGAGATATATATTTCATTGTTAATGACTTTTTAATGGATGCATATATTAGAGATCTAATATAAAAATGCATGGGTCTTAGACTTGACACTATCCATATATAAATATTTTTACCCTTAACATGAGTGAAAACAGTACGTGAGTTCAGCATTATCCGAAGCTGTAGGATTTCCAGACCCACCAGGACACAGTAATAGTCTGTGCTACTTTGTACCATTACCCCCTTAGGAAAAACAAACGAGCAGCATTTTTCTAGCACTTCAAACTTCGTACCTCCATCTAGTGGCAACAGATAGAAATAACACATTTTTAAACTGTTTTTTAGGCCCTGGGAGAAGATAAATTGAAAAACTTCTTGGCCAACCAACATCCGTTGTAAATGCAGTCATATCTTGATGCAAAATGGAAAGTATAAAGTAAAGGTAGAAATGCCATACCCAAAACCCGTTGAGGTCAAGTCGATTCCAACTTACAGAGACCCTATAGGACAGAGTAGGAACTGCCCCATAGGGTTTCCAAGGAGTGACTGGTGGATTTGAACTACCGACCTTTAGGTTAGAAGCCAAGCTCTTAACCATGGCACCACCAGGCTCCAGAAATGCCACAGGCAATGGGAAACCAAAGAAATTAACTCATGAAGGGTAGAGTAGGTTAAAATTATTCAGGAGGGAATAAGCCAGGGTTTCACACAGTATGTATACTGGGAGGATCTAACAAGACTACAGGATTGACGGCTTACTGTGAACATGAAGAAGAGGACGGGGAATTACTCTGTGTGCTACCGGTGCTGAGAACGTCACCCAACAGCCAGCCTTCCCCATGCCGTCCCTGGGTCAGTCTCCCTGACGGCAAAGAACGTTTCTGAGAGAAGTAAATTTGGGAAGTGAAAGAACCCCTTGGTTTCCCTAAGTGTGTCATTGGAAACCCTACTGAGTGGGAATCTCACTAAAATTATATTCTAAACGGATATGTTGCCGTTGTTTGGTGCCATCGAGTCTGCTCTGACTCCCAGCGACCCCATGTGACAGAGAAGAACTGCCCACGGGGTCTTCTTGACTATAATCTTTAGGGGAGCAGATTGCCAGGTCTTTCTTCTGTGGAGCCATTGTGAGCGTTCGAAATACCAATCATTCAGTCGTGCCACCTAGGCTGAGCGCTTAGGTGCTGTGCCACATGGACTCACTCCTTAAATTGATATAGGAGCAAAGATACCTGCCAGCCGACTCTGAGGCCACCAAGGCGAACCTCAGTTAGGAGAGCAGCTCGTTTTAAATAGATACGGTCCCTGTAACAAACTATCCCAGAACCCATTTTACTTGCATTCTTTCTACAACAAGTTACAATACATTCGTGAGAGAGACAATCTGTTGTTGTTTTTTTAATACAAGAAAAACCAATCTGACTCTATTTTGTTTCTCTTTTTCATGTGATGAGAGGAAAGGATTGCTTAGATTTATCAAATATCATAGAACTTTCCCCCCACCGTGGATGGGACAACGAGTAAGGCTAATACAGCAAACAGACGTTATAACGTGTACAGGCTCACACAATTTTTAGAAAAGTCCCTGCTGTTTATTGTGAATTGCATCAACGATGAAAAAAGGAAATAGAGACCCTATGCATGCTGTCCCGGAGGCTCTGCCTGCACTTGCAGATGACAATCAGCTAGAAAGTTCACTCCCCACAGAGCTTAAGCTGAATTCCTTGGAAAACTAGGAAATTTTTTATTCTTAAATTTCTGGCTCGAACCATAAGTATTTTGATTCTTGACTTGACCTTGCTTATTTAGTTACTCACAATGCTACTCACTCACAATGCAACAATAGAATAGTGTGGATGTCACTTTGAGGACTCAGGTGCACGGGACCCAAGCCACGGTGTTTTCAATCAGCTCATAGGCACGTGAAAGCTGGACGATGACTAAGGAAGACTGAAGAAGAATTGACGCCTTTGAATCGTGGTGTTGGCGAAGAATATTGAATATACCATGGACGGCCAGAAGAACGAACAAATCTGTCTTGGAAGAAGTGCAGCCAGAGTGCTCCTTAGAAGGAAGGATCGCAGGACTTCATCTCATGTATTTTGGACATTTTATCGGGGACACCAGTCCCTGGAGAAGGACATCATGCTTGGTAAAGTGGAGGGTCAGCGAAAAAGAGGAGGACCCTCAGCGAGATGGATTGACACCGTGGCTGCAACAACGGGCTCAAGCATAGCCACAACGGTGAGGATGGTGCAGGACCGGGTAGCGTTTCCGGGCAGCGTTTCCATCTGTTTGTTGTACATATGGTCACTGTTAGTCAGAATCAACTCGACTGCACCTAACAACAACAGTGATGGTACCCTAGTTTTCTTTTAAATAATTATTTCACTTATTCATTCATTCACTTACTCATTTATTCTGAACTGATTAAAATAATTCCTTTTGGATTCTCATGGCTTTTGGCTCTAGCCTACAGCTTTGCTATCTCTATGCATTCATTTAACACGTTTGTTCACCCCTGGTACGTGTCATGTCTGAAGTTAGGTTCTGGGGATCAAAAATAATTTTAGACTAGGTGGGAGGGACCTTGTAGATATTGTTCCTCAAAACCACTTAGGTCAAATGCCAGAGCTCTCACGGCCTAAGACATCATTAATGTTTGCCTTTGATGACATCACACCTTTCCCTTTAGTTCTGGAACGATTTCTGTAAGGGGCTAGCTCTCCATCTCTTTGCAGTCCTCACCAACCTTTCTGCAGGAATCTGCCTGCTATAGAAGCAGTACCCTCCTACCAGTCCTTATATGCCCACTAAAGAAGGGTGCTTCTCCCCTCCTCCGGAAACAATGTCACCCCACCTGTGCTTCTAGGTGGCTCTGTGTTGTTCTTCCTCAGTCTGCTTCTCTGGACCCTTTACCCAACACAATGGGTAGGAGGAACTACGATGTTAGGGGAGAGGGTAAGTGAAACAGTCTAGAGAACCAAGGACAGCAGATGTCAGAGTACATATGAGATGCGAGAATATACAATGTCTGAAATCCTCTTTTATGCAGCTGAAGGTGATGAGTCACTCTATGGTGTGAGGGCATTAGCAGAAACACAGCCCAGAACCGAGAAGAACCGTGGGTGCCTTGATACTGGGGAGAGATGGTGAGTGAAATACCTCTCTGTTTTTACATACAGACTTCACAGGACTCAGAGAGGAGCCCAGCAGAGACAGGAGACCAACCCACGAAACAAGGCATTTGCCTGTGAGGAGATGGAGTTAAGCAATTTGCCTGAAGTCATAGAGAAATCAATGAAGAACTGTACGTAAACCCATATTTCTGGTTTCAAATCAAGGGCCTGGGAGGAGATGCCAGGCTGGCACTTGGTGTTGTTTTATCAGCACTTAATTAGTACCCCTGGAATTATTCTCTGTTGTCCACGTTTGCTCACCTTGTCTCTTAAGACTGTAAATATCTGAGGGCGTATTCAAACATTGCCAGAACACTGTATTGCCCAGAGCACATAGCGCAATGCTGAGAAATTAATAGATGCTCAGAATAAATTATTCCATAGCGTGAGCCTGGTCTTTGGGATAATAATTTGCTGTATCAAACACAAAAAGACTTCGGAGTCAAAGAAACCTGTATTGACGCCTCTGCAGCACCACTTACTATTTGTGAGAACTTGGGAAAATTGCTTAACCTCACTGAGACTTGATCTGTAAAATGGTCACAGTAAAATAATTTACCTAACAGTGAATATTACTGTTAAAGAAGATAACACAGCTAAAGCATTGAGAACATAATATGGTCGTAATAAATATGGAGGAGCCCTGGTGGCACAGTGGTTAAGAGCTTGGCTGCTAACCAAAAGGTTGACAGTTCAAATCCACCGGCCGCTGCTTGGAAACCCTGTGGGGCAGTTCTACCCTGTCCTATAGCGTCGCTATGAGTCAGAATCCACTCGATGGCAACGAGTTTGGTTTGGTTTTTGGTATCCCGTTGTTCCATTAACCCCATGAATAGCTTTATGATGATTACAGCTCCAATGGAAACCTTTCTCCATTAGCTTAGTGATAAACATTCAGTAGATACAGAGGATACGTTGCTTAAAGTCCTATGGATCATGAGAGGCTCAAGCATATTCATTCTGGAAGTGGTGGGTGTGGGGCTCAGGTGGAGGGCATGACAGGAGAGCCTCTGCCCAGCCTCACTCAGTTCTACCAGGAAAGCCCTCAGCAACGCCTGGGGCATTATTTACGCACTGGGCCACCCCCCTTTTGCTCTTTGGTAAACCCATTCCACGCTACAAACAGTAAAAGCATTCTCTCCTTATCTAAGGACTAGTCCTTGTTTTCTCTTTTTTGAGGGAGAAATCACAAAAGCTCTTTTTATCATAAATGGGACCCACATAGGTCCATTTTGGCACCTCGTCATAACTCTGGAAATTAACATTTGCACAGCACTTCATAGTCTTAAAAAGAAACCACTTTTAACAAATAAACGGCCTTGCCTTTCTAGTGTGTCACATTTAGTAGTCTTATTGGGAAGTTCCTTGGGGACAGAAGTCCTGCCGTGGACCCCACGGCTAAATGAAAGCCACGAGGGAAGCCTCCCCTTGGACCACTCCCCCTCGATCCCGCCTGTGCCCACCAAAAGTAGAATTCCTCACTTTTGATACAGGCCGCAGCCAGGCCCCCTGCCCACTGAAGAAACCTGTTCAAAGAACTGAACGCAGTTCGACAGCTATCTTTCAGCTCTGGCTGTAGATGGTTTACTGTGCGAAATAAAAGGCTTGGGTATTCAGCTGACAGAGAAGTAGAACCCTCTCTGTTTGTTGGCAGAAATAAAATATGTCTTGTCATTGGTGTTGATATCCCATATTAATCGCTCCTGCTGGGGAACGTGGGCCCCCTGGCGCGGTGTGCCATAAATACTGATGTGATTACCCTGGACTGGCAGGCCGCCTGGGGGGCCCTGAGAGGTGTAGATAAAGGATGTTCTTAAAGGTGGGCTTAATTGCTCTCCATCCTCCCCCCTTTGTCGGCTTTGGAATCTAAATATCTCCAACTAATTGCTTCCCTGGTCAGAAAAACCATTCCAGATATTCCAGGGATACGGCTGAATGTCCCCCCCTTGGTTTTCAGATCAGCGTCTAATTCTTTGATCTTTCACACCTCCTATCGTTTTTGACGGCCATCCGCAGCTTCCCCGGCTGGCTTGCCTGTCTGGTGCTGTGAAAGGCCGCCTGGCATCGGCTGCTGGCGAGGAGGCATCCAGGCCGTGTCAGCTGCAGGGGCAGGACTGTACGCTGTGGTATTGTTTTTAGATCAGGGGACACTTTCCAGCGATCGGGTTGACAGGCTTCCTTACGTTCACTTGCCGATCAGGAGAACATTTTCTGTTTCTGAAGACTGAGCAAACGCTGATGTTCACAGTGACACAGTGCCAGTCACTCTGCGGTATGCGTGTTGTTACTGGTGTCCTTTCGCTACTGTGACTAATCTTTGCTACCTACGAGACACAGTCTGAATTGTGGCCAGCCTGAAGGTCAGAATAGGGTCCCGTCATTTGATTATAAGGATGTATTACGTTGGCAGGCTTCATTGTGGACTATTTCTGCAATAATATCTTTTATATGTTTTCATCCAAAAAATAGTCATTTATCATCTACCATGTGTCAGGACCACCATTTGTCAGTTTGTGGTACTGTGTGGTTTGCATGTTGCTGTGTTGCTAGGAGCTATGCTACTAGTATTTCAAATATCAGTAGGGTTACCTGTGGTGGACAGGTTTCAGCAGAGCTTCCAG
>NW_004443941.1:5382556-5384005 GCF_000243295.1 Trichechus manatus latirostris | reverse complement strand
TGAGTGTGCGTTCGTGTAAACCATGGTATATGCAAGGGATAAGGGCTTGCGGAGGAAAACAGCCCTGGAAGAACGGTTTTTTAATTTAGCACTTTATCATGCCACCAAATGAATTACTCGAGGATGGCTGAACTTACACTGTGGTATGAATAATGTTGTAGTTTGCTAGTCAGCTTCTGTGTGTGCATGTATATGTATCTAGAAAGATAGAAGGAAGGAAGGGAGGGAGGAAGGAAAGAAAGAAGGGAGGGAGGAAGGAGGGGGGATGGAGGAAGAGAGAGAGGGAGGAAGGGAAGAAAGGAGAAAAGGAGGGAGGAAGAGAGGGAGGGAGGGAAGAAGGAAAGAAAGGAGGGAGGGAGAGAGGAAGAAAGGAAGCAAGGAAGAAAGGAAGGGAAGGAGGGAGAGAAGAAGGGAGGAAGGAGGGAAGGCAGGAGAGAGAGAAGGAAAAGAAGAAAAAGAAAGGCACGTAGGTAGACATAGGTATCAGAATTCTATGCAATAGTGAACATAGTTTGTGAACAACATCTCCAATCTCTCCTTACTACGGGAACGGGTGAAACATTTAGCTGTGTCAGATCCTGGGAAATGTTTATGTCACGTTCCTATCTGTATCTTCTTTTTATGTTTTAAAATTTGTTTATTTTATTTTTGTGGTAAATATATATATTGAACAAAACATTTGCCATGTCAACATTTGTCCACATTCAGTCCAGTGACATCAGTTATGTTCACCATGTCGTGCATCCTTCACCCTATTTCCAAATTTTTCCATCACCCTTAACAGAAACTCAGAACCAAACCAAACCTGTTGCCATCTACTCAATTCCGACTCACAGCGACCCTGGAGTAGAGCTACCCCATAGGGTTTCTAAAGGGTGGCTGGTGGATTCAACTTCCGAGTTTTTGGCTAGTAGCTGAGCTCTTCACAAAAACTCAGTGCCCCCTAAACAATGACTCCTCCTTCCCTCTTCCCTGACACCCCTGCTAACCACTAATAAACTTTGGTCTCTATGTATTTGCCCATTCTAGATATTTCATATAAAGGGAGATCATACAGTATTTGTCCTTTCATGACTGACTTATGTCACTCCGCCCAGTGTTTTCAAGGTTCATCCATGTTGTAACATGTATCAGGACTTCCCTTCTGTTTATTGCTCAATAATGTCCCATTGTATGGATGCACCACGTTTTGTTTATCCATTCTTCTACTTTTGATGTCTTGGGTTGATATCATCTCAAGAAAGCTTTATGAACTCTACCCCATAGAAGCTGGGCTAATACAGCAATTGCAGATTGTGTTTAGTATCTTCCTGTAATTTCTCAGTTTCTCAACTGTATTTCTGTAGTTCTAGCTACTATTTTCTTCAGTTTACTCTTTTACAGGTGTGTGAAATCCTAGAAGTGAAGGGTTATTTTTCTCCTCCAGTATGCTGGGCAAAATACTGTGCC
>NW_004443941.1:5376877-5380932 GCF_000243295.1 Trichechus manatus latirostris | reverse complement strand
AAGTTAAAGGGAACGACATCTGATATTCTTTGTAGCATGGCAATCAAATGGCAGGTGCCCAGTGAATAAGTGCTTCTCCCTTATTTCCTTTATTTTACAGATGAGGAAGCTGAAGCTGTTGCCTGGAGCTCGGCTCCAGGTCTAAAGATCAGGGCTCTTGCACATTATGCCACGCTGTCGGGGTCTTCTTATGTGCTCAGTGGTCTGAGGCTCACCCTCAAGAATACCACACTCCCAAGCCTGTGCTAAGGATCTATTAGTTCTCATTTTAGGTGGCTTCTAATGACTTTGCATCATTATGCTGCCTTAGAGTGGATAAAGATTACTTCATTTGATGGAAGAAAAAATATGCCTTTGTTCTCCATCCTGAATCCAACTTCTTGGCATGTGATAAAACGTTCAAGCCTTAACAGAGACGCTGTAAGTTCCCAAATTTCCCAGTGTCTTGAACAGCCTATACAGAATTTGTAAGTTTTATTGTCCTTTCTCTGTCATGTATCAAAGAGGTTTCATAGGGAGTGGCAGTGACTAGGAAGAAATATGAACTGGGATGATGTTACTACCTTACAAAGGTCAGATACAGAGAAAAAAGTAACAAGAAAAACACGTGGGCATATTGTACTGACCACGTTTGTGAATGTGGCCCAGGTACTCAAAAAATCACATGGAACCGATGGAAGGAGCAGAGCTGACAGTGCACAGAGGAAGAATGGGCACGTGACCATCCTGGCCACACCCGACTCAATCTTTTCTTCTATTTCTTTGGAAGACTAAAGGTAATGTCCATGTAGAAGCATATTTATTAACATTAAAATGAAGTTTTAAAAAAGCATAATATTAGCTTAATATAATTTCATAACCCTTTCCCAAATACATTTTTGTGTAGCATTATAGACTATTTTACCCAGAATATGTTGGTACAGATATATTGACTAACACTGAAATGAGATGAGTATAGGCTCTCTAGGTCTCAAGAAAATGGCAACCATTCTCTGCAGTTATTAGAAAAATGGATACTGTTTTCCCTGACTGATTAGTATACAAGGGTAAGTCAAAAACTTTTGCTACAAAATCACAGAAACCCTTTAGTAAACAAAAATATCAGAATGTGAAGCTATTGTTTCTTGACCTATCCTCCATCTAGGTCTATATACTTCTGAAGGTGGTGTTTCCATCCTTCTAACACTTCCCCAAAGAATTCTGCGCTCATTATTTACACCCCATCAAAATGGCAGTTTTGACATCCTCAAGGGACTCAAATCATGTTCCTTTTCAATGTTCTTTGAGTTTTGGGAAGAAAAATAATTATGAAGGGGCAAGATCAGGGCTGTAGGGTGGAAGGAGTAAGATTTCCCAATGAAATTCTCGCAGGACCGCCCTTGCTACCCTCAAAGAGTGAGCGGGTGCATTGTCCTGATGGAAAAAAAGTGCTCGTGCAACTTTCCTGGGCTTTTTCTCACCAATGCAGTTGTCAGTTTTCTTAAAACTTGTTCATAATAAGCCCCCATGATCGTCCTGTGTCCTTTGAGAAAATCTATCAAGATTACCCTTTGGAATCCCCCAAAAGAGTCACCATAACCTTCTAAGCGGTCTTCCTTCTCTTGGCTCATCTTTGAGGTCTTTCCTACCTTCCTTAAAATGCTTGATCCATCTAAAAACCGTTGTTTTATGTGGGGCAGCATTCCCATAAAGTTACTGCAAAGCTTCAATGATTTGCGAAGATGCCCACTTCAGTTTCTTTAAAAAATTGATATTAGCCCTGACCTCAAAATGATTTTTTCTCCATGGTACCAAAAGTATCCTTTTTTTTTTTTTTTTTGAAGACACCCTAACAAGACTACGGCAAGTGTATTACTTAGAGAACTTATCTGCACCCATCCACTGATCACGGAGACATGTTTAAATATGTTCTGTTTGGAATAAACCTGCCCATGTATGAACTGGAACCCTAGTAGAAATACTTTTTGACTTACCCTCTTACATGGAAACTGGAAAAGAAAAAGGAAGCTATTATTTTTCTAGAAACAAATATCTGTCTTCCTACATAGGGTCAGTTGGCAAACAGAATTTCTACTTCCAAATCTATATACAATATTTACATGAATTTTTCCCAAATATAATGCAACAATATCTACCTTGAGTTTTCTGCTGGATTTTAAGTGAACAGAAGTCAAGAACTATTGAAGAATGAGTAGATTTTTTCCCAGAACAGTGAATATGATTTCCATTGTCTTGGTTTGTCTCCATTCATGGGCTACGAGGTTTGTAGACCTTGATACACAGCAAACTTATTTTAAGGAATAGCTAGTTCAGAAGTCTCTCTGGATATGTGTATTGCGTATTCAATTATATGTTTCTCCTGCTGACCAATACTTTGAATGAAGCTACAGCATTTTTAAAGCTCAAATGTCAACTGGGAATTTGAGATTCTGAAGCTTTCAGAGCAATCTCATATTCCCAAATACTGCAAGGTTTAAAAAGCAGATATGTTTTTAGATACCTGCTGAGCTTCTGAAAATAAATATGCTTTTCTTCCGTCACAGCAGTCATGGCTAAACATCATAGGTTATCAGAGCTATAATAACCTAGAGATCATTTATCTTAACTCCTGGCATCACAAGTGATAACACTGAGACTCAAAAAGGTTAAAGGAAAGGTGCAAGGTTACACAGCCAGTTATGGGTCGAACAAATCATCAGCCCATCCCTTGCTATTTCTTTTTCACCGTATGATGCATACTGCACCCCTCTCTTTGAAAATGGGTAGTTGACCCACAAGAATATCCTCAGAAGTCTAATTATGTGAGGATTACAAGGCTGAGAGATACTGACAGCTCAATGTCAACTCACTAGTCTGCTTCAGATTCACAATGAATGTAATTAATGCACAATTTCAGAATCACCAGATATGAATGTTAGGTCCTTTCAATTTAATTATTTGTAGAAAAGATATTTTATTTCCCTTTTCATATTTGGAGATGACCCAACAAGCCTTACTTTTTATACCTCTTTTTTAATTCCAGCAGGAGATTCTCACTAACGTCATTCTATGGGAACTTGTTTTTACCAGTAAGAAATCAAAATGACTTTATTCCAGTATCCTTGATGTCTACTACCTGGGCCTCCCCAAATACCAGAATCACACAGGGCTTGAAATTAAGTTACAGATTACATAGGTGCCACGCTGTAATCAGCCTGCATAATTAAGCAGTTTAATTGCCATCATTCCATATGTTTGCTAACAACAAAAGCAAGTTGGTGGCTGAGTTATTTCATGTGGTATTTAATACAATTCTAGCAAACTGAAGAGAACTTAGGTGCAAATAAACACACAGCCTCTTCACTCTGCATTTTAAACATGCCATACTGTAATTCTGTGGTTGGAAATTCACCTTATGCATTTCTGTTGAAAGCTGCCAGGCTATGAAAATAAAGAAATTAGCTATAGATTGAATTGTAGAGAATGGAAACATGAATTACTGTGAAAGAGCTGCTTTAGAATTCATCCCTCGAATATTCATATTCAAGTTTTTTATTGGAATGAGTTCTGTTTGGTATGCAAATTAGTGCTTCCATTTGACTTCTGGGTTTTATTATTATGATATGACTTTGCCTCTTTCAGTCTGTTTTTCCATCTATTAAATGGAGATTGTGATCATTACTACTTCACTGGAGTTTTGGACAAAATTAAAAAACAAAACAAAAAAATCCTATGTACTTGAAAACATTTTAACTTTGTAAAATACATTTGGTATATATTTATAATGGTATTCCATTAAAGATGCCATTTGATGAGATGAAATCCAGTTTTATTTCAAGCTCTCAAATTCTGCAGCATCCACTCTGCATCAAACATGTACCCAATATTTCCACAAAGAGTCTGTCCATTTATCTCAGGCCTGTAGATATTCTAAACATGTCAATTCTCCTCAAACTGATTCATAGATTTAATTCTAATAAAGAAAGTGTCAGTGTGTTAAAATGAAAATATTTTGTTATACATATATTACATATGTGTATATATATATATAAAATTCACCACAATAAAAAAATACA
>NW_004443941.1:5374323-5376070 GCF_000243295.1 Trichechus manatus latirostris | reverse complement strand
AAAACCACAATGAGAGACCGTTTTACAACCACTAGACATGGGAAAATTAAAAGCTCTGACCACTAAGTTTTAAGGAAGGTATGGAAAATTTGTTTTTAACTCTTGAACACAGCAGGTAGATTTGTAAATTGGTATAACAAATCTGAAAACATGTTGGCCTTATCTTATAAAATAATTATGAACATATCTCGTAATACAGCAACTCCACTTACTAGCATATAGTGTTTTCAAATCTTTGTAAGTCTGACCCATGTTAAGAAATACATTTTAAATTGTGATCCCATACACTCCTACATACATAAATATATGTATGTACATGAATACAGGAAACACTGAAGCAAATTCTCATGAAACATTACTTTAATTCTATTCTTTTCTGTTTGATTATTTTCTAATTACTTCCACTCTATTCTAGTTAAAAAGATGAAAAACTGCCTGTGGATAGTAACTAAATTGATCTCATTCAGATGTGATCCACAATATAAAGCATCAGTCTAGATAATCTCTTGAATATCTGCATGAGAAGGAAGTGCAAAAATTCCAAGGACATTCATTGAAGCAAGTATTATAAAAACAAAAATTTGGAAATGACTCGTATGTTTATTGACAGGAGAGTGGATAAATGCATTGGTGTATGTAACGGTGAAATAAATTAATCAGTATAACAAACAAACAAAAAAAAGACCCCAGTACTCAATAATCTGTATGAATCATATAAATATATTTTGTGAAATGAGTAATTTCAAATTACTACATACAGTATTATTTTTATTAACTGAAGAAACAGCAAAATTAAAGACTATATTATTTATGAATAAATACACTGAATGTAAAATCTTTTTTATTCTTTTAAAAAATCATGGATATTGATTGTTTCAGGTGGAGATGGGGCTGTTTTGTTGTTGTTATGTGCTGTCGAGCCGATTCTGACTCATAGTGACGCTATAGGACAGAGTAGATCTGCCCCCTAGGATTTCCAAAGAGGGGCTGGTGGATTCAAACTGCTGACCTTTTTTGGTTAGCAGACTGGGCTCTTAATCACTGCACCACCAGGGCTCCAGAGATGGGGCTAGGGATGTGCAGATGGACTGAGCCTGGAAGAAGTAAGCAAGGTGCTTCAATGGTATTTGCAATCTACTAGCTGTTAAACTAGGTAATTGGTTAACCAGTATTTATTCTATGCTTTATAACACCCCCACTCCTTCACCGACAGAGTCGGTCTTTTGTATGTATCAACATTACGTGATACAAATCTTACACAAAACAAAATAAAATATTTCAGGTTGCTTATGGACCAGTAGAATTCAGATAAACCCTAAAGAAAATGTGAAGTAGTAGTTTCTTCATTTTTAGTTACTGATTTAATTGCATGATAGTCCACCCAAAATGAAAATGATGCAGGCTGCTGAGCTGGCAGGAATATGAAAATGAAGGGATATATGTTTTTTGGTGTGTTTTGACTTGTTTTCTGCTTTACAGCACTTTTTCATCAAATGGAACTATAATAAGAAAGTCTTGTATCACCTCTCAAGTGTTCTTTCTCCACATTTTACAATTTAAAAAATATTTCTTGGTTTTTATAGCTCTTTGGGGGGAACAATTAGGCAGCTGGCGAATATTCTATTAATACTGACCTTTATTTGCTCCTTAGCTCTAGCTGAGTTAAGAACCTGTGGGTTATTAATTATTAGTAAAGATTTTGCATTTCATCAGGCTCACCTTGCTCTCAAAAGCCTTTCACTTCAGT
>NW_004443941.1:5372808-5373695 GCF_000243295.1 Trichechus manatus latirostris | reverse complement strand
TCATCTCAAATGTACATGCCACTTCACACTTTCCAGAGTGCTGTGGCTTTATCTGCTATGTTACTTGAAGAAATAGCATGAACAATGCGAGGAATGCAGATGAGTCTTTACAAAGACTATTGAACTTATAATGGACCTTCTTTGTGAGAAAGGTCTACCCTTGTGAGTTGTCTACTATAATTTAAGACTACCGTGTAGAATGATGTGAAATTCGACCTTATTAAAAAGTAATTACCTTTTTTTAGTTTTAATGGGAAATTGCAGCATGAGGTTTGTTTGTATCTTGCCGGGAGTAGGACTGGGTACTCTGAGAAATGGATTTTGTTTTTTTCCCAGAATCACATTTCCACTCCTAGGGATAATGAAAGCTGGTCAAAACTTTTATATGTTAGTGTATATTTTTTATTTTATGGGTTGCTAAAGCGAGATGATCCAAAGTTTGGCATGAACTGTCTATGGGATATCTTAAAATAGGGGACACTTGTTTATTTTTCCCTCTTCCCCCTTAAAACTATTCTTCAATTTTAGTCTTAAATTAGAAGAAGAAGACAAAAAAAAGGTTTGTTTAATGAGTGTTTGTTTATTTTAATAGAGAGTCTGGCTACTGCTTATGATGTATAAAGCAGGAGAGGACATCACTCACAACTTAAAAATAAGACAAATATGGACAATCCATAAAAGCATAACTTTATGTGAATGCAACAGAGAGCTGATGTGGCAGGAAAACCAGCTAGGTTATGATGGGTAAACAGGATGGAGACCTGGATTCACTCGGAGTAGAGCGTGGAAAGATGGGGCCAACACAGAAAGAGTCAAATCCCATTTTCAATGAATACAAAAGGTTGAGTGTAGGCTAGAATGAGTGTATAGAACCCTAGAACTGCAAA
>NW_004443941.1:5367043-5368377 GCF_000243295.1 Trichechus manatus latirostris | reverse complement strand
GCAAAGCAAGATTGCTCTCTGATGGAAGCGAGCAATTTGGCACAATGGTTCTATTTTAAGCTGGTGAATTCCACCTGGGGTAACAATGCTCTGACTTGAAAGGAGACCCAAACTCTTGACTTATGAAAGAAGTTACTATATTGAAATTCCTACCAGGGAGAGATTTCTATGCTTCTGGAAGACTGTGAAGGCAGCCAGCCAACCTTCATGGCTGCTCCTGCATCTCACTATATTCCACTATTTCATAGGATGCTACTATTAATACCAAGAAAAAACGTAAATGGTGGTAATGGGAGGATAATTTTTGGTTTTAAAGTACTTCTTTTTCTCTCATACACCCAAACATACACGTGTGTACACACGTACAACATGACTTCTTTGAATTTTATTCTACCACTTTGGGCACATGGGGGCCCTGGTGGTACAGTAGTTAAGAGTTTGGCTGCAAACCAAAAGTTTGGCAGTTTTAGTCCACCAGCCGCTTCTTGGAAACCCTATGGGGAAGTTCTACTCTGCCCCATAGGGTTTCTATGAGTCAGAATAGACTCGACAGCAATGGGTTTGATTTTGGTTGGGGACATTAGCACGAGATACTGTTGACACACTTTTTCATGTACAGAATCGATAAACATTAGAACTCTTGGAATGAACAATACAAACTGGAGAGACAAGGACAGAGCCAAGTACACCTTGTATGTTTCCTTTATATGTACTTCCTTTATATATTTATATATTTCTGCATAGTCCATGAAGCCTTGGTGGTGTAGGGATTAAGACCTCAGTTGCTAACCAAAAGGTTGGCAGTTCAAATCTACCAGCCACTCCTTGGAAACCCTAAGGGGCAGTTCTACTCTGTCATACAGGGTCACTATGAGTTGGAATCAACTTGCCAGCAGTGGGTTTGGTTTGGCTTTTTTGCATGGTCTGTAGTTATGCAAAGTTGAAGGGGAGCTATTCACAGGACAAAGCATTGAATTATGATTTAATAAAACTCACATGCTCTAATCCACAAAGCAATATAATGATAATAGTTTTAATGATTCCATTTACATTATGAGACATCAAAGTGAGGCTCTTGATAGGGTGGATGAGGGGGCTACTTCCTTCTCCCATCAAGCACTCTCTCTATCTATTCCTTGTAGACCAGTTTCCTATTTGGAGATGTTCTGAAGTTACTGGCAAGCCATCACTTGTTGTTTTGCCTGACTTTTTTCCCTCCAGGATCTAACACTTCACAGCAAGCTTCATGCTTCTGAATACTCTAAAGAATCAAGTTAATACAGGTTTTAATTTTGAACACTGGCATCTAGGTAATGAGTTGGAAACAAAAGAAG
>NW_004443941.1:5364366-5365506 GCF_000243295.1 Trichechus manatus latirostris | reverse complement strand
CTGAGCACACTGTGTAAAAATCTTCTGTTAACTTGACGATCTTCCCATTAGTGTAAGTAAACTCTTTAAAAGTAAGGGCTGTGCACTGAGTTTTCAGTGACTTATGGCCTGCCTGGTATTTTGAAAGCTCATTTGAGTTGTCGTAGGGTAAAATCACCACAAAGTTACAGTAAGGCAAAAAGAAAAAATTTATTCAGCTTATCTTCAAAGAGGCAAAAGTGGGAAACGGACAAGCATGCTGCCAGAGCCATGTCCACCCGAGTCCAAGGAATGCTACAGAATCATCAGTATATACTAACCTTACAAATGGGTAAAATCATTGAAAGCTTCACCTTTTCACAGACTGGCTAAAAACTGCTAAATCACCGTGATTCTGTATTTTGACTTGCTTTTCTTAATAATCATTGGTACAGGTTTCAGTAACAACATTCAGGAGGGTCTTCATAGGTCCAACAAATCTTATTATTTACTAAGCCCTATTAAGAGTGGAAAATATGTGGATCTTTTGTGCTCTGTTTATGATTTGCTTATGTGAAAGCTTCCTTAAAAGATGTTTTCCAAGATTGTCTTAGCTATTGTCGCTACACCTCAGGGCCCAGTTGATGTGTCCTTGTGAATCCTTATGAGTTCAGCTCTAGCTAGGTCATGTTCTTTATACACAAGAACAAGGAATAATAGCTCCAATTTTATCTCCTAAATCAGAGTAAATGAGCAATGATTCCATAGTCAGATATTTATTTGCTCCATGCCATAGATATCCAGTGCAAATTCTAATTGTAATTTCATTGGCTGCAAATGATGCAACTATTCCATTTGTTGCATCCTATGCAGCCAATGAAGTACAATCAGGTCTCCATCTTTTTCCATCCTGTGCTGTGCTCCAGGTGGCTGAACTCTAAGGACTACATCAGTAGGCTCCTTTGCCTCTGGCTTCAGGTTGATTTGGTCCCCGGGGAACCTTAGCAGGATATCTGAGAGAGGAAGGAGACGGATGCCCGGATACTTATCACCCCAATCTGGTAGCAATGCCAAACTTTTTTTTTTTTTTTAAATCCTGATGCTTAATTTACTCTCTGGACAAGGAAAATATTATGAATAATTTTTACAAATGTCAAAGACAATCATGAAAATTAATTCTGT
>NW_004443941.1:5360426-5361493 GCF_000243295.1 Trichechus manatus latirostris | reverse complement strand
AAAAAAAAATCAGACAAATGGATGATCTGAAAACAGGGGAAAAAAATCCTCCATTTTTGAGTAATGTCAGTTTTTGCATAACCACCTGGTCTTTGGAACCTAACCATGTCCATAAGTGAGGAGTGGGTTATTAATATTTATAACAATGTAAGAAATGAAGTTGGGACCACGGCTTACCCTTGGTGGGAAGGGCGAGGATTAGAAAGAAGATGATGTTCTGTTTTCTGATCGGGGCATTGTACCTTCTGTGACGCATTGCTCCTTGTTTTATGTGAGAACTTGTGCCCAGGTAGCTTTATAGATGAGTTAGTTTAGGCAGGTACCTATTCCAGAGTAAATCAACCCAAAATTTGACAACACCACTGTGTTTGTGTGTAAATTAGTTACTTAGAATACACACTGATGAAAAAAAGAGCGAGGCAACTTTACCCACAGTTTACACCAAAATAGCTTTTCTGACTCGCTCACAAAGAAAAGGAAAAAGGCCCTGGCAAACAAGAAAGAAAAAATGTTAGAATGCTTAGAACGATAACTGTTCACGCCGAAGCTGTTTCCCTTACGCACTCTTAGTTTACCCGAGCTTAAACCCATTGCCTAGGCTCAGGCCAAGCTTAAACCTGTGAAAACTGGAGCAAGAGCCTTCACTGGTTCTTGTGCTCAGAAGCTGCTCCAGGCCCTGCCTCTTCCCTCCTTCCTCCACCCCACCATACTCAGTAATGGAGCTCTGGTGGTACAGTGGCTAAGAGCTCTGCTACTAACCAAAAGATCGGCAGTTCGAATCCACCAACCCTTCCTTGAAAATCCTATGGAGTTCTGTTGTTGTTGTTTTTAGGTGCCATTGAGTCAGTTCCAACTCATAGTGACCCTATGTACAACAGAACGAAACACTGCCCGCTCCTGCGCCATCCTCATGATCATTGTTATGCTTGAGCCTGTTGCAGCCACTAGGTCAATCCATCCTGTTGAAGGTCTTTCTGTTTTTCACTGACCCTCTACTTTACCAAGCATGATGTGCTTCTCCAGGGACTTATCCCTCCTGACAACATGTTCAAAGTATGTGAGATGTG
>NW_004443941.1:5357709-5359042 GCF_000243295.1 Trichechus manatus latirostris | reverse complement strand
AGATATTTAACAAAGGAACAAAAGAATGGATAGAATTTTCCTGTAAGAGAAATAAAAGATCAAATGAGTTAGGAGATGTGAGAATTTCCTTTAGTGCAATCAGTCATTTACAAAAGGAATTTTGACTTGTCACTGTTATGTAAACATTTGTTTTCTTGGGGCCATTGGACAAGAATCTCTTTGCTTTTTTAATTACCAGGCACATTAATAAAGAAACATGCATTAGTATATAAATGTTTCAGATCCATAATGGGTTTTTATTGGGATAACATTTAGTGGTGTGGGAAATCATAGTCTAACTAAAATTTACTTCCATAGCTCTGCATTGTTTGCAGATCAAGATATTGACAACCTGTATCATAATTACAGCTTAATACTGGTTTCCTTTGCTAGGGCTGCCATTAGCATTTTTTTCTTTGCAGGTGTGGATGATACATCAAGTGTTGCTTTTCTGTATTAATGGGAAGATTGAAGCTGCTTTCACTTTCGATACAAACCTGAGGGAGGGATTCATGATGAATTATCAGTCACTATGTGTGCGTGTCAGCTGATGGCAGGTGATGTTCAGAAGTCCGTGTTTTTCTTTCCCTGAGAGTGTGTGTGAAATAGGGTCATCCACCCAAGAGAAAAAAAGAAAAATGGGAGATCATCTCTGGACCTCATTCTCAAAAGTCACCACAAAGTTGCCAATGGAACCCCAGTGAAACATAATCAAAACAGAGCTGAGGGTTTTGCCCGATTTTCCTGTGCTAATGTTTCCAGCAACCATGGCATCTCTTCAAGAGTTGATCACTGGGCTCAAGTGAAGAAGAGCTGGGCTTAAATTTCACTTGTTATGCTGTTAAAAGTCCATCTAGGCCAGTGGTGCTCCATGTTGGCTGCACACTGCAATCACTGGCAGCTTCAGCAAACACCAATGCTGGGCCCTACTCCTCGGGGTTCTCATTTAATTGTTTTGGGATATGACCTGGGTGGCAGGATATTTAAAAAATCTTCCCAGGTGGTTCTAATGTGCAGCCAAGTTTTAAAAACTATTGATCTGGACCAATTAAGGCTAAGACGGACTTTAGAAAAACCTAAAAAAAAAGAAAAAAAGCTCCTCTCTACATGAGGCTGATTTATCTTTTATTTCTTTGTAGCTGCTATTCGAGGAGTGCTCCCCAGACTAGCAGCATTGACATCATCTGCGAGTCTGTTAAACCAAAAAAAAAGCACCAAACTCGTTGCCATCGAGTCGATTCCGACTCACAGCTGCTAACCAAAAGGTCAACAGTTTGAATCCACCAGTTACTCCTTGGAAACTATGGGGCAGTTCTACTCTGTCCTCTAGGGT
>NW_004443941.1:5354785-5356013 GCF_000243295.1 Trichechus manatus latirostris | reverse complement strand
ATCTACTTCTGAAAAATTGGCCACTGAAAACCCCATAGGGAATGGTTCTACTCTGACACACATGCCGTCCCCATGAGTCAGAATCAACTCAATGGCAACTAGTTAATGTAATGTAATGTAATCATCTTCCATAATGTAATATAATCCATCAATTGAAAAGGGAATTCCCCTAGGGTGTGTTCTGACTCCAGACTATAAATAGATATTTTGACAGAACCCTCTCTCTCACTCTCTTACTCACTCACTCTCTCTCTCTCTCTCTCTCACACACACACACACACACACACACACACAAATGCACACGCATAAACGCACAGGGGAAAAAAGATGACACGCAAGGACTGTCTACAATCCAAGGAACACCGGAGAACCAAGAAACATCCAGGGCTATCAATAAGGAAGGAATCAACCCAGCTGAGATCCCGATTTGGACTTTCAGCCTCCAGAACTGTGAGAAAATAAATTTCTCTTCTTTCTAGCCCCCTACTTTTGTTAGTTGTGTTACGGCATCCCTAGGCACTGAGGCACCAGCCACATGGTTTTCTCGTACATCTTGTGACATTTTGCAATAGTTGGCTCATTGCTAGCTGTGATTTTATAAATTAATGCTAGTAGAAATTATTTCATGCAATTCAAATCTGTTGCTCATGGGAAGGAGACACAGGGGGCTTTTGGAGAAGAAAAACGTTTGGCAGAGGTGGAACACCTGTTTCAACTTTCAGGCCAGCTTCTGTGTTTAATCAGATCGACTAGTCAGCCCAGATGTGGGTGATGGTTGGACTCCCTCACTGGAGGAATTTTTCACATAACCGTGTAAAATGACACCTCCTTCCTAAGTTGCTAAGCACTGACACTGGAGGTATATTTCCTGGCTATGTTACATCACAATGAGAGGGACACTCTTACTCCGTTCCATGATTTGTGAAACTTGGTCTTCTGTTGCCTGACCCTTTTGACAACTTCCTCCTCATCATTCCTTGACCTTGAACCTTCATTCTATTTCCCTCCGATAAATCAGACGTGAATTCTCACTTTCTGCCCCGCCTCTTTGGACTGATGACTTATTTGGATGTTGGGCCTGGGCTTTTTAATTTTGCCTATCACTTTACCTAAACCGACTTCTTGCACCACAGTTCCTAGAATCCTTAGGCTAGACCTTAGTAACCCCAGATTTCTGCTTGTCTAGGTCGGGGAACTGGACACAGCATGACCTCTAGAGATTTTGGAC
>NW_004443941.1:5350633-5352436 GCF_000243295.1 Trichechus manatus latirostris | reverse complement strand
TTAGGTGCCATCAAGTCGGTTCCAACACACAGAGACCCTATAAGATAGAGCAGAACTGCCCCATAGGGTTTCCAAGGAGTGGCTGGTGAATTTGACCTGACAACCTTTTGGTTAGCAGCTGAGCTCTTAACCACTAATCCACCAGGGCTCCAACTTTCATGACTAGGAGGGATACTAAAGTTGTAATGAATAAAATACTTAAATACTCTGTTCTATCTGCTCTATAGATGCATCCTTTGATTTAATTGACTATCAAGTTCTCACTAAGCTATGACTTACGGACATTATAAATATTTTCATGTGATAGGGCAGGAAGTCCATTTTGGAAAAGACACGTCTCTTCATATGATTCCATTCAGAATTTGTCCTCCAACCCTCAAATCCATCCAAGATAACAATTAACAATCAGGTTATGCCTCCTAATCATTAATGTGTCCTGATGTGTGCTGTCAAGATCTTAACAGATGTTACCTGGGAACGTTTTCCCATCAAATACATCTAGGAAATGCTGAGCTAAGCATGATTCTTTATTGGAGGATTTTTCAGAGCCTTTAATTTGCTAACGTGCAAACTGTATCTCCAAACCAGGGAAGCAGAGCGTACTTTACCATGGGGTCACTTTCTTTTTGAAAGAACATCCTGCAGGATGAGTGTACCATGGAGTGCACTTTGGAAAACACTGATCTAGAACATTCAGGCAAATTAATGCACGTTCCACTGAACTGTTACACTATTTCTAAATAATAAATTATTATCTTTGACAATTTCCTTCTGCAACTCTGAGGAGTATAATCTTAGAGCCATTTTATTCTTCTAAACCCTACTACAAGTGACAAGGTTCTCAAATCCCTTTGCTACTAATTTGCTGTGCGCTTCTGTTTTGCACATTATGAATCATAATAGAAACTTGGTCTGTGAAATGTAACATAGCTATGTCTTAATGTTTGCAGAATTTTCTTAAGAATTGAATCTTTTCAACTGATGAAAATAAGCTCACGGGGGTGGATATTATTAGCATTCTCTCAAGAAGACGTGATCAGTCTCAGAAATGTTGTCAAATTCGCCAGCATTGGTTTGCCCAGCTCTTCTATAATGGGAGTTCTAGTGTCTCCATGCCCCCTGGGCTGCCAAATGCTTACCTTAGCTACTAACTGAAAGGTTGGCGGTTTGAACCTACCTACAGGTGCCTCAGAAGAAAGACCTGATGATTTACTTCTGAAAAATCAACGATTAAATACCCTATGGAACGGAGTTCTAATCCGAAACGTGCGGGAATGCCATGAGTCGGAACCGACTCAGTGGCAATGGGTTTGGTTTTTTGGTTTTTAGTGTCTCCACCAATACTACAAAACTTGAAAAAAAAGTATATTTTATGATAATGCCTAACTGGAAGAATCAAAGATCATTAATAATATTATTTTTGATAAGTCTAATCTTTCCCACAATAGCCTTGGAAAAAGGGATTCTGAAAGCTGAACTATTAAAATCTGTCCACAAGGGACATGACAGGAAGGATAGGATAGCAGAAGGAGATAGGAAAAATTTTTAAATGAGTGTCTACAGTATTTGGAAACTTCAATACTTTTATCATCACTAATACTGAGGTCAGGAGCTCTGGTGGCACAAACAGTTAAGTGCTCAGCTACTAACCAAAAGGTTTGAGGTTCAAACCCACCTAGCAGCTCCCCAGGGAGAAAGACCTGGCAGTTTTCTCCTGTAAAGATTACCCACTGAAAACCCATTGCCATCGAGTTGATTCCGACTCACAGCAACCCTATAGGACAGAGTAGAACTGCTCCATAG
>NW_004443941.1:5348514-5350088 GCF_000243295.1 Trichechus manatus latirostris | reverse complement strand
TTATTATAGATTTGTGTGTGTGTTGCTTAGACAAAGCTTGCCTCTTACGTTCCTTATTGGTATGTACAGAGGACTACAGAACGCAGTAAAAACCGGCACATTTGATCAGTTTTGTTATTTCCTTTTTGTATTAGCCACAGGGCCAGATCTTTGACCTGAGAAACAAATCAAAATGACTTAGTTTGCTCTTGAATCTTAAGAGCCTTCCTCACAGTCCCTCATATCTCACACGGTCACGTCACTCCGTGGTGATGGACCTCCAAAGCCCCATTTCAATTTGGTGCTCATTTTCATTCACCTCTCTTTCTCCACCTCTACTGCTAAGTCTCATATCCCCAGTCTATTGCATAGATTGCTTGTCTGTAATGAAGTTCTGCCGTAGAAATGTCAAACATAATGAAAAAGAGGGTACAGGGGACATGGCAAAGTTGACCACTGAAATTCCTGAGGGTCTCACACTCATAAAGCACAGAGGTTTTGCAAATTCATCAATGAAACCATCATACTTTGAAATGATGGTGTGGTCTTTTGACTCCGTTCTCTGGGTAAATTGAAGTCTCAGCTTTCTGCACATTCATTTCAGTGAGTGATTTCACTGTAAAATGTAACAGTACACATTTGGGAAGTTGAGCTTATGTCCATAGTACAAACTTAATCTAACTCAAGTTTTATCCTTTACAATTTCAGTTAGACAATAGAAAATGAATCATTAACTTAAGAGAGAATGTTTTAAGCAAGTATTTCTGGGTTTTGTTGAAGAAATAAAATTTTGAACTTTTTGAAACTATTATTTTTTCCTGTTTTTTCCCCTGGTAACATCATGGGAGCCCCGGTGGCATGGTGGTTAAGAGCTCAGGCTGCTAACCAAAAGGTCAGCAGTTTGAATTTACCAGCTGCTCCTTGGAAACCCTATGGGGCAGTTCTACTCTGTCCTATACGGTCGCTATGAGTCAGAATTGACTTGCTGGCAATGGGTTTGGTTTTGTTTGGTAACAGCATGGGTTAACTATTGTGTCTACTTAATACTTAGTTTATGCTTCTCTCGGCTTACAGTTTAAGATGGATGAAACATTTAGTCATTTAGTCAAATAATTGATCTATATTTTACTTTTGTTCTAATCAGATCACCTTATCAGAAGATAAAGTGAATAACATTCTTTTTTCCAGACTTTGCTTAAGGAACAATTATATGGAGCCAGAATATCTTTGGGAGGAGGGAAGTGAAATGAAAGTAATCTGAAGGAAAAAAAATCTTAAACTGTGTGTACTTGTGTTCATGCATAAAGGTGGTCTCTTTCTAGCTCTTGTTTTTTTAGAAACACGAAAGGAACAAAAAATCAAAAAACATTCTAGGTGACCTTCTGGCTTGTAAATCACTTGAGAAGAATACGGTGTCTTTGACTTAAATATCAATGAAACACTCTTTAGCCACCTGCTTACGTGAGTTACTCTGCTTTGAGCTGTGTGTACGTTATCACATTTAATCTAGGTTAAGTGAGTGGTTATAGTCTTCCTTTTAAAGATGAGGAAACTGTAGATATGAAAAATTCAACACACTCTCCTTTCTTACGCAG
>NW_004443941.1:5344599-5345545 GCF_000243295.1 Trichechus manatus latirostris | reverse complement strand
ATGTGATTTCCAGGTGGAATGGTATCATAACACTGAAATTACATACCTTCCCCTTTGACATAGTGAGAGCAAATTTAAAGGAAATTAAGCCTTAAATAAGTCTTTGGAAAATTTTAAAAGCATATGTTCTTGTTCCTCAGGGAATTTAGGAGGGGAGAGCAAGGAGGATTCAATTGTTGAAAAGCAAACCTGTTCTAGTCTTGAAGTGATATAACATCCTCATTCTATTTTTGGAATGACTTTTATCTTGCCTTGAAAATACAAAGTCTTTATTAATTTTTATGCATTTTTAAACTTTCATGATGTGAGTGTGATAGAAACAAATCTTCAGTGGCATTTAAAAGCAAATTGATTAAAGTTTATGAAAAACCATTAAAATTATACAGTGGGATCTTATTTAAGATTCTGCAATACCTGTTGCTGTAGAAAAAATTAGCAGAGCGTGCTTATGCAAATACCTCTCAGGGGGAGGGAGCTGTGGGCAAACAAATCTAGAAGGTGTTATTTGCGTCAAATATACAGTAATCAGTCAGTTGCAAAGGGTATATCCTTAGGATGTGTTCTGCCTTCAGATTATAAATATATATTTTGCAGAACCTGCTCTCTGCACTCTTCCTGCTGCCTGATCTATGGATCTTGAGATGCAAGGCTACAGAAGTCTCCAGCCTGCCACCTGACTATGGATTTTGGACTTGCCAGCCCCCATGATCACGTAAGCCAAATTTTTTTTTTTAATTTCTTTTTATTGTACTTTAGACGAAGGTTTACAGAACAAATAGTTTCTCTTTAAACAGTTAGTACACGTATTGTTTTATGACATTGGTTAACAACCCAACGACATGTCAACACTCTCCCTTTTTGACTTTGGGTTCCCTATTACCAGCTTTCCTGGCCCCTCCTGCCTTCTAGTCTTTGCCGCTGGGCTGGCGTGCCCCATTAGTCTCGT
>NW_004443941.1:5340925-5342501 GCF_000243295.1 Trichechus manatus latirostris | reverse complement strand
AATACAGTTCTAAAATAGGGCATTGCATTGCTCCCTTGGGCAGTCAGTGCAAAAAGAGAAAACAAAAAAAGGAAGTATACAATTTATGTGTAGGTTTCTGTGGGATAATAAATAACTCCCGTGAAAATACTAGGAAGAATTACACCCCCAAGAATTGCACGGTTCTTTATATTCAGAAATGATGGTATTGAGTACTAGAAGCAAATGTGACTTCAAAGTCAGTGGCAGAACAGAACATAAGTATCTCCCCACATACAAAACACACCTTGCAAAACAGCTGCCCTAGTCAGAAAAGTCAAAGGGAAGATGAGTCAGCTCCATTGCTTGTGTCCTGTAGGTAAAGTCACTGGTTGATTTATTGGTTCACTGTTTTGAATACAGCTTTGGCCACAAGTTTGGGCAGCTTTGGAGTTTCACTTTTCCAGAAACAACCTGTGTGAGAGAGAGAGACGCGGGGAGAGAGAGACAGAGAAAGAAAGAACGTGCGGTGTGGCCTAAATACATTTCTGGGTCACTATATTCTGGATTAACGCAGTGGATGCAACAATGGGCTCAAACATACCTACTATTATGGGGATAGTGCAGGATCCGGTAATGCTTCCTTCTGGTACACATGGGGCCTCTATGAGTGAGAGCCAATTTTTCTGTCCAGTTCCATCAGTTTATATGATCTTCAGGGAGCCCTGGTGGCACAACAGTTAAGCACTTGGCTGCTAACTGAAAGGTTGGTTGTTCAAACCCACCCAGTGGCTCGACAGGATAAAAGACCTGATGATCTTCTCCTGTAAAGATTCCAACCTAAAAAACTCTGTGGGGCAGCTCTGCTCTGTCATACGGGGTCACTGTGAGTCAAAAATCGTCTGGATGGTACCTAACAACATAGAATCTTCAGTCTATGTGCAAAAATTGAGTGCCTGAACTGTGTCCAATATTGATCTCTGTCCTTTGTCCCTCCTTCTGCCCTTCCTCTGTCTTGCTGCCTGGGCCTGGAAGGATCTTGGACACAGAGTTTCAGGACACACACTGATGACAGGGGAGTGGTGACTTGGGAGACGTCTGGGACCCAGGCAAGTTTGTGTAGCCACCTTCTGACTCTTGAATACTCAGCTCTGAACTTCTTGGATTAAGAGAGAAACACATTTCTATTTGTTAATTTTGTGTTATTCAGGTTTACTTCTTATATACAGCTACACTAAATCCTTGTCAACACGGTTGATCGTGTGTGTTCATCAAGGAAACATGCCAAACAATTGTAGGGGTGGAAATCTAATTGGTATTCTCACAGGGACTTATTTTCCAATGGAGGCACTCACATTCTAATGAAAAATTAAGAAACACACTCATATTGAACAATGATTAAAACAATAACAAAAATAATTGCATGTATAGGCAAGGCTTGAGAGATAAAATTCAAGAAATGAAAAGGCCTATAAATTTTTTTTATGTAGTAATAAGAATAGGAATGGTCATTTTAACATTAAAATTTACAAGCAGTATTTACAGTTGGGCATTAAGCATTTAAACATCCATATCACTAAAAAGCAACAATGCAGAGCTGCAAAAATATGTTGGTAAC
>NW_004443941.1:5338849-5339894 GCF_000243295.1 Trichechus manatus latirostris | reverse complement strand
TCTTTAATGGTTTTCAATCAAATTAAAAGATTTTCGTCATAAAGTTATTGTTTATTTCTTGCCAGATTTATTTCTAGGTATATTTTGGTTGCTAAAATTATATATGGTACATATTTATTGTTAGTGTAAAGAAATAAAACTATTTTTGTATTTTGGTTTTGTGTTACAGACTTGCTAAACTCTCTTCTTAATTTTAATAATTTAGCTGTTGAATTTTTGGTGGGCTCTATGTGGATGGGTCACAAACTCTGACCTGTGTATCAAATCTGAAGCACTCATTGTTTTTGTAAATAATTTTTTAATGGAAAGCAGCCATACTCATTTGTATAAGTATTGGGTATGGCTGTTTTTAGGCACACAGAGCTGAATATTGCAACAGCGACTGCATGGCCTGCAAGTCTAAAATATTTACATTTTTTGCCCTTTACAGAAAAGTGGTTGCTGACTTCTCATGTAAACAATCATAGTTCCAAAAAAAAAAATTTTTTTTTTTCTTTCCAATCCTTGTATCTTTCCATTCTTTTCCTTAATGTATTGGCTAGGCCATCCAGTATAACACTGAGCAAAAGAGTTGATTTTGGGTGATTTTCCCTTGTTCCTATGCCATAAGGAACTGCTTTCACCATTTAACCATCAAGTATGAGTTACTGCAATTATTTAAACTCAAGGTAAATTCCCATTTCTTCCTAGTTTGCTAAGATATTTCGTTACAAATGGATGCTGAATTTTAAATAATGCTTTTCTGCACATATTGAAATGGACATTTATGGTCTATCTCTTTTAATGTGTTCATGTAATGATTTAAGCAATGTTGCAATATAAATCAAATTTGCACTCCTGCTTACAGTTAACTTGATCACATCGTATTATCTATTTTAAAAAAATACATTGATGAATTTGGTTTTCTAATTTTTTGCATATGTTTATGGATGATATTATTCTCTAATTTACATTTCCCATCTCATTTCTTTTTCTTTTTACACTCTGGAAGAGTTTGTTCAAGATTAAAATTATTTCCTCTAAAAATGCTTGTTAAATATTAAAC
>NW_004443941.1:5305405-5337754 GCF_000243295.1 Trichechus manatus latirostris | reverse complement strand
AAGGACCCTAGAAAGTTTAATTATTCTTAGCCTCCAGCTGACTAAAATGTGTGATATGCACATTTATTCCACAAAGCACTGTTTTGAACAATATGTGTTCTTTAGATTTATCTGCATATTTACCATTTATTTGCTTCTCTTGCCTTTTTGATTCTATAACCTTCTATATATCATCTTCCCTTAAGCTTAATGTACATGTTTTAGAATTTTTAGTCCAGACATACTTATGAAAAATTCTCCCAGTATTCATGGCTTTATTTACTTACATATTTTAAAAGAATTTTGATGAATATATAATTAAACTTTAACAGTTACTATCTTTCAACCCATTTAAGATGTCACTCCACTACCCACTGTCTTCCATTATTGCAGTTAAGAAGTCTGTTGTCAATCCTTTATTCGTTTGTTTTCATTATTTGCTTTTTACTATTTTTTTTCTGTGATTTGTGTAGGAATGGATTCTTTTTAATTAAACTAATCTTGACATAAAATCTGTGAACTGATGTATTTAATTTGTTTTGGAAATTTCTTTTGCATTATTTCTTTAAGCATTGTCTCTGCCTCATTTCTGCTCTCCTCACCTTCAATTAAAGACATATGAGATATTGTCACGGTGTCCTCTCTATCTCCTATCCTCTCAATTATACCATTGAATTTGCATTGTGGAGAATGGGAATTCCAGAACACCTAATTGTGCTCATGCAGAACCTGTAAACAGACCCAAGAGGCAGTCATTCTAACAGAACAAGGGGATACTGTGTGGTTTAAAATAGGAAAAGGTGTGTGTCAGGGTTGTACTCTTTTACCATATTTAATCAATCTGTATGCTGAGCAAATAATACGAAAGGCTGAACTCTATGAAGAATTCAATATCAAGATTGGAGGAAGACTCATTAATAACCTGAGATCCACAGATGACACAAGCTTGCTTGCCAGAAGTGAAGACAACTTGAGGCCCTTACTGAGGAAGATCAAAGACCACAGCCTGCAGTATGAATTACACCTTAACATGAAAACAAAAATCCTCACAACTGGACCAATAAGCAACATCACGATAAACGGAGAAAACATGGAAGTTGTCAAGGAATTCATTTTACTTGGATCCACAATCAACGCCCATGGAAGCAGCAGTCAAGAAATCAAAAGACGTATTGCATTGGGCAAATCTGCTGCAAAACACCTCTTGAAAGTGTTGAAAAGCAAAGATGTCACTTTGAGGACTGAAGTTGGCCTGACACAAGCCATGGTATTGCAGTTGCTTCATATGCATGTGAAAGCTGGACAATGAATAAGGAAGACGGAAGAACTGATACCTTTAAATTAAGGTGCTGGCAAAGAATATTGAATATACCATGGACTGCTAGAAGAACGAACAAATCTGTCTTGGAGCAAGTACAGCCAGAATGTTCCTTAGAAGCAAGGATGGCGAGACTTCATCTCACTTACACTGGATGTGTCATCAGGAGGGACCAATCCCTGCAATAAGGACATCATGCTTGGTAAAGTACAGTGTCAGTAAAAAAGAGGAAGATCCTCAACAAGATGGTTTGAGACAGTGGCTGCAACAATAAGCTCAAACCTTCCTACTGTTGTGAGGATGGCACAGGATGGAGCAATGTTTCATTCTGTTATACACAGATTAGCTGTGAGTCAGAACCAACTCAACGGCCCCTAACAACAACAAAGTTATCCAAAAGCTTACTTATACAAAAAATAAATTTTCAGCACAAGACAAATGACTTTGTTTTACTGTAATTTGATGATTTTACTAAGGAAAAAAAATGCTTTTCCAGATGTATGTGCTGATGGATACTGTTACTCTCTAGAAATAGGAATTGCTACAAAAATGAAAATACCTTAATTTTATGCAAAACTCAGCATATTTAGCAGATAAATTTGAACATTTTAGTAAAATAAACCTGAGGTTTTAAAAGGACAAATTCTAATAGTACTTCTTAATTATAGTCTAAAGACTGTAAGGAAAAATCTGGCCATAGATTTAGTAAATTGATGTTAAATATCAGTTTTCTCATTTTTACTTGATGGTGCTCTTAAGAAAAGTATTTTCTTTTTAATTGATTTCATAGAGCAAATCAAATATCACCTTCTGTGTGTAGAACATGAAGTTAAGCTTTAGTGTCTTAACATCATGTTTCAGAAAAAACCCTGGAAGTTTGGAAGAATTTTTTTTTTAATGATTTTTGCCAAAAGTTCCTTGAGAGGAATTTTGGGACTCAAGTGTAGTTCAGTTGCCGAATGTACCTTGGAAAACATATCATTGAAGGATTTAGCATAAAATACATTCCTATTTATCTCCACTAAGTGCACAAGGGTTTTTTGTCATTATCCTCCCTAGACACACACCCTTTTTGTAGTCACGTGAAATAACAAGGCTACTTTTATGACTTCTTCACTCTGAAAACAAAGCAGACCTCAAGACTGACGCAGAAAATGTCCCCGATTTATGTGCCCTTAGAAAAGTTGGACCAAAACATCATTCTCAATACTCGTATTTTTATCACCTGGTGGAAGCTGAAACAAAATAACTTGTGACACGAAAATGGCCATTTCATTGTAAATTTACTATTTTTATTAGTATTTAGTCACAGTATTTAATTCATTTTGAAATTATGTTTAAATTATGTTGTTTTGACATGTTTCAAAAGGGGACATACATTTTAAAACCCTAAAGACTTGGACTAAAATTTTTAGCAATTTTTAACTTGGTGGATTTGAAAAACTCCATACTGTAAGGCAATTTAATGACTTTAAATGATTGTAAAAAAAGAATGAAAATAACCAAATGAAGTATTTAAATCATATTATAACATATAGAACACACACAAAAAAATCCTGAAGCTAGCTAGAAATTATGATTAACAAATAGACCATAAATTAACAAATTAAATATGTAAAAAGCAGTAGCGTTGATAGATAAATCCAAGAACTGAAATTTTGAACGTAATAGTAATATTGATAATATGTAGCCAGTCCAGTGGAGGAAATGAGAAAAAAAATCTAGAACATAAAATTGGAAATGTAGAAATTATTATAGTAGGGGAAGCAATAAAATACATCATAACGGAAAACCGTGTTCAGCTGTTTGCAACTAAATTTAAAATCTCAAGAAAGTGGGTAATGACAAGTAATTACTGACACCTGCGAAAATAATAATTTAAACTGTTGGGATAAAGTAACTCATGTACCAAAATTACAACACAATCTTAATTGTAGGAAAAAAAAAAAAAAAAGACCAGAAACCCCAAAACTAAAAATATAACAGAAATATGAAAAATAGGTGTTTTTTTTTTTATCTAAATTTGAGAGCCCATGGAGATATACTGTGTTTAAAGCCATGTATGTAGCTGTGATTGCCTAGTGAAAAAATGTAGGATAGAGAAGAGATTACAAAAATAAGTCCTGAAAATCCTAGCATTTACAGAGGGTGATAGACTGATTAGCCACCTACAATATTAAGTTTTATGATTACTTTCTGAAATACAGTCATTGTTGTCCCAGTTGTATGATTTTCATCATTAAAGTTCAGATGCTCAAATTCTTGCACTGATGAGAAACATGGTTGGGTGGGTCCTAATCCAATCTGAATGCTGCCTTTATAGAGGAAGAGACTAGATGCAGAGATACGCACAAGAGCAAGACGGCCAGCATCTATAAGGAATGTCAAGAAATGCCTGGGGCTACTAGAGCGGCAGAGATAAGGAAGGCTCATTCCCTAGAGCAGACAGAGAGAGCAAGCTCCTGCTGACACCCTGAATTCAGACTCCTAGCCTCCAGAACTGTGACAATAAATTACTGTTCTTATAAGCCACTCAGTGTGTGGTGTTTTGTTCCAGAAGCCTGAGGAAACTAATAAGAGTATGTAAACATCAGGCATTTGGAGATTCTGTTCAAATCCGCATCCTAGGCTCTAAAATAAACTGTCTGGTAAGAGTCACCTTTATTTCTCAGTTTGAATGTCAGTAGTTAAGAGAATGCTCGTTAGAAGCAAGGATGGCGAGATTAAGTTCCACATACTTTGGATATGTTATCAGAAAGAACCAGTCCCTGGAGGACACTGTACTTGGCAAAGTAGAGCACCAGCGAAAAAGAAGAGGACCCTCAACGAGATGGACTGACACAGTGGCTGCAACAATGGGCTCAAGCATAATAACGACTGTGAGGATGGCGCAGGACAGGGCATTATTTTGTTCTGTTGTACACAGGGTTGCTACGAGTGGGAACCAACTGGATGGCACCTAACAACAACAGTTAAGAGAATGTATGTGTTCAGAGCAGGAAGCTTGTGATTCAGTGATAATCTTTCTAACATGAACCTTTCTTTTCCCTTCCATAGGTTTTATCTTACAGGAGCTAAACTTATATCATAATGTATTTAATATAATATGATATTATATATGGTCTCATTAAACTTGAGCTATGTCCTCTCTCACACAAACACTGGGATTTTGATAATTCAGTAAATATACTGTAATGATACTCCAATTTCAGAATATATTAAAGGAGAAGAGAACAATGTTTGTGGCTTTTATCTGATCAGTGAAATCAATAAAGTTATTGTTTATATAATGAGTCAAATTAAAAATCTAAAGCATTGACAAAATTCAGTGGTTTATTATATTTGCCCCTATGGAGTTTAGATACCATAGATTCTTATATTTTAGTATGTAGCAGTTTGCAGCAGTGATTAGTAATGGAAATTATTCAATTTAAGTATCACTGTATGGTAATTAAGATCACAGGACCAAAGCTCATTTTTAATATGCCTAACCAGCAGAAACATTAGAATGATAAACCCTTTAAAAGTTCTTATCACTCATTACAGTACCATTGTGACTTGGAAATGTCAAAGGCAATGATGTCAAGGAATTCCAGTTGTTAACATAACCACATTCATAACAGGTAGTAGAGATAAATTTCACACATGGACTCAGTTTTTTTCAGTAATTTTACAGGCAAAAAAAATGACTCCATGTTGTCTGCAACGTGGTTTGCACTGAAACCAAACAAAAAGTACCAAGTACCAGTCTTTCATTTTCCCAACACTTACTCTTTTATTCAATAAATATTCGATGCCTCCTCAGCCAGGCCCTGTACTAGATACCAGTGCTGAGACTCTAATTCTACGTATAAGACCCAACCATTAACCTTTGTAAGGCTAATAGGAAGATAAACGTTGTTATTATTGTTAGGTGCTGTTGAGTCGGTTCTGACTCATAGCAACCTGTGTACAATAGAACAAAACACTGCCTGGAACTGTGCCACCCTCACAATTGTTGCTATCGCTGAGCCCATTGTTGCAGCCACGTGTCAATCCATCTTGTTGAGGGTCTTCCTCTTTTTTTGCTGACTCTCTACTTTACCAAGCATGATGTCCTTCTCCAGGGACTGGTCCCTCCTGATAACATGTCCAAAGTACATGAGATGAATTCTCACCATCCTCACTGTCAATGAGCACTCTGGCTGTACTTCTTCAAGACAGACTTCTCTGTTCTTCTGGCAGTGATAGCAATGGAGTTAGGTCTCTATCTGAAACTTCAGATTCCTAGAGCTATACTTTTTTTTGTTTCCTTAATCTGAAACTTCAGATTCCTAGAGCTATACTTTTTTTTGTTTCCTTAATATGATAGTTTTAAAATAATTTTCTTCAAGATCACTTTAGAATAGCTATTTTGTAAACAAATGTTGAGTGTTCCGTCCATTGTGAGATATATTACACACATATATACACATACTTTTAATTTGGCTTTATTTTGCTCTACATTTCCAAAATCAGTTCCCAATTTACATACAAATGTTTCCATACACACATTTACTTATATGAAGCTGCCTTTTCAATAGGATTTGAGTTTCTACCAATGTCTTATCTTTTTCTTTCATCACATTAGGAAACCATGACAAATGTAACACAATTTAGAGAACTATAAAAAAACTACAACAGTAAAATAAAAAATAATATGGTCATAATTATAGATCAGGAATAATCTTACAGCACCAAATTTTGATGCTAATTACTCTAATATCTAGCACAACTTTATTCTTGAAACAACACAGAAAAAACAGTATTTTTCATTAAATTGATATTAAAACAAAACCATCAAAATAAAAGAATACCATGAATAAAATATACTCCAAACTTGTCAGATAACCATAAAGAAATATTATTGCTAACTCCATGAAGAATACTATAATTACAGGCTTTATACTTTAGCTAGAACTAATATTTAATGGCATACAGAAAGCTGTAAATTACTTTTGTACTTAAGCTCTCTCCAGGTGTCATTATATTGTACTGTAGACCAGCTTTTGTCACTAAAAATCTATCATGGTTAGAAAATGTCCACAATCTGCCATTGTAGATTAAAATGTTTAAAAATATCTGCTCATGTTAGGAGCAGGGGTCTGGGGACCATGATTTCAGGGGACATCTACTAGGTCAATTGGTATAACCGAGTTTATTAAGAAAATGTTCTGCATCCCACTTTGGTGAGTGGCATCTTGAGTCTTAAAAGCTAGTAAGCAGCCATCTAAGATACATCAGTTGGTCCCAACCCACCTGGAACAAAGGAGAATGAAGAACACCAAACACACAAGGAAAATATTAGCCCAAGAGACAGAAAGGGCCACATAAACCAGAGACTCCATTAGCCTGAGACCAGAAGAACTAGATGGTGCCCGACTACCACTAATGACTGCCCTGACAGGGAACACAACAGAGAGTCTCTGATGGGGCAGGAGAAAAGTGGGGTGCAGAACTCAAATTCTAGTAAAAAGACCACACTTAATGGTCTGATCAAGACTGGAGGGATCCTGGAAGACATGGCCTCCAGACTCTCTGTAAGCCCAGAATTGAAACCATTCCCAAATTCAACTATTCAGACAAAGATTAGACTGGACTATGGGACATAAACTGATACTCGTGAAGACAGTTACTTCTTAGCTCAAGTAGATACATGAGACTAAATGGGCAGTTCCTGGCCAGAGGCGAGATGAGAAGGCAAAAAGGGATAGGAGCTGGTTGAACAGACACGGGAAATCTGGGGTGGAAAGGAGGAGTGTGCTGTCACATTACAGGGAGAGCAGCTAGGGTCACATAGCAATGTGGGTATAAATTTTTGTATGAGAAACTGACTTGAACTGTAAACTTTCACTTAAAGCACAATTAAAAAAAAAAATCCACTCATTGAAAATAATTTTATTCATTTATGTATTCTCCTTAAAAAAATCAGTAAATAGACTTCATGTAAAGATCAGTCTAAAATTTCCTGCTGTCTCCTTGACTTGAGATTAATTAATACTGATTAGATTTGACTTTACGAGTGAGTTATATGTTAGATTCTTCCAGGAGGTGAGATGTGGAGAAATTGGTATAATCCACAAAGGAAACTTTAAAAATGCCCAGGAAGAAATCTAAAATATCTCCCTACAATATGAGTTTTTGTTTGTTTGTTTTTTTTTTAAATAAGATTTCAATTTTTTTAAGACTTGTAATTATGCTTTAAGAGTCTCTTAGGGGATAGTCAGCAAGCAAGGACTTAGTTCAGCTATCTACTCAGAGAAGGAGTGGTGAGAGGTGGGCAGTGGGAGTGAAAGGTTGAGGCTGAGGGAAAGCTATTAGAATGAGATGGTTAGAAAATAACATTTTGATTAATCTTCATGGAAACGGAGGTTATAAACATAGGCTTCCATGACTATTTTTTTTTCCCAATTCTACAGCAAAAATTTTTCCAAAAAGTACTATCTTCTATGCATTTTTTTTTTTTTTGCAATGACATTAATTTATTGGGTACTTAATTTCCCTTGAGGTTTTAACTGGGTGATATAGAATAACACAATTAAAGTGTTCTTAACTATTTTTTAACATTTTGTTTTTTGGTGAAAAGAGATCATCTAATACGTATTTTAGTGTTAAAGACTGTTTTACTTCTTTACCTTTTAACATTTCCACATGACATGTTGTCTCCAAAGTTCAGAAACATTCATTTATTCAGGGAAGGAGAGGCTAGGGTATAAACTATAACTAGAATATAAAGCCGTAGGCCAGTAAGAATCATTCAAATCCGTTGCCATCCAGTTGATTCTGACTCATAGCGACCCTACAGGACAGAGTAGAACTGCCTCTTAGGGTTTTCATGAAGCAGCTGGTGGATTCAAACTGCTGACCTTTTGGTTAGCAGTCAAGCTCTTAACCACTTTGCCACCAGGGCTCCATTTTCATAGATGATTAATTCTTCTCTTTTAAATAAAATGATCTCCAAATTTGACTATAAACAAATTCAGTCTTTGCAATTTTAGTCTTTAACAAAAACCTACTATTTCTTCAACTTAAAATAAGATCTGTTGCTACAAAAGTAAGACAGTATACTACAAAATCATAAGTTAAAAAAACAAAGTATGACTTTCATATTATGGTAAAATTTCCTAAAGGGATTCCCTTAAATGGCAGGATCACTTGGAAAATTAAAACCATAAAATACGTTTATTCAGTCCATCTGCTGGTTTCCTAGGAATTGTGGGTTTAAATTTGTTATGGAAAATATTTTAAAATAATTGCCAAAATGTATTCAAGAGTCCCAGAGTTTCTCTGCTGTGCCTCAGGGGTCAGGAGGAGGAAAAAGCAAGAAACTTCCTCATTTGTATTCAATCACAGTAGCTCTAAATTTATTTGCCTTAAAAACTGGGGAACCACATAAAATTTCCTGGGATTAGTTTGTTTAAAATGTTTGACAACGACTGACTGACCTAGGCCAAGTTCTTATTTTAGAGTACTGAGAGTAGAGCTAGACGGATTTACGTTCCAGCTCCAACATTTACTAGATGTGTGACCTTGGACTCAACCACTTTGTATCTCAATTTTCTCACCTATAAAGTGAAAAGTAAAACCAAAAACCAAACCCATTGCCACTGAGTCAATTCTGACACACAGTGACCCTACAGGGCAGAGTAGAACTGCCCCATAGGGTTTCCAGGGAGCATCTGGGGAATTCGAACTGTTGACCTTTTGGTGAGCGGCCAAGCTCTTAACCATTGTGCAAAGTAGTAGTAGATAAATCACAGGCCTTTTGTGAGTATTAAATGAGTTAGTATGAGTAATGTATATTGCCTGGCTCACAGTAAAAACTCAGTAAATGTTGATGATGTTGTTGGCAGTGGTACTATTGAGGAGAAGACTGATTCTCAGGTTAAGTAACATCTGCCAGGTCACAACTAAAATTTGTGGTTGCTCCTGGATGTTTTAGTTTTCTGGGTCCGCCATAAGAAAATACCACAAAGTGGGTGACTTCAAAGAACAGAAATTTATTGTCTCACTGTTCTGGAGGCTAGAAGTTTGAATTCAGGGCATTAATAAGGTCATGGAGCCCTGGTGGTGCAGTGGTTTAAGAACTCGGCTGCTAAGCAAAAGGTCAGCAGTTCGACTCCACCAGCCGCTCCTGGGAAACCCTATGGGCAGTTCTACTCTGTCCTATAGGGTTGCCATAGAGTTGCTATGGAATCGACTGGACGTAATAGGTTTTTAACAGGGTCATGCTGCTCAAGAGTCAGCTCTAGGGGAAGATCCTTCCTAATCTCCTCCAACTTCTGGTAGCCTCGGGGAATTCTTGGTATTCCCAGGCTTTCAGGTACATCTTCACGTAGTGTCTCCTTCTGTGCCCTGCTGTCTTCATGTCTGTTCTCTCCTTTTATAAAACACCACTCAGAAGGGATTAGGACCCACCTTCCACCTGGCATGACCTTGCTAATTTAACTGATAACAGCATCAAAGAGAGAACCTAATTCCAAATAAGGTCACATTCACCAGTACAGGGTTTAGGGCTTTAACGTATCTTTTTGGGGGGACCCAATTCAATCCATAACACTGGGCTATTCTGCTCTATGCTGCCAGGAAACTCAGAGGTATAGTAGATGCTTGATGGACTATGATATATATCATGGATGCTTCATTTTTTTGTTCTTTTTTCCCCATGGAAGAATGTGTTTCATTTTTTTAGCATTGCAAAGATTTAAGTTTGGAGGAGTAGGAAGGGAGAGAATTATGGAAAAGATTCTATAGACACAAGTTCCTGTGGTGTGATGGATCGCTTTTGTGTGGCCTTTCTGGCTGTGGTCTTGTAACTGGGTGAGACCGTGCTAATATGGTATATGGAACCCTAGTAACGGGATTGGTCAGTTCCGCCATACCGATAGGCTTCAAAATGCCAATTCCAGAGCACAGAGAGGATCTCACCACAACCAAGGAAGAACAGTCAGACACAGAGCATGTCCTTTGGATCCAGGATCCCTGAGCTGAGAAGCTCCTGGAACCAGGAGACTGAGAGAGAGAGAGAGAAAGGGAGGGAGAGAGAGAAAGAGAAAGGGAGGGAGAGAGAGAGAGAATTCTGTAATAGTATTATAAAAATAATGACTGGGGGGAAATGACGTCATAACAATGTATTAAAATACCGGCCAGTTATTATAATCAAGGGCTATATAACCCAATCACTTTGATTTGATGCATGCTCATTACAATCTCAGAACATGTTTTGGGAATTGCTTGACCTAAAGTGTTCAAGAATTTTCTATTAGGTTAAAAAACATGTGAACTTCTTTAAACAGAGAGATGCTTGGTCTACTTGTGCCAATGAAAAAATAAGGCCTTCAAACCTGCACATTCCCTCACGTAAGAGGCTTTCAAATTAATGTGGGACCGTTTTATGTGAGACTCCAATTCAGTAAGAAAGCGTGGCTGTTGAGCAAGACCCGTGACTCAGCACTGGTACAGACAGAAAAATCTTATCGCAGTGAGATCTTCTCAGTTTAAATACGGAGAGATGTAGTTTGGAGATACCTCAGGGGACTGGCACTGAAATGTGTTTCTTGGCTGTTTAAACATAAATTGAGGGGAGCGTAAGAAAGTGTGGTATGGTGCCTGCATTTAAATTGAATAAAGAAATATGGAGCTCACTGAAAGGATTAAACAGGCAAATATAAGTTTAAATTAAAACATATCTACAAAGTAAAGAGAGGCACTTGAAATGTTTTGTTATGACCTTCTGCTAGGACTCCCAGAATTGAATGCTGTAGATTTCTAGCAACACACTTCCTTATTTCCTTTAGTGCAAAAATTCAGCCTGAAGACTGAAGAAGCAAGAGCAAGACAAACTAATTAAAAAACTCATAATAACAACTTTACATCTAAACGTGTTAAAACCTCCAAAGAGGTTAATTAAAATTTTGATTAGACAAATTGTCACCGTCCTTCTTTGCAAATGTGTTCCTTCATTTATTTTTTCACCAAACAACAAGGGCAGAACTTACTGCTATAACTACAGTAATTTTTAATGAACATCACAAAACAATCTGTTGTACACGTAGTTTTTAAAGTGTGCAATCTTAGAACTTAATCTCTTTCAAAACAGCCCGTGGGTTCTTAAAATCAGGGACCATGTTAAAATTATCAACAATATATCTTTACTATTTGATCTAATAGGATTGTCAATCCTCAAAGTAGAATACTAACAACTTTAGACATGTCAAATTTACTTAAGAAATTAACTACCTCGATGAAATATCTTATACTTATTATTAACTGGGGTGTCAAATTAAATATAATATGTGAAAGTATATCTGCAGGGAAATCTTATTGACATGTATGCATTGCAACTGGTATAAGAAAATACTCAACACAGTTTACAAAAATAATATAAAAAACAAACAAGCAAAATGAGGCTATAATGATAGACTATCCTACTCCATTAGACATCTCTTGGACCCACTTGGACAATAATCACAAAGGAAATAATATGCTATGAATTCAGGCATACGTATAAGATGTGAAAACAATCCAGACCTATGATGCTACTCTATAACTCTAACAAGTTTGGATTATACTACTCTTTGCCAAATAATCTCACATCTGGAGTGTTCTGTGGATTATGGAAAAGTAACCAAAACTATTTCTTGCAGAAAGAAGTTCCAAATGAATTTCACACATATGAAAAGAAATCCAACAAAATACTTACAATTATCAGAGTTTACAAAAGCTATAATTACTTTTTTCCCCCAAATCCTCAAGAAAATAAGCTGGGCAAATAAATAATTTATTTTTATTTTAATACTTTGGGTTTTTTTGAATCGAAACTAGTCAATTGCTTGGTCTCTACCTAGGAAGTAAAAAGTTAAAAGTTCAGAAATTGTCTCTTAAATTTGTAAACAGGCAACAGGGTAATTTATTTGAAAATATAACCCATACAGTTGCTTTGATTTGTGAAAGTATTTATGGATTACCTATAAAAACAAATCTATTGTTGTTGAGTTGATTCTGACTCATAGCAACCCTATAACCAAAAAAAAAAAAAACCCACCACCACCACCACCCAAACCTGTTGCCGTCAAGTCTATTCCAGCTCACTATGAGTGATCCTATAGGGCAGAGTGTAACTGCCCCGTAGGATATCGAAGTCTACAATTCTCACAGAAGCAGAGTGTCACATCTTTCTCCCGTGGAATGTCTGGTGGGTTCAAACCGCCAACTTTTCAGTTAGCAGCCAAGTGCTTGACCACTGTACCACCAGAGCTCCTTTTATGGATTACCTATAAGAAAATTCAAATGAAGACACATATGAATTAGCAATTGGGTACCACTGGTAATCCTTAAGATTATTAATAAAATTTACAGATTCAAACATTTAAAACAACACTTGTCCTTTGTTCTAGAATTTCTTATGAGTTGGAATCTATTCAATGGCAATGGGTTTGGTTTCTTGGTTTAGCTAGTAGCTAAAGTTCTGAGATAACATAAAGGTTCAGATTGTCAAATTAGACTCATATGAAACAGAGACCTAACTTGATATGAAGCTTTGATAATAATTTCAAGAATACAAGCAGTCATGGGGCACAGATGAAGCAGGGAGAGGTTTGGAGCCCCTGTGAGTGGCTCTCCAGATTCTTCTTCTCACATTGGAGGCAGAGAATAGTACACGAAGTCTCTAACCTGAGATGTGTGGGCCAATCCACATAGCAGGAAATATTTTAAGTTATGAAATATTGTGCCTCAGGAAGCTGTGTAACTCATGTGATACTCTCCAGGGAGCCACACCACATAACTCCATCGATTGTAGGTTGTTTATTCTAAGAAAAGCAAGGACATCTTGCTAGAAACATTTCATAAGTAAGGACTCTCCTAAGGTATATTATTAGTCTACTTAGCAATAACTCAGATATCAGCATGCTTACAAGGCAATTAAATTGGATCAACTCCTTTTTTTTTTTTTTTCTCTGACAGCACCCACCAATAATCAGGGGATAAATGAATCATAGTCCAGCTGCTTTAATTCCTTTCTCCCAAGCTCTTATGCAGTATGTTCTTGTTTGTGGTTAGAAGCCACTGAGTCAACTCCAACTCATGGCGACCCATGTACAACTAGATCAAACCATTGTGATCTACAGGGTCTTCACTGGCTGATTTTCAGAAGTGGATCGCCATGCTTTTCTTCCTTGTCTGTCTTAGCCTGGAAACTCTGCAGAAACCTGTTCAGCAACATAGTCACATGCAAGCCTCCACTGACAGATGGACAGTAGCTTTGTATGAGGTACATGGGCCGAAAATCAAACTCGGTCTCCTGAGTGGAAGGGGAGAGTTCTACCACGGAACCATCACTGCCCTCTTTGTGCAATATAGGACACACTAAAATAATTTTGGAATTTTTATTGAAGATGTTATGTTGTTGTGGTGGTTGTTTTTTAAGATAGATAATTTTATATTCATTGCATAAATTGCTGTATTTGGGTTCTCACCACTCTTTCCAAATGTAGATGGAGAAAAATCACTACACAAAAGGAGATGTGGTATTACTTGCTGAGTTTAATAGATTTTAGCACACAGAAATGCCACCTTTACATTTTCAATGAAAATCACATTTTTAACGTGTAAACAAATGTCTAACAGTTTTTAACCAGAGAATTAGGCAGCAACTATGTAACAACTCTATGTTCTCAACTATATTCTTTGCTTATTAGGCAAAGAAAAATTAGAATAAAAAATGAAGTATGAAAGGTATGTCCCAAATACACTTCATATTTTTATCAATTTGCCCATTCCAACTCAATTAAAATTACAGTGTACTCACTAGCATGAAATGGAGGAAAAATAGTTCTTGAAAACATGTTTTTGTTGAGATATTTCCATTCTATTCATATTTTATGCATAATTAAAGGACTCTGTACACTAAGGGGAGCCCTGGTGGCGCAGTGGTTGAGAGCTCAGCTGCTAACCAAAAGGTTGGCAGTTTGAATCTACCAGCCACTCCTTGGAAACCCTATGGGGCAGTTCTACTCTGTCCTGTAGGGTTGCTGGAAACCCTGGTGGTGTAGTGGTTAAGAGCTATGGCTGGTAACCAAAAGTTTGGCAGTTCAAATCCACCAGAAATTCCTTGGAAACCCTATGGGGCAGTTCTACTCTGTCCTATAGGGTCACTATGAGTTGGAATCAACTGATGGCAATAGGTTTGGTTTTTTGGTTTGGTACGCTAAGAGTTCTTTAAAATGATCCTTTAATTTTCGGCTTTATTTTTTATCAGGTTGTTGGAAAAATACTTCCAGGCACACAAACTGGATTAACAAAATAAAAGCAGAAATTTTCCATGGTCTCTCTTATCCTCTTTGAGATGCCTTTTCATCTAAAACCATTCCTATATCGGCCATTTGTGTGATTTTAACTGTGACTATTTTCTTATATCTATAAATGCTCCCTTATCAAATTGTGCAGATAACCCTCTTCACTCTTTCTGCTTGATAAGTACTGGAATCTTATTCTGTTTTCTGTTGTCTTAGGCTGGGTTCTCTAGAGAAGCAAAATCAGTATAGCATACAAATATATATATAGAGATTTACATCAAGAAAATGGTTCAAACAATTGTAGAAGCTGTAATGTCCCAAGTGTGTGGGTCAGGAAAGAGGTTTCTCCTGATTCTTATAGCCACAGGGGTGGGTGAACCCAAGATTGGCAGACCAGAGAGCAGGGCTGTTGCTCACAGGCTGTGAAGATCGATGAATCCCAAGATTAGCAGGCAAGACCACAGGTAAGCTGCTAGCTTAAGTTCCAAAAACTTGAGGTCAGACAAATAGGAGCCAGCTGCAGGATCCAGAACAAGCAAAAGCCCCAGCAAGGACAGAAGGAAGAGCTAGGTGGCGGAGGCTGGAGACGTGAAGGCTGGGGGGGCAGTAAGCTGCCACAGGGCCTGCCCCTGCCTGTATTGACTCACAGAAGATCCCATCTTGGGGGTGATCATATATCACATCTGAACAGGGAAGTGATTACATTATATGACTGCCAAAACACTGACAATCCTGGCCCAGCCTAGTTGACACACAATCTCAACCATCACATCTATGTACTATATTTTTATGCAAATAATGCATGCCTTCTACTTTTGTTTGCCAGCCACTCCTGTCTTAGGTTGGGCTCTCTAGAGATGCAAAACCAGTGAAGTGTGTATATATATATATACATACATATATAGAGAGAGACAGAGAGAGAAAAAGATTTATCTCGAGGAAACTGCTCATGTGGTTGTAGAGGTGGGCAAGTCCCAAGTTCATGGGTCAGGTGTCAGGCTAGGGGCTTCTCCTGACTTACATAACTGCAGGAGCTGATGAATCCAAGATTGGCAGGCAGTATGGCAGGCTGCTGGCTCAAGTCCCAAGAATCAGAGGTCAAATGATGATGAGCTGAATGCAGGATCCAGAGGGAGCAAAAGCCAGTGAGCTTTGACACAACATCCATATAAACTGGACACAGGCCACACCCCTGAGGAAACTCTCCTTACAACTGATTGGCTGATCACATCAGATCACCTCAGGGAGTTGATTACATTATGTCACGAAATGGAGGATAACTACATCATTCTATCACTGCCAAATTACATCATTCTATAACGGCCAAAATACATCACTACATAACTGCCAAACCACTGAGAATCATGGCCCAGCCAAGCTGACACACGACCTTAACCATCACAACTCCGTCCCCTCACGAGGTATTTTCCCAAGTGCCACTATTCCAATTTTGTTTTACAGGTTGCTGTAAAAAAAAAAAAAAAAAAAAAAATTAGCACAGAAAATACCTCCTAGGGAGAGAGAGCGGTTGGTAAACAAACGTAGAAGGCGTGCATTATTTGTGCAAAAATGCAGTACTTTGTTCTTTTCAAGGAAGATTTTGCAGTGTTTCGGTCTTTTTGTTCAAGTGATAAGTAACTTCTACTTTCTCTCTAGGAATCTTTCTATTGAGACATTGTGTCTTTCTAAATCTCTAAAATCAACATACTTCACTTTACCTCCAAACACTGGCAGTAGAAATGACTATGTGATTTTCTTCAGAATTCGGCCCTGTGATTAAGTAGGCCCATCAAAGTGCCTCAAGCAACCAGAAGGAATATAGACATGAGGCAACATCGTCTGAAACAAGTTAGCATTGAAGGTTTTTTTTTTTTGACCAAAAAAGAATATGGATGGAAATTACGTTGAAGATAATGTAATCAAATTTTCTAATCTAGTGAGAAAAAACCTAGAGGTTCAGAAAGACTTCATAGACTGGTCAACACCACAGTGCTCCAGAGTCTCAGCCTGAAACTGCTGTTACGCATTGTCAAAGCGTTTAGTACACAGTCACCATGGTAGAGACACAGCCTCTAATTGCCGTCACTGTCCAAATAAATGTGGACATTCTGAGGGAGACTCGGCATTTTAAGTGATCTTTAATTAGCTGCCTCTGGAGATCCAAGTTAGTTTCATATGTCAACATTCCCCAGTCAAGACGCCAGTATCAGAGAAATAAAGAAACGCCTTCATAACATAGGACAGTGAACAACGAAAGTAACAGTGACAGCTTCAAGAAAGTATCTGCGTACAGAGAAGCAACAGCAGGGCAAACATTGAGCAGGATGTTGTTTTCTACTGTGCATTTCTAGCAATTACTTTTCGGAGCGGTATTTTGTCTTTTCTTCCTTAAAAGGGAGGGGAAAATTCTGAATGGCTCAGAAAGGTTTATGCCATAGTGCAGTTATTGTTGAAGAACTTATTTCTCATTACCAATGAAGAGTAATTCTACATCATTATCAATCCAGTGCACAGATATATGACTACATCAGAGGAACTCAGACTTTTATTGAATTCAAACATCTGGGCCCTTTGAATGCTAAGGAAAAGAAGAGTTCTATATACCAGACAACAGTGACGGTAGAAGAAATAATTCATTATAGTCACATTGCATTTTTCCTGTTTCTACTTCTTTTAGGAACACAGTACAAGAGTGAATTTAGTTTAAAAATAACATTTTCAGTAAATCACAGGTGCAAAAATGTTGCAAAATAAACAAATATGCAAAGGTAGAATAGCTACAGAAGCCCTTGTCAACTATAAATTTGGAGTTCATACTGTTTGTCTCATTGAAAAAATAGCTATTTACTAATTTGGGAAGTATAAAAATCTCTTGAAAGCACACATAACTATACTCTATATAAAGCAGAACAAATAACCAGTCGATCTTTTTAACCTCCACTTATAGTTTGGAGTCCCTGGGTGGTGCAAACAGTTAAGTGCTCAGCTATTAACCAGAAGGTTGGCGGTTCTAATGCCACCCAGAGGCACCTTGGAAGAAAGGTCTGGCAATCTACCTCTGAAAATTCACAGCCATTGAAAAGCCTATGCAGCACAGTTCTACTCTGACACACTGCGGTCGCCATGAATCACGACTGGATGGATGGCACCTGGTTGGATTTGAGGCGGTGGGTGGTTATAGATGGTAGAGCCATTTTGTATCTTAGTATTTCTCCCAGATCATAAAATACATAGAAATTGAGTGTTATAAAATTTTTATCCAGAAGACATAGTTCTTTCAAGACCAATAATTTACATTGTTTCCTTAAAAAAAAAAAAAAAATCCCTTCTCTGAAATTATTTTTCTGAATGAAAAATGTTTAAGGTCATACAAACTTTATAATAGGTAATCAGCATCCCTATTTATTTGCATGATATCATCTTTGGAGTGTATTTAATAGATGTGATAAAACTCATTGCCATTGAGTCAATCTGACCCTGTATGGCAGAGTAAAACTGTCCTATAGGGTTTTCAAGGAGCGGCTGGTGGATTCGAACTGCCAACCTTTTGGTTAGCAGCCTGAGCTCTTAACCGCTGTGCTACCAGGGCCCCAAACAGATGTAATAAGTTATACACGTACATGGATAAAGCCCATTGCCCTCAAGCCAATTCTGACTCATAGAGACCCTATAGGACAGAGTAGAACTGCCACAGAGAGTTTCCAAGGTTGCGATCTTTACCAAAGCAGACTGCCACATCTTTCTCCCACAGAGTGGAACGGCTAGTGGGTTTGAACCACCCACCTTTCAGTCAGCAGTCTAACACTTAACCGCTGTGCCATTGGGGCTCCTCATACACATGTATAGAACACTCTGTATGCTATTATTTCTTTCTCTCTACAGGACGGATTCATTTCCCCCTTTACAGCTAGTGTGTTTTTATAAACTGTAAAAAACGCTGTATAAAAAGAATTTTGAGAGCCTGAGCGTGGTTCCCATAGCTATATGTCTACAGAAAACATTATACTGGAGTGGATTTACCATACTGCAGAATAATTTAGGCGTTTTTTTAAAAAAAATCATGCACAAAATTTATTGACTTGAATTACCAAGAAGTACATTGTTAAGATTTAACAGGACCCATTTTATTGAGTACTTGGACTGGGTCCCTTTTGGTAAGTTAAAATCTATCTTTTTTTCCTATCTTTTTTTTTTTTCTTTCTTTTTCCTTTTTCTTTTGCTTTGTGTGGGGGAGTTAAATTTTAGAATGTCAGCAAAAGTCAGACATTAAACACTTGGTTCCTAGAATTGATCTTACGAATGTCTGATGACTGTATGGTGTAGTAGTTAAGAGCTTGGCTGCTAACCAAACAGTCAGCAGTTTGCATCCACCAGCTGCTCCTTGGAAACCCTATGGGGCAGTTCTCCTCTGTCCTGTAGGTTCGCTACGAGTCAGAATCGACTTGACGGCAACGAGCTTAGTTTTTTCTGTTTTTTTATTATAGACCTGGTTTGTTTATTGTTGTTGTTAGGTGCTGTCAAGTTGGTTCCAATTCATATGTACAACAGAACGAAACACTGCCCAGTCCTGTGCCATCCTCACAATTGTTGCCTATTAAAGAACCATTAACAGTTGTTTATGAAAAAGCTTGCCTCCAATCTCTTCTCTTTCACCTGTATCTCCAGAGATACGCATATACGGCTGAAGAAAAAGAAGAGAACATTTAAATTAGTGCAGAAACAATGGTGCCTCGCTGTTACCAGTGCCTCAGGAGGAGAGACACTGTCTGGTTCTCTAGGCCAAGTTAAGGAAAGAGAAAGAATAAAAACTCATTATTACAACTTTATTTTGTCGTCTATGGCAAGAAGTCAAACTTGGAAAAAGCAATTCTTAGCTAGGTCAAGGGTTTCTCAAAAGGCAAGTGGGATGGAAAGGAGAGCCACCTTTGGCTGGATACTGCAATGTCCTGATAACACTACTTGGCCTTCAGGGATTGCAGTAATCAAGGGCATTGAGAAAAAGAGAAGCCATCCTAATGCACAATTAAGAAGTATGCATTTGAATCTGGGGAAGAGAGAATCCGGAAGGCAGGATCCGAGAGCTAGAGAGGCTGGGCATCGCAGGAAGGAAGAGATGTGAGAACGCTGACTGGCAGGAGAGAAGGAGAGAGAGAAAAGTCTCAGGCAGCCATTCTTAAATCTGGTTCCCAAACCTGGCTATCTATTAGCATCACTCCGGAGACTTGACAGTAACACCTATGCCCGAGTTCTACATCAGACTAATTAACTTATGATTGCTGGTGTGAGTCCCTGGAATCGGTTTTAAAAAGTCTACTGAAATGATTTCAATGTTCAGGTAAAACTAAAACCAGCTCTGAGATCACTGGCCTAAAGTGATATCACAATGTTTCAGGGGATAGAAAGGACACCTTTGTCGTCGGTAAATATGATGTTGCTTATCAGTGCATTTTAATTGATTTTTTTGAACATCAAGATGGATGAGGGTATATCTGACTAAACATAACCAACGTTTATATAATTTGTTGACTTTGGGGCCCTACTATACCAGTTGTATTTTGTTGAAGGACAAAGTGCTTGATGACATGTTGCAAGTATCACGTATTTGAATGAACTCCAAAATTGTCCTCATGCCTATAATCTGTGTTGTTGCTGTTGTTAGGCGCTGCTGAGGTGGTTCCAACTCATAGTGACCCCGTGTACAACAGAATGAAACATTGCCTGGTCCTGCGCCATCCTCACAATCGTTGCTATGCTTGAGCCCATTGTTGGAGCCACTATGTCAATCCATCTCATTGAGGGTCTTCCTCTCTTTCACTCACCCTCTACTTTACCAAGCATATAATCCATGAGATCTTGTAAAATAGTCAATTCAGGAAATAATGTAATTTCTGCCATTGAATAATTCAGAGCTTCCTTATGAGTGTGCCAAGTAGGGATTGCAGGTGTGCTGCAAGACATTGGTCTTCTCAGCCCCTTCAGGAACGGGGAGAGCAGGGGCGTCTGGAGATGTTTGGTCTGCTATCTGTGTCTGTAAACAACTTAATCTAATTCTCCTTCATGGACAGGCTGATCAGAGAGGTCTGAAAACAGAACACATCACCCACAGGTGGCAAGCTATATGCCTGCACTTGCTACCCTCCCGTGTAGTTAGCAAAGCCAAGGATGGCTCTCCCATCTGAACATCGATCTCAGCTGTGGCTACATGGGTCCAGCTGCCCAGTGTGTACAACAGGCCTGAGGAGATGCTGGTGTGATCAAGGTGTGCAAGAAGCACGGTATGCAGACTAAGGTAAGGCTGATGAAGGTGAGGAGGTGCAGTGAGGCAGGGCAAGGGTTCTTGGCAGCAGCCAACTTCAGTCTCACTTCACACATATCAAATATATATATGAAGAAAACATATTATTTTTATTTTCATTAGGTTCATATCACCACCACTACCAGTTGCCATTGAGCCTACTGCAACTCATGGTGACCCTATAAGTGTCAGTAAAACTATGCTCTGCAGGGTTTTCAGCAGCTGATTTTTCAGGAGTAGATAGCCATATCTGTCTTCCAAGGCACCTTTGGGTGGCCTTGAACATCCAGCCTTTTGGTTAACAGCCAGAGTTTATAGAGAGGTCCCCAAATTCCCTGCAGTCTACATCATGGTGTGACAGGAATATCATTTTCTGTGTGTCATTTCATTTAAAAAAATGATAGCAACTAATATAGTTTAATTTTGAATTAATTAGAAGTACTATAAGCAACACAAATTATCACATGATCAAAGTGACTAGGTTATTGTATTCCTTGACTATAATCTCATCGGGTATTGTCTTAGTTATCTAGTGCTGCTATAACAGAAATACCACAAGTGGGTGGCTTTAACAAAGAGAAATTTATTCTCTCAAAGTCTAGGAGGCAAAAAGTCCGAATTCAGGGTGCCAGCTCCAGGGGAAGGCTTTCTCTCTCTGTCAGCTCTGGGGGAAGGTCTTTGTCATCAATCTTCCCCTCGTCTAGGAGCTTCTCAACGCAGGGACCCCCGGTCCAAAGGACGTGCTCTGCCCCTCTCTCTCTGCTGGCTTCTCTCTCCTTTTACCTCATGTAAGATAAAATGTGATGCAGGCCACACGCCAGGGAAATTCCCCTTACATTGAATCAGGGCTGTGACCTGAGTAAGGGTGTTACATCCCACCTCTAATCCTCTTTAGCATTACCTAACCTTACCTCATTAACCACAGGCAGAGATCAGGATTTATAACATATAGGAAAATTACATCAAATCACAAAATGGAGGACAACCATACTATACTGGGAATCATGGCCTAGCCAAGTTGACACATATTTTGGGGGGACACAATTCAATAATAGGTATATTTCCAACTTACTTCATCTTTTGTCTTCTCTGACATCACCACCCAGGCTTCTCCCCTTTGATTTTCAGAGGATCCCTGGACTCAGCATCACCCAGATCCTTGGTTCTAATGGAGATCTAGTTTAAGAGAAGTTTATCAAATTCATCTAGGGAGACAAAACTAACTATTGTATGACTAGTGACATAATTTTTGGAGAATGTTCTGGAGTAATTAGATATTTGAGGGCAAATAAGTAATCAGCCAGAGGTAAGATAATACTTGCAGTGCCTTTTGTAAATCCATTTATTCTCAATGTCAGATAAGCTTACTACAAGAAAATTTCTACACCAACTCTGAGTAAACAAATGATACATGTTTGTCTCAGTAGAGTTTTATGATAGTATAAGAGAACTCCATCCACCTCACTATTCAATTCAACTCAATTCAATTTAACAGATATTTACTGAGTGCCCCTTAAGGGAGAAGAGCTCAGACTATACAAAATCCTTGATAGCATAATTTACCAAACATATTATGAATTGCATTTTAACTACAAGGAGTTATACAACAGGCAAAAACACATCCCCCTTGAAAGGCAGGAATGAGTCTATTGAAATCATGTTGAAATCAGATAAAGCCTTGATTACCTTGTAGAGACATAATTATTGGTATTTTACTTCTCTGTAGAAAGTGGCTTGTCATTGTGTACAAATTTATGATTCCTTCTCTTGTGTAAGTTGAGGGCTAGGTCTCCACTGAGTGAATATTTGTTCGAGTCTTACTTTGTGCCTTTTCTTTCTGAGCCTAATTTCCTTCTGCGACTTCTAAACATTTTGGTCAACGACCTTGTAGAGGGCTTTTGTCGGAAAATCAGCTTTAAGGTAAGGGCGTGCTACTGGTCCTCAGCATTTAGTTGAGTTTAAGGTAACACACTAGTTTTACCACTGATATTTACATTTTAAAGTCTATCCTTAAAAAAGGAAAGACTGTATTCTGTAAAAGGATTCACATTTAAGTAAAAAATTATGAAAAAAAATCATCTCTATAAAGGACTTTCTTTGAATTTAAATTCCCTGGCTATCTTGGTCTAATAATTCAGAAAAAAACAAAAACAGAAAGACACACATCAGTCTATGAAATATCAAGTCAGAGCATATAGTTTAAGAGAAAGATATTAGAATTTATGAATCTAAACAGTCAAATAAAATAATCAATTAAGTATAAACATTGCAATCAATAATATTTTGTAATCTTCAATTGCTCACTGCTCTATTGCTCATATGCAAGTTCAAACTGAAGCTGAAGAAAATCAAAGCAAGACCATGGGAGCCAAAATGTAACCTTGAATACATCCTGCTTAAATTTAGAGATCAGCTCAATAATAGATTTGATGTAGTAAATACTAATGACTGAAGACCAGTAGAGTTGTGGGATGACATCAAGGACATCATACATACATAAAGTAAAAGTTCATTTTAAAAAGACAGGAAAGGAAAAAAGACCAAGGTGGATGTCAGAAGAGACCCTGAAACTTGTTCATGAGCAGAGAGTAGCTAAAGTGAATAGAAGAAATGATTAAGTAAAAGACTTAACAGAAGATTTCAAAAGGTGGCATGAGAAGAAATGGTAAAGTATTAAAATGAAGTGTGCTAAGACCTGGAGTTAGAAAACCAAAAGGGAAGAACACGATTAGCATTTCTCAAGCTGAAAGAACTAAAGAGAAAAGTCAAGCCTCGAGTTGCAATACTGAAGGATTCTATGGGGAAAAAACTGAATGATGCAGGAAGCATCAAAAGAAGACAGAAGAGATACTCAAAGTCACTGTATGGAAAAGAACTGGTCAATGTTCAACCATTTCAGAAGGTAACATGATTAGGAACTGCTGTATTAAAGGAAGAAGTTCAAGCCACACTGAAGTCATTGGTCAAAAATAAGGCTCCAGGAACTGACAGAATACCAATTGAGATACTTCAACAAATGTAAGCAATACCGGAAGTGCCTTACTTATCTATGTCAAGAAATTCGGAAAAAAGCTGCTTGGCCAACTAACTGGAAGAGATACATATTAGCACCCATTCCAAAGAAAGGTGATCAAATGAATTTGAAAATTATCTAACAATATAATTAATATTGCATGCTAGCAAAATCTGGCTGAAGACAATTCAAAAACAGCTACAGTCATACATTAACATGGAACTGCCAGAAGTTCAAGCCAAATTCAGGAGAGGACGTGAAACAACGGATATTGCTGCTAATGTCAGATGAATCTTGGCTAAAAGAAGAAAATCCCAGAAAGATCTTTACCTGCGTTTTATTGACTATGCAAAGGCATTTGACTATGTGGCTCATAAATTATGGATAACATTACAAAGAATGGGAATTCCAGAGCACTTAATTGTGCTCATGCAGAACCTGTACATAGAGGAAGAGGCAGTGGTTAGAACCTTTCACCTTATTATTAAGCACGCACACTGAGCAAAAAATCTGAGATGCTAGACTGTATATTAAAGAACATGCCATCAGGATTGGAAGGAGACTCACTAACAAGCTGTGATGTACAGATGACACAACCTTGCTTGTTGAAAGTGAAGAGGACTTGAAGCACTTACTGATGAAGGTCAAAGACTACAGCCTGCAGTATGGATTACACCTGAACGTGAATAAAATGAAAATTGTCACAACTGGGCCCATAAACAAAATTATAAAACAGTGAAGACACTGAAGTTGTCAAGGATTTCATTCTACTTGGACCAACAATCAACATCCATGGAAGCAGCAGTCAAGACAGAAAACGATGTATTGCAATGGGCAAATCTGCAGCAAAAGACTTTTTTAAAACCTTAAAAAGCAAAGATGTTACTTTGATGACTAAGTTGTGCCTGCCCCCAAACTCAAAAAAACCAAACCCATTTCCATCAAGACTATTCTGCCTCATAGCAACACTATAGGGCAGAGTAGAACTGCCCCATAAGGTTTAGGACGGAGCAGAACTGCCCCATAGGGTTTCCAAGGAGCGGCAGCCGAGCTCTTAACCACTGTGCCACCAAGGCTCAATCTCCAACCCATGGTATTTTCAATCGCTGGACAATGAATAAGAAGACCAAAGAAGAATTGATGCATTTGAATTATGGTGTTGGCAAAGATTACTGAATATACCAAATATACAACAGACTGCCAGAAGAAGGAACAGATCTGTCTTGGAGGAAGTACAGCCAGAATGCTCCTTACAAGCGAGGATAGTGAGACTGTCTCACTTACTTTGGACATGTCTGAGAAGGACACATTTGGTGAAGTAGACGGTCAGCGATAGAGGAGATCCTCAATGAGACGGATTGACACAGTGGCTGCAACAGTGGCCCCAAACATAGCAACAATTGTGAGGGTGGCTCAGGACTGGGCAATGTTTCATTCTGTTATACATAAGGTCTTCGTGGCACTTAACACCATTATTCACAAATTTTATTTAGAAGTCTGAAATATTGACAATAGATTTTGCTACAGCTGACACAAGTTTCTCATCTAAAAACTCTGCAAGTTAATTTTGTGGAGAAAATGTCAACCATTCTTCTTGGCCAAAAACTATTTTCAAACAATGGTCCTTCTTCAAACTACTTTAGAACATTCCACATATTTCGCTAATGCAAGGAAGATTCTTCTTCTAATAAGCACAATCTGATTATACAAAAACTAGATCTCGATAGTGTTATTACCTAAAGTAGCATTATTTTCAGATTCTTACCAAGATCTTCCAGCTCCTGACGTGTAATAAGTCGACTCCAAGGACACTTTCAAGTGCTTACTACTTTTCAGTTTTGCAAAACAACAAAAAAATTAACTTACTAAAGGTTATCTACTAGGTAATCATGTTGTTTCCATAAAAGAGGCCTATACAATGAATAGAATACAAGTTGATTGTGGTGTTTTCCTTGGTGTGGGAAATCAAAGATAAAGTTCGAGAATTTAAAAAATAGTAGTCCTATCATTCTATTAGTTTGGCCCTTAAAAAAAAATAATAAGCAAGGTAAATCTTGGGTATTACTGAATACTCAGATGGTAGCTTTGATGGTGTAAAAGGGTTCTTCCGCCCCCCATCTTCCTAGTGGTTATAGCTCTAGCGATCTTTTAAATGCATGTACAATTGAGCCAGTCAATCACTTCTCCTTAGATAGCTGGAAAACGCCATTACTCACAGATCAAAGGTATTTCCCTCTTAGCAAATCTTAGCTGCATGTCAACTCTTTATCACTAGATTTCATCAACTGCTTTTCAGTTGAAGGAAAATGTGCATTCCTCGTGCATTAGTCAGCCAGTTAATAAAGCATTTTTATTTCATTTTTAAAGCTTTCCCTTCTTCTAGGTGTGAGGTATATGATTCTGTCATTGAAAGTATATCACCTTTCAGTGCATTAGAAATAATAACCTTCAATTATTTAGAAATATTTTATCCAGATTTCAAAAGAGTTCTCTCAGTAGATTTTTAAGAGAACATTTATTTAAAAAAATAATTCTTCCTAATGATTAAAAAAAAAAAATCATTCTGAGCACAATGGAGGGCTTAGAAAATTATCTGTTGATGTGAAGTAGTTAGAGCATTTTTATCTGGATGACTGGGGCCAACATATTATTTTGACCTAAATTATTCAGACAATGACCTTAATTCTTTCTTTTTATCTAGCTATATCCTACCTACATGATGAATATAAGTAATCTATTGCATAGATTAACATTTAGCTATGGAAGAATATAATATGTTAAGTACATTTCATTATATGTTTTAAGTCTAAATATAACAAATAATAGCATAAATTCTTTTCATATTTGACAAACATAAAAATGAATGTGTTTCCCCATAACCACAGGGCCTAAGACATATAGAATAATGGCATTTTATTCAATGTATACGTTCACATAATATCAGTATGACGCAGATTCAGAAATAAGATTCCTATTTTGCTTGTTTTAAAGCTATCATCCCCAACTATCTTTCTTAAAACATGGTGTATGTATTTCTGTCACCATTTCAATGATGTATTGAGTTCAACATCACCCTATGGCTGGCATTTTGGAATTATAGAGCAAAACAGTGCCCCAAGTCAGAGACAGATGGTTTAAAAACCTGTCCAATCATTTGCTTATATGGCAAATGTAAGGGCATGCTTAAACAATTCATTACTCCTTTTATGACCTAGAATCTATCTCTCTGAGCACCTGAATAGTATATGACCCTGGACCAGCTCATTCAATTAAATTCCATAAAGGCAAAGAGTGAGGACCGACCCTACTATGTTCCACATTCTATCACACACACACACATTAAAAAGTTCTGCCAGCAGCAGAAACTATATTTATATTCTGGAACTGGACAAAATTTCCTTTAAGAACAGCACTGCCAGCTAATGAGATGAGAATAAGCTTTTGATCTTCCCCAGTATCTGCCCATAGTTTGCAGGTGCATAGCCAGCACTGATGAGAAAAACAAAACCAGATTAGCCAGGGCTCTGGCAGGAATAAGAAGGCACAGACATTGTACAGTTGAGGAGAGTTTAATAAAGGGACCTTTTACAAAGATGTCGGCAGGGTTAAGAGAAGGCAGCAAAAGATGGTGCACTAGCCCTGGCTGAGCAACCATGGGGGCCCGTACCACCTGAGAATGAAAATTCGAGCAGATAGAGCAGAATGGAAAACCAGAGACAGTAACTGTTCAGGAAGGTCCCATGATAGAAGCCGTGACTTTTAGTAGAGAGACGCACCAACTCAAGGAGACTCAGCAGGGAGTGAGCCAGTAATAAATACCTCAACCTCCTTCTCTTGCCGCCTTCTGATCTCATGCTGATGCCTTCCATTGGCCAAACCAATGGGGACGCAGAGCACAAAGAAACCATTAAAGTCATCTTCCTGGGGCGCAAAACGGGGTAAGCGTATTAATTTCCTAGGACTGCTGCAATAAAATACCACAAGTTGGGTGGCTTATAAGAACAGAAATTTATTGTTACAGTTCTAGAGGCTAGTAGTCTATATTCAAGGTGTTGGCAGGGATATGTTCTATCCAAAGGGTCTAGGGGAAGATTCTTTCTTGTTCCTCCAGACTTCTGGAAGCCCCAGGCATTTTATGGTTTGCAGCTGCAGCATAATTCCATCATCAAGTGGCCATTTTCTCTGTTTGTCTCTCTGCTTCTCTTGTATAGGACGTCACTCAGATTAGATTAGAACCCATGCTATTCCCATATGACCTCAGGTTGACTTAACTGATAACATCCTCAAAGACCTTATTTTCCAATAAGGTCAAGTTTACAGGTACCAGGGGTTTGAAGTTCAACACAAACTTTGGAGGAACACAATTCAGTCCATAATAATAAAGCTTCACAATGGATCTGGAGTAGCGCCAAAGGTTTAACACCCTGACCATACGGATCAGTTATCTACTGCTGTGTAACAAATAACCCCAAATGTAGGGCTTAAAACCATACACACTGATTGTCTCATAGTACTTTAGATCAGAAACCTGGGGAGGGTCAGCTGGGACCTGATTAGGGTGTTACAAAGCTGAAATCAAGACATCGGCAGGGCTACATTTCTGTGGGACGACTCTGCTCCAAAACTCATTCAAGTTCTTGACAGAATTCAGTTTTTTGTGCTTATAGGACTGAGGTCCCAGTTTTCTTTGACTTGTAGCCCTCTTCATTTTCAATGCAAAAATGGCAGATTGATTACTAGTTACACTTCAAATCTTTCTGACTTCCTATTCTGCCGTATTTTTCTGACTCCATCCAGAGAAAGTTCTCTGCTTTGAAGGTGTCATATGATTAGAGTGGTCCCATTCGGATAATCCAGGATAATCTTCCTAGCATAAGGTTCTTGTTGTTGTTGGGTATGGTCAGGTCAGTCGGAACGACAGCAAGCCCATGGGACAGAGGAGAACTGCCCCATAGGATATTCCAGGCTATAGGGTCGCTATGAGTTGGAATCTACTTGACAGCAATGGGGTTTTTTTTTTTTTTTTTTTTTTTTTTTTTTAATCTTTACAGAGGAACCCTGGTGGCACGGTGGTTAAGAGCAGTTTGAATCCACCAGCTGCTCCTTGGAAACCCTATGGGGCAGTTCTACTTGTCCTGTGGGGTCACTATGAGTCAGAATCAACTTCACGGCAACGGGTTTTTTTGTTTTTGGTAATCTTTACAGAAGCAGATCACCAGGTCCTTCTCGTGCAGAGTAGAGACAGGGTGGCTTTGAATCACCAATCTTTTGGTTAGCCACCAAGTGCTTAACTATTGTGCCATCAGGGCTCTTTTTTATCATAAGGTACATAACCTTAAATACACCTGCAGATTTCTTTTGCTATGTAGCATAACATATTACCTATTTCCAGGACTTAGGGCATGGACATTATATACTAAATGGAGATTATTGTTCACACCTTTATCCTTTCTGAGCACTCTGTTACAAATTCTGGTCTACCTGGAGTCTAGCTATACGGAGAGTTCTTTACTTTCTCTTCACCTCATTCAAGTCTCTTCCAATCCCACGCAATTCAGGGTTAGGAGGATGTGTTGGCATCTTACCTTTATGCCATTTCTCGACTGTATTTCCTCCTTTGAGGCTCAATTCCCTCTGTTGTACCACTGTACTATTCCTCATTGCTGTTACTGATGTCATATACTAGTCTCTATCTCCACCATAACTATTTTTATTTTCCTGAGTGACTTTAATCTTCATTTGTTGAGAGAGAGAGTTCATTCAATGACTTGGCCCCTAAATACCTTGACTGCCTCACCTTTTATGAAATTCTCTTCATTCACGTTTAAATCATTTATTCTGACATTTATGCTCAATCAGGATCATGTTAACATAGTCACCTTTGAAATCACTATTTTTTTTTTTACTTCTTATGCAAAACCGATTGGCTTGCACTATTATTATTATTATTACCACTATTATCTCAGTGAAAAAATCTCCCAGGGACCTCCTATCCGTTGAACCTTCTTTTTTATTTCTATCCATTAGCTTCCTGTTGTCTTTATGTCCCTCATTATCAAGATTACGTAGCATACTGCATCATTTCAACCACTTTCCCTCAATATTCTAAATTCCCCTTCCACATAGTATTTTATCCCGATTTCTTGGCAAATGCCCAACTGTGTGTAAATCCAACTAACTGCTTTCTCCTTCCCAAACCATGGGCTCCTGGCTCTGACCACACCTCTCTGTTTGATATAATTCTTGGTCCCTCGCTAGCTGGACTCACAGCATTGCTCTGCTGTCTTCCTGTGTTTTCCTAGTCAATCTGTGTTCTTATTCTCCAACATTTCCCCTCTTCTTAACACCTTCTCATCTTCCACCTTGTTCTCATCAGATGACCTCTTGTTCTACCTCACAGAGAAAACAGATGACATTAGACAGGAAGTCCTTGACTGTTGGACTCTAAGTCCATAACCCAAACAACATATGCACCCATCATGTGTTCCTTCCCACTTAGTGAAATCAAAGAGGTTTCCTTTTCTCATCCAGTGGTAAACCTTCCTTGTCTGTAGCTCATCTCCTTATAGCTTCCTAGTGACTTTGACTATGTGATGTTAATTATGCACTTCATGTGCTGAAGCCAACTTGTACTGGCTCATAGGAACCAATGGGTAAACTAAGGAACTTTATGAACTGGTTGTTGTCACATTGGTATCTTGAAATTGGCTGTGATGGATATATTTACCCCATAAAAATCATCAAATTCTACAAATCTGTGATTTTTTTTAAACTTTCAGAGAACCGGATGTTAAACATTTGCCAGCACACCATCCCTTATCTCTACTATTCCACTGAATTTTATTTCAAGTTTTTAAAATGTTGGTCTCTCCCACACAAAACAATTAAAACAAAATACTAACAAAAGCTCAGGTCTCTTCCAGCTACTGCTGTATCTCTCCCCTCCCCGTTGTAGTCAAGAATCTAAAATAAAATGTATCTCAACTTATAGCACATTGAAGAGATAAATATTTTTTGAATCAATATTTTTTGGGTCAGTGAGTTAGAGATTTTCATCTATTGCTGATTAAAATGTAAATTTATGTACTCTTTCCCTAAAGCATTTGGCTATTACGGATTAAAAGTTTTAAAGACACCTCCATTCTTTGATTTAGTAATGGCACTTTGAGGAATCTGTCATAAGGCAATGACCACATGTAACCCAAGTTCAACTCCCATTATTTTCAGTAGTGAAACACTGGAAACAGTGTAAATGTCCAACAATATGGAAACGTTTAAACGAAGAACGCTGCATCCACCCAACGTGTGAGTATACAGCCAGTGAGAATGCCCTGGTTACAACTTTCAGTGCCCGTTCTGGGGAGAAGGAAAAAGAAAAGAATCGGAAGGAATTTGTCACTATGTTATCATTTTCCACTGCCGCCGGGTTGATTCTGACTCACAATGACCCTATAGGACAGAGCAGAAGTGCCCCATAAGATTTCCAAGGAGCACCTGGTGGATTTGAACTGCCAACCTTTTGGTTAGTAGCTGTAGCTCTAAACCACTGTGCCATCAGGGCTCTGCCACTATGTTAGAGAGAAGAGAAAAAGAAAGACAGAGAGGGAGGGAGGGAGGAAGGAAGGAAGTTCTAATGAGGTAAAAGCAACTCAAATTTATCTAGGGGGTAAACACAGACTTACTCTACCAGCACAAAGGGATATTACTAAATTCAGTTAATAAAGCTTGATTAAGCTGCCTGATGGGTTTCCGTGGGGTGAAAGTAGTGTAACTTGCACTGTATTAGCAAGGGGAATTAACCAAACTAAAATTTTTATTGAATTAATTTTTTCCTTTTCCCTTAATGCTTCTGTCAACTTGGCTGAGAAACATCATGAATTTCAAGATACTCAATGACAAAGTTTATAATAATATCAGTATTTTATACTAGGCATATTAAAAAATTAAGAACAAAAGCTAATTAATTTGCCAGTTGGGACATGATAAAGAAATGAGTTTCTGCTTGATAACTCAATTTATCTAACTTAGCACTGGATTATAATTACTTTTAAGTAGTTATTTTATTTGTTTTCATTTACTAAAATTAAACAGTAAATATCAGTACTTTCCCTAAGAAAAAGCATTACAAATACACGTGATCTTGAATATCATAAGGAATTTGGTATTTTCAGATTCTCCTTCTTACAGGTGACATGCTCATTAATTTATTTTACTACATGGAAAACGATGACACATAGACTAATTCAATGGTTACTTATTTTAACTTTTAAATGTTGTTGTTAGGTGCCATTAAGTTGGTTCCGACTCATAGCAACCTTAGCTACAACAGAACGAAATACTACCTGTGCCATCCTCACAACTGCTGCTGTGTTTGAGCCCGTTGTTGCAGCCACTGTGTCAATCCATCTCATTGAGGGTCTTCCTCTTTTTC
>NW_004443941.1:5282248-5305305 GCF_000243295.1 Trichechus manatus latirostris | reverse complement strand
AGCCACTGTGTCAATCCATCTCATTGAGGGTCTTCCTCTTTTTCACTGACCCTCTACTTTACCAAGCATGATGTCCTTCTCCAGGGACGGGTCCCTCCTGATAACATGTCCAAAGTACGTGAGAGGAAGTCTCTCCATTCTCGCTTCTAAGGAGCATTCTGGCTGTACTTCTTCCAAAACAGATTTGTTCATTCTTTTGGCAGTCCATGGTATATTCAATATTCTTCACCAACACTATAATTCAAAGGCATCAATTCTTTGGTCTTCTTTATTCATGCATATGAGGTGATAGCAAATCCCACAGCTTGGGTCAGGCGCACCTTAGTCCTCAAAGTGACATCTTTGCTTTTTAACACTTTAGAGAGGTCTTTTGCAGCACATTTGCCCAGTGCAATGCATGGTTTAATTTCTTGACTGCTGCTTCCATCGATGTTAATTGCGTATCCAAGGAAAATGAAATCCTTAACAGTTTCATTATTTTCTCCATTTATCATGATATTGCTTATTAGTCCAGTTGTGAGGATTTTGTTTTCTTTATGTTGAGATGTAATCCATATTGAAGTCTGTGGTCTTTGATCTTCATCAGTAAGTGCTTCAAGTCCTCTTCACTTTCAGCAAGCAAGGCTGTGCCATCTGCATATTGTAGGTTGTTAATGAGTCTTCCTCCAATCCTGATGCCATGTTCTTCTTCATATATTCCAGCTTCTTGAATTATTTGCTCAGGAACTTTTAAATAGTATCATTAAAACTACTTAGGAATTGGTTTCAAATTTTATCTAAGATGCTATCTATATTTCTAACAGATTAATGAGATGGATCGGTAGCTACTAATTCTCTTTCTTAAAACAGGAAGACAAAATAGTATGTTCCAACTGTCTCAAACCCATTCATGACTTAGTAAATGAGCATCAGTATTAGAGAAAATCTGCCTCTAACTTAGAGGGACAACTGCACTTATATATACACCTAGTTTTCTCTTTAAAATGGAGAGTAGCTTCAAGACAGTGATATCCGCGATATATTTAGGGCCCGCTCTGTATTCCAAATGCCTTAAAACTTGGCATGTTCATTGAGGCAGAGACCAGTGATAAGAGTAACTGTTTTTAGGAGGAGTCCCTGGGTGTTGCAAACCATTAAGAACTCAACTACTAACCTAAAGGTTTCAGGTTCAAACCCACACAGAGGAGTTTCCAAAATGTCACAGCTTTGAAAACCCTATGGAATGGGTTCTACTCTACAACATATGGGGTTGCCATGAGCTGGGATTGACTTGAAGGCAACTGGTTTGGTTTGGGTTTATGATCTAACTAAATGACATATAAATGTCTAAATAACGTAATCTTTAGGTGTTAGGTCTAGAAATATATAATGTGACTGTATATATTAGAAATTTCATTCAAGTAGAAACAAAAGAGCTCCCCCAAGTAATAACTTAATTGAGATAGTCCATTTCTTTCTCACATAAAAAATATCCAGGCACAGACAAAATAGGATTGGTTTGGATGTTTCACACTTGGGGACCCAGACTCCTTCGGTCTTGCTGGCTCTGCCATTCTAGTTTTGTTGTCCCAGACAACAACTTTTGCTTACAGTTATTGGTTAGGATTTAGTCACATCATCACCCCTAGCTGCAAGGGAGCTGGAGAATAATGATGTGCAACTGGACAGTCATTGCCAACTCTCTCTTCTTGTTAGTCCAGGCCGGTACCACAAAGGCACAACCAGAAGTCAGAATTTATCCCTAAGTTTATTTTTAATTGAGGCTAAGAGAAAAGGATCATAATCTCTCTAGTAGTAAAAAGTGAGCTCCAAGCTGGTAGCAACTGTGACTACGATATTAAAAATAAGAAAGAAAGAAAGAAAAAAAAAAAACAAAAAACCTGGCATTAGAGAATGGGCAGGCACAGAGCGAGAAGCAGAGCCCATCGTTGTTGTTTGCCTCCAAGCTGAATCTGACTCCTGGCGACTCCAGGTGTGCAGGGTAGAACTGTTCCATAGGGTTTTCAAAGCTGCGACATTTTGGAAACAGATTGTCGGGACTATCTTCCGAGGCACCTCCAGGTGAGTTCAAACCACCAACCTTTTGACTAGCAATCGAGTGCTTAAGCTTTTGAGCCACCCACAGACTCCAGAACCCAGAGAATAACTCACAAAGAAGTCTCACAGAGGTGGCCTATCAAATAGCTGCCACAACCCTAGGACCAATTTATCTCTGGGGTCCTTATTGTTTAGTTATATGAACCAATAATTCCCCGTACTTAACTAAATTTTGTCTCTTTGCATTCCAAACAGCTTACAACCAATAGTTCTGACCTACAAGTAACGAAACTGACATATGCATGTTGATTGAACTAATTCAATTAGCTTGTGATATTTGGCACTGCAACAGCCAAATCTTACATGCTTCTGATGTTAAAGGGCCATTGAGTTGTGTAGACAGTCTTTACAGACTTAGTAAGGCAAACCTGAGGGCAGGCAGACCCACCTGTCCTGTAAATCTGAATAAAGGACATTCACATCAAGCATTTCAAGATTTCAAAATGTTTTTTATATTGTTACTAGATGAGAATCAGAATAGACAGGCTTTTATTTAAATTCTCAAATTACTGACAAAAATTTATATTAGAACCGTTCACACTATTAACAAATGTAGAATGTACAAACACTAACAACAAAATGTATGATGTACAACTCAGTGCATTTTCTCGCGAAAGAAAAAAACAGGATTACCAGGATTTAGAATTTTCATATCCTTGCAATCCCTGTTTCAGGGTTCTTCGTGAAACTTAAAGATTTGGTATAAATAATGTATTGATTACACTTAAAATTTCGGAACCTAATCTCTCCTCTTCCAGACTGTGCATCTAAGAACTGGAATAAGAACAGCAACTCTTAGGTTATGTGAGTAATTACTTGGAAGCATCCATTAAATTTGGTTCCATTTACCAGATTTTTACATTTAAAAAAAAAGGAGGGGGTTGGGTCATTATTTCCCTCCGATATTTTCTTTCTCCTTCCTATTTTTAACCAGTAAACTGGCAAATATACAATTCTTTCTTACGATGAGATATTTCTAGTGTTGTTTCAGTACACAAATTCATCTAACCATATTGAACACTTTGAGGTTTTTGATTTTTTGAGTGGTGATCAAAATAAAATTCCCTTTTTTAAAATTGTTGTTTATATCCTTTCTTATTTCTACACAGCTTTATTCTAAAAAAGGTAGACATGACATAAAATTCATAAATCAAAATCATAAAGTAAATTTAAGTAAGTGAGAAAAAGGAACAAAGCATACATCAGACTAAGCAAATGCTGACTCAGTTTTCAGAATGGAAAGTAGCTTCAAGACAATGAAGTCTTGACTAGTACTTGACTAGTCCTGTACATGACAATCCACAAGATCTATGCCATGAACTCCAAACTGCTTGCAAGGAGCAGCCCAGATGTTTGTCCATAAGCATGGAAGAATTCAACACTAAGGGGACCCCATGGTAACCCCATGCACAATGGGATCGCACCATTGTGATCCATAGGGTTTTCAGTGATGATTTTTCCGAAGTAGATCCCCAATCTCTTCTTCGCAGCCTGAAAGCTACACTGAAACCTGTTCCTCATCACAGCAATACGCAAACCGCCACTGACAGGTGGTGGCTGTGCACGGGTGCATTGGCCAGGAATCGAACCTGGGTTTTCCTTGAGAATTCTACCACTGAACTGCCATTGCCCGGCATTCTAGGGACAGAAAGCAGCAAATGCAAACATCCTAATGCGAATGTCCTGGCAGAAAAAAAAAAAAAAACACAAAAACAAAAAAACATGCCATGTTCTAGGAATACAAAAGGTCATTATGGATATATATGATGAAGGATCAAGGGAGAATTAGATTAAGGGAATTACACAAAATGAATTTAGAAGATGAGGCGAGAGCTGGTAGGGTTGTGTAGCCAGGGTCGAGTTTGCCTTTTATTCTAACGCAAGTGGACACCACTGTACCATTGAGACATTAGTGTTGTATGATCTGATCTGCATTTTTAAATAAAGAATGGGGCTGACATAAGTGACCCATGTTTTCATCACGCTTTTATTCTATGTAATTGCTACATTTTGAAAGACATTAATTTGTCAATATCCTCAAAGTAATATAATGAGCATTTTATAATGGATTTTAGTTGTATTATTTTTACTAATCCAGATAATACTCCTACACCTAAGTATGTTGATGTAAAAAATCTGGCAGATGATATATTTTCTTCTGATTTTCAAAACCTTGTGCCCAAATTAGAAAACGCTGACAACCAAGCGTTTAATTGTTGCCTGTAAACTACTTAACTATTAAAGACTTACTGATTTCTTGTTCTGTAAACCTCAGCAGAGATCCAGACACATACAAGTCCTGTATGAACAATCTTGGTAAGGAAAAACTGCAAAGGGTTAAGAGCTAGAGAAAGGGGAAAGTGTTGAAGGGAAAGGAATAAGCATTATTGTAAAAAAGCCATCAGATACCATTACAGGGTTCCAGACCGGAAATTGCTTGTATTAGCCTGCTGGAGCATTCCCACAAGGGATGGGAGGGAAGCTTTGTTTTTAACCTCGCATTTCTCACAGTGAAAGAACCGCTCGTCCACTGCAGCATAGACTCCAGCCCAGACATGAGGACGCAAACTCTTCCATGAACCTGTGTGCCAGTGATTAGAGAGAAGGATCAAAGGTCATGAACATCGGTGTCTGTCCCCCACTGGGGACGGGACTTCCCTTGCGACCTTCAGCAGAACAATCCACCTCACTGTATTTATGTCCACTCAGCAATATAGCTCCTGCGATGAAAGTACTTTCTAGTGCATTGTGTGATGAAAGTACTTTCTAGTGCATTGTGTAGAACGCATTTTCAACACATAAAAAGTTTTGAGTTCCTCTAGGGGAAGGTACAATAAAAACAAACACTACAATCACAGCATCATCCTTTTCTTCCAGACTGGGGCTTAAGAAGCAGGGCTGGCAGGCAGACATCTGCAAGGTGGTGATTCCAGAAGCACTTCCTGCCTGAGCTGAATGAAACTCCTGCTAATTGACTTCCTTTTCATTCATTCTTTTCCTGTATTTCTTCAAAAATATGCTTTAATTCATTCAATCAGGCAGAATTGTTGAATGCCTACTTTTCATAAGGCGTGTGTTTTCGACATTCAGTGGGCTGTGTGTGGAATAAGTTAAAGTGTGTAGGCGTTTGTGAGTGTGTGAATGCCAGTCTATTTACCGTGTAAGAACAGTAATCTGTTCTTTTTTCCCTTCTTCAACAATTTCTTTAAAAACAGATTAAATGTTGCATAATAGAGCTAACTTTGTGAGAAATAGTACATAGGTTATACAAATAGCATTTTGATTTGGAGCAAGAATAAAATTCTACTTGAACAGTTTCATTTGTTTTAAAAATAATATTATACAGACTGTATAAGCTACCTTTCTTCTTGTCTAGAATATTATTAAACATAAGCTCACATTAAAAATTTTTTTACAAATGTGTAAGGACTCTATTCCAGTGTCATGTTTTATCCATCGGACACCTACAAAATAAATAAAAGTGAGTTGCCACTGATTTCACTAGCAGAGACAGTGTGTCTGCAACTGGATAGAAATCTCAAATCATGAAAGCATTTCTGACTGATAATGTAACTTAAAATCCTTACACTTCTTACGGCCCCTGAACTCCTATATGATGATCTTGCTTACCTCTATGACCAAAGTCATACTGTTATTGTGGAATACTTAGCCAGAAGTCTTTTCCACTTTGACATATGGTTTATCAGACCAGTTATATGATTTCCTGTGTCATCCTTGCTTCTTCGTTTAAAATATAAGCAACAATGCTTGCTATTGTCTATCTTAACACATGCAAGATAGGTCTTTATAAGATTTCACCCTTTGTATTATAGGAATTCCTAAAAAATTTTTACTCCTTCCCATACTCCAAGCTGGTATCTTACTCCCATTTTTCTACCCAAATTTGTTGTTGTTGTTGTTGTTGTTAGGTGCCATCAAGTTGGTTCTGACTCATAGCAACCCTATACACTGCCCAGTCCTGTGCCATCCTCACAATCGCCGTCATGTTTAAGCCCATAGTTGTAGCCACTGTGTCAGTCTATCTCGTTGAGGGTCTTCTTCTTTTTCGCTGACCTTCTACTTTACCAAGCATGATGTCCTTCTCCAGGGACTGATCCCTCCTGACAACATGTCCAATGTATGTGAGACATAGTCTTGCCATCCTTGCTTCTAAGGAGCATTCTGGTTGTACTTCTTCCAAGACAGATTTGTTCTTTCTTTTGGAAGTCCATGGTACATTCAATATTCTCCTCCAACACCACAATTCAAAGGCGTCAATTCTTCTTTGGTCTTCCTTATTCATCATCCAGCTTTCACATGCATAGGAGGTGACTGAAAATACCATGGCTTGGGTCAGGTGCACCCTAGTCTTCCAGGTGACATCTTTGCTTTTCAACACTTTAAAGAGGTCTTCTGCAGCAGATTTGCCCAATGCAATGCAGCGTTTGATTTCTTGACTGCTGCTTCCATTGATGGTGATTGTGGATTCAAGTAAAATGAAATCCTTGACAACTTCAATCTTCTCCCCGTTTATCATGATGTTGCTTACTGGTCCAGTTGTGAGGATTTTTGTTTTCTTTATGTTGACGTGTAATCCATACTGAAGGCTGTGGTCTTTGATCTTCAACAGTAAGTACTTCAAGTCCTCTTCACATTCAGCAAGGAAAGTTGTGTCATCTGCATAACACAGGTTGTTAATGAATCTTCCTTCAATCCTGATGCCCAGTTCTTCTTCATATAGTCCAGCTTCTCGGATATTCACTCAGCATACAGACTGAATAAGTATGGTGAAAGGATACAACCCTGACACACACCCTTCCTGACCCAAGTTACACTTGCTAAACACACCCACGGAGCCTTGGTGGCACTGTGGTTTAAGAGCTTGGCTGTTAACCAAATGTCGGCAGTTCAAATCCACCAGCCTCTCCTTAGAAACCCTACAGGGCAGTTCTACTCTGTCCTATAGGGTCACTATGAGTCGGAATTGACTCGATAGCAAATGGTTTTTTTTGTAAACACACCCAAGGCCTCCGTGTCATGCAAATGGCCCAATCTCCAGGGCCGGGGAAAGCCCTCACAACAGCACATGGGTGAGACGGATACTATTTCACATCCTCCCATTACAATCACTCCCCTCAGGAGGAAAGGTCTACCTGTGCCCTCCAAAATGTCAAACCCCTAGGTGATGGGGAACATCATTGACTCGGGTTCTGGGGGTTGTGTGCTTTGGGGCCATGTGCTTATGACCTCTCTATGGTTTCTCCCCTCCCAGCATATTCAGATACACATTTTGGACTTTCTATGTGTACACTTGTTTATAATCTTGGGTTAAAATCCATATGTAAACTCTTAAAACCCACTGCATCATCCAATCTCCCCTTCAGATAAGTCTAAGTAACTATGTTTAGGATTTTTTTTCGTAATTAATTAACATAAAATAGTTGGTATTTGTTTAAATGGGAACCTCTAAAAATTAGCACGATTTACCACAGACAAAAAAACTCGAACAAACCTGTTGCCATGGAGTCACATTCAACATCTTTGGTAACTAGTATTGGTGTTGGAGTTTTATCTAGAAAGATGAATTGGACTGAGCTTGAAAGCAGCTCTCATGGAGAGGCGGATTAAAAGGCATAGTTCTCAGAGGAAAACAGTGACAACATTTTAATGATGCTTTAAAAGAAAGCACAACAAATTATTTCTGACCAAAACTGAGGATTCTTATTTACGTATGACCTACACAGAAGCAGGTTTTCTAGAATTTATGTGTGTGTGTTTATGTGAAGCACAGGAATGCAGTTAAAAAATACTTTTTATTTTAAATCATGTGAAATAAAGTTGTTAAACTTCAGATGACAGATGCTATGCTGGTGTCATTAAAAGCACCGCAGAACCAGAACAGGAAAAAAAAAAAACACCTTCAAATGGTTTTATTTTAAATACCACATGCAATTAAGTTACAAAGAACAAGTATAGGATGTTAATGGAGGGCTGTTTAGGATGGCACAGTAAATTCATGCTTTGATGTCTTCTGATACAAATTCAGAGCAATCATAGATAGAATTCAAGAGAAAATAAGAAAGATACAGCTGGGCTCAAAAACAGGACAAACATCTCCAAAGATCAGAACTGGAAAAGAGACATAAAGCAATGGGGGATACCGAAGCCACGTCCAGCTGGACCGGGACCCTTCCCTGTAGGTAATGGGGACCCACTCCAGGTCAAACAGGACACAGGGCTGAGCTCCTTGTTTGCAGCCGGGGCTGAGGTAAGTTTCTGGAATTAATAAAAGAATAAAAATAATAAAGTGTTACCTTTCACCTGAGGCCTGGTTCTACAGCTTTCTAGGAAGCAGTGCGTGTAGGGAAACGGAGGATGAAGAGACACCCTGGCGACCAGGAGTGAAATCAAGTGACCCTCTCCATCAGTCAACTGACCCTCGATTTCTCCAGTAAGACAACAGGAGAAGAGCTTTGAAACAGCATGATAAAATTTACAGACAGGGGACAGTGGGGCTGAGCGTAAGCAACGAGACTGTTACTGGATGAGGGAGGGTATCCATGGAGGAAGAGAGGAAAGCAGAGGAGAGAGACGGAGAGAAAGAGAGGAGACAGAGAGAGCACAATAAAACCTCACTACACAGAACTGCAAGATAATTTCCAAAATAAATGAATCAATAATTAAATTCCATAATAAAAGAAAGCCAACTAATCAACAAAGTGAATATAAATTTACTTCAGATTAATTTAATGAGACGGTACCTAAAAAAGTTACACGACTAGACTTCAGATGTTCATATGTGAAGAAATAAACTCCAGTTCAATAAGAAAGATAATTTAAAAAACAGGATAATCATTAGAACAGTCACAGTTAATTATTAGAAGATAATATTGAGGAAATCACCCAGAATACAGAAAAAAAATAAAGATAAAATTATGAAAGAGCAGTTAAGGCCATACTAGTAAGAGTTAACAGAGACAGAAGTGAATAAATAACAAAACAAACATGCAAGCAAAAAAAATCCAAAAAACAATATCTGAGCAACAGTCTGAGGCTCAAATAACATAAATGCTAAAATCCAACAGTGACTTTTCAAGAAATCATACATGAACTTCATTTGTGAGCATAGATTTAAGTACTTTAAGTAAACTACTAGTAAACTGAATTTAGCAATATCTAGACTATAAAACATTATGACCTCACATCCAAATGCAGAGATTGGTCAACACGAGAAAATTCAGTGATGAAATTCACAGTTACAACTGGGCAATTCACAGAAAAGGAAAGAACAGACCAGGACATCAGAAATACAGCATTTTCAAAGAATGGAAAGGAATTGCCTTGGTTACCTAGTGCTGCTATAACTCAAAATACTGTAAGAGGGTAACTCAAAAGCAGGAATTTATTGTCTTACAGTTTTGGAGGTGAGGCGTCCAAATTCAGACTGCCAGTGGGCAGAGGTTCCCTCTCTGTCAGCTCTAGGAGCAGGTTCTTGATCTGTAACTTCTGTAGCCCCAGGCATTCCTTAGAGTTCTTTGGCTGCTTGTCCGTGTATCTCTACAAGGCGTCTGTCTTTCCCCTGTGTGTGCCTGGGTCTATTCTGCTCTTTTTCTAAGTTACCACTCCGAGGGATTAGGTTTAGGAGCCACTCTACTGTTGAATGACCTCATTAACATAATAAAAGAAAAGTCCTGTTTCTAAACAGGGTCAGATTCTCAGGTACAATGCTTAGAATGTCAACATATTTTTTTTGGGGGGGGAAGGGTGCATAGTTCAATTCATGACAGAATTAACATACATTCCAACAATCTGTTGTCAAAAAAGAAAAGCTTTAAAAAATAATTAGAAATAAAAAACCAAACCTACTACCGTCAAGTCGATTCTGACTCATAGTGACCTTACAGGGCAGAGTAGAACTGCTCTATAGGGTTTCCAAGGCTATAATCTTTACAGGGAGCCCTGGTGGCACAGTGGTTAAGAGCTCAGCTGCTACCCAAAAGGTTGGCAGTTTGAATCCGCCAGCCGCTCCTTGGAAACCGTTTGGGGCAGTTCTCCTCCATCCTACAGGGCTGCTGTAAGTTGGAATTGACTCAGTGGGAGTGGGTTTTTAATCTTTATGGAAGCAGACTGCTACATCTTTCTCCCGCAGAGGGGATGGTGGGTTTGAACCACCAACCTTTTGGTTAGCAGCCAAGCGCTTTAACTACTGCACCACCAGGGCTCAATTAGAAATGGAGGGATGGAAAACTTTATACCAGGCATATATGAATTTTAACAGGGCTTGGGTAGCAATTTTAATATCATTTAAGGTGTATTTTAAGGCCAAAAATACCATACGGGCTAAGTGGTATATGTAATAGTGTTAAAAGGAACATATGCATAGCATGGAAATAATATAAAATTGGCACACTGTAGTTGAAAATTTTCATGCTGTCCTTTTGCAACTGATGGAACTAGGAGACAGTAAAATGCAAAGATGCAGATGATTGGAGCACCAAAGTAAAAAACCTCATCTAAAGTATACACCTGTAATATGCATATACATGTAATATATGTCTATATGTATATTTACATAAATTGGCAGATAATTTTATCTACATAAATTTGACATATACTTTTATTTTCTTTGTTGACTTGTGCAGATTTTGACAAAAATGACTTTGACCAATAAACATTTGAAAAGATGCTCACTAATAATTGTTGTTGTTCGTTACCACTGAGTTGATTCTGACTCCTAGCGACCTCATATGAGCAAAGTAGAACTGCTCCATAGAGTTTTCAAGGCTGTGACCTTTCAGAAGCAGATCACTGGGCCTTACTTCTGAGGAGCCTCTGGGTGAATTTGAACCACCAACTTCAGGGGTAATAGTACAGCACTTAACCGTTTGTGCCACGCAGGGACTCCTTCACTAATAATTAGAGAAATGAGAATTTTTTAAAAATTACAATTTCACAACCATCTGACCGGCTGAAATTAAAGCATAGCCAAACGTTGTAACAAAAGAACAGAGATTTCATTATATATTTTTGGTGGAAATGAATAAATCTTCTGAATATAATATTTCAGGGCAAAAGGAGGTTAGGAGGGCAGAGGTATTGCATGATACAACTTACTTGAAATTAGAAAACTTCAGAAAGAGTGTAATATACTGTGTATAGATGCCTTATATTGCAAAAGTACAAAAACATGCATGAAAGGGACACAGAGGATGGTATCAGATGGGGGCTTCAGCTCTATCTCTTTAAAAATAAGAAGAAGCTTCAACAACAAAAAGAACCCAACTAAAAAATGGGCAAAAGACTCAAATAGACATGTCACAAAGGAAGACATTCAAATGGCCAATAAACCCCAAAACCGTTGCTGTCTAGTGGGTTCCAACACATAGCAACCCTATAAGACAGAGTAGAACTGCCCCATAGGCTTTCAAAGGACTGACTGGTGGATTCGAACTGCCAACCTTCTGGTTAGCAGCCTGAGCTCCTACTCACTGTGCCACCAGGGCTCCTTCTAAAGATGGGGAGAGGAGAAATAAGCTGGCTCAGAGAAACTTTTTAATACTTAATTAAAAACAAATGAGAGACAGGAGTTGTTCGATGTTTAAAATGTGAGCAAAGTGAATTAGTTTTCTTAATGAGATTAAGACATTTAAAAAACATTCTTCAGCTCTCTTATATGACATATGTGCTTGCTCTTCTCATTCTGAAAGCATGTTGGAAGTAAATAAATTTAAAATATTAATGTAGAAAGAAGGGAGTGGATCCACATGAAACATTAGACTTGTGTCTGTGTTTGAACTTGAAATTGTTGTCAGTGCCATTTCTCGCCCTCATCCCCTGGCCTTCTTCTGTTTTTCAGTCTGTTGGGGTGCTGCTGTACTGCTGAAAAAGCAAAAAAGAATTCTCCTACGTGGAGTAACTTGCATTACATCTGCCGGCATTTAGGAGCTATGGACGTTAAAAGCTTAATTCAAAAGAATACATTTTTGACAAGGATTAATGTAAGTAAAGAGGAATGGATATTAATTTGAAACCTGAGAACAAAAACTATAAGTGGATAACTGCATGATGTTTAGTAAAACCCCTCAATAAGCCATTTTGTTGGTGAGGTATAGCTTTCAGGGGTCAGCTATCAAGGGTTAGGATGGAGACAAAGAGAATTACTTGCTCTGTATACTGAAATAAGAGAGATCTTAATAATTCATGGATCGCCGAGGAGAAAGAAGTGAGACAGTAGCAGAACAGAGAAAAAGTGCTTCCGAGACTACGTGAGGAGTTGAGGAAAAACGAGAAAAAAACGATGCAGACTCGAAAACCAGGGAAAGAGAAGAACGGTGGGAAGTTCCCTGCGGGGGGTATGTCATTATGCTCACTTAACTTTATAGATTGCTTCCTGGCTATCCCTCCATGCCCCTCCAGCTCCATCGCCTTTATCTTGTACCGAGTGACTGGTGTTGGGGGGTGAATTAAGGAAAAGTAATGTGTTCTATAACGGATTCATTCAAGGCGCAGAACAGAGTTCAGGCTGTATATATATCAGAATTCAGTAAAGAAAGAAATTATAGTAAAAGTTGACGAGGAGAAATATAACTAACCAGAAAATTTCCATATATTTTGATGTAGGGTTCTTATGGGGCCCTAGCGGCACAGTAATTAAGTGTTTGGCTGCTAACCAAAAGGTTGGCAGTTCGAATACACCAGCTGCCCCTTGGAAAGCCTATGGGGCAGTTTTACTCTGTCCTATAGGGTCGCTATGGTCAGAATCGACTCGAAGGCAATGGGTTTGGTTTTTTGGTTACCAGCTGCATGTGTATGTGAGTGTGTAGCTAACAGTTTTAATTTAGCAAGAGGATCCCAGTAAGCTGAAAGAATCCAGGCAAATATTGGGTGACACTATGTAATCATTTCACTTCTTGCAACTTTTCGTGGTGTTCTTCCAGTTCTAGCTCCACCCTCTTCCCCTTATTCCCATTAGCAAAATAACTCATATCCTAAGCAGCGGGTATTTGCAGGGAAGATGAGAAAAGAGAGCTTTCCAGTATGATTTACCTAATCTTAGCCTTATGAGTTATCTAGTTATCTTTTGAAATAGAACAAATCATCATGAGCACTGAACATTTTCCAGGGAATCCTGGCTTACTCAGTCTATGTACACCAAGGATACCGCTTAAAACTTTGTCATCTAGGAAAGGTGAGGGTCCAGGGATGCAGGCTTTCCTGGGTGGCCCTCTTCAATGGATAAAGAAGTGCAGATGACAAAGGACTATCAGAATGTCTAAAAGAAGAGAATATAAAAGAAGGACAATATGGCTCCATCTGGGTGCTATTTAACCAGAGGTCAACTGTTATGGATTGACTGTTTGGATTGACTGTTATGTCAATAAAAATACTGACTAAACCACAGATGAAATAAAAGTGATGAGGAAGAAAGAGTGGCCTTGAAAAAGTTGGGTGAAGCTGAGTGAGGTATCTTAAATACTTGTTGTTGTTGGTAGGTGCCGTTGAGTCAGTTCCAACTCATAGCGACCCTATGTGCAAAAGAACAAAACACTGCCCAGTCCTGCGCCATCCTCATGATCATTGTTATGCTTGAGCCCATTGTTGGAACCACTGTGTCAATCCATTTCGTTGAGGGTCTTCCTCTTTTTCACTGACCCTCTACTTTACCAAGCATGATCTCCTTCTCCAGGGACTGGTCCCTCCTGATAACATGTCCAAAGTACCTGAGATGAAGTCTCACCATCCTCGCTTCCAACAAGCACTCTGGCTGTACTTCTTCCAAGACAGATTTATTCGTTCTTGTGGCAGTCCATGGTACATTGAATATTCTTTGCCAACACCGTCATTCAAAGGTGTCAATTCTTCTTTGGTCTCCCTTATTCATTGTCCAGCTTTTGGACGCTTATGAGGCGATTGAAAACACCATGGCTTGGGTCAGGCGCACCTTAGTCCTTAGAGTGTCATCTCTGCTTTTTGTAAATACTAGCTAAGTGAAAATTAGAATTGCCAAAACATATACAAAGTCCTTTATCTCCAATAGAAAACCCTGTGTTAAGAATATAATTAGAACAATTTTGGGGGAGTGTTTTAAGAGAAGACACTGAAAGAATTTGCATGTAAAGTGAACGTGCACTTCAGGGTTTAAAAGAATCCTCCCCGCTTAGGTGGAAAGTCCTCAGAGATCGATAAACTCTCTGGCTCTCATCCTCGTTTTTGAGTACCCAAAAATGTTGTCTCCGCACCATTTTTCTACCTGGATGCCTTTAAAACAATGGTTTTAAAATTGTGCTTTGAAGAGCTCAAAGAAATTCTTGTCAGATGCCTCCGTGGTGAGCACAAGCAGTAAGAGATGGTGAGCCCCATACCATTCCACCACAGCAGGTCTACTTCTATCAGTTTTATTTGTTTATGCTCCTAGGCATGATTTTTTGAGTAAAAATAAAACAGATTTTGAGAACAAATGCATTGGAAAATCTCTATATACCTGGTTGTAACAATGGAAAACTTGTATCAACATCCTTTACTCTACAAAGGATATCTACCTATATATATATCTTTCTAGAACCCATACCATAATGAAAGTCTACATTTTAAAATATAAAGAGAAAAACGATTTCATAAGGAAGTCGATAATAGTAATTTTTAGGCCTGAAGCTTAATGCAGAATTTGTATTTCTTGCAGCCTCTCAGCTTTGATTCAAATAATGAAAGACTAAGTAAATAACCCATTCGGTCCTGTATGACACTTAATGAACACTCAAATTTCAACCAAGGCCCATACTAAAATATCAGTTGTTTCATTAGTAATAAAAACAGTGATAATAAAGATGATGATGATGAATAGTGTTTCAGGTATATTTAAAACCATGTGATCCTTTTTGCTTTAATCCTGTATGTGATTGTGAATAAATGCTCCATAAGGGCAAATGGTCTACCTCAGGACAATAGTTTTGCATTCAGTAACAGGAGCTGTGAAATCTGGGAAGCTCATGAGAGAGCAGTGTGTTCTGTTGATGTGTGAAGGGAAAACTCCAGATGCCAAACAAGAAGCACTGTTTCCAGAGTTAGAGAGATTATAATTCCATTGTACTCCAGGCTACTCAGAACACTACTGAAATATAGTGTTCCATTTTGATGACATAATTTAGGAGGAATGTTGACAACACTGGGAAGTATCAGAGGGGCTTACCAAGTTCATAAAGGACCTGAGTCCCGGGACACAGTCAGTGGAATACCGGGTCATCCGACAGGCAGCAGAAGGGCTTCTGTGGAGAGTTTAGTTAAGAGAAGCTTTGGGAGATGGTGGTAGAAATTTTAATTCTCTTCAGTCAAAACAGAGCAATAGAAAAATGACTGAAACTTATCAGCTGGAGGACAAAACCAAGACTAACAATTGGAAGTTACAGTGAGGCGAATTATACTGTTAGAAACAAAAATTATCAATAATTAGAAATGTTAAAAAACAGGATGCAGTCCTTTCAGAAGTCTTACATTTCTTTTCACACACACAGACACTACACAAAGTGCTAGTAGAGTTTGGAGAGAGATCCCTATCTTAGAAAGAGTTTATCCTAGATTAACTCAAGGTCCTTGCTAATTTTAAATTTATATAAAATGCCACCATCATCCTTTGAGAAATATTCTTTTAATATTTTAGACCTTTATACAAGTATTTTTAAAATAAAGCTTTGCTACGTTACAAGCATTACGGAACTATTTCCTCTGTATCTATGTCTTGTCTAGGTCTACGTCTGTGTCTCGATCACCCCATTTTGTGGCATTCTTTCGTTCATTCATTAACAGATGTATCTTAAACCCTTACTATCTGTCTGAAAACTACGCCTGGTGGCCCTGGGCTAACACAGCTCAGGCGTAGGTGCCCGTTATGTTGGAAAGATTTCCCAGGGAATGGGAATGCAGAACCAAGAAAGAGTGTCATTGAAGAAGGCTAAGTCCTCACAACAGAAGAGCGAATTCTCAAGGTGATCTTTGCAGTAAGCAGCTGGAGTTCCACCCCACTAGAATCTTCAGAAGAGTCCTGGAGAATTGTCTGCCCAAGAGAAAAAAAAAAGAAACAACAAACAACTCTGCCGTCCAGTTTACTGTGACTCATAGCAACCCTAAAGGATAGAGCAGAACTGCCCCATAGCGTTTCCAAGGCTGAAATCTTTACAGAAGGAGACTACCACATCTTTCTCTCGCGGAAGCTGGTGGGTTCAAACCACCGACCTTTTGGTTGGCAGCCCAGCACTTAACCACTGCACCACCAGGGCTCCGTGGAGACAGAAAAGAGATTTTCTCTGTGGGGTCATATCCCCCCCCTGGTAAAGGGTGGTTCCATGTTGCTTCCACTCCCTGCATATCCAGATCATACTTGCATGAGTGCCTGGAAAGGTTTCATCAGGATCCCAGCCATGGAGTCCGAGACCTCGCGGCAGACAGCAAGAGCTCCACCACACAGCCCGTGTGAGGAGCCACCACGTACGCCTGCACAAAGCTGGCTGCCGTGGCTACAGGCGGAAAGAATGTGGTCCAGACGACGTGAGGTGACACGCAAGGCCGTGGCTACAGGCGGAAAGGATGTGGTCCAGACGACGTGAGGTGACACGCAAGAGATACTTGATTTTGCTCTTATCCTCATCTCAGCTCTTACCCATGATAAGTTTACTCCTTTTATTCTATTCTTACTTTGCTCTTTTCTTCTCTTTTGTATGTCTCTTGTGAGAGAAAAAAAAATCCTCAAATTTTCTTTAAGTAAGAAAATTTTTGTGATCTCTGTCCATCTCCTGCTTAAAAATGGAGCTCAGGACTTCCTTCTGCACATCCAAGGCACAGGCAGAAACTTCAACTTACTACTTAAAAGCCCACTGCATTACTTTCTCAGCAAGCCATCTCCTCCCTACTTCTTATTCGGTGTGTGTGTGGGGGGCAGATGTGAGGTTAGGCTGGTGGTGATGTTTGTCTCTTAAGTTACATAAAAGATAAAATGGGAATACTTGGAGATGATAACTTGAAATTAGAGATTTAATATGGTTGGCTCTCTAGGTACCTTGACAGAAAACAGATATGATTAGAAACATAAGCACACCTAGAAATTGCCAGTCCTTTCTTTGCACCAATGGAATATAGGATTTCCAGATGTGTCTCTTAAAAATACAAACAAATATTATCTTTCCTTTGTTGTATCCTGGTTGAAGAGTTTAAATGTCTCTCATGAAAACCATACGTGAATCCTCAGGGAGGAGAATGTATACCAGTGAGTCCTGCCTACATTCTGTAGTTTGAAATAGTTTGACATAATGAAACAAGAAAGGGAATAAAGCTATATTACTATCGCTTTCTTTCTGTTAGAGTTAGCATTTTTCAAAAATCCAAGCTGTTGACTATGTAATCGTTATTTCTGTTTGTCTATTATTGTCCTAGAATAAAAAAGAGCAAGATAGCTTCTAGAATTTTCTTTCAAAGTTACCTTCCATGGGTCACATTAATCATGGTTGACCTTGTGCAGCCTACAGATAAATCGGTGACATTCATACACACATTTCTCACAAAAGATCGGGGCGGAATTCCCTTTTTCTGCTCATTTTTAAATGGAAGGATAATAGTTTCTAAAAACCAGTATCGGAACTCGTATTTCTAGCAAGATGCACTAGGTAACCATCCAAGTGTTTTCATTTTTAAAGTCTATCCAGGGAAAGAAACACATGTTTTGTGAAATCTGGAGGGAGACGCACGTGGGATGTGGGGAGAGGGAGAGCACGAGAGAACATGAGGGAAAGTGAACAGGACAGTAAGACCGAATGAGCGGAGTCTGCACGGAATAAACTCACTAGAAGCAGGAGGCGGAGAAATTAGCACCTCTTCTGGGTATTCCACCACTGCATGAGGGAGCTAAGGGGGAGTATTGACTTTATTCCCATATTTCTTGAGATCTGAATCATAAAAATAGGCCTACATCAGCCCCAAATTTACATTTGTTTCAAAACCACGTCAGCACCCTGTGGGGTCCTCTCTTATGCTGCGGGGGACAGAAGTGACAATCTGCTGCTCAAATTCAGGCCAAAGGAGTGTTTTGTCTGGCCTGCATGATAATTATTTTTTTAACTGAACCTGAATGGCTCTTGGCTGGCCTCGAACTCTCCGGTTTTGCTTTGTCTTCAACCCTCTCACTTTTGGGTTTGAGAGTCTTGGGACAGAGAACAGGTGGCACGGGACAAAAATGAGTTATGTCTGGACTCTAGAAGGAGAAATAGCTGGTACCCGACTCCCCCAGGGAGTGCTTGGCCTAGAGATGGCAGCCGAAGGACAAACAGGACGCTAGAAGTTAATAGCAGGGGGAACAGCTACTTCAGGAAGGGACTGATGCATACAGAGACCCACAAGCGCCCAAATGTGGCAGAGCTTATGCTACCTGATGGCAAAAAGAGCTTCACCGGGGGACTGTGATTCACCACTGTCCTCCTTCTCTTACAGGTCAGGACATCAGCATTCAGGAGCAGAGGGGTAAGAGATCAGCTGATTCACAGCGCTATGTGAGAGGCAAGCCACAGATATTTCCACCAGATGCAGCTGTGGTCTGAAATAGCACCTGTATAGAATAGAAAACACGTAGTATTTATAATAAACTTCCCTTATGTAATGCTGGCAGCTATGTTGTGTCCTACAATAAATATCTCAAAGACGGCTAGAACTTAGGAAACATTGTAAACACTTCCATTTGCCATGACTTTTTCATCTTTATGCCTTGTTTCTTGGGCATAATTTAGTAAGATGGAGTATAGCAGTCATTATAGTTTAATTTGCTTTTTTAGGATATGCCATTCTCTGTCTACACAAATGTTTTTTAAAGTAAGTGATATTTTTGAAATAAGAATCCCACACGTGTATTTTTCTAGGAAGAAGAGAGAAAAATTTATTAATAATTATTTTTCTACTTCCTACAAAGTTAGTTAATACAGCTAGACCATGAAAATGGGTAAGCTTGCTATGGGGGGAAATAGAAATATAACTGAAAAATCAAGTTATATTTAAATATTTGTGTAGTATCAAATTAATGTACCTACGATTTCAGAAGAAATTCAATACCTATAGCCCTCAGAATCTTTGCACGGCACACACAATGTATTTCTAGTCTTTGCTGCTGATTTCCTCAGTCAGTTTATATTTTTTTATATCACCCTTCCCCCTACTCTCACTATTACTGTATGAAAAAAACTTAGAGTTCATATACCTTGCATGCTCTTTAAGCTTCTGCGAATGTTAATTCCCTCATGACTGGTTGGTTCTTCACACCTACTCCTATCCCCTTGCCAACTGATGTCCTACTCATCCTTGGACAAATTTTCTTGAAGGTCAAGTTAGTTAATACTTTAGGCTTTGTGGGCCATCAGATCTCAGCTGCAACAACCAACTTTGCTGTTTAGCACTAAAGTATCTTGCACAATACACAGATAAGTGGGTATGACTGTGTTCCAATAAAACTTTATTTTCAAAAACAGGTGGCCTGCCCATGGGCCAAGCTTGCTGATACTTGCTTTAGAATTAAATTCAAGTATACTCTTGTGGTACATTTTCACACAGAGCCCCATATCTGAATAGGCACCATATTCTGTTGTAATCCTGGCATTAATTTTCTGTATTTCTGACTATACTGTTTGTCATGGATTGAATTGTGTCCCCCAAAAATATCTGTCAACTTGGCTGAGTCATGATTCCCAGTATTGTATGATTGTATACCATTTTGTAATCTGATGTGATTTTCTTATGTGTTATAAACTCAATCACTATGATGTAATAAATTGATTAGCAGCAGTTATACTGATGAGGTATACAAGCTTGGATAGTGTCGTAAGCCAATCTCTTTTGAGATATAAAAGAAAGAAGCAAGCAGAGACAAACGAGAACTTCATACCACCAAGAAAGCAGTGCCAGGAGCAGAGCGGATCCTTTAGACCTGAGGTTCCTGTGCAGAGAAGCTCCCAGACCAAGAAAAGACTGATGACACGGACCTTCCTCCAGAGCTGACGGAGAAAGCCCTCCCCTGGAGCCAACGCCCTGACTTTGGACTTGTAGCCTACTGGACTGTGACAGAATAAACTTCTCCTTGTTAACACCATCCACTCGTGGTATTTCTGTTACAGCAGCACCAGGTGACTAAGACACTGTTGTTGTTGTTAGCTGCCACTGAGCTCGCCCCTGACTCATGGGAGACCCTATGCACAATGGGATAGCACACTTGTGATTCATAGCAGTTTCACTGGCTTATTTTTCAGAAGTAAATCACCAGGCTTTTCTTCCTAGCCTGTCTTATTCTGGAAGCTCCACTGAAACCTGTTCAGCATCACAGCAACACACAAGCCTCCACTCACAGATGAGTGGCAGCTGTGCTTGAGGTACACTGGCTGGGAATCAAACCCATGTCTCCCATATGTAAGGCAAAACTTCTACGACTGCCCTGTGGACTATATGTTAGATATGAGGAATTAGAAGTAGGGACAGTGACTTATTCATTCCTCCTTCTCTCACTCAGAGTGTATAAAATTATCTATTTGATAGAAGTTAACCAAGGTGTTCATAGTTATACTTGAGACGTAAAGCAAGACGTACGAATTCATCAAACCTAAAAATAAAAGTCCATAAAAATAGTATGGAAAAATAATAAAGCCAGTTTTCAACACTGCCTAGATCACTATGTCTCAAATAAATAATATCAGACTGATAAGTTTTTTTCGTGAAAAAACAAAAAAATTTGCTTTTCAATGTGGAAGACAGTTTTTGGATGTGTGTTATGTGAGAATATCTTCCTAGACATTTGGGTTTTTGTGGAGGAGTGAGGGTAGTATTAGGGCTCTGGTGGTGCAGCGGTTAGCAGAGTTTCGCTGCTAACCAAAAGGTCAGCAGTTCAAATCCACCAGCTGCTCCTAGGAAACCCTATGGGGCAGTTCTACTCTGTCCTATAGGGTTGCTAAGAGTTGTAATCGACTCGACAGCAATGGGTTTGAGTGTTTTGGTTTTGGAGGGTAGTATTAAGTGGGTGAGTGGTGCTCCAAACATGTTCTTTGTAAAGTGATCATGTTTTCTTTCATCAAAGCCTTCTCTGCCTTGAGCATTATGCTCTTTTAAGAACTATCTATACTGGATCAAAGTGACAACAGTAACTCGAAAGATTAGGTAGGAATTTTAGGGGACAGTGTCTTAGGCTGGGTTCTCTAGAGAAGCAAAACCAGTAAAGTGTATAAATATATATACAGAGAGAGATTATATCAAGGAAACAGCTCATATGATTGTAGGGCTACAATGTCCCAAGTCTGTGGATCAGGGTAGATGCCTCTCTCAAGTCACACAGCTGCAGAAGCTGGCAAGCCGAAGGTCGGAGAGCAGGGCTCCCACTCACAGGCTGTGCAGATCGACGAATCCTAGGTTCGGCAGAGAAGCTGACAGCTCAAGTCCCAAGAATGGAAGATGAGATGACCGGAAGCAGCCACAGGATCCAGAGAGAGCAAAAAGCCAGAACGTCTGCTTATATACAGATGCGGGCCACACCCCCAAGGAGACTCCTTTTCATCTGATTGGCTACTCACAGTATATTCAATCATGGGAGTGATTACATTAAAACACGGAGAATCATGGCCCAGCCAACTTGACACACAGTCTTAACCATCACAGTCCACCCCTTGTCAACCTGGTGTGCACCTCTTTAAACCAGACATAATCTCTGAATAAAGACAATGAGAAAGTCATACTTGCACCTAACATGATACAACTAACACGCGTACAATCGAAAACGCACTAGCCCCATTTACAGCTTATATTTTATAAGTAAAGGAAACAAAAATATTTGATGCACACATACAAAGTACAAATACTCATAACAATTATAGTCCCCGTTTCTGCAACTGGTCACATGGCCATAACTGGTATTTAGAGCTACCTTCTTCCACCACCCATTCTGTATTTCCTTTGCCCTCTGCAAGCACCTCGGCAGGTCATGGTTCTTTGCCTGGTGGGGTGACCAAAAACTTCATTCCTGAAGGGTCTGTGTCATTAGTAGTCATGTCAGAATGAGGCTGCTGTAGTTTTCCATTGACTTTAATCACAGGGCATGGTAGTACTAAGAGACGCCCCAAGGAATCTCCTGCATTCCAGACATACACTTCTTTACCTCCATTATGTAATATCAATCTGATTTCCTCTTGGTAGTCAGGATCAATCACACCAGTCAGTATGGTAACTCCCTTCTTTGCCTGTTGAGCCAGAGGCATAAGGAGCCCAAAGTGGCCAGGTGGCATTCTTAACTTCCAGTTCAATGGAATCAGTGATGTGTCTCCAGGTGGGAGCATTCCTACCTTTGGAACTAAGGCCTCTAGGCCTGCAGAGCATAAGGTCAAGGGGACAGGAAGCAAAGTCTTGCAAGTGGGTCACTAGGGGTAAGAGTGAGTGGTGCCACTCCCATTTCCACCCCTTGATTCCTGGACCCGTGAATCCTGGCTACGGGAGAAACAGTACCATATACTGGATGCTGGTTTAAAGCATATACAGCCTCCTGGAGAATACTGCCCCAACCCTGCAAGGTATTGCCACCTAGCTGGCCCCATAATTGTGTCTTTAGAAGGCCATTCCATCGTTCTATCAAGCCAGCTGCTTCAGGATGATGGGGAACATGGTAAGACCAGTGAATTCCATTAGCATGGGCCCCATGCCGCACTTCATTTGCTGTGAAGTGAGTCCCTTGATCTGAGGCAATGTGTGTGGGATACCATGATGGTGGATAAGGCATTCTGTAAGTCCACGGATGGTAGTTTTGCCAGAAGCATTGCGTGCAGGGAAGGCAAACCATATCCAGAGTAGTGTCTATTCCAGTAAGGACAAAATGCTGCCCTTTCCGTGATGGAAGTGGTCCAATGTAATCAACTTGCCACCAGGTTGCTGGCTGATCACCTCGAGGGATGGTGCCATATCGGGGA
>NW_004443941.1:5275449-5277854 GCF_000243295.1 Trichechus manatus latirostris | reverse complement strand
CTGTGCAGATCGACGAATCCTAGGTTCGGCAGATAAGCTGACAGCTCAAGTCCCAAGAACGGGAGATGAGATGACCGGAAGCAGCCGCAGGATCCAGAGAGAGCAAAAAGCCAGAATGTCTGCTTATATACAGATGCGGGCCACACCCCCAAGGAGACTCCCTTTCATCTGATTGGTTACTCACGGTATATTCAATCATGGGAGTGATTACATTAAAACACGGAGAATCATGGCCCAGCCAAGTTGACACACAATCTTAACCATCACAGACAGTGAGTTTATGTAAACCAGGGGGGAACAACTCAGAAAAGGAGGGTGAGAATGGTTGCACAACTCGAAGAATGTAATCAATATCACTGAATTGTCCACATAGAAAAGGTTGAATTGGTGTGTGTTTTGCTGTATATATACTGCAATAACAAAAACAAACAAACAAAAAAAGCCTTCCATAATTCAATGGAGACCATGCGTATTAGGTTGTAAGGAAAACGTCAAGTAAGGAAGCATCATTCGAATTCTTATTGCTGTTGTTTGGTGCTGTTGAGTTGATTTTTGACTGACAGTGACCCCATGGGACAGAGCAGAACTGCCTCATGGGGTTTTCTAGGCTAGCAACTCGATGGTAACAGGGGTGTTTTAATCTTTAAGGGAACAGATCGCCAGATCTTTCTCCCATGAAGCCACTGGGTGGGTTTGAACCTATATTTGGTTAGCACTTGAGCGCTTATCCATTGAGCCACCAGGGCTCCTTTATTCAAGAGCTACAAGGAAAAAAAAAAGACACTGCATTGACATTGATAAAAGAAATACAAAGTATATAAAGACGTTACAACCCAACAGAAAAAGCACAAGAAATTGTCATTACTTAGCTAAGAAAAATTAGACAAATTCAAGTTAAAAAAATAATTCCCATGACCTGGTACAGCAACAACAGTTTCTATGGAAATACAGCAAAAGGTGATTCCAACAAAACACAGGTCTTCATTCTCCAAGGTAATTAACAAGGGGACGGAAGCGTCTGTGATCTGGTACATTAAATATCATTCAATACAGCAGCCAGAGTGATCTACTGAAATCCTATAATAGCTGTTGACGGAACTTAAAACCTGAGCAGGGTTCCTTGCCCTACAAAGCCCTGCATGACCTGGTCCTGCAGCCTCTCCGATAAGCACCTCTCACCCTCACTTCCTGCTTATAGAGCTTCAACCTAGTGGCCTTTTACCTGCTTGGCAAACAAGGTCCTTCGCACCTTAGGGCCTTTCCTTTTGCTGGTTCTCTACGATAAGCATTTTAACCAGATTTTTGCATAGGCGACTCCTCAGCATTCAGGTCTGTGCTTCCATGTTACCCCTTAGGAGGCCTTTCCTAACCATTCCTGTAACACTTCTCACTCGTGATCCGTCCTGCTTACTTCCCCGTTCCATTTTCTTCATTGCATGTATCTACATCTGAATTTATATTAAATGATGTGTGTAGCTGTTTCTAGTTTGAATTTCCCAACAGAATGTAAGCTCCCCAAACACTAGGGACTTTTCTTTCTTGTCCTCTTCTCTTTTCTTATGGTCAATAAGGTGATTGACATCTTGGAGGACAAAATAAATATTTGTTGACAGAATGACCATCTGCAAATTATCCATTTGGGGCAAAGAAAGTTCAAGATGATAAATCCTGCCTCTCCCAGTGAAACTACCTCTAAAGGTTTTACTGTATTGAAATGGGTTATTGAAGACATTATGGAAACATAACTAACAGTGAATTTATTTAAGGTGTTTATCAGATGAAAAGGTATAAATTAGAAGCCTTAGTCTTATCCCCTCCCTAAACCAAAAAAACAAAAACAAAAAACCATTACCGTTGAGTTGATTCTGACTCATAGGGATCTTACAGGTACTGAGTAGAACTACACCATATGGTCTCCAAGGGGCTGCTGGTGGATTCGAACTGCCAACCTTTTGGATAGTTGCCGAGCTCTTAATTACTGCACCACCAGGGCTCCATTCTCTCTCTAGTTTTGTTTATTTGTGTGTTTGCCTGTTTTCTCTGTAGCCACTCATAACCCTCCTCCTCAGGGATAAACCTCAATTATCTTCTTTTATTCTGAGACCCATTTAGAATGTTTGAGAATTATAGTAAAATAGGTTTTCTCTCACTTTAAAAAATTTGTCTAGCATTATCTCAGAACAAAGCATAAAATGTTGAAGTCATTTTGTGACATTTCAACTTAGCATTAAAATAAAGACTTTTTAATTCAATGTACTAAAGGCGTTCTTTTGTAGAACACCATGTAATAGATGGTAAACCGTGAAGGCATAACATTAGGAAAGTAAGATTTGATGCAAAACTCGTGACAATTTTTTAAGTCATTCATGTGTGTGTGTGTGTGTGTTTTTTTAACAGTCAAGGAT
>NW_004443941.1:5273894-5275196 GCF_000243295.1 Trichechus manatus latirostris | reverse complement strand
ACCAAACAAAGCACCCATCTTGAGACAAGAAAAAGCAGGAGGTCGCCAGATAATCCCCAAAGGTGTCACCAGATAACCTCTAAGAATACCAGTAGAAGGTTAACTCATTTAAGACATCATCACCTCAAGGGGAAACTACCACAAAAGATCCATAATCCTGTCCCTATAAAAGACTTCAGCCGATCTCCAGTGGGGAGACGGGTTTTTTTGGAGGAATCTATTCCCCTCCATCTCCTGTATATAGATATATAATAAACATCTTGCTGCTCACCTCACCTGTCTCAGAATTGGCTACTGTGGCAGGCGGCTCCAATCCGCGTTACTGTGGTAACAGTATACGGGTGGCACAGATGTTTAAGCAGTAGACTACTACTGAAAGGTTGGAGGTTCAAACCCACCCAGAGGCACTTCAGAAGCTAGGCCTGGTGATCTGCTTCCTAAGGGTTACAGCCTTGGTGCAGTGTGATGGATCACTTTAGTGTGGCCTTTCTAGCCATGGTCTTGTAACTCCCACTCAAGTGACTGGGCAGGACTGTGCAGATATGGTAATTGTGGCCCACCAAGGGGATCGGCCAGTTTTGCCGTCCTGCTGGGCTTAAAATGAGCCACCCCAGAGCAGGAAAGAGAAGAGCCCACCGCCACCAAGGAAGTAGAGACCCTCAGGAGAGACCCACAGGAAACAGCGCAGTGGGCTTCCCAGCCCACACAGCGAGAAAGCTGAGTGCCTTTGGGCAGAGACTGAGGGCCAGGGAGAGGCGTGCCTATGGGCGGGGCTGAAAAGAGGCTGTCCTGATGGAAGAACTGTATCTTTGAGTGTTCTTGGGCCTGAACTGTAACCGTCACTTCCCTGATAAACCCCATAATTGTGAGTATGATCTGTGAGTTCTGTGCGGCCATTGCAGTGAATTATCAAATCCGGCAGAGAGTGCTGTGGGAAGGGTGGTCGGTGTCAGAGTAGGTAAAGATGGTGGAGAGAGGAGGCGTGCCTGACCTTGGCCTCACAGGAATAGCCTTGGGCTGTTGGTCTTGGTTCTCTTTCCCCCTTGGGAAGCTAGAGGAGGTCAGACACTGCCTCCATGCCATTTTTATACTTGAAAACCCTATGGAGCAGTTCTACTCTGACACACATGGAGTTGCCATGAGTTGGAACTGAGTCGATGGCAACTAACAACAACATATATGTGTGTGTGTATATAGATTACATATCAACATATATGTGTGTGTATAGATTACATATCAACATATATGTGTGTATAGATTACATATCAACATATATGTGTGTGTGTATAGATTACATATCAA
>NW_004443941.1:5236630-5272385 GCF_000243295.1 Trichechus manatus latirostris | reverse complement strand
GTAGATATACGTATACGTACATATATTTAAAACTGCATTTTGGAATAAGATTTTACTTTGGAGTTACCTATCTACTGTATCTTGAGGCCTCAATGGACTAAAATTTGGAAACCCTGTTCCCAGGTTCAATAGGGACATAAATTTAAATTGTTTAGTCTTCATTTTCATTGGTAATCAATACAAGAAGTGTGCCTTTAGAACACTGCTTAGAGTTTTTATAGCTTAACTGCTTCCTTAAACATGTTCTAATTTAAAAACGTCTGTTGATCTCTCATATTAATAAATTAATATGTTTTCATCCTAGCAGTTTTGCAAAACGAAAAAAAATAAATAAAAAGGATGTTCCTCTTAGCCCCCTTATTTTGTAATATAGATGGTAAAAGTTTAGAATCTTTTATGAAAGAGCAAATTAAATTACAGAAAGTGACTTTTGAATAATTTCTCAAAAGCATCAGTCACTATAAAATAGTACCCAAATCCAAACAGTCGCCATTCAATTATATTATATAGCAAGGTGGATTTTAAATGGTCCTCAAGTGTATAGAAAAATGTAATAAGAGAAGTTAAGAAATATGTTAACTTCAAATTAATAGTAACAATGCTGAAAGGAATGTATAACAGCAGCAACAACAACAGAACAGTTGCCATTGAGTCGATTTCGTGTTTCAGAGTAGAGAGACATTCCATAGGGTTTTCAGTGGCTTTGATAGTTCAGAAGTAAATCATCAGGACTTTCTTTTGAGGTACCTATGTGTGAATTTGAACTGCCAACCTTTTGGTTAGTAACCAAGCGCTGAACCATCTGCCCCACCCAGGGGCTATACACATACAAATGCACACCTCTCTGCGTGTGTTTACTTTTACAGAGATTATATGTGATCTCCTCATCTGTTGTAAATTCTATCACTGTGATGAGTTTATACTGATGAGGTTGACAAGATTAGTGTCTTAATGCAATCTCTTCTGAGATATAAAAGAGAGAAGCGAGCAGAGATACATAGGAACCTCATACCACCAAGAAAGCAGTGCTGGGAGCAGAGCGCGTCCTTTGGACCCAGACCAAAGGAAGACTGACGACATGGACCTTCCTGCAGAGCCAACAGAGAAAGCATTCCCCTGGAGCTGATGCCCTGAACTTCGACTTGTAGCCTACTGGACGGTGAGAGAATAAATGTGCAGGTTCCTCATGAGCACAATAAGTGTTCTGGAATTCCCATTTTTCACAATGTTATCCGTAATTTGTTATGATCCACACAGTCGAATGCCTTTGCATAGTCAATAAAACACAGGTAACATCTTTCTGGTATTCTCTGTTTTCAGCCAGGATCCATCTGACATCAGCAATCATATCCCTGGTTCCACGTCCTCTTCTGAATCTGGCTTGAATTTCTGGCAGTTCCTTGTCGATAGACTGCTGCAGCTGCTTTTGAATGATCTTCAGCAAAATTTTACTTGTGTGTGATATTAACGATATTGTTCAGTAATTTCCGCATTAGGGTGGATGACCTTTCTTGGGAATAGGCATAACTATGGATCTCTTCCAGTCAGCTGGCCAGAATTAGTTTAGTAAAATCACTCAATAAACAAACAAACAGCAAAAAGAACAAGACTGCTACGTAAACAAGGGCTGGTGGGCTAATTTCCAGAGTTGCCACACTAAATTTTTTCAGAAAAAAAGAAATACCTATGAGTCCATACTGATACAGATAGACAGATAGACAGACAGACAGATAGATAAATGGAGGAAAAAGGTTAGATCTGCCTTACATAGCCCAAGTGGCACAACGGTTAAATGCTCAACTGCTAACCAAAAGGTTAATGTATCGAACCTACCCAGCAGCTCTGAGGGAGAACGGCTTAGCAATCTGCTTCCATAAAGATTACAGCCTAGAAAACCTTGTGGGGCGGTTCTACTCTGTTGCATGGGGTCACTATGAGTCAAAATCGACTCAATGGGGCCTAACAACAACAAGGATAATCCGCAATCAACCTTGGGCAAACACCATGGTTTGCCGTCAAGATCCACTAGTGTATTCTAAAATCAGTGGAAAAAGATAAGAAACAGAATATTTGTATAATTTTGAAGTACCTCGCCCGAAGTATTTCCCAATTACAAAGCAAAAAACAGTAAATTTATAGTGGAGAAACCTGGCAGGCACCATCTTCATCTCTTGAGTGAGTACAGAAGTAATTGAAGAAGAAACACATTTGTTTGAAAAAATTAATTAAAAGTCTGTTGAAATGCCCTGAGAATTTTGGCAACTTTGCAAAACAAATACTCACATAGCACCAAGCCTGGCTGCTATGAAAATGGTAGTCAAGAGAAAATGATACCCAGTGGTTGAAATGGCATTTCCCTGCCGTAGGAATTTCTCATGTAGTACTGTGCAATGATTTTTAAACTGTTAAATTATTTGCATGCCTTGGTGCTAGAAATGTCCTAAAACTTTTGACACCTTTTTATTTTCTTTTTTAATTTACACGAGAAATAAACCAAAGCAAGCTAGGTTTTTATTTAGCTGTGTTTGAAAGTCACACTGTTCCAAGTACGTAGTCCAGCTTTTATTACATTTATTCAAATAAATTGTTCTCAGTTTGGGAACCCTAAATTAAATCCATAGCAGCGTAGGTTTAAAATGAGAAAAAAACCTCAGAGATAGCAACTGATTTACCTTATGTTCTTTAAAGTTGCTATTTTTTTTTTCATTATTGCACGTAATTACTTTAAAACAATGGCAGCTTATAATAAATTATTTTGTGATCAATATCATTGCCAGGTGCAAAACTAAAGCTTTTAAATCAAGGAAAACAGGGAAGAAAATCCAGATAAAAGTATGGTAAGTAGGATTGTTATTGTTGTTGTTAGGTGCCTTCAAGTAAGTTCCGACTCATAGTGACCCTACATGCGACAGAACGAAACCCTGCCCGGTCCTGTGCCATCCTCACAATTGTTGCTATGCTTGAGCACATTGTTGCAGCCACTGTGTCAATCCATCTCATTGAGGGTCTTCCTCTTTTTCTCTGACCCTGTACTTTGTCAAGCATGATGTCCTTCACCAGGGACTGATCCCTCCTGATAACATGTCCAAAGTACCTGAGACAAAGTCTTGCCATCCTTGCTTCTAAGGAGCATTCTGGCTGTACTTCTTCCAAGACAGATTTGTTGGCTCTTCTGGCAGTCCATGGTATATTCAATATTCTTCCTCAACACCATAATTTAAACGCATCAATTCTTCTTCAGTCTTCTTCATTCATTATTCAGCTTTTGCATGCATATGAGGTGATGAAAAACATCACAGCTTGGGTCAGGCTCACCTTAGCCCTTAAAGTGATGTCTTTTCTTTTTAACGCTTTAAAGAGGTCTTTCGCAGCAGATATGTCCAATGCAATGCATCGTTTGATTTCCTGACTGCTTCTTCCATGGGCATTGATTGTGGATCTTCTCTGTTTATCGTGATGTTGCTTATTGATCCAGTTGTGAGGATTTTTGTTTTCTTTATGTTAAGGTGTAATCCATACTGAAGGCTGTATGTAGTCTTTGATCTTCATCAATAAATACTTCAAGTCCTCTTCACTTTCAGCAAGCAAGGTTGTATCATCTAAATATCACGTCGTTAATGAGTCTCCCTCCAGTCCTGATGCCCCATTCTTCTTCATACAGTCCAGCTTCTCTGATTATTTGCTCAGCATGCAGATTGAATAAGTATGGTGAAAGGATACAACCCTGACACACACCTTTCCTGATTTTAAACCATGCAGTATCCCCTTGTTCTGTTCAAAGGACTGCCTCTTGATCTATGTATAGGTTCCTCATGAGCACAATTAAATGTTCTGGAATTCCCATTCTTTGTAATGTTACCCATAATCTGTTATGATCCACACAGTCGAAAGACTTTGCATAGTCATTAAAACACAGGTAAACATCTTTCTAGTATTCTCTGCTTTCAGCCAGGATCCATCTGACATCAGCAATCATATCCCTGGTTCCACATCCTCTTCGGAATCTGGCTTGAATTTCTGGCAGTTCCCTGTCGATGTACTGCTGCAACTGCTTTTGAATGATCTTCAGCAAAATTTAACTTGTGTGGGTTATTAATGATGCTGTTCGATAATTTCTGCTTTCTGTTGGATCATCTTTCTTTGGAATGGGCACAAATATGGATCTGTTGCCATCAGTTAGCCAGGTATCTGGCTTCTAATTTTCTTGGCCTGGTGTAGTGACCACATCCAGTGTGCATTCGTTTGCTGAAACATCTCAATTGGAATTCCTTCAATAAGTAGGATTAGCTTGGTAAGTATCCATTGTTTCTTTTTCTTTTTTTGAACATTTTATTGTGTTTTGGGTAAAAGCTCACGCAGCAAATTAGTTCCCCATTCAAAAATTCATACACGAACCGTTCTGTGACATTGGTTCCTATCCCCACAGTGAGTCAACACTCCCCATTTCCACCCTGCCTTCCCCATTTCCATCCCTGCAGTGTTCCTGCCCCTCCTTGCCTTCTCATCTTTGCTTTTGGGCAAATGTTGCCCGTTTGGTCTCGTATACTTGATTGTTCTAAGAAGCACATTTCTCATGGGTGATATTGTTTATTTTATAAGCCAATGTATTATTTGGTTGAAAGGTGACCTCCAGGAGTGGCTTCAGTTCCAGGTTAAAAGACTGTCTTAGGGTGATAGTCTTGGGGGTTCCTCCAGGCTCTATCAGTCCAGTAAGCCTGGTCTTTTTTTTTATGAATTTGAGTTTTGTTGTACATTTATCTTCCATTCTAACCAGGACCTTCTTTTGTGTCCCTGGTCAGAGCAGTCATTAGTGGTAGCCGGCACCATCTAATTCTTCTGGTCTCAGGCTACAGGAGGTTGTGGTTCCTGCGGGCCATTAGTCCTGTGGACTAATTATTTCCTTGAGTCTTTGGTTTCCTTCACTCTCCTTTGGTCCTGACAGGAAGAGATGCATAGTTGTATCTTAGATGGCCTCTCGGAAGCTTTTAAAACCCCAAATGCTACTCACCAAACTAGGATGTAGAACACTATCTTTATGAACTATGTTACGCCAACTGACTTAGATGTCCCCCAAGACTATGGTCCTTAGCCTTCAAGTAACTCAGTCCCACAAGGTGTTTGGTTATGTCTAAGAAGTTTCCATAACTGTGCCCCCTATGTGCTGTATTATATATTTGAATATATATGCAGCACATACAAATGTGTGTATACAAATGCCCACAACTATACCTGTATATGCATACGCATGTACTCCCATATGCCCTCCCACACCTATACGGCATACATATCTACCTATGTAACCGCTCACAGATTTTGGTTGTTATTATTGTTGTTGCAGAATCGTATATGTTATAGCATTTACCCCATACTATAGGGTCACTATAAGTTGGAATCGACTCGACCGCAATGGATTTGGTTTGGTTTATGGTATTGAATTCACCGTAGTTGTCATTTATTTTTATGTATCTCTCAGTGTTCTCCATTTACCTTGGTCACATTGCACTGACCTCCATATTGTGTATTGCCTTTCCTTTCACCAGAATTAACAGGTATCTACTATCTAGGAGCCCTGGTGGCACAATGGTTAAGAGCTTGGCTGCTGACTAAAAGGTCAGCAGTTCAAATCCACCAGCCGCTCCTTAGAAACCCCTATGGGGCAGTTCTGCTCTGTCCTTTAGGGTTGCTATGAGTCAGAATCGACTGGCAACAGATTTGTTTGTTTGTTTGTTTTGGACTATCTAGTAAGTGACTCTCCCTCCCTCCCTCTTACAACCCTGGTAACCATCAAAGAACGTTGTTTTCTGTGTGTAAACCTATTCTTTATCTTTTTATAAAGATGGTATCATACAATATTTGTCATTTTGTGACAGACTTATTTCCCTCAGCATAATGTCCTCCAGATTCATCCATGTTATGTTTCGTGGACTCATCGTTGCTCTTCAGCATTGCATAGTATTCCACTGTATGCATGTACCACATTTTGTTTATTTCATTCATCCCTTAATAGAAACTTAGGTTGTTTCCATCTTTTTGCTATTGTGAATAACGCCGGAATGAATATGGGTGTGCATATGTGTATTCATGTCACTGCTGTTATTTCTCTAGGATATATACCTAGGAGTGGGATTGCTGGACCCTATGGTATCTCCATTTCCAGATTTTTGAGAAAGTGCCATACTGTTTTCCATAGAGGAAACTGTTCAGTTTTACAATCCCACCAGCGGTGTATAAGAGTTCCAGTCTCCCCAAAACCGCACCAACATTTTTTGTTTTTGTTTTTTTAATCGTTGCCATTTTTTCAGGGGTGAGATGGTATCTCATTGTAGTTTTGATGGGCATCTCTCTAACGGCTAATGATCGCAAGCATCTATTCATGTGTTGGCCACTGGAATGTCTTCTTTGGTGAAGTGTTTGTTCATGTCCTTTTCCCATTTTTTGATTGGATTGTTTGTCCTTTTGCTGTTTTCGGTGTTGAACTTTTGTATATATTTTAGAGATTAAACCCTTGTCAGATATGTCATTGCCAAATTTTTTTTTCCCAGTCTGTACGGTCTCTTTTTATTCTTTTAGTAAAGTCTTTCAATGAGCATAAGTATTTAATTTTTAGGAAGTCTCAGTATATAATTTATCTTCTATTTTGTGCATTTTTATTTATGTTTGATAGTCTATTTATGCCAGAAATTAGGACCCCTCGCTTTGTCCCTATGTTATTTTCCAGGAACTTAATACTTTTATGTTTAAGATTTAGGTCTTTGATCAATTTTGAATTAGTTTTTGCATATGATGTGAGGTATAGATCCTGCTTCATTTTTCTGCAAATGGACGTCCAGTTTTGCCAGTACTATTTGTTAAAGAGACTATCTCTTCCCCATTGAATGGACTTTGACCCTTTGTCAAAGATCAGCCGCCCGTAGCTGGATGGATTTACTTCTAGTTTCTCAATTCTGTTCCATTGGTTAATGTGTCTATTGTTGCCCCAGTACCAGGCTGTTTTGACTACTGTGGCTGCATAGTAAGTCCTGAGATGGGCAAGTGAAGACTCCTACTTTCCTCTTTTTCTTCAATATTTGCTTGAGTTATTTGGACCTCTTTCCTTCCCATATAAAATTGGAGATAAGCTTTTTCATTTTGTTAAAGAATGTTCTTGGGATTTGGATTGGGATTGCATTGTATCTATAGATCACTTTGGGTAGTATTGACATTTTCACAGTGTTAAGTCTTCGTATCCATGAGCAGTGCCACAGAAGAAAGGCCTGGCAGTCAGCTTCCATAAAGATTACAGCCAAGAAAATACTATGGAGCTCAGTTCTACTCTGTAGCACACGAGGTTGCCATGAGTCGGAATTGACTCCACAGCAATAGATTTGGTTTTGTTTTGTTTTTCCTGCATTAAAAAGTTTAGTAACAAATGATGATGAATACCAAACATTTCAGTGAGGTACTCCTACCGACCACCTAGTCCAGGGTTTCTTAGGCTCCACACTATTGACATTTTGGGCCAGGTAATTCTTTCTTGTAGGGGGCTGCCCTGTGCACTGTAGGATGTTGAGCAGCATCCCTGGCCCCTACCCACTAGATGCCATCAGCACCCCCTAGTTCTGCCAGTCAAAAATGTCTTCAGACATTGCCAAATGTTTCTTGGGGGCAAAATAAATTACCCCTGGCAGAAAACCACTGGCCTAGACCAAAGCTTGAACGCAGACCAATTATTTTTGGTATGATGACTCTGTATTTCTTCCATCTGCTTTTGATGCTTCCTGCATCGTTCAGCATTTTGCCCACAGAATCCTTCAATATTGTAACTCAAGGCTTGAATTTTTTCTTGTTTTTTCAGCTTGAGAAATGCTGAGCGTGTTCTTCCCTTTCGTTTTCTAAGTCCAGGTCTTTGCACATGTCATTATAATACTATACTTTGTCTTTTCAAGCTGTCCTTCAAAGTCTTCTGTTCAGCTCTTTTGCTTCATCATTTCTTCCATTCACTTTAGCTACTCTACGTTCAAGAGTAAGTTTCAGAGTCTTTTCTGACATCCATCTTGGCCTTTTCTTTCTTTCCTGTCTTTTTAATGACCTCTTACTTTCTTCATGTATGATGTCCTTGATTTCATTCCACAACTCGTCATTAGTGTTCAGCATATCAAATCTATTCTTAAGATGGTCTCTAAATTCAGGTGGGATATATTCAAGGTCGCACTTTGGCTCTTGTTGACTTGTTCTAATTTTCTTCAGCTTTAACTTGAACTTACATAAGAGTGATTGGTGATCTGTTCCACAGTCTGCCCCTGGCCTTATTCTGACTGATGATATCGAGCTTTTCCATCATCTCTTTCCACAGATGTAGTCAATTTCATTCCTGTATATTCCATCTGGTGAGGTCCACTTGTCTAGTCGCCATTTACATTACTGAAAAAAGGTATTTGCAATGAAGATGTAGTTGGTCTTGCAAAATTCTATCATGTGATCTCTGGCGTCATTTCTATCACCAAGGCCGTATTTTCCAGCTACCAATCCTTATCTCTGAAATTTTGTAATATCTCTTGCCAAATTTTTGTTCAAATTCTTATTATGTCACCGTTTCTTTGTAATATAAAAATAATCAGACTTCTTTGATAAAGTCTTTAAGGAAAGTAATATAACAAATAGAATCACCAGATTTTCCTTGGGGGTCTCCTCACATAACTGCAGGAGGGGGAGTCCTGCTCTCTGAGAATCGCAGGCATGAGGCGATCAGGATCGTATCATGCACTTTTTTCTATTATCATCTCCAGAAGTAGTATTTTTGTAAAGGTGTGTCTGTGAAAAAGATATACTAAATGATTACTAAAATTTCTTTCATTTACTACAAACCTGTGTCTTTGTTAATTTAAAAAAAAACGGCTAAAGAAACTTGGAATGATGATTTAACAAAAAGAACTTGGGAGTAAAGGAGTCAATATACATACTACTGTTGCTGTTAGGTGCCCTCGAGTTGATTCCAACTCATAACGACCCCATGCGACAGAGCAGAACTGCCCCATATGGTTTTCTTGGGTGTAATCTTTAGAGAAGCAGATTGCCAGGTCTTTCTCCCCTGGAGCCTCTGGGTGGGCTTGAACCACCAACCTTTTGGTTAGCAACCAAGAGCTTAACTGTTTGCACCACGAGGGCTCTTTATATTAGAAGGCTTCAAATATGTGAAATGTTAACCGGTAAATGAGAGTTTGTGTGTGTGTTTGTGCATCCTTCTAGAAAGTAATATTAGGACTAATGGGCTCAGGTTACAGAGAGGTGAGGGGTGCAGATTTCAGCTCAGTATAGGAAAAAAAAAACAAACTTTCTAACCCTCAAAGCTGTTGAAGTAGAGTAGGCTGTCTGATGAGGCAGTGAGTTCTAAGTCATTTAAAGTGCTCGAGCTGATAAATCATGTTAATGGGTGTCGTAAAGGGATGTGTGCATTAGTAAAAGACTAGATTGCTTTTGAGGTCTCAGTCAGCTTTGAGTTCTATGATTCTAGATAGATCATTTTAAAAATAACATAACATAAAACTCAAATAGTGATTTCTTTTTTCCCTAATTTGCTATACCCGAAGAAAACAAAACCACGAAGTGCCAAGTATGTCAGTTGTTCTCCGCTGAAACAATGCCCTTGACAAAGTCAGTTTCCTCTCTGTGGTGTACTTGCAGAGAATGAGGGCAGTGGGTCACAGGCTGGAATTTTGTTCAAATGACCTTGCTGCGAAAGCCAGAGTGGGAAGCTTTTGCATCCTCCCTCTTTGCTGGCACTGAGTACTTGCGCATTCCATGCCTACAGCGAAGAAGAGACCACAGTCACAGCCCCAGTGCTAAATGTGATTCCAGAGACATCAGGTCTGATCGCTGTAGTTTACAGATGAACCGTCAGGAAAGTTTTTATCAGAATCAGCCTATCCCTAGACAAACTGCTCATGCGCAAACTCTGTGGCAAAGGTCTTCACTTCCATGCAGTCACCAATTCCTAGCCCACCCATTGCACCATTTCTGAACGGCTATTTCACTTCGCCTAAACCTCTGGTTTATTTAGTCTGTAGGAGTGTTTTAGGACTAATTAAAGAGACATGAGGAATCCCTTCCTTGGCCCCACATCTACATCTATATGATAATGTTCGATACATCTGGGAAATTATCAGTATCAAATGCAAGCAAAGCATCTTATTTCTGGGAGAAAAGGTAGAGTCTGGGGACTGAAATGAAGCTGGAATTCAATTGAATTTTGGAGGGCAAAGGCAAAGTCAGAATGCCTAGAAGAAAGGCTGACTCTGAGCAGTAGCTTACAAAGGGCAGGCTTAACTTAATGTTTCCCGAGTGCAGGCGTAACTCTCATAGTCATTCCACAGCTGTCTATCAACCTTAGACCACATGTAAGGATCCAGTCCTGGCAGTGTGCAGAACCCTGCTCCTTAATTCTCCTGCTGGTCTCCTCGGACAAGGGTGTTGTGGTTGCTCTGAAGCCCGGCTGTTTGGGAAAGCAATCGCATAAAAATAATCAACATGGCTATTCGCAAGGTTTGATTTTTGTTTGTTTTTTAAGATGTTACCAAAGAGCCCTGCTGGCACAGTGGTGAGGTGCTCTGCTGCTAACCAAAACGTTGGCGGTTCAAACCCACCCAGCGGCTGTGCAGGAGAAAGCCCTGGCGATCTGCTCCTGTAAAGATTACAGCCTAGAAAACCCTACTTGCAGTTCTACTCTGTCACATCAGGTTACTATGAGTCGAAATCAACTCGACAGCACGTAACAACACCAAAGGAAGCCAAAAGATCCAATATATAAGAAGAAATCCTTATTTGTGCCACCGTGGGAAATTCTTTTAAGTAGAGTGGATATAGGTGCCAATTCAGAGCCCTACAAATGATACAGTATGCACTATGACTTCTTCCACTTACATAGGATTAATATAATTCTTTCTACAACTGTTTAAACAAAAAAATTCAATAATTTTTGTTTAAAGCATGAATAAATGAATTAATAAAGAAAAAAATGAATCGAAGAACCGATATAGCTGCTCCAACAATAAGCTATTTTTTAATCATCTTTAAACAAAACTACCCGAGTTATCTCCTCAATCATACCCAAAGCATTATGAGATCTATAGTCTGGATTCTGTGCCAAGTTTTCTCTAAATCCAAGTACAACATTACTAGAGCTACCCAAATACTGGCCATTTGTATGCAGGTAAGGCTAGGCACCCAACAAGGGGACCTGTAGGGGGAAGAATAACTCACTTTGAAGGGAATTCAGAAAGCAATATTGCATTTTCTGGAAAGCCTAAAGAGCAGATGGTGAAGGATAAATTGAAGTCCATAGAAAAAGCGAGAGCATCTATCAAGGGAAACCAGCTACCAGCATGTAAGCGTGCTGCCCTTTTGTTTTTGGTGGGAACTGTAATGTAATTCCCTGAAGTAGCAGTGCCACAATCATAAATATCCTTGTAATTGCGGGGTTTTCTCTGTGTGTGATCAGAGAAATCTGCATGATCACTGCAAGAGCTAGACAGCTAGGAAGAATCAAGGAACCCTTGCTGCTTTTGAAGCTCTTTTGCCATTAAAAAACAAAACAGAGAAAGAATTAAAATTAAAAAAAAAAAAAAAATCCAGAAGCTGAAGTCAAATGGTAACAAAGACATGCATGATGGAAGAGGTGCCTTGTGGTCACGTGAAGCTTGAGAAAGCTGAAAGCATGAGGATGGGAAGGCCTAAGAGAATGGGAGCCACATCAGCTAACAAGGCTCCTTTGAAACAGAGCAGGCAGACATCCTGTCCACATCGCTGACTGGGGACGAGCAGCGTTTGCAGAGTCTTCCGTAGTAGTTCTCAGGGTGTGATTTTGCTGACTCTCTCATTATTTTAAATACCTGTGGTAGTTGTTACATAAAGGCCAGGAAAGAACTGAAGTGTAAATTATTACCATACTAAAATGAAGTGCCATATGTCAGCGATGCACTTTTAGCAGTATTATTGCTGTTAGTGGAGCCCTGGTGGCTCGGTGGTTAAGCGCTCGGCTGCTAACCAAAGGTCGGCTGTTCAAATCCACTGGCTGCTACTTGGAAACCCTGTGAGGCAGCTCTACTCTGTCCTTATAGGGTCACTATGACTCAGAATCGACTCGACAGCAACAGGTTTGGTTTGGGTTTTTTTATTGTTGTTAGTTGCTGTTGAGTCAATTCTGACTCATGGTGACCCCATATGTGTAGAGTAGAACTGCTCCGAAGGATTTTCGAGGTGGTGGCCTTTTGGAAGTAGATCGCCAGGCCTGTCTTCTGAGGCACATCCAGGTGTGTTCGAAAAACCAACCGTTAGGCCAGAAGTCGAGTGCTTAACCGTTTATGCCAGCAAGAGACTCCTACAGGCTGCAACAATGAGTGCTACCTACTTTAGCCCAGAATATTGTTGTTAGGTGCCATCAAGTCAGTGCCGACTCATAGCGACCCTACGTACAACAGAATGAAACACTGCCCAGTCCTGTGCCATCCTCACAGTCCTTGCTATGCTTGAGCCCATCATTGCAGTCACTGAGTCAATCCATCTCACTGAGGGTCTTCTTTTTCACTGACCCTCTACTTTACTAAGCATGATGTCCTTCTCCAGGGACTGATCCCTCCTGATAACATGTCCAAAGTATGTGAGATGAAGTCTCACCATCCTTGCTTCTAAGAAGCATTCTGGTTGTACTTCTTCCAAGACAGATTTGTTTGTTCTTTTGGCAGTCCATGATATAGTCAATATTCTTTGCCTAGACCACAGTTCAAAGACATCAGTTCTTCTTCAGTCTTCCTTATTCATCGCCCAGCTTTCGCATGCACATGAGGTGATTAAAAACACCATGGCTTGGGGCAGGCACAGCTTAGTCTTCAAGGTGACCTCTTTGCTTTTCAACACTTTAAAGAGGTAATTTGCAGCAGATTTGCCCAATGCAATATATTGTTTGATTTCCTGACTGCTGCTTCCATGGGGTTGATCGTGGATCCAAGTGAAATGAAATCCTTGAGAATGTCAACCTTTTCTCCATTTATCATGATGTTACTTATTGGTCTAGTTGTGAGGATTTTTGTTTTCTTTATGTTGAGTTGTAATCCATACTGAAGGCTATAATCTTTGATCTTCATCAGTAAGTCCTTCAAGTCATCCTGGATTTCAGCAAGCAAGGTTGGGTCATCTGCATATCGCAGGTTGTTAATGAATTTTCCTCTGATCCTGATGCCGTGTTCTTTTTCATATAGTCCAGCTTCTCGGATTATTTGCTCAGCATATCACTAAATAGGTATGGTGAAAGTTTACAACCCTGACGCCACCTTCCCTGACTTTGAAACATGAAGTATATACGGCTGCAGCAGTATATTGACAGGGAACTTCCAGAAATTCAGGCCAGATTCAGAAGAGGACGTGGAACCAGGGATATCATAGCTGATGTCAGATGGATCCTGGCTGAAAGCAGAGAATACCAGAAAGATGTCTGCCTGTGTTTTATTGACTATGCAAAGGCATTTGACTATGTGGATCATAACAAATTATGGATAACATTGAGAAGAATGGGAATTCCACAACGCTTGATTGTGCTCATGAGGAACCTGTACATAGATCAAGAGGCAGTTGTTCGGTCAGAACAAAGGGATACTGCCTGGTTTAAAGTTAGGAAAGGTGTGCGTCAGGGTTGTATCCTTTTACCCAGAATATAAATCCTATTTCAAGAGCATTTGTTAGATTTTTAAGCAGACAATATCTTGAAATATACGTGCTTAAATAAATAGATTTGATGAATAGGTTTACTAAGTTCAAAGCCAAGTTCCATGTGGATTCCACAAGTAGGAGATAAAATATTGACCTCAAACAGAATGCAGTTTGGACTAAATTTGTTTTAACAAATCTTATCAGATCAAGAACGTCGATATTCAAAGTGGCAGAACAGTGCAGGGAAGTTTTTTCTGTGCCATATTTTCTAACCAAATAGTGCAATCCAAGGAGAGTTAGAATTCTTGGCATTCTGCTTTAAACAGCCCTTCACAATTTACCAAGTGAACAGCTTATATTTCTCAAATATGTGGTTTAAAACCCACATAGAGGAAGCTGGAGCTCAGATTTAGTTCTGGTCTCTCTCTCCCTCTCCATTGTGCTGATCCCTCCTCACCATTACAGGGCTCCTTCCTCTCTCCCTTAACCCCTTCCTCCCTCCCTTAATCCCTCCCTCCCTTAATCCCTCCCTCCCCTTTCCTACTATTGTTACCGCAATAACGTGGATTGGAGCCGCCCCCCCACAAAAGCCGATTCTGAGACGGGTGAGGTGAGCAGCAAGATGTTTATTATATATCAATATATAGGAGATGGAGGGGAATAGATTCCTCCAAAAAACCCGTCTCTCCCACTGGAGATCGGCTGAAGTCTTTTATAGGGACAGGATTACGGATCTTTTGTGGTAGTTTCCCCTTGAGGTGATGATGTCTTAGATGAGTTAACCTTCTACTGGTATTCTTAGAGGTTATCTGGTGACACCTTTGGGGATTATCTGGCGACATCCTGCTTTTTCTTGTCTCAAGATGGGTGCTTTGTTTGGTTTTTCATTCTTAGATCATTATCACTTGTTTTCCACCCTCCAGGGAGGAACATCGGTTAATCTTAAACCTTTTTGTAGAGACTAGAATGGGAGGGAAAAATCAGGAGACAATGTGGTGGTTAGCAATGGGGAGTAAATAATAGTGAGCCGGGCCTATGCAGCCTCTTCCAATACCAGTTCTAGGATTATTGAACCCTCATAACAATTTTGATACTACAAAACATTCAAGAAAATATTTTGTTTACAAGGTAGAATTTGTGATTTTTTTCTCTTAAAGAGAAATTTATTGTCTGCTGTGAATCTCCAGGAGCCCTGGTGGCTCAATGGTTCAGAGCTCAGCTGCTAAGCAAAAGGTTGGCAGTTCAAACCCACCAGCAGCTCCTCGGAAACCCTATGGGATAGTTCTACTCTGTCCTATAGGGTCGCTACGGGTCGGATCAGAATCGACTCGACAGCAATAGGTTGGCTTTTTGTGGGTTTTTTTTTTTTTTTTTTTTTTTTGGTGACTCTCTAACACAACCGAGGACTTCACCCCAGTTCTCTTTCCTGGGATGATGCAGAGAATTTGAAATGGGTTTTTGCATTTCAGAGACACAGGGGACTGGTACACGATCCATACTGGATCCGGAAAGACCTGTATTCCCAGAGTATGAAAGGCAGAGTATGTGCAAGGGTTTCCAGAGGTGGACTTGTGGGAGAGAAAAGGTTCTGTCAGATCCAGTCTGATAAGGCTGTGCAAAGGAACGAAAGGAGCCCACTAGTGAAAAGGTGAAGGTGAGAGGTGGATTTTCCCGGTGTGCGAGTGCTGTCGCATAGAACCGTGCGGCAGAGTGATACACCTGCCTGCCTCAGGGGACTAGAGAAAAGAAGTCCCCAGCTAGCGGAAGACCGTGAAAATACCCCATAAACTATCAGTTTTAAACATCTGTCAAGCCTAACCAGCTTACTGAGTCACCAGTTCAAGCTGGTACCCACCAACCACTGCTGGGAGTCGATTCGGCTCACTATGACCTGACAGAATAGAGTAGAACTGCCCCATAGGGTTTCCAAGGCTGTAAATCTTTACAGAAGCAGACTGCCACATCTTTCTCCAGCGAAGCAGCTAGTGGGTTCCAACTGCCGACCTTTTGATTAGCAGCCGAGTGCTTCACCACTGCGCCACCAGGGATCCTTCAGGTAGAGCGAATCTCTTATTTTTCTTTTCCACCATCTCTAATCGCATAGGTAACAAAAACAGTTAGTTGCCCAGGAGAAGTTATGGAAGAGAATACAAGACAGAAATAGATACACCTAGAACAGAGCTCCCTTTTTCACTGCAGATTTTAAGGTAAAGGATTCAGAGTGTTCTTTAATTCTTGTTCTGGACTTCCTGATTTCTGGATTAAACTATCTAATTATAAATTAGCTAGGGATGAGAAGAAACGTCATGCTTCCACTGGACTGTTTATGCAGGACAAAGGAACCGCGGGAGAGAAGTGGAAATAGTGTTTTGACCCTATTACGAATCTTGTGTGTTCAGATGGCAATAATCAGTTGCATAAGAAATATTACCTTGTTGAACACGTTCTCTGAACAAGTTTCTTAACACATACATACACCCAGATTTATATGTATTTCAAAGCTGAGTATATGTCTTAATTACCTAGTGGTGCTATTAACAGAAATACCACAAGTGGATGGCTTTAACAAACAAATTTATTTTCTCACAGTTTAGGAGGCTAGAAGTCTGAATTCAGGGTGCCCGCTCTAGGGGAGGGCTCTCTTTGTCGGTTCTGAAGGAAGGTCCTTGTCTCTTTAGCTTCTGTTTCTTGGTTCCTTGGAGACCTCCAAGGCTTGGCATCAATCTTCCCCCATCTCTACTTTCTTAATCTCTTCCTTTTATATCTTATAAGAAATTGACTCAAGACACACTCTATACTAATCCTGCATTAACATAACAAAGACCACCCATTTCCAAAAGGGATTATAACCACAGGTATAGAGGTTAGAATTTACAACACATAGTTTTGGGGAAACAAATCCATAGCATTATAGAAGAAGGAAAGGTTTGTTTTTATTGTTACTCAAATTCTCTTTTTACGACATGAAAATTTTGGAGGGTGTAAACAGGAGTACAGTTTATTTCTTTTTAGTCCTTTTTCTTTTGGGAATGGACTCTATGGGTCATATTCTAAGTATATGTTTAACATGACAAGAAACTGCCATTTTGCAAAAATGTTTCCACTATTTTACATTCCTGTCATCATTGTATCTGGGCTCCAATTGCTACACTTTTTTGCTAAGGTATAAACCAAAACACCAAACCTGTTGCTGTCGAGTTGATTCTGACTCACAGTGACACTATAGGACAGAGCAGAACCGGCCCATAGGGTTTCCAAGGCTGTGAATCTTTACAGAAGCAGACTGCTATATCTTTCTCCCGAAGAGCAGCTGGTGGGTTTGAACTGCCAACCTGTCATTTAGTGGCTGAGCGCTTTTATCACTGCCCCACCAGGGCTCCTTTATATATAATTCACTTATATATAATATACAATTGGCAGTTATTTTAAACTTAGCCTCTCTAGTTGTTATGTAATGGTATCACACTGCAGTTTAATCGCATTTCCCTGACAACTAAAGATGTTAAGCATTTTTATATGCTTCTTGGCTATTGGTATATCTTCCTTTGAAGTGTCTATTCAAGTCTTTGTTCATTTTCATATTATTTTATGGTTGAGTTGTAGGGGTACTTTTTGTATTCTCAACTAAGTTTTTTGTCAGATATGTGTTTTATGTTTTCTTTCTGTGGGTAATTTACATATCTACTGTATTTTTACACAAATAACGTGTGCTTTCTACAATTTGTTTGCCAACTTCTCCCTCCCTGATCAGGTGTTTTCACAAGTGCCACTCTGCCAATTTTTTTTTTTTTTAACATGTTGCTGTAAAGCATATTTAGCACACAGTGCTGATGAAAATAACTCACGGGGGAGGAGGAAGCAGTTGGCAAACAAACATAGAAGGTGAGTGTTATTTTCATAAAAATATGGTATTATTGCTTTTTGTGTCCTTTCTAAACAAATTTGCCTTTGTTGTGAAGACATTCTCTGACGTCTCTTTATTACAGACTCTTTACAGTAGTCTTGAAATCAGGTACTTTAATTCTTCCAATTTTATTATTTGCTTACAAAATTGATTTGGCTATTTTATGTTATTTGCTTTCCCATATAAATTTAGAAGTAACTTGTCGATGTCCACAAAAATCCTTCTGGGATTTTACTAGAATTGCCTTGAATCAATACGGGGAGGATTGAAGGTCTTATAAAAATCAACCTTTCAAAACATGAAAATGCTATGTCTCCCCATTTATTTAAGTCTCTCATCTCTCTCAACGTGTTTTATAGCTTTTAGCGTAGAGGTCTTCTTGTCTTTTGTTAAATTTATTACTTTTTTGTTTTGTTTTATGATGCTAATGAAAATGGCATGCTGATTTTAATTTTATTTTCAAATTATTTGTTGCTAGTATATAGAATTACAATTGATTTTATTGACTTTGTATCGTGCAACCTAGTCTATTCTTATTTTGCTAAATATCTTTACTATGAATAATTGTAGAATTTTGTTTGATTTCATTTTTTCTATTCATTGAGACAATCAGATGCTTTTTCTTCTTTATATTGTTAATGTGGGTCAACTACATTATTTGATTCTTCAGTGTCAAACTAATTTTCCATTATTGGAATAAACCCTCACTTAACAAATGTTGGAGCCCTGGGAGCGCAGTGGTTAAGCATTTGGCTGTTAACCAAAACGTTGGCAGTTGGAATCCACCAGCTGCTATAGGGCTGTTGTAAGTCAGAATTGACTTGATGGCAGCAGCTAACAAATATTAATTTGCTACTTAGCAAATATCAAATTTGCTAATATTTTGTTTTTGCATCTATAGTCACGAGTGATACTGATCTATAATTATACTTCCTTGTAATAACTTTATCAGGTTTTGGTGTCTGGGTAAGGCTAATCTTATAAAACAAGTTGGGTAAATATCCCTCTTTTATTTTCTGAATGAGTTTGTGTAAGCTTGGTATTATTTCTTAAATGGTTGACTGACAGCATGAATCAGCGCAACCATGTGGGCCTGAAATTATCTTTGTGGAAAGACTTTAAATAACACATTCAATTCTTTTGCTATTCAGATTTTCAATATTGTGTCCCAAGGAATTGGCCAGTTTCACCAGAAATTTTAAATCTATTGTAACAAAGTTGTTTTAAAATTATTATTATGGTTCCTTATTATCTCTTTTATGTTTGCAAATTTTTTAAACTTTTATTTAGATCATTGGATATTTAGCTATACTTATTTTCATTAGTTGCTCTAGGGATTAAAATATTTGTCCTTAAGCTATTACAGCCTAATTAGAGTTAATTTTTTGCCACTTCACTTAAAATAGAACAAACTTGTAATATTATAAATTAATTTGTCTCCTATTCTTTGTGGAGTTGTTGTCACATATATCTACATATATTATATCCCTTAAGTACAGTGTTACCATTTTAGCTTTAAACAGTCATATGTATTTTGGAGAAATTAAAGGAATGAAAAAAAGTCTTTTATATTTTTCTATGTATTTGCTGTTGCAGTGCTCTTTATCCTTTCTGTAGGACTGAATTTCCAACCATGTCATTTGTCTTCAGCCTGGAATTCTTACTTTATTTAGCATTTCCTGAAGTGCATACCCCTTAGTCACTAACTCTCTCTTTTGTTCTACCCTAGAGCTCATTGTTTAGTTCTTGGGGTCATAAAAGCTTGCAAGCCCCCATCCAGGGCACAGCAATTGGTGTCTTCGCCTGGAGCAACAGAGGAAGAAGTAGAGTCTGGAACAGGAGGAGGATATGGAATGTGTGGCTAATTGCCTCCATTCAGCATTTTAAAAATGTCAATTCATTTTCATCTGGGCACCATTGTTTGTGATAAGTCAGTCATTATTTATCCTTTTGTTCCATTAAATGCAATGAGCCATTTTTCTCAAGCTATATTAAGATCTTCTAAAGGGAACTCTCTGGATTTCAGCAATTGAACTGTGATATGCATTGGTGAGATTTTCTTTATACTTATTCTGCATGGGATTCAGTGGCTATCTTGGATCTCTAAATTCAGTTTTCTTTCTCTTTTACTAAATTTAGGGAAATTCTCATGCTTATTTTTTAAGATATATATTCTTTTGTTTAATTTTCTTCTCTTACTTTGCAACTCCACTTAAAGTTTGTTAGATTGTTTGATATTGTCTCACTGTCACGGAGGCTCTGTATATTTTTCTTCAATTTTTTTTCTGTTCTTCAGGTTGAACACTGTAGCTCCCTCCATTTTATGCATTTCTCCCTTAGTTTTCAAGACACTTTACAAGCCCTGGACTCTTTTCTCTGACCCTTCAAGACTCAAGAAATTCAGTTTTCTATTGACTATGTCAGAATCAACTCGATGGCAATGGTTTGGTTTTTTGGTTTGTATTGACCATGTCCTAGAGATGAGGGAGCGGGGTGCCCTTTGGCAAAAAGTCCCAAATACTCAAATATCATCCACTAGTAATTGAGGAATGATGCTTTAGCTTCCTATGGCTACTGTAACAAATGATCACAAGCTTAGTTGTTTAAAACACATACTGATTGTCTTACGGTTCTGGTAGTCAGTTCTGAAATGGGTTTTGCAGGGCTAAAATCAAGGTGTTGGCAGAGGTGCATTCCTTCTCATGATTCTAATGGGAAATTCGTTTCCTTACCTATTTCAACTTTCAGAGGCCACCCACATTCCTTGGCTCCAAGCGCCATTCCTCCATGTTGAAAACCAGCAACGTTCACACTGCCTTATCTCTATCCTCTACTGCTCTCATCACATCTCCTTCTCTGACTCTTTCTTCTGCATCCCTCTTCCACTTTCAAGGATCTTTTTATTATATCCTTTTAATTACCTAAGGCCTGGCAACCTGCTTCCGTTAAGATCACAACCAAGCTAACCCCATGGAGCAGTTCTAGTCTGTAAGACACTGGGGTTACCATGAGTCTGAACCTACTCGGCCACAACTAACAACAACTACAAAACAATCCATGATAATTTCGCTATTGTAAGGTTAGCTGATTACAACCTTAATTTCATTTGCTGCCTTAAATCCCATTTGCCTTATAACGTAACATGTTCACAAGTTCTAGAGACTCAGATGTGGATGTCTTCAGGAAGCCATTACTTCCCATATCACAAATGGATTTATCTTCTTTAAGACAAAAAAATCCAATACCAAACCCATTGACGTCCAGTTGATTTCAACTCACAGCGACCCTACAGGGCAGAGTAGAACTGCCTCATTGTGTTTCCAAGGAGCTGCTGGTGGATTTGAACTGCTGACCACAGTAGTGCTAATAATGAAATGACTTAAAGTATGTAGCTAACAGTAGTAACAATTTCTGTGTTCACTCTTAATGGTTTTTGATACTACCTTTAGACAAGGAAGAGGACTTCTATATATTTAGCAGCACATCAAGAATAGATTCTGGAAGAAATATGGTGAACAAACTTCATAGCATTTTTGATATATAACTCTCTGGTTAATTACAAGATGCCAATGAGAATGAGGACCCATTTCAAGTACTACGCTGGGAGCCATCCAGCACAAGAAGATGGGGGCTTTCATCCTCTTTCTATTTAACTTTGTTACTGAAGAAGTTGGAATATCAGTATATGTGCATGATCCAGTGGTTCTTCCATTTTTGGCAAATGAACAGAGTTGTTATTAGTTGCCGTCAATTCAGCTCTGACTGACGGTGACCTTATATGTAACAAAACAAAATGTTGCCCAGTCTTGTGCCATCTTCATGATCGTTGCTATGTTTGAGTCCACTGTTGTGGCTATTGTGTCAATCCATCTCAGCGAGGGTTTCTCTCATTTTCGCTGACACTCTACTTTACCAAACTTGATGTCTTTTTCTAGTGATCCTTCTTGCTTGATGACACGTCCAAAGTAAGTGAGCCGAAGTCTCACTATTCTCACTTCTAAGGAGCATTGTGGTTGCATTTATTCCAAGAGTCATTTGTTTGTTCTTCTGGCAGTCCAGGGTATATTCAATGTTCTTCGCCAACACTACAACGTGAACACACGTTAAACTGATTATTTTAAAGTTCTTTCCAGATCGTTTTAATTTTCTCTATGTCCTGCGTTATAATTATTTTGCTCAGTTTGTGATTCCCTTTCATACTGTTTGTCTTTCTCTATTACTTTGTGATTCTCTGTTGCAAGGTCCACTTCAGAAAAATATTCCTTCAGCACACATTCAGGGAACACACAGTTATCTCACAGATGCTCGACCTTAGCCTTGAATAATGCAAGGCTCCCAAGACAGGTTTTGCTTGGGATTTTGATCCCATGTGGTTAATTCATTTCTGGACCTATTTCCTCAAATACATTCCATAATTCTGATTCTGCTTTATGTACAAGATATCCTGCTTGAGTCCTCAGCCAACAAGAATTCATTCCTGTCCTTGAACTGTGTTACAGTTTCTGATCTTTACCATCATGCATGCTGCATGAATTGGGCACAAAAGATAAGTCCAGATTCTTCTGCATTGACACCCTCCACCCAAACCCTTGATCTACATGACTTAGCCATGAACGTTTAGCAAAGGTATTACTTCATTTTTAGTATATGAAACATTCTCTTTTTTTTTTAAACTATAGTAATTGTTGTTTGTTATTTTAAAAATACGATTGATTATTTCTGTGTGTTTAGATGACACTGAGGTTAAGCCACGAATGAAAGGTCAATGAATTTGCTACTGTCAAAAAAAATACTGACATCTCTTCACTTTAGTTTTCATTATAAGGAATAAAAATAATACTGTTTTCAAGTATACACACACACGTATAATACAACAAAACTCATGTTATTCAGGGCACTGAATTGCAGCCAAGCTTATCTATGAGTTGGCTGAAATCCTTCTTAGGTAACTGAAACCTTGGCCAAGATGATGATGTGTCCCTGTTTGTTTGTTCAATGCAGATTCAGTCATAATGTTGCAATTTGGCCATTAAAAGGCTATTTGCAAAGGTATTCAATGGCTACAGGAATATTTAAGAACCAACTCAAGGACTTCATTTTAGTCCCCTTTTTACTGAATCATTCACACGTGATGCAAGGTCCTCGAGACCTGGTAATGAATATTCAAGTGAGGACTGGTGAACACATTTGTCGTTAAAATGAGGAAACATTCCCACTTAGTGATATGCATTTAAATCAGCAGAGGAATAGAAATAAAGAGTGACTATCTTCTATTGCTTTTGTTTTTCATTTGCCAGTTGTAATAATCAACTATTGGAGCCCTGGTGACTCAGTGGTTAAGAGCTTGGCTGCTAACCAAAAGATTGGCAGTTTGAATCCACCAGCTGCTCCTTGGAAACCCTGTGGGGCAGTTGTACTCTGTCCTAGAGGGTTGCTACCAGTTGGAATCGACTCAAGGGCAACAGGTTTGGTTTGGTTTATCTTCTGTTGTTTCTTTCATTTGCCAGTTGTAATAGTCAACTGTTATTGCATTACTCTTTGCTAGATTACTTAGGATCCCTTTAATATGTTGAATTAATATAAGTTGGACTTCGGAAGTGTACAACTTTCTGGGTGAAAATAAAATACAGAATATATATTGCTTAACAAAGAAGATCTAGGGAAGGAGAATCTCTGGACAGAAAAATAAAGAGCTATTCAGTCGGTGTCTTCCTTTTTTCCTGGCTTGTGATTCTCTCATTGCTGCTACCACCAAAATTGGACACGTGTGTGTGTGTGTGTGTATGTGTGTATGTTTTTAATCCACCCTCACTGATTTCTACCATTTTTCAAGTGCTTGCTCCATGGAGTGATATTGGATACAGCATAACTCTGTCTCCCTGACAGAGCTGATTGGCTTATTTTGAGACTCAAGTTAGTCTAGGCCAATAGGTATCCCTCTTCTGGAAATTTAACATTGAATTAAGAAATCCCAACTCTATTATAAATGAAGAGTTGTAGTAAGAGCTATGAGTGCTCACGTTCTGCCATGTGGACTAGAATAAAGAAAGTTGGCGTATAGAGAGAGAAAAATAAAGCTGACAATCACGAGCGGACAAGACCAAAAGAGTAAAGAAAGGTTGACATTTTGTATAAAGTCTATTATTCTGGCTCTTTCCCGAGGCCTGCTGGTATGCCCTCCTTTTTTTTTTTTTTTCTCACTTTCTTTTTTAATCTCTTATACCTTGTTATATTCTTACAAGCATTCCCAATGACCCACCATATTTTGTGTCATAAAGCTCAAGTGGAGTTCTCTTATAAGATCCTAAATGAGTCTGATCTTTTACTGTACCCTTGTATAGATATGGACTAATAGTCTATATGAGAAGTATACGCCTGTGGTCAGTTGAGGAGAAAATCAAAGTAAAAGAAACATGTAAACTGAGTGGAGTCCAGGCTATTCAAATCTGTAGCACCTCATTTCAGAGCTCTTCCTTGTTTGGTTTTGGAAGGTTCTGTCCTTTTTTTTTGTAAAAAGGGAGCTTATTCTTTGACACATTCAATATGAGTAGGCCCACAGACTTCTTGTGGAACTCTGGGGAAATGAGTACTTATTTGTTTGATATAATATTCAGAGACTGTAGATATGACAATGCAGATATCACGAAAATTATGTTGAAAGTAAGTTGAATATTTATTAATGATTTAAGCCCCCTTAAATGTGTAGAGTGCCTCATAATCATTATGATAGTCTTTAAGGAAGGAATTTATTAAGATTAAAAATTTGAGTGAGAGCGTTCTGAGAAGACGGAACCACAAATGAAAGGGCACAAATAAGTGAAAAAAGAATGGTATATATTTGCATGTGAAGAAGACGGGGAAGATGATTAAGCTAGAGATTGACATGCACAGATCTGATTCTGAAAACCAGTACAACGTAGGGTGTGTTTTCACATTTTTCATGTATTCATATTTCTAATGCATTAACAACATTTTAATAGTCTACTTGTTTCTTTACTCTTAGTTTAAGTTTAGTTTTTACTTTTAAGTTAGCAACAGTGAAACTAACAGTTAGTTACGGCAAAAAAAAGGGAGATATTACATTGGTTCAAACACCTGGACTCTCTTCCTAGACATCCTTTCTAAAAAGTGTTTTTTTTTTTTTTAATGTCTAAAAGTGTATTTCGTGTTCATATGTGAAGTACATATCCTTGTAACTGAAGTACATTATACATCATCATCTTACGGTACACAGACTTTACACAAAGAGAGCATGCGCACGTAGCCAGCACCCAGATCAAGAAACCACCAGAATCCTGTAAGCTCCCGTGACTCTTCTCCCAGTTGCATCTCCAAAGGTAATTTTTGCTTTCCTACTTCCATAAACCATAGCTTAGTTTTGCATGTTTCTGTCGTTTATACAATCAGAATCATACACTATGTACTCTTCTGTTTTCTTTTGCCCAACACTGTGTTTATGAGTTTGCCCATGTTGTTGCATAGAGTACTAATCATTTTTAATTTATGATATTCCGACATTTATCTCTTCTAGAAACTTAAATGGAGCCCTGGTGGCACAGTGGTTAAGAGCTCGGCTGCTAACCAAAAGGTCAGCAGTCCGAATCCACCAGCTGCTTCTTGGAAACCCTATAGGGTAGTTTTACCTCTGTCCTATAGGGTCGTTATGAGTCAGAATTGACTCGACAGCACCAGTTTTGGTTTTGATTTACCAAGATAAATATATTTATTTTTAAATCTCTGCAGACTATTCCATACATTTCATTTGCTCAGGAGTGAACACATAACTTTACTACTGAATTGGTTAACTTTCCTAGGATTAGATTTCTTCCTGTGTTTTGGAATTTTGCATGTCATAGCTATTTTGAAGCAGAAGCTTTCTGAGTTTCTTCCTCTTCCCTTTCAAGTCTAAGGGTGGAGTGGTTCTGCCTGTACCTTCCCCAGGCCCTCAGGCCCCCAAGCCAAAGCCAAGTCCTCCCACAATGTGTTAGCATCGCTACTCCGCTGTCAGACGGATGGCTTTGATCTTACAAAAATGATTGTTTCTCTGACAATCACTGTAAGTCTGCCTAAGCTGATGTGGTTGCTAAATGCTTTTGGTCTAAGTTAACGGCTTTATTTCTCAGGCATGGGGACAATTTATGAGACTAAACATTGACCTAAAATAGTTTTTAATCAAATAAAATTTAAACAGAAATGAATATTTGTTCAATTCTGATTGGGCTATCGTGGTAAGAGGGAGTGAAGGAGAGGTACTCAGTAAGTAATAGTTGTGCCTCAGGTCATCCATGTTTCTGCACTGAGCAGGAAATAACTGCTAATCCTTTCGATCACACTGTGGACAGAGTGCATCCCTGGCGAGTTGATTCCTGCCGTTACAGAACCAAGAGTTGAACTACTTGGCACGAAGGTGAACAGTTCTTTGACCTGTTGTCAGGTACACCTCATCAATTTTCCCCATCTCTGTGGCTACAGATAGTTACAACTCTAGGGAAGCTCTTTCTCAGTTTACAAAATACACAAGACTCTGACACAATACATTCTAACTCGGCCCAGGAGAGATGACTCTTATAATTAAAGGTCTGAATCAAAGCACCATAGGTAATGTGCCAGCCTGGCTAAGAGGTGCTTCTGGATTCAGTTTGCCATCAGGAAGCTGACTTCTTCCAGAAAGGCATGTGATTGCTTACTAGAGTGGAGCTGAAGTCAGAGAGGGCCCTGCATTCCCTGTTCTCTGCCATCACAACCCCGTGTGTGCAGAATACAACTGCTCCATTGGGTTTTCAAGGCTGTGGCCTTTGCCTATCTTCCAAGGTGCCTCTGGGTATGTTCTGACTCCCAGCCTCTTGGCTAGCAATCGAGCACTTAACCATTGTGCCACCCGGGGTCTCCAGGCCCTGTACTGCTGCTGTTGTTGTTGTTCGGTGCCGTCTACTCAGTTCCGACTCAGAGCAACCCCATGGACAACAGAACAAAACACTGCCTGGTCCTGCGCCATCCTCACCATCCTTGTTACGCTTGAGCCCATTGTTCCAGCCACTGTGTCAATCCATCTCTTTGAGGGTCTTCCTCTTCTCTGCTGACCCTCCACTTCACCAAGCGTTGCTAGGGTTCGTTTGTTTGGCTGAATCGTTTTGAGCTGAATGCTCCCCTGCATTCTTCAGTTCCATGTTAGCAATATTTCATTATTAGAGGATGTGAAGTTATTGGGAGCCACAGTATGAATTCTTTATGGACCCAAGACCTTTGGTATGATTTATATTCTACCTCTAATACAGAAGCTTCTCACAAGAAGCCAAGTGATATAATTGCAAATTTAAGTTAAGTAGCAGAATTTTGTGGGGTGGCAACATAAACACCAGACAAGCATGGCTCACTGCTCCATCATCCACCCAATTCTAGTATCTAGATCAGTGCTGGCCACGGGTAATGGTGAAAGAAATAAAAGTAAACAGCGATAGTAGCTGTAGCAATTAGAAAGGTTTTAAGACTGGCGAATTTGGTGGAGGTTTTGAATATGAAATATTCTTTTAGGATGTGATAATATGACATCAAAGAATTCTAGTAGACTCAGACACAAGGAATAGATTATAATAAGGGGAAAAAGGAACAATTAGCAAAGATCTTCGTGTAGTCCGGTATGTTTGTACAGCTGTCTGGCAAGCAATTCCGACACCATACCACATTTTCTTTTATGTTAAATATCTCCTGTGCTTGTTGTTGCTAGTTGCCTTCAAGTTGACCCTGACTCACGGACACCCATGCCATGATGCAGAGTAGAACTGATCCACAGTGTTTTCAAAGCTGTGACCTTTCGGAAGCAGATAACCAGGCCTGTCTTTCCAGATGTCTCTGAGTGGGTTCAAACCCCCAGCCTTTCAGCTAGAAGCTGAGCGCTTAACCATTTGCATCACCCAGGGACTCCGCTCCTATACTATGTTCCCCATTTCCACTACTGGAATTATCACACACCATTCACTAACTGAAAACTCAGAGTAGTGTTAGACTTTTCCTTTCTTTTCCCTCCCACACAAATCCACTCCTGCCAGACCAGATCTTGCGGTAGGTCTCATGTTCGTTTCTGCCCCCTCCATTCTCACTGCTGCTTTCTCAGCTCAGAACCAAATCCTCTGAGCCTCCTACTGGCCTCCCTGTTCCAGCCTTTCCTTTCTCCAGTTTACCCAACACACTGGCGTCAAAGGTGTGTTTAAAACGCACATCTGATCATGAAAGTCTTCAATGGCTTCCACATGCCTATAGAATTAATAATCTCAGCACAGGTAGGATATTTCACAATTAGTCCCCAGAGTGGCTATCTTTTATTGTTTTTATCATTTGACAGTAATAAACTATTATTGCTTCAGAGCCCTGGTGGTGCAGTGGTTAAAGAGCTTAGCTGCTAACCGAAAGGTCCGCGGTTCAAATCTACCAGCCGCTCCGTGGAAACCCCAAGGGGCAGTTCTACTCTGTCCTATAGGGTCGCTATGAGTCAAAATCAACTCAATGGCAACAGGTTTTTTTTTTTTAATTGCTTTACTCTGTGTTTATTTACTTAGAATCCCTTTAAAATGTACCTAAGTTGAACTTCGAAAGTGGACAACTTCCTTGGTTAGAATAAAATACAGAAAGCATTGCTTAACAAAGATCTACAGAAGGGGAACTTCTGTGTGGAAACAGGAGCTATTCAACTGTTCTGTTTCAACTCCATTCCCACATTCCCCAGTGGGCCGTCTATGTTAAGCCAAACCAAATTGGTATATAAACTCTTGAGTTTGTCATAGTATTCCATATCTATATTCTTGATGTGTTGTTTCTCTTCCTGCATATTCATTATCTTTAGTATGTCACAGATTAGCTCTTGTACTTCAAAAATCTGTTAGCTTCTAGTAATCATTTTTTACATACTGGTATTAATAACACTGACTCATTGCCATCCAGTCTATTTCCACTCATAGTGACCCTACAAGACAGCAGAACTGCCCCATAGGGCTTCCAAGGAGCAGCTGGGGGATTCCAACTGCAGACCTCTTGGTGAGCAGCCCTGCTCTTAGCCACTGAGCCCCCAGGGCTCCGTTCTAACCCTTAACTGCACTGGACTCCAGTTGCAGGTGCACTGCGTCTTTGTTCTCCCCGTTGAGCAGCACAAGTTAAACCCACTGCCATCCAGCTGACGCCCGTGGGCAACTTAAGGACTGTCTTCTTCATCCTTGTATTCTTCCTTTGTTCCCCCACACTCAGGATCCTAGCACAGTGTCTGGTAAAGTATAGAACTTAATATACATGTACGTGCAAGAAATAATGGCTAACCTTAGACATGCAGAAAAGAAAAACGAAACAAAGATGAAGAGAAGTTTTCATATTAATAGAATTTAAATGTCAAGTAGATGATAGTCCAGTTGATTGTTAAGTGGTTATAGAAAAACATTTTAGGATATTGGCAAGTAACTTGAATGGAAACACGGACTATTCTATATTTTAGACAACCTAGGATACATTGGAGCCCTGGTGGTGTGGTGGTTAAGGGTTGGCTGCTAACCAAAGTGTCGGCAGTCCGAATCCACCAGCCGCTCCTTGGAAACCCTGTGGGGCAGTTCTACTCTGTCCTATAGGTCACTATGAGTCAGAATCGACTCGAAGGCTAAGGGTTTAGGGTACACTGGTGGCACTCCATTGGAAAAGCTTGTGAAGAAGACAGGAAGAAGCAATTGTTATCATCTCACCTCCTTTTAAGCTTGTTGTATCTCTAAAGAATCAGTGGAAGAAATGTTCCCAAATTTACAAGGTTGATTTTCTGTATATTTAAATAAAGGTGTTCCACTGTATGTAGTTATTTTTTCCCTTTTTGTTAGAAAAGACCCTGAGAGCAATAAGCACAAATTAGAAAATCACGTGTTTCCATATCATACTAAAAAGGTAAACACACACTGACCTATTCCTAACCTGTGTAATTAGCTCTACAGTAGTACATAAATGCCTGTATTATATTCATCTTCATAATTATTTTTAAAAAATACACTAAGTGGGGAGGAAAAATATTTCCAAAGTTTTCAGTTCTGACCTTTAGATCTCTCAATTTTATTCATCTCATAATGAGCTATTCAATGAAATAAATAATCAAAACTAATGAGCAGCTTTATAAATTCATTTCTGTGAGCAAAATTCTAATTTTCAAATTTAAAATTTCTATCTACTTGATGCTTTTTCTGCCTAATTAGCATCAAACAGTAGTATGGTGGTGGTGATGGTGAGAAATAAATTTTCACATGAATGTTTGGGATTTTCACCCTTTTATTACAATATCAATTTGCCATTTTTTAACGTATTTAGGCTTGAATTGCATTGGTATGCAGTATTTCTAGCTATGTGTTTGTTCTCACATCATTTAACAGCTGCATGTTTGTCTTATCAGCTATAATATCTATTTCTCTAGAGCTGTTTTTTTTTTTTTTTTTTTTTAACTACTTCTTTACATTAATACCATAGGGGTTCTGTAGCAATATGGGGTGTGTATGTGTGTGGATTCCATGCAAACTTTAATAATCTCTTTTTTTTTAATCAATTAATTTTTAAAATTTTAACTGGAAAAATAAGCCTAGGTATAAAGCAATTGAACTGAATGCTCATGTGATTTTCCAAAAACTACAGACTCTGAATTTAGGAAAATTGATCATTGAGAGACATTGTGAAATGGGACAGGGCATATGTTCAGCCTCTCTGTTCATAAAAGTGGATAGAGAGGCATCTTAGCCTGGGTTCTCTAGAGAAAATGGCTCACCCAGTTATAGAGGCTGGCAAGTCCCAAGTCTGTGGGTCAGGAGTCAGGCTGGAGGCTTCTCCTGACTCACACAGCTGCAGGGGCTGACAAGTCCAGGTCAGATGGCAGGCCACTGACTCACAGGCTGTGGAAGCCAACAAATCCCAAGGTCTGCAGGTAAGCTGCTAGCTCAAGTCCCAGGAACTGGAGGTCAGATGATGAGAAGCCAGATGCAGGATCAAGAGCGAGAGCCTTGCTGGAACATCTATTTATATACTAGAGGCAGGCCACACCCCTAAGGAAACTCCTTTTCAACTGACTGGCTGCTCATAGCAGATGTCATCATGAAGTTGGTTACATCATTATATAACTGCCAAATTACATTATAAGTGCAAAACCACTGAGAAACATGGCCCAGTCAAGTGGATACACAACCTTAAACATCACAAGAGGTTACCACAACAAAAGTACAGTGTATTTTCTCTTTAGTTTCTGTGTTGCTGGAGAGCTGGGTCAAGTAGAAACATCACATGCACAGGACGCAAATTCTCCCTCCTAAGTCCAGCTTAGTGTGCCATGGAAAAACGGTTGTGGTACCTTCATGGATGGGGGCTTTTTCTCTTTCCATCCATAGAATAGCAGATGTAGGCAGGAAGAAAGTTAAGCACTAGATGATTGGTTTCTCCCACTTTCAACAGAGTACAGACCTACATTCATCTTTTAGAGCACAGAATTGAGTGAATAGAATCCAAGGTCTATTAATTTTTATATTTAAATCTACTTTTTTGCTGTATTATTTCTTAATTAAATCAAAGTAGATGAGAATGAAATGTAGAGGCAGCCTCACAATATAAATACAATTGACTAAGTGAAATATTCACTTTGGAAAATTCACTGATAGTCAAATGTTCTCTTTTTTATGATTACGTTTTCTAAAACTAACAGATATTTTATAAGTAAAGCATAGTTTGAGATATAAGTAATTTTAAAAGAAAATATTGTTTTTTGAATCACTTTTATAAATGTCTATTTCTAAATGGAAAGCCAGGAAGACTGAAGAAGAACTGATGCCTTTGAATTATGGTGTTTGGTGAAGAATATTGAACATACCATGGACTGCCAGAAGAACAAACAAATCTGTCTTGGAAGAAGTACAGCCCCAATGCTCCTTAGAAGTGAAGACGGTGATGAGGCAGTCAGTCTCAGAGCCCAGCCCTTCTAAAAGACACCTGCTCTGGTTTACCCTCCTACACCAAACAGAATAAGCTGCACATTCTTCTGAAATTGTCCTTGACAAGATAACCACAGAACAGGTCATGGATGGCCTCAAACCACCTCTAGTTGGAGACTTAACATGCTAACGAAGGAAAATCGACCTCTTCCTCCACCCTGAAGAATCAAAAACCTTGTCTAAAGAAAATGCCTAGTCATTCCCAAGCTCTGAGAACAAAGGTCAATCCTGAATATTCATGATGAATTTGCATTTCCTGGTCTGCTCTCTGTAAAAGCTCACCTCCTCAAGCTGCCTTCCAGCAGTCTTGGAGACAACAGCCGCAACTGGTCCTTTCCTTGCACAACGAAATAAAGGCGTCTTTCTGATCTCCCACCTCGGCCTCTTGTTTATTGGCTGTAACAAGTCACGCTGAGCAGAACCTGGGGTTTTCACCTGGCAACATTCTGACTTCATCTCATATACTTTGGACAGGTTATCAGGGGAGATCAGTCCCTGGAGAGGACATCATGCTTGGTAAAATAGAGGGTCAGTGAAAAATAGGAAGACCCTCAACAAGATGGACTGACACAGTGGTTGCAACAATGAGCTCAAACATACCAAAGATTGTGAGGATGGCGCAGGACGGGCGGTGTTTTGTTCTGTTGTGCATAGGGTCCCCATGAGTCAGAACATCCTTGACAGCACCTAACAACACAACAACAAATGCAAAGCAATAGACTTCAATAATCGAACATTTCTACAGTAAGTTAACTTTTTGTTTGTCCTTTCTTAACCTGATATTTACTTTTCTTCGTTACCTATTGTATATCTACTTTAACTCTTTCTTATTTTATTTTTACAGTCCCCCAATAATGCTATCTGTTTGGCACAATTTTGCTAGTAATCAAACAATAATAAACATATGACTCCTTATTTTTCTTGTTTTTTGACATCCTTTAAGCCTCACTCTATCCTCTTCCCCTTCTGCTCCACATCTGAACAAACTAATAAGAAAGCTAGGGAACTACAGACCTGTATTCTATGTTCTCTCTTTGTGCTGGTGGGTAATTCAAACCCAGTGTGTCTACCCTCATCCCAGTCCTACCCCTTAATTACCATAAATAACCCAAACCAGTCTTTTTTCCCCACTCTTTCTAACCATTTTTGGACCAGATCAGGGAGCCTGCACTGCTCTCCACAGAAAGCCTAATTATGTGAGTAATAAACCTTCTCATACCCTCTTGGTGTGCATGTGGCGTCATCCCTCTTGGCATCCAAACCAAATTCTGGGTGAAGGTCCTTGCTGCTTCTTCAGAGTGGCCACACACAATTTGTCTATCAGTTCCTATCATATCCTTGTGTGTTCAACACAAAGCATGCAGTAAATTATTACTAAATGGTAAAGAATTTTCTTTTCATATTCTGGAGCATATCAATTTAGTCTAGTGAGTTTAAATGGAAAACTCATTCATTACTAAGTGCTTTAACTGGAGGAGGGTGTTGTGTGATTTGCAGTCACACTGTCTTGAATGTGAATGTTTATATTCCTAATATATAAATAGGTTCTGGCCTTGGAGATGCGGCTGACCCTCAGTTGTCTCATCTGTCAAGTGGAGATGATAACACCCCTCCCAAGGGTTCCTGAGAAGACTGACTGACTTGATGTAAGTGAATCAGCTAGGGCAGGACTAAGCATACGGGGACGTGAAATGTTACTTTACTTCTCCATTCGACAGGTAAGATATGGTTCTCAAATATTTGTGAAGAAATGACATATGAAATTCTAAAGCAAATATGAGAAAATGTACACATATGCCAACTCCTCACTATCTCGTTACTCGGCATATCATACTTAAACGATAATAGTAAACATTCTACTATCCGATTATTTTGTGCATTAATGAGGCAGCGGGCATGGTGGCAACAGCTGCGGAGTGCCCCCTCTCTTGAGGAGGGTCTCTGGGTGGCCTCCAAGAAGCTGGGCCACGCTGCCCCGCACCCTACGCTCCCTCCTGCTGGCAGGGGTGCGTCCAGCTGCCTCGAGGGGCTGGCCTCCTCCCTGGCCTGGCCTCCAGGTGGACGCGCAGACAGCACCAAGCCAGCAGGTGCCTGTTCTGGGTCCCCAGCTCCTATGCAGCCTGAGAACCTGCAGCTCAAAATTACTGTGGAGAAGGAAGGGAAGAAAGAAAGAGGCATCAGCGAGGGTGTTTGGAAGAAATGCGTGTGCCTTTAATGACATCCCAAAGTGAGCCAAACTAGGCCTGATGTAAAAGGCAAAATAGATAAATGGGACCCCATAAAAATTACTTTTGTTCATCAAAGAACTTTATTAACAAAGTCGAGCCACAACCTAAAGATTGGGAGAAATTTCTGGGAACCATATATTCACTAAGGTTCTAATGTCCAAAATATATATAACAAAAAGACAAACACCCCAAACAAAATTGGACAGAGGACTTAAACAGGCACTCCGTCAAAAAGAGGCTATTCAACTGGCCAACACACACAGGAAAAAGTGCTCAATGTCATCAGCCATTGTTGTTGTCAGTTACCCTGAGGTAGGGAGATGCAAATCAAAACTAGGAGATACCACTTCACACCCATTAAACGGCAGTGATTAAAAAGAAAAGAAGAGGAAGAAGAAAGAACGAAAAACTACAGGTATTGGTGAGGTTGTGGAAAAACTGAAACCCTCATCCATTGCATGTAAAACGGTAGAGCCACTGTGGAGAACAGAAAATACCACAAATGTGTAATTACTCATAAAAATAACTTCATCCTGGCGCAGTGGTTAAGCGTTTGGCTGCTAACCAAAAGGTTGGCAGTTCGAATCCACCAGCTGCTCCTTGGAAATCCTATGGGGCAGTTCTACTCTGTCCTATAGGGTCGCTATGAGTCAGAATCGACTTGACTACTTCTTAGACAGATTATAAGGAAACCCTTATAATATTGCTAAAACATGATTTTAAACCATCTTTTCTCCCCCACTCAATTCTTTTTCATAGCTTCTGTCCTTTATCATTAGAACCTCCATCAACCAGAGGAACAATCGGTTCTTTTAATGGTGTTCTACATGTCAAACTCCTCACACAGAAAAGAATGAAGCAGGTGAAAATGATCACCGTATCATAAAATACTATATGTGATTCAGAATACAAATTGTTTAGAAGTTCAGAGAAAAGCCATTATTGGGCATGGGATGATCATTCAAGCTTTATAGAGAAAGGGGACTTCAGCGGAATCCTGAAATGCTGACCTGTCATTTACATAGTCAGGGTTTGCATTAGACAGGAGGAGAACAACCTGAGAAAAGGGAAGACGCAGGTATAACTAGACTGAAGGATGGATTCAGCACCTTTGTTTAAATCCCTGATGAAGCAGGAAGTGTACATTTTTTGGTGGAGCAGGCTGTGGGCAATAGGAACATTTTCTTTTGCAGGGAAGGCCATTTATGATATTACTAATTATGTTATGATATCTTTGCTTAAATCTTAGTAAAATAACAATTAAGATCACTTTGATCAACTCTGTGGATTTTATTGCTTGTTTTTGCCTTCCTAGTTTATTTAATTTACCCTTTAAAACAAATCAAACAAACTAGCAAACAAATAACAACAAAAATGTTTGATTGGTTTAAAATTTTATGTGAGCCACAAGACATGTGCTATTTTCTGATTTTTCATTTACATTTTCCCAAACTTAAAAACTTAAAACTGACTTTTATCATTGCCTCCTTATTATCACTGTGAACACTGCGCACACATATGGTGCTTTAAAAACAGTATCCAGCGCCTAACAAGTAGGTGATCTGGAAAGTCCTTCAAGCAAAAACCGTAATTTTCATTAAGGACCCTAAAGATGACAAAGATTACTAGAAACATAACTTTTATTCTTTGAAAAGTTGTACCAGTCTCTAGATTATATATTTTTTTCTACTTATTATCTCTTCTCTTTCCTCTCTTTTTGGATTTCATATTTTCATATTTCATATTTTGGGTTATATATATATACGTGTGTATACATATTATATATATATTCGTTGTTGTTGTTAGATGCCATCGAGTCAGTTCTGACTCATAGCCACCCTATGTACAACAGAACAAAATTCTGCCCTGTCCCGCGCCATCCTCATAATTGTTGTCATGCTTGAGCCCATTGTTGCAGCCACTGTGTCAATCCATCTCATTGAGGGTCTTCCTCTTTTTTGCTG
>NW_004443941.1:5191792-5236530 GCF_000243295.1 Trichechus manatus latirostris | reverse complement strand
GCTTGAGCCCATTGTTGCAGCCACTGTGTCAATCCATCTCATTGAGGGTCTTCCTCTTTTTTGCTGACCCTCTACTTTACCAAGTATAATGTCCTTCTCCAGGGACTGGTCCCTCCTGATAACATGTCCAAAGTATGTGAGAGGAAGTCTTGCTACCCTTGCTTCTAAGGAGTACTCCAGCTGTATTTCTTCCAAGACAGATTTGTTCCTTCTTCTGGCAGTCCATGGTATATTCAATATTTTTCACCAACACCATAATTCAAAGAAATCAATTCTTCTTTGGTCTTCCTTATTCATTGTCCAGCTTTCACATGCATATGAGGCGACTGAAAACACCACGGCTTGGGTCAGGCGCAACTTGGTCCTTAAAGTGACATCTTTGCTTTTTAACACGTTAAAGGGGTCTTTTGCAGCAGATTCGCCCAATGCAATGTGTCCTTTGATTTCTTGACTACTGCTTCCATGGACGTTGATTGTGGATGCAAGTAAAATGACATGTTTGACAATTTCAATCTTTTCTCTGTTTATCATGATGTTCTTATTGGCTCAGTTGTGAGTATTTTTGTTTTTTTTATGTTGAGGTGCAGTCCACGCTGAAGGCCGTAGTCTTTGATCTTCCTCAGTAAGTGCTTCTTTCAGCAAGCAAGGCTGTATCATCTGTATAACACAGGTTATGAGTCTTCCTTCAATCCTGATGTTGATTTCTTCTTCATATAGTCCAGCTTCTCGGAGCATTTGCTCAGCAGACAGATGGAATAAGTATGGTGAAAGGATATGATCGTGACACACACCTTTGCTGACTTTAAACCACGCAGTATCTCCTTGTTCTGCCTCTTGGTCTAAGTACAGGTTCCTCATGAGCACACTTAAGTGTTCTGGAATTCTCATTCTTCACAGTGTTATCCGTAATTTGTGATGATCCACAGAGTCAAATGCCTTTGGGTAGTCAATAAAACACAGGTGAACATCTAATATATATATATTAAAACTTTTCACTGCGTCTGATATTTCCAATGTGCCCCTCCCCCATTCTTGGATTCTTTTCCATTCCACTTGGTTATTTTATTCTCACCTTGTTCCCTGATCCGTCCTTCAGCTCCGTCTGTTCTGTTGTAAACACATCCATTGTGTTCCTAATCTCAGGTATTTGGTTTGTTTGCTTTTTTTTCCCTACTTCTAGACTTTTCATTTGATTCTATTTTATAGTTTCCAGTTCTGTGTGAATTCTTTCATTTTGACCTCTAACCTCATGAATATATGATTCATAGTTAAATCTGAGTTTGGTTAAGTCATAATATGAATCTCTTGTGGACTTTTATTGTTTGTTATTTTCTAAAGATTTTTACACATCTGATCATTTTTTATTGTGTGTGAGAGATTGTAGATATAACTTGAGGGTATTTTCAACCTCCAGTGAGGACTTACTTTTCTTTTTGGGACTATTCTGTTAAGAACAGATGACCTGAAACCCAGTCAGGAAGAGTTCATTTGAAACTGGCTTCCAGTCTACAAAGGCTGGCCAACTTCCGGTTCACCCTTGTTCTTAATGGTGGCCCTCTGACCGCCTCAACTGAGAGTCTGGTGTGATCACCAAGACTTTTCTACCTTGGTGGGCTCTGAACTCTTATTTTTGTCTCCCTGGTCCTTATGCTATAGCCAGAATCCTTGTTCAGCTTCTCAGAGACTTGGCTGAGGCCTCTGCTAAACTGACAAATACTATGAGACATAATGTGTTACCAAATATCAGGTTTATTACATTAGGTTCCTCTTTTTTTTCCTGCAGTATTGACCCCTCAAATCCTTATCACCTTGATGGTTTTCAATGCCTTCAAATTTTTTTTTTTTTAATTGTATACAGTTTCTCTAATTGTGGGAGAAAGATGTGGCAGTCTGCTTCTGTAAAGATGGACAGCACTGGAAACCCTATGGGGCAGTTCTTCTCTGTCCTGTAGGGTCACTATGAGTCAAATCGACTCCATGGCAGTGGATTTGGCTTTTGGTTTTCTAATTGCTCTTGGCCAGAAAGTTTTTCCCATAAAAGCTAATCAGCTATAGCTTGAAGTAGAAGTTTCTCCCACTCCTTATTTTAGTTTTTATCTCTTTATGGCTCCCTTGGTTCTATTTTGTGGTGATCACATTCTCTTTTGTCTTCCGAAAACTAAGCAGACGAAGTGAAAGGCTTCCCTCTTTTTCTTGAGGTAATTATTTTTTTTAGAATTATTCTATCTCAATTTGGGGGTCAAATTTCTATTTTCTTTATGCTATGTTTTAATTGGTTTTATATTGGCATGCTTTTCTAGGTACTCACCATCACATCTGAAGACATATTTGAGTTCAGTGCTTGCTTACAGCCAAGCTGAGTGGGTAGCTATCAGCTGCTCTCACTGTCCACTGAGATGTGGTTTGCTGACCCCATTTGAGGCCTGTATCTTAAAGGTCTGAGTGGTGAATGGAGCATCTGGCTTAGTTTGAACTTCCTAGAAGGCATGGCTAACCCAAGGCTTGACTACTTCAATGCTAGAGGAATAACGCAGGGGAAACAGATGTGTGAACTGTGCTCCTCTGTACAGGCTGCTAACCAAAAGGTTGGCAGTTCGAATCCACCAGCTGCTCCTTGGAAACCCTATGGTGCAGGTCTACTCTGTCCTCTAGGGTTGCTATGAGTCGGAATCGACTTGATGGCAATGGGTTTGGTTTTTGTTTGAGTCAATAGGGTTGTGGAGACACAACAGCAGACTGGCTGCCTCGGCTACTCCCTTTCGTGCTCAGTTATTTTCTTCTCTAATATCGCTATCCATCAAATAAACAAAACAGTTTACTCACCACCGTTATGCTAAAATATAGTTTGACAGTCCCTTAATCTAAATGTGAGGGTTTTTTTTTTCTTTTTCCATATATATAATCTTATTTAATCTTTGAGATTAACCTATAGGGCAACTAACATTATCATTCCCATGGAAGTCAATAACCACCTGAGGCAGTTGTTGTGAATTGTAAATGACATAATGAATATGAAGCATTTAGCTTAAGTCCTGACACTGCATAAGGAGTGAATGAATATTAGATTTCCTTTATGGTATTTATATGTATTGTCTTTTTAATGCACTTTTTCTCAACAGGACTGGAGACACACAGAGTGCTGACAAGACAAATCAAAATACTCCGGCAAAACGTCAGTTGCTAAGTAGATGGCAAAAGTACCACAGTCCAAGTGTAAAAAAAAAAGGCTTCACCCTGAACCTTAAATCTAACAGAGTATCACTGTCATTAGGAGTATTTTTTGAGAGATGTCTTTGAAAGCCCCTTGGTGAAAATGCCCTATTTTTTTAAAGGGTCAATAAAAGTTTAGCTGGTTACTCTCTGCTGGATGGACAGGTGGATTAGCTTTGCATACTATATTAACTCCAGGAAAGTTTCTTTGGGATGACTGCATACTTTCTAAACTTGAAGCCAAAGTTTGTGATATTTTCTGTGGTGAGGATGGAAATATCACTTTTCACATTGTCAATATCTAATGGCACATTCTTCAGAAGAATCATATCTTGAATATCCATGAAGCAAAATATAGAGACTTATCTATGCAAGGATAAGAACTAAGTTCTGATTCCTCCAGTATTGATGGGATTCTCATAGTTTAAGTAAAATGGCTTATGCAGCAAACTATAGAGAGTGCTTTTATTGTCAACATGCTACTCCTGGCAGAATTAACTGTCATTCTATCAGAGTAGTAAGAATTACAGAAAACCAGCCTTGCTAGTAGCATATCACACAGTACACCCTTTGAAAAACTTAAAGGTGTACTTTTAAAAACAAAAATGTATGAAGACTTTTCAATTAGGAAAGGTCCTTGAAGAAGCAAAACATTAGACTACAAGTCATTGTCTTTATAAATCTGAATGGAGCATTGCTAGGGTTCTGCTGTTAGAGCTGGAGAATTATTTGTTAAATATCTGCTTTTTATGCTAGACTCTAAACTCCTCATGAGCCAGAGTCATGTCTCAATGTTCATCACTGCATCCCAGTTAAATCTAGTGCGGCGTCTATAACTTGGGAGGCACAGAATAAATGTTCTGGGGGATTTATGAAAACTCAAATTGTTGTTGGTGTTAGTTGCATTCCAGCCCACTACAACTCCTGGTAACCATACGTGTAACAGAATGAAACCCTGCCTAGGCCTGTGTCATCTTCATGATCATTGGTATGTGTGAGTGCATTGTAGCTATCATGTCAATCCTTCATTTTTGCTGACCCTCTATTACCAACCAGGATGTTCTTTTCTAGCGACTGATCTTTCTTGATGAAGTTTCCAAAGAAAATGAGTTGAAGTCTCACCATCTTTGCTTCTAAGGAGCATTCTGGTTGTATTTCTTCTAACACTGATTTTTTCATTCTTCTGGCAATCCACAGTATTCCAGTATTCAATATTCTTCACTAATAGCACAACCCGAACGCCTCAACTGTTCTTCAGTCTTCCTTTTTTATTGTACATCTTTCACACATATGTGAGGCAATTAAAAAGATCATGGCTTGGGTCTGGTACACCTTAGTCATCAAAGTCAAATAAAAAATATAAAATAATGATTAATATATGCTGAATGAGATCCTGCTTAGGAAAATAATTATGTATCAGTGGCTTAGTTATCTAGTGCTGCTATAACAGAAATACCACAAGTGGATGACTTTAACGAAGAGAAATTTATTCTCTCACAATCTAGGAGGTTCGAAGTCTGAATTCAGGGTGCCAGCTCCAGGGAAAGGCTTTCTCTCTCTGTTAGCTCTGGGGAAAGGTCCTTGTCATCAATCTTCTCCTGGTCTAGGAGTTTCTCAGTGCAGGGACCCCAGGTTCAAAGGACGCACTCCCCTCCTGGTTCTGCATTCTTGGCGGTAGGCAGTCCCTCTCCTCTCTGCTTACTTCTCTATTTTATATCTCAAGAGATTGACTCAACAGACAACCTAATCCAGTAGATTGTGTCCTGCCTCATTAACATTAACTCTCTCTAATCCTGCCTCATCAATATCATAGAGGTTAGGATTTACAACACATAGGATAAACATATCAGATCACAAAATGAAGGACAACCACACAATACTGGGAATCATAGCCTACCCAAGTTGACACAATTCAATCCCTGACAATCGAGTCCCGTACAGCAGAATTCATTTTTACATCTGCCTTGTGTTTGCCAGGCATAGGGTTTAGTAATGCAAAGTACTTCAGCAGGGTGTTGTACTATAGGACAGTGGCTAAGAGCATGACATGAGCCTGCCTGGCTAACCAGGTCAGTACCTGGTTGAGTGAACCCAGAGAGTAAGGTGAACCCAAGTTCTGTGAGACCTCAAGTTTATATGATTATGGAGGCTTTCTCTAAGAGAAAGTATTACAAATCGGTTAAAAGTGAATGATTGTTTAAAATAAGAAAAGAAATAACCCATATTATAAATATAAAATAGTTGACAAATACCACAAAACTCACAAAATCAGGAAAAATATTTTATTAACTACCTGATGCACCTTTATTACACTTATGTATTTTTCCTAATTTTTATTATATTCACATGATGATGATTTTATAATCTTTTATACAGAGAGAATGGAAATAGTCTTTTCTTTAGCAAGGTTAAGCAATTATAAACAATTATTGATAGTTTGGATTATTTTCTTTCCACTAAACAACTCGTTATTGGTAATATTATGCTAATGATGTGCTATGACATTTTAGGATGCATTAAGCATGCAACTTCACAAGCAGAAATACTCCTGTAATACTGCTCCATAAATACATGGAGATGGTAAGTTCTATTTCTCATGATTCCTATCAAAAAAAGAAAGTATGGTGCACTTACAACTGCATCTGTAACGTGATACAAAGAGTAAGTAGGGCCACATGCTTGTTGCTAAATGACATCTTAGGAGAGGACTCCCAAACTCCTGCACATGCTCCAGACCCAGCCAGCTTCCAGTTGTTATAAATAGAGTTTTATTGTACAACGACACTTACTTATTTTTACACTGTCTATGGCTATTTTTGCTCTACAACAGAGTTAAGTAGTTGTGACAGAGCCCGAATGGCCACAGAAGCCTACAATATTTAGTAGCTGGCCCTTTACAGAACACGTGTGCCAACCCTTGGCTTATGACTTCCTAGAATGAACCAGGCAACTCAACCTCTGTGTTGAGTGGGGCCAGTTCTCATAGTGAGATATTGCACACATATCCCAAGAGGTACCTTGTGTATGTGGTGAGAGAGTTGATTCTTTGTTGTGATAACCGGCAATCCCAATCAGCACCCAAAGGGACCACGCTAGGGACATCTAAGGGAGGCCCCGCAGGGTGGAAGGAGCTGAGACACAGTATCAACCACCGGAGTGAGGCATTGCAGCCCCATGTGCTTTTAGGTGGTTTTAAGGGTTTGAACTGGACTTTAGCTTGTGGGGGAGAATAATAAAAACGAGTCACACAATGTGTCCTAGGGAAGGGGGTGGGTTCAGGGCAGATACAGGGTTAATCCCGAACACTAACTTTTAATTAAGGAAACGAACACAAAGCTCATCACATAGACTAGAAAAAATGCATTGGAGGTTAGGAAACAAGACCCTAAACACTTTGGCACACAGGTACTCAAGGCACACAACGGCTAAGGGCTGCTCTGGCTGGTGAAGCTGGGTTCTTGGTAATCCTTGACCAGGATTTGTGCCAAAACTGTGCCCAGTGACCTTAGGATGGTTCTGAGTCTGCACAGCTGAACTTATTCTGGAGAAAAGGCAGGGAGAGAGGATTACATGTTATGAAAAGGAAAATATTAATGAAAAGAAGAGACTTGGGTGAGAGGCAGATTCAATGCACTGGAATAAAGTGTCTATATTTTTAGTTCAGATTTTCTGAGCTACTGAACCTAAAAATTAATTTTTTCACTTACTTGCCTGGTTAAAATCACAGATTTTGAATCCAGGGGGCAGTGCCCTGACAGGTTATGAATTCAGAAGGGTTGGTGAGAGAGGCATACATTCAGAAGGAGGATGTCTATATAGTGTCCTGAGGCAAAACCAAAAGAAAACAGCAAAAAACAGCACACTTGGTTCTGAGGGGCAATAGGCTGACTGCAGTAGGAAAGAGTACGGCGTGAGGGGAGGCCTTCTGTGATACACGTGTAGCTCTGTAAAGCTAGAGACTGTGTGGTGTGAGGGGAGATACAGGTGTCTCTCCTCTTTATATAGCTACATCTGTATTATAGAAGGCCTCCCCTCACGCCACACAGTCTCTCCTCAGGAAATATGCTGTATTTGTATTGTATGGGGTCTCTGCAGTTAACTGTTGATCCAAAAAAACAAAAACAAAAAAACAAACCCATTGCCACTGAGTTGATTCCAACTCATAGCGACCCTATAGGACAGAGGAGAACTGCTCCATAGGATTTCCAAGGAGCAGCTGGTGGATTCAAACTGCTGATTTTTTGGTTAGCAGCCTAGCTCTTAACCACTACGCCACCAGGGCTATTTAAAGGCTATCTGAAATATCAGAATGGACCAGTGTGGAAGTTATGAGTCATGGATGTTTTTCAAAGTTGTCTCAAATATTTGATCAGTCATCTTCCTTGAGCTTCCTTGAACTTTACCCTGTAGATGAAGCTCAGCACACACCTCTACCCCCAGCAAGAGGTATCCTTCCTCCTCTAAAATCCAATGACATCTTGGATGTCCTTCTTTTATATTGCTTATTGCATTACATTATAATCCAACGTGTTTGTGTGTATTTCTTTAGAAAAATTACAGCCAGAATGCTTCTTAGAAGCAAGAATGGCGAGACTTCGTCTCACATACTTTAGACATGTTATCAGGAAGGACCAGTCCCTGGAGAAGGACATTATACTTGGTAAGTAGAGGGTCAGCGAAAGACAGGAAGACCCTCAATAAGATGGATTGACACAGAGACTACAACAATGGGCTCAAGCATAACAACGATTGTGAGGATGGCGCAGGACCGGGCTGTGTTTCGTTCTGTGGTAGGGTCGCTGTGAGTCGGAACCTACTTGACAGCACCTAACAGCAACAATGACAATGTTTCTTTTGAAGATTAGCTCCTCAGGACCCAGGGGAAAATGATATAGTAAACTTGACAGCAGGAACCTGGAGTAAAGTCTGCATTCCTCCATTTTGCATTTCATTCATTTAAAAATGTAAGATTTTCCTTGTTTTTCAATATTTTTGAATAGTAACATAGCAAAAACAAATTCTGTTACTCCAGCCTTATATTGTTGAATGGTAAAGAGGTAAGAGGTGGGACGTAGAGTTGGTCTTCCCAGGTTTGGATCTCCGCTCCACCGTGACTGGTGGTGTGACCTTGGCTGAGTCACACGCTCTCCGTGTCTGTTTCCTTCTCTATAAAACAACAGGGTTGATGGGCGGATGAAGCGGGCATTCAGAGTGATGCCTGGCCTCTAGTGCTTGCTCAATAAATGTCAGCAATTAAAACTGAAAGACTCAAATCAAGTACACAGAAATCTGCTCCATAAACTGCTAATATGAATATTAGTTACTAGACTGCACTGCTTTAAAATATCTGAAGAAATGAATAGATAAATAGCTTTTTTTTTTCTATATGATGACTGTTTATTTGCATTAATGTCTTACCCAAGCATGCTGGTGAACAGAAAGGCCAGTTCTGCTTTCACCACTATTTATTTTTCAGGCTTACAGTATGAACTAACCTTTACAGTTGGAGAAAATGAGAGATGATTACATCTAGCATTAAAAGTTTGCTCTATGCGCCAGAAGTCCTCTCTGCACTATAGTCCATAGGTATTTATCACATGCAGGAAACATTACCGTATCTCTCTGTACCTTGATATCATTGAATAAAGTGGCTTTTCTTTCTTAAAAAAACAGCATTTATTTTCAAATGCCTACTGCCTTAGAAATAAATTTAACACAACAGTAAAAGTGTCTCTACAAGTTAATATTTATGAAAAAAAAAATTATTGCTTCACAAAACACTACTTCTGTCCTTGAAGACTGCATGGTTTTTAAGTAACATTTGCAATATATTACCAAAGTGGTATTTTATACACAACTTAAAGTTTTATGCTTTATTCCATGATTTTATAGAGCATCCTACTGACATTTGCTATCCATGCATGAAATCTCTGACTATACTGATTTCACAGATCGCAGCTATAAAGCAGTGCACAAGACTGAACATTCACCACAAATCTCAGAAACCTGCAGGAGGAAACACAGTCCAAAACGGAATGTTTTAAAATGGTGTAGTGAAGCAGAGATTTCAGTAATTTTTTTCTTTTTTTTTTACTTTTAGATTTGCAAGAAAAATGACTGCTAAAATTGCCCAGCACTTAAAATAACAAGTAGATATTTCTAATTAATAGCCAACTTTGAAATAACTGAGTATGGAATCAACTTGACAGCAAAGGGTTTGAGTTTTTTTTTTTTGGTTTGGTTGTTTTAGGTAACTTCCTTTGAAAGTAATGATATGTCATTCTAATAGAGTGTATGATAAAAAAAATTCCAATTTAATTCACCTACTTAATACAGGTATAAGATCATATTATGTATTTATTCTGTATCTCTTAAATGAACACTTTCTTAACAGTCCTTTTTGTCAGTCTACAGAATATTCTATGGGTCAAACCAATGAAACCCAGAAACATCCCTAAAAATGCCATAAAGGGGAAGAATGCAAACTGAATTTAATTATTCTGAATTTTTCAATAACTATGGTTTCCAGGTTTGCCATTGGACCAGCATTTATTCCAAACATTTCTTTTGGCTTTAATAGTCAAATCCTTGCTTTATATACATACATATATATGATTTTGTTGTTGTTAGGTGCCATTAAGTCAATTTTGACTCACAGCAACCCTCTGTGACAGAGTAAAGCTGCCCCATAGGGTTTTCTAGGCTGTAATCATTACAGAAGCAGATTTCCAGGTCCTTCTCCTGCAGAGTCGCTGGGTGGGTTCGAACCACTAACCTTTTGGTTAGCTGCCACCAAGCACTTAGCAGTTGTGCCACCAGGGTATGCTGTGTGTGTGTGTGTGTGTGTGTGTGTGTGTGTAGGAGCCCTCGTGATGTAGTGGTTAAGCGCTTGGCTGCTAACTGAAAGGTCAGTGGTTTGAACCCACCAGCCGATCCGACAGAGGAAGATATTGCAGTCTGCTTCCGTAAAGATTACAGCCTTGGAAACCCTATGGGTTGGTTCTACTCTGTCCTTACAGGGTCACTATGACTTGGAGTTGACTTGACAGCAACAGATAGGTGTGTATAATAAATATATGTACATAGTGACCCTGGAGACAGAGCAGAACTGCCCCATAGGGTTTCCAAGGAGTGGCTGGTGGATTTGAACTGCCGACCTTTTTTAGCAGCCAAGCTCTTAACCAATGCACCACCAGGGCTCCTTATATGTATGTATTCCTTTATATATTTTTTTCTTGAATACAACATTTTATAAAACTAATTCTTATCTCCATAGCCAGATTATTCATTTAGTGGAATAACAGATTATCAAGTGTGATAGTGCAGGAGTTGCTTTATGTGTGTCTGGAATTCTGTTTGGAAGCAGGCGAAGTATAAGGAACAAAATCACGGATGAGAGTAAATGATGGGAACACACAACAGCTACCCTGGACTAAGTACGAGGCCTTGGTTACCGGTCCTTACCTCCCCTCTGCACCTGACAATGTCTACATCACACTCCAAGTTCTTTCCAGTAGTAAAATAGAAAGATCTTTAGAATATCCTTGCATCACACAGACTGTTTAAATTCGATTTTCGGGTTTTGTGGTATCAATTTCTAATCTGACTCCTACGGTAGCCAGATTTTAAGATGGTGTCAATGATCCACACCTCCTGGAATTCACCTGTGCGTTGTCTTCTCCCACCTTATACCAGGCTGGGTCTGTGTGACCAAGAGAATATGGCAGAAATGGTGGTCTGTCCCTTCTGAGACTGGATTATGATGACAATGTGGCTTCCAGCTTGGGCATGCTCTCATGCTCTCCAGGATTGCTCACTCTGGGGAAGCTAGCTACATGTCATGCACAGCCCCACAGCCCTGCGAAGAGACTCACGTGGTCAGTAACTAAAGTTTCCCGCCATCAATCCTGTGAGTGAGCCTGGAAGCTGATCTGTCAGCCCCAGCAGATCATAGGCCTGGCAGACAGCTGGACTCCAACCTCTTGAGAGATCTTGAGCCAGAATCACCCACTGGAGCCACTCCCAGATTTCCGGCCCTCAGAAACTGCGTGACGTAGAAAATGTTTTAAGTGGCTGTGGTTTGAAGTAATTTGTTGCGTAGTAAGAGATAATTAACACAAGTTGCAAAAGAAAAAACAACAACAACAAGGTTTCCAAATTTCACACCTTTCCTAGCAAATCTGGATGAGTGAATTGGCCAGGGATAATTAAATGGCTTGAGACCCTTGAGAAAATCATTTTGGTGTAAAAGGAACTGTGTTTCTCATATGTGCTTAAGGGCAGCTGAGCCAAGTGGTTAATCTCAGGCAACACCTCCTCTGGGAAGCCCTTTCTGAAGAGCTCCAGGAGGCTTCTATAGTCCCTGGTCCACTATATACCCATGCGTCTCCATGATATTACAATTGTTCTGTTCTTTGTGTTCTTTTCTACACTGTGATTTTGCAGATCGCCAGGTCTTTCTTTAGCAGGGCCAGTGGGTGGGCTTGAACCACCAACCTTTAGGTTAGCAGCCGATCACAAACTGCTTGCCACACTCAGGCTCCTTGTCTGCCTGCTATATACCTGCTGATATATTTCCTTAGCTCAGTCGGTGTGATTAAAAACGTGCATTTAAAGAAGACCCCTATGCCAGTCCGCATTTTGTAAGGAAATGTGTTAGGAAGAGAACTACATACTCCCTTGCTGAGCGATCCAGCAGTGCTGGTGGGAACCATAATAAATCCTGTCTGCTCTCACCCTGGAACATTAAACATCTATTTCAAGGCACCTCAGGGTATGGCGCATTTGAAGCCACGGCACCAGAGTATCAAACCATCCCAATTATCCCCCACATTTGTCAAACATATGATCGATCAATTATTCTGCTTGATATTATAATGAAAAGGCAGATAAATCTATGGACACTTCTAAATAGATTGAAATTTTGTTTTATTTATATAGACTAAGCCTGATAAACTCCACCCTATGGTTTTTGTAAGTTACTTTGTCCTAAATAGATTAAGAGGTTATCTGGCTATGTACTTTAGATTGGGTCACCATTGACTGCTATAAGGCCAGGGCCTAATATCTACTTGACCTAATGACTGATGAAATACTTGGTCATATAATCTATCACATGCTTCACCTGAAGAATTTCAGGTTTCCGAACTTAAACCCAGTTTGTGTTCCAGTTAATGACTGATACATGAGTTGGATGAAAATATTCCACCAGTGATTTATTTCATTAATTCAATAACCATTTCAGGCAGGATGCTGCAATAGCCTTCAGTCCCAGGTTGCTAATGCTACAATAATGATTTCTGAGAGAACGTTATGCTAGAAGCCTCTAGTCACACTGCAAATAAGTCTATGTATCACGACACTTAAAACATTTGGTCAAGGGAAGCACTACACATCGGTGACTTCTGTGGCATAGCTTGCAGATAGTAATTTTCAGAGAGCATAAAGATTGATTAATGGGAAGAGAAATGAATCACAGTTTTACTCAGTCTTATAAAAAGACCATGAAAGATGCTGGTCTATAAACCACACAGTCACAATTATCCTAAATTAACTCATCTAGGGCCCAGATATGGAGCCCTGGTGACGCAGTGCTTAAAAGCTCAGCTGCTAACCAAAAGGTTGGCAGTTCAAATCCACCAGCTGCTCCTAGGAAACCGTACGGAGCTGTTCTACTCTGTCCTATAGGGTCTCTATGAATCAGAATCTACTCGATGGCAATGGGTAATGTGTAGAGCCCAGATACTAACATTAAGTATCAAGTTTTATTTTTCCTTTCTTTTACATGATGATCTATAATCAGCATTTGGCGAGTAGATCCCTTATTCTGAAAAATAATGGCAGACAGTAAATTTTACAAAGAAATTATTTTCAAGGTATTAGAGACTCACTGCCTGAGGTTGTTAGGTGCTGTCAAGTCAGTTCCTGCTCATAGCAACCCTATGTACAACAGAAAGAAACACTGCCCGGTCCTGCGCCATCCTCAGAATTGTTGTTATGCTTGAGCCCATTGTTGTAGCCACTGTGTTGATCCATCTCATTGAGGGTCTTCCTCTTTTTCACTGACCCTCTACTTTACCAAGCATGATGTCCTTCTCTGGGGACTGGTCCCTCATGATAACATGTTCCAAGTACTTGAGATGAAGTCTCGCCATCCTTGCTTCTAAGGCGCATTCTGGCTGTACTTCTTCCAAGACAGATTTGTTCTTCTGGCAGTCCATGAAATATTCAATATTCTTTGTCAACACCATAATTCAAAGGCAACAATTCTTCTTAAGTCTTCCTTATTCATTGTCCAGCTTTTGCAACCATATGAGACAACTGAAAATACCATGGCTTGGGTCAGGCGACTTTAGTCTTCAAGGTGACATCTTCGCTTTTGAACACTTTAAAGAGGTCTCTTGCAGTAGATTTACCCAATGCAATACATCGTTTGATTTCTTGACTTCTGCCTCCATGAACTTCGATCGTGGATCCAAGTAAAATGAAATCCTTATCAATTTCAATCTTTTCTCTGTTTATCGTGATGTTGCTTATTGGTCCAGTTGTAAGGATTTTAGCTTTCTTTATGTTGAGGTGTAATTCATCCTGAAGGTTATGGTCTTTGATTTCACAATCATCGCCTAGATATGTATAAAAATTTCTCTATAATGAAATAACAGTGTAAAACCAAAATTTGAATTAACAATTGGCTAAAGGTAGAATGAACGTCTTGTTAAAGAAAAATACAAATAATTCTACATTTCCCAGACTCTCTTTGCTTTAAATAGTGACCCAAATATATTTATCATTAATTTTTCTAAAAGAAAAGTTACAATTATTTGCTCCATATCTCATCATTCTTCTCTCTCTCTTGCTCTTTTATTATAGAAACAAACACTTTTTCCCCTTAGTTTAATACAATCAATACCTGGAGACTAAGGCAAGTAGAGGCCTATTTCAGTGGAATTTAGAGACCAATCATAGAATCTTAGCCACCTTATGTGACTAAGTCTTAGGTGCTTGTGTGTGTCTGTGCGTGTCCTTTAATTCTCATATTTTCTTGTATAATAGTGGGAAATGTCTTCATTGTAGCACTTTTACTTCATTGAGAATAAATTATTAGTATTTTAAAAATGAAGTCAACTAGATGCTAATGAATTGCAACTTCATTTTTGGTCCAAAACTATCCTCTAAATTTTATACAAGCAACTACCCACTTGACATTGCCACTTACATACTTAAAGCCACTTCAAACTCCATATATCCAAAATAAAACACATACTAAATAAAACAAAATTGCTTCCTGTCCCTGCAACCCTGTGCCGTGTGGATCTAGAGGTCTTAGTTCCAAAGGGAGGACTGCTCCTGCCAGGAGACACCACACTGATTCCACTGAACTGGAAGTTAACAATGCCCCCCGGCCACTTGGCCCCTTTGGGCTTCTCACGCCTCTGGATCAACAAAGAAGGGAGTTACCACACTGGGCAGTGTGATTGGTCCTGATTACCAAGGGGAAATCGGATTGATATTACATAATGGAGGTAAAAGAGTATGTCTGGAATACAGGAGATCCCTTCGGGCGTCTGTTAGTACTACCATGCCCTGTGATTAAAGTCAATGGAAAACTATACAGCAACCCAATTCCGACATGGCTACTAATGGCCCAGACCCTTCAGGAATGAAGGTTTGGGTCACCCCACCAGGCAAAGAACCACGACCAGCTGAGGTGCTTGCTGAGGGCAAAGGGAATGTGGAATGGGTGGTGAAAGAGGGTAGTTCTAAATACCAGTTATGGCCACGTGATCAGTTGCAGAAATAAGGATTGTAATTGTTTTTAGTATTTTTCCTTGTTTTGTTATACACGTATGTGTGTATATATATTATCAATACAGTTAGGTTCCAAAGACCAGGTCATCATGCAAAAATCTGTTATGCGAAAATGGAGGATTTTTATTTTCTGTTTTCAAACCATCCATTTGTCTGATTTTTGTATTTAGGAAATATAATCATAGATATAATGACAGGTAAATTTACTGATGTGCTCATCACTGTGACAAGTCCAGTTATGGATTATTCCTCTGCGGAGAAGGAGGCTTGGAGGAGACAAAGCTGGATAAAGCCGAGCTGTGACTGGAGGGCCCACGGCTTAACCACTTCACCTTCCTCCTGTGCTGGGGCAGAGCTTCCCTGGTGGAGCTGCCTCCAGGCTCCACTCCCACCCCTGAAATCCCTGCGCTCATGATCACAAAGCCTGCACTGCCCTCCGAGCCTGGCGAGTCACCGAGGCCCGAGGCTTCCTGCGAGGGCGCTGGGAGCCTGGCCACACACCTGGCCCCACCGAGGTGGACGCTTCAGGCCCAGTTCGGCTCACTTTGGGATGTCATTGAACTCTCACGTATTTCTTCCAAATGCCCTCTCTGATGCCTCTCTTTCCTCCCTTCTCACCTCACAGTACTTTTGAGCTGCAGGGCCTTGGCCGTGTAGAAGCTGGGAACCAGAACAGGCACCCGTTGGCTCAGTGATGCCTGCGAGTCCACCCCGAGGCCTTGGCCACGGAGCCGTCTGGCTCATTGGGGTGGCAGGAGGGAGTGGAGGGCGTGCAGCAGCAAGGTCTAGCTTCCCCAAGGCTGCATGGAGATGCTCCTCAAGGAAGGAGACACTCTGCAGCCATTGCCACCATGACTGACACCTTGTGAATGCACCAAAGAGTCAGAGAGTAGATTCTTTACTGTTGTAAACCCAAAATGTCAGATAACGAGATAGTTAGCAAGTGAGGAATACAGTACATATTTGTTGTCTTCCCTCCCTTATTCCATTACTTATTATAAAATATAAGATGTAAAGGGCTGGTGTGTTTTTGGTTGTACATGTGTTAGTTGTATTCTGTTAGGTGCAATTACTTAATAATTGTGTTTATTTAGAGATTATGTATGATTTAAGGAGATGTGTACAGGTGCCAAGTTGACAAGGGGTGGACTGTGATGGTTAAGGTTGTGTATCAACTTGACTGGGCCATGATTCTAAGTGGCTTGGCATTTATGTAATAATATAATTTGGCAGTTATTTCAGTTATGTAATGATGTAATTTGGCAGTTACATGATGACGTACTCATCCCTCATTTTGTGATCTGATGTGAGCAGCCAATCAGTTGAAAAAGGAGTTTCCTTAGGGGTGTGGCCTACATCCAATATATACAGATGTTCTGGAAAAGCTCTCTTGCTCTGTGTCCTACATCCAGCTTGTCATCATCTGACTTCCAGTTCTTGGGATTTGAGCCTGTGATCTGATCCAGCAGCCCACTGTGTGACCAGCCAATCTTGGGTTTGTCAGCCCCTGTAACCATGTGTGTCAGGAGAAGCCTGCAGCCTGACGCCTGACCATGGACTTGGGACTTGCCAGCCTCCACAACCACATGAGCCATTTCCTTGAGATAAATCTCTCTCTCTCTCTGTATATATATACATTTCACTGGTTTTGCTTCTCTAGAGAACCCACCCTAAGGCATTTCTCTCCTTCTCTAATCAAAGCTGCCACTGTTTCTTGCCTGGACAACTCTTATGACCTCCACAGTGTTTTCTCTGCATATACTCATGCTCTCTTCCAATTTGTTCACTTCCTGCTAACTGAACCATCCTTTATAGACACAAATCTGATCATACTATCGGTTCTAAGAAGTGTCTCTACGTTTGAGACCTGTTTCTTGATCACGCTTAGGTTCTGTTACTCTTTATTGGTGCCTAAAGGTAAAGAACACATACATATGTTCAGGAAAGCAAGCTTAACACTTTTCCTCCTATTTTTGTTTTCCTTTACCCTCGGCTCATACAGAGAAGGTAGGGTAGGTGGGAAGGATCTTGCTCCTAGTTGAGGGCTGACCTCACAATCTTTCTCTTCTGGCAGAGACTGGGACATCTAATGGAGGATGAAGAGAATGAGAGCTAGTCTCAGCAGCCTGCCAGTCCCTGAGAAATTGGGTCATTTTCTTCCAATCAAAGGAAAGATAGCTACTATAGATTGAAATATGTCACCCAAAAAGATATGTGAAAGTCCTAATCTCCAGTACCCTGTTTGAGAATAGGGTCTTCTGAGATGTTATCAGTTAGGTTAAAAATGAGGTCATACTAGACCAGAGTGGGTCTTAATTCTATATGACTAGGGTCCTTAGAAGAAAGGAGAAGATACTCAGGGACAGGGAGACAGAGGAAAGACACCATGTGATGCTGTAGCTGCAAGCCAAGGTATGCCTGGAGCTAGGAAACTAGGAGAGAGACATGGAACAGTTTCTCTCTCACGGCCCTCAGAAGGAATCAACATGGCTGATACCCTGACTGGGCTTCTAGCCTCCAGAACTGTGAGACAATAAAGCTCTGTCTTACAAGCTACTCAGTTTGTGGCATTTTGTTATGGAAGTCCTATTAACATAGCCTTGCCATAAACTGATCCCATTGGTGCCGGCAGAGATCAGGAAGCTTATTCTCAGTGGACAAGTTCTCCATATATGAAGCTAATCTGCTATAGCTGAAGGTCAAGAAGCTTTTACTGGCTATTCCCAGCTTGTTGACTCTCATCTTCTCTGAGTAATTATTCAGAATTCTTACTTGCTGAATTTTATGCCCAGAAAATTCTCGTACTCGTTAATAGCTGGAGGGTCATTTTAAGAGGGTCTTTTTTTTTTTTGACTGATGTAAGAAAAGAGACTCGTAAATCAATTACTGATCCCAGTGGCATCACTGAAGAGGTGTGGACCACACCAAGTGACACTGTCAGAAGGGGTAACACCAGAATGACCTTCCAGAACACTTTTGTGCAGTATTTCACCCGAAATTTATTATTTTTTATAAAAATATCCCTGCAGTTAGTTTAACAACAGAAACATTTTTTGTAAGCCTACGTTGTATGTATCAATAAATATACCTAGCCACCCTCACAGGGAACACAACAGAGAGTCCCTGATGGAGCAGGAGAAAAGTGGGGTGCGGAACTCAAATTCTAGTAAAAAGACCAGACTTAACGGTCTGAGACTGGAGGAACCCCAGCAGACATGGTCCCCGGACTCTCTGTTAATCCAGAACTAAAACCATTCCCGAAGTCAACTCTTCAGACAAAGAATAGACTGGACTATAAGGCATAAAATGTGAAGAGTGTGCTTCTTAGTTCAAGTAAATACATGAGACTAAATGGACAGCTCCTGTCCAGAGGCTAGATGGGAAGGCAGAGAGGGTCAGGAGCTGGTTGAACGGACATGGGAAATTGGGGTGGAAAGAAAGAGTGTGCTGTCACAGTACAGGGAGGGCAACTAGGGTCACATAACAATGTAGGTATAAATTTTTGTATGAGAGACTAACTTGCACTGTAAACTTTCACTTAAAGCACAACAATAAAAAAAAAAACAACGATTGCCTAAAAAGAAAATAAATAAATAAATAAATATACCTAGAAAGCTAAAACTCTATGCTAATTTACTTTTTGAAACTTCTAATGCACTCTGGTCAGAGCCGTCACTGTTATCCAGTTACAATGATGCTTTGTATCACATGGTCTCATCTGCACGAGCTACAAGAACGCGCTGTTTTCGTGACTGTTGGTGTTTTTATTGTCACTGATTTTGTCGAATTCTCTGGTGTTTTAGCTACGATATTGTGGTAATTAGTTTTTGTGAACCTATATCAATTACTTTTTTGAGAGTGAAGTAGTAATTAAAGGAAAAGAAGGAGTGACACACAGGAATTATGATTTACAAGTAACATTAGTACAAAAAACATTACTAAGGATTCTATATGATCCGATACAGGAGGAGGTCCATGGGGGGAGGTGACATCATGGGTTACCGCACTGGGTGACACCAACCCTAGTGACATCACTGACTGGTCCTTCTTCCATTGGTTATCATACCCAATGGCTTCAAATTGCTATTAGGACAAGGGGGAGAAATTATTACCATGCCCTACAAAGTTCCTGGTATTTTAAAGTTTCTAAGCAGGTTTGTGCTTCTAGCCTTAACATCTTTGCAAATGCCATTATTCTTTGCCTGTGATGTTCCCGTGTTGTCACCCAGTTAGTGCACCCTTCAAGTCTCAGCTTTAAAGTCATTTTCCTATCCAAGACTAGGTCACGATCCCATATTGTATGCATCAGAGCACTCTTCCACTGCAAAGCATTCACTGCTATGTTGCTACATGTGACTATTTAACTGATGTCCATCTCTACCGTTAGAATGTAAGTTCCTTAAAGACAGAGACCACGTCTATTATGTTCATAGTGCCTCAAACAAACTAGTACTCAATAAGTATCTGTTAAATAAATTGATTTTAAGAAAAGAACTGGCAATAATAATACACTACACTCTTTGATTCCATAAATATTTAAACATACCCATCAAATGCAAAAATATTACCTATTAAAGTAAAACTAATTCAAATACAAGAGGCAATGAGAGAGAGATTATTAGAATTGTCCAAATAGTTGAGTACCCTAGCCTTAAGTTGTAAAGTTAATAAACTGTTCCCATGTCTGGAAAAAGAAGATATTGTAAGAATGAAATACGTCTGCTGAAATCAACCGGTCACAAATAATATCAATCAAATATTTTTATATCAAATGGTGTCAATAAGCCTCTACTTCATAGGTTTCACCAAAGACTGAGCTAGTGAAGGCAGTTATACCATTTCAAGTGCATTGATAGAGGACTCTAATCAAGAGTCACCTTCACATTAAAATATTACTAAAGAAAATGTTTTTAAAAGATGCCTCCATCCATATTACAAGGACATATACTACTCACTGGAGCCCTGGTGGCACACTGGTTAAGAGCTCGGCTGCTAACCAAAAGGTCGGCAATTCAAATCCACCAGCCGCTTGCTCCTTGGAAAGCCTACGGGGCAGTTCTATTCTGCTCTGTACGGTCGCTATGAGTCGGAACCAACTCAACGGCAACAGGTTATACTACTCACTATGTATAACTCAGCTTACGTATCAATTCAAAAAACAAAAACTTCATCTTTATGAAAGACAGTTTTGAGCACTGTTCTCTCTATTCCTCCACTGAGGGAAAATCAAGTAAATATATGTAAGACATTTGAAGAGTAAATCCATCGGGACTGTTTTGGTTTTATGAGAGCAGAAGCCAAAAGGGTGTGTTTGTTCCCTGCTCTCCTCTTCTGTGTTAAGCAGGGCTGCGTTCACAGGGTGATTGACGTCTATTCTGTAACGTAACCAAACGCTCAAAACGGATCTGAGGTAAAATGTAATCTTAAGAAAAGCCATTGTCCAGGGCAAAATCAACGGCCTGGTCAGGTTAAAGACATATTTCAAACTTGATTACATTAGACGGCAAGTCTAACGAGAACATGAAACAACTATTACCCTGTTAAGACACTGTCTCAACCAGCAGCGTCAGGCATCATTAGTTTTGATTGCCTGGGGATTTAGAAATCATTTTTATGAAATATTGTTTTATGGAATACTGGGAGGAATTTTTCATTTGTTTCCCATAATTAGTATCAGGGAAGAGAAGAGAAGTATTGCAATTTACTGGGTTATAGGAAATCAAATAGCCAAGCCACAATTTATGTCAAGAAATTTAACTCTGAAAAGATATAAAATGTCCTTCAAGAAGAAAGATAGTTTTATACAGGAAAGGAGAAAGCTATTTGGTGACAGCATAATATGAGAGAAAACACTTGTATTTAAATATATAAAACATGGATTAAGACGACGATACATAGGATGATGCCTGTCTTCTGGCAAATGCTCAGTAATTGTTAGTTGAATGAAATGAACACTGCACACCCTATAATACTTGTGTCTTGTAATGTTAAAACCATGTTAGTACTGCCTTACCTACAGCATAGTATTTTTGTATTTTCCAAGACAAAAATATTTCATATAAATATAGGCTTTAATGTAATTTGTTATGTCACATAATATCATTTTAGAATTTGACCCAAATATATCTATCTGAAATACCCTAATAATGTGTCTCTATTTAAAGGTGTAGATTTTTTTTCATTTTTTACACTTTTGAGTTTGTGCAAAACTCAAATCCAATAGTCTTTTCTCTCCCTTAGTCTTTTCTATGTGCTTTGTAGGTAATAGCATTCAATTTATTTTTATGGAAAGTTATAAATTATCTAACAATCCTGCCCACCTCTTTCTTAATTACTAAACTAGACCCTTTTCACCTCAGCAGGGAGTGGGATTTTATTGTGACTAAATGGTTTGTGAAACAAAGATACGGATATTGACTTTTCAGTGTCAACTCACCAGTCTAGAAAGGTAAAGAGGTTGACATCCAAGCACAACGTATTCCTACGCTGCCGGTAACCACTCGTCCTCATGACAAAACACGGTTACCCCAGGTTGTGTTGTAAATGTCCCCCGGTGTTTGTAACTCAGTAATAAAAAGGCTCTGAGACAGAAACTCAGCACATGGGGATACAGCTCCCGAGTGCTGTATTTTTTAACTCAAATTTAGCTGAAATTGGTTTAGCTATTTCTAAGTGACAAGAGAGCAGTAAAACCGTACATGCAGGGATGTAGCATGTCTTTTCTGCATTCCTATAACCAGGAAATTAATCTCTCTTCTAAAACTTTTTTTTTCAGATTGTTACTTGAAGTAAAAATTTTATTGTTGGAGGCAGAGATACTAAAAATTGTTGAATTGGCAAGAAACTAACAGTTGAGCAGATTTAGATAAAAAAAGAGCATTCCTACTGTCTCCCGCTGGCATTGAACTTTAAGATTAACCAGTCCCTGTGCAGGCACTGTTTATGTAACAGGTGGAGAAATAATTTTTTCTATTAAAATAACTTTGAATGCATAGTTAGTAACAAACCTAGCAAAAACACAAAATGCTCATTTACACGTTTTCAAGTTTTTTTTAAGGTAATTTAAAGCTCATTTCAATATTCATTAATGTAATCCACTAGTAATTTCAGCATAATAATTACTAGGAAAATGTTTTATATATTATATATATATATATATATGGAGGCCTGGTGGCACAGTGGTTAAGAGCTCGGCTGCTAACCAAAAGGTCAGCCGTTTGAATACACCAGCTGCTCCTTGGAAACCCTGCAGGGCAGGTTCAACTCTGTCCTATAGGGTTGATATAAGTCAGAATTGACTCAACAACAACAGGTATGTGTATATGTGTATATATATATATATATATACATACTGCTATTTAATAATACACAATATTATATATGTATATAGATCCAATTTACCATCTCTGTTGGAGTTATTAATTTGGAAAGAATAATTATACGAATCACAGGAGTAAAAAAAAAAAATGTGATTTTCTGATTTTTTAATATATGTGCACAACACCATAAATTTCTCTTTAAATATGTTTGTGGCTGAATGTCACACATTTTAATAAGTCTTATTTTCATTATGCTTCAAATGAAATATTTTTTAATTTTTATTGTAATTTCTTCTTTTTCTCATTGTTTATTTAAAAACATATTTCTGAATTTTAGGAAAAAATTACTGTGTTATTGATCTCTAGCTTAATTTAACTGTGGTCTGAGAACATACTATTTGTAATCTAACCCTCCTATATTTGTTGAGATTTTCTTTATGTTTTGGAATAGAACCAATTTTGATTAATTTTTTCTTTGTACTTGAAAAGAATGTGTATCTTATATGCATTTTATGGGTACAGGGTTAGAAATATGTCAAATAGATTTAATTTGGAAACTGTTTTTCCAATATAGATTCATTTAATGCTTTTTTGTCTATTTGTAATATGCACATATAAGATTAGAATGTTAAAACATCCTGATTAATTGAACATTCGTTATCAGGATATGTCCCTCTTTATCTGTTTGCCTGATATTATGGTACTTCTACTTTTTTTGTTTAGTGTTTCATTGGTATATATTTTTCAATTCTCTTTCTGTCTACTTTTCTGTATCCCAACATTTAAAGTGTATCATTTGTAAGAACCTGTTGGGTTTCAGCTGTATACCCTGTTTGACATTCTTTGTCTTTGATTGGTTTAAAATTTAGTACACTTATACTTAACTGAGGCCCTGGTGGCGCAGTGGTTAAGCAGTTGGCTGCTAACCAAAAGGTCAGCAGTTCAAATCTACCATCTGCTCCTTGGAAACCCTATAGGGCAGTTCTACTCCGTCCTACAGGATTGCTATGAGCTGGAATCGACTCGACGGTAACGGGTTTAGGTTTTTGGTGATATTTAATTGATATATTTGTATTTACACGTATCTTATTGGTTTTCATTTTGTTGTACGTTTTCTGTTTCTTTTTCACCCACTGCTTTCTCTCTTTGAAGTATTAATTACTATCATTATTCCATTTCTACATCTATTAACGTATTAGTCAGACATTCTATTAGAGTCTCAGAGATCACAGCACGTCTTTGACTTTTTTAAGTAAAATATAAATTAGTATTTTATCACATTCTGAACAATTTAAGTTTTTAAAAAACTGGACTCCATGTAATATCCTGACTTTTGTGTTACTGTTACCATATTTTAATTTTCTCTATATTTTAAACAGCGTAAGGAGTTATTATCATTATTTTATACAGTCAGTATTCAGTTAGGTTCGTCCATATATTTGCACTCTGTGTTGCTCTTCATTTCTCCTGGCATCTCCATGTTTTTTAAATCTGAGATCACTGTCGTCTTTCTTAAAAAAAAGAAATCCTTTCATTTCTTTTAGTGAAGATCTGCTAATAATTAATTCTATCAAGTTTTATGTGTTCTTCAAGTACTATTTAATATTCCTTGAGTTATTTTCTCTGTTTAAAGCATTTTTGTTCACAGTTTCCTTTGTGTTTTGATGCCGTTATTTAAGTTTGTTCTGGTTTCCACTGTTTCCACTGGTACACGCCAACCTTTTGACTTTACAGTTGCAGCTTTGAAGGTAATTCATCATTATTTCCACAGTGACTTTTCTATTTTCTCTCTGTCTTTACTTTTTAGCATTTTCTATGATGTGCCTTGGTAAGATTTATTTGTTATCATCTGTCTTTATGTTCATAAAACTAAAACTAAACCCACTGCCACTGAGTCTATTCCAACTTACAGCGACCATATAGGACAGAGTAGAACTGCCCCATAGGGTTTCCAAAGAGCAGCTGGTGGATTTGAACTGCCAACCTTTTGGTTAGCAGCCGAGCTCTTAACCACTGCACCACTGGGGCTCCTTGTGTTCATAGTACTTCTTTAATATATGCTTGATATCTTTTGTCGGACTTGGAAAACCCTTAGCCATTATCCCTTTGGATATTGCTTTTGGTCTTTTCTCTCTGTCCTCTCCTGTGGCTAGAATTACAAGTGCACTTCACCTTTAATGGTGTCTCCTATATCTGTTACTCTATTTTCTATACTCCTCATCCTCTTTTTTTCTGAACACTTCAGTTCACAATATTTTTCCTTAACAATTTTCTACTTCATTTATTTTCTCTTGAGTGTGTCTAATCTGCACTTACACCTATTTAATAAGGTTTTTAATTTCAGCTACAGTTTTCAAGTAACAGAATTTCCATTTAATTCTTGTCATAGTTTTCAGTTTTTGCCTAAATTTTCCATCCTGTCATTAAAGACTGGGGTAACAACTTCAGTATTTGGATCTCCTGTGGTTCCTTTTTGTCTCTTGCTTTTCAGTCACTTTTGTTTTTATGCATAAATGATTTTAACAGCTTTATTGAGATTTTATTCACATATCATAACATTCACCCCTTTAAAGTGTGTAATTCAATGGTTTTTAGTATAATCACAGAGTTGTACAACCATTACCACAGTTTGATTTTGGAACACCTCTTCACCTCCCAAGAAAATCATTATTAATGGATAAAGACACATTAGCAGTGACTATTTATATTTTATTTCATGTCGGCTATTGTGTATGTACATTTGTAAGGACAGCAAAGGTTCAGGTTGAAATACTCTTGTGCATTTCCATTGTTTTGTATCTAAAGAAACTCAAATGAGATACAAAGATAAAGTGATCAATTCCAGGTGTGAATCTAGCTAAGGACAGAAAAAGAAGGAAAACCTGGTTTTCTTACCCTAGTCCACAGATCTAGATAAAATATACTGTACATAATTAGAGAGTAAATATCAAATTAAAGAAATTAAAAAATACAGTTCAGGCAAGAATGGGAAAATACAGTTTTAAGACTATATAAACCAAAATACCTGTATATTATTTGTTCTATTCTATCTTTCTTTTATTCTTGCCATCCAATAACAGCACTTAAATTTTAATTTTCACTAAGTTTCAGATTCCTTTTTTATTCCCACAGAACCTGCTTATCGATTTCTGCAGTAGAAAATTTTATTTGGCATGGTTACATCTAATTTAGTTATTATGAAATGAGTTGTAATTTTAAATTTGAATAAATAAAATAGGGATAACTAAGTTATTAAAAATAGGCTACATCAATTACTTTTTCATTACAAGCTTAGGTATAAAATACGTCATTTTTAATAAAAATGAGTCTGTTTATAAATATGACTATGCATCTGGTGAATTAGTAATGATTTGCTGTGTGGTGAAGAATGCGCAGGTAAAATTTTTTGCATAACAAATAACTGAGTGCACTACCTTCATCTCCTGCTGGACGGAGCCCTGATGGCACAGCGGTTAACTGCTCAGCTGCTAACCAAAAGGTTGGTGGTTCAAACCCACCAGCTGCTCTGCAGGAGAAAGATGTAACAGTCTGCTTCCTTAAAGATTACAGCCTTGGAAACCCTATGGGCAGTTCTACACTGCCCTATAGGGACACTATGAGTAGGAATCAACTCCACGGCAATGGATTTTTGGTTTTCTCTCTCCATCTCCACAAAACCAATTTATTAAAATAAATCCCTTCATGTTAAGATAACACATGATTTTACATTTCATAACAATCTTTAACTTACAGAGAAAATTGAAATGGGCAATTAGATAGTATTAAAGTCAACAAGCATGTTTTTGAATTAGAAGTAAATAAGTATGCCTTAGAAAAGTAGCTACGATAGAATTTAGAACAAGGGAGTCATATTTCAAACCGATTCAAATTGGGCTTTGATATACTATGTAAATAATTAGGAATATATAAATTGTAATAGTTTCTAAAATCTGTGAATTACTAGAGTGAAGTATAAATATATACCACTGATACATTCATTTGTTATTTATAATTTATAGTCTATGCATATTATGTTTTAACTTGATTCTTTTTTAGATCCTTTGGTCTTCACGTAGTGAACTTTATTTTTTGTCTGCATGCATGTCAGTAAAATAATTTTTATGATTTCTGTATAATTAAGCTATAATAAGGAGCTGTGGTGGCACAATGGCTGAGCACTCAGTTGTTAATCTAAGGTTGGCGATCTGAACCCACCATCGGCTCTTCAGGAGAAAAGACCTGGCAATCTGCTCCCATAAAGATCAGAACCTAGGAAACACTGTGGGGCAGTTCTACTCTGTCTCATAGGGTTGCTGTGACTCAGAATCCATTCAATGGTACATAATGTCCGCAACAAAACTATAATAATTAAATCAATTGGTGTCTTAAGCAGAATTCTAAGATGTTCTCCATAATCTGGAATAAAGCCCCTGGTTATGCTACGTAACATGGCAAAATGGATTTTGCAGATGTAAACTTATTAACCAGCTGACTATGAGTTAATCAAGTGGGAGATTGTTTAGGCATGTCTAATCTAATCACCCCAAAACCAAACCCACGGCCATCCAGTTGATTGCAACTCATAGCCACTCTATAGGACACAGCAGAAATGCCCCATAGGGTTTCCAAAGAAGCGCCTGGTGGATTCGAACTGCTGACCTTTTGGTTAGCAGCCATAGCTCTTAACTACTACACCACCAGGGTTTCCAATCTAACCACAGGAGCCCTTTAGAAGCAGAACTTTCTTTGGATGCATGTAGAAAAGATTCGAAGAATGAGGTGGGTTAGATGCAAACAAGGTTCTCCATTGCTATGATAGAGAGGGTCATGGTAAAAGAACAGAGAGTAGTCCTTGACTGACAGTCCACAGGAAAACAAGAACTTCAGTCCTACAGCATGAGGAAATGAATTCTGCCAACAACCTGGCTGAACACGGAAGTGGATTTTTTCCCAAAGCCTCAAGAGGAGAACTCAGACCAGTGGACACCTTGATTTCCACCTTGTGATACTCTGAGCAGACCTACTGAAACTATATGATAAAAATCTGGCATTACTTCAAGCAGCTAATTTTGTGGTAATTTCTTACTTGTCAATAGTCAAATAATACAATCAGCACAATTTATTTGATGGGTTGATGAAAATCAGTTACGCTTTCAAAGACATTGGAGTTTGGAAGCAATGACTCTGTAGGCTGGTTTAGAGTTCTGGGGTTGTCTGCAGGTAACTAGCATAAAGGCAGAGCTTTGCACGGAATGGCATGGGGCTCAAAACAAGCTTTTTCTGGATCCCAACTATGTCCAAATCCTGGCATGAGTATGGATAAATGATTTAGAATTGAGGAATCATGGAGTTTTCCTGGGAAAATTCTGGAAAGAAAAATTAGCTTTGTAGCTGCTCCTACAAATTAGAAGCAGCAGCTATTTCTATGGACAGTTTCTGAGTAAAGACAGAGAAAACAGATTAAATAAAAATTTAAATGTTCATAAATGACAGCCTAAACCTGGATGATATCGGAGAGGCCCAAAGAGAGAGAAATTTGGGGAAGTTGATAGGGAAAAGGAAAAAAAGAAGCAGTGATAGAGTACAAGTTATCTACAATCAAGGAAGAAGAATTCTGATTACATTTTAATATTTAACAGAGACCTGCATCTCAGTGAAAATAAGTGGGAATTTTTTCAAGCACTATAGCAGATGCGCGAATACTATTTTAGGACACCGTTTTTGATGCTGCAGCTTTCCCTGTGACCTCAATTCTCTGCTGAATCTACTAGGAGTTGTTGATTTTCAGTTTGTTCAACTTTTTTCTTGTGGTGAGGACAAGAGTGATGACTTCCAAGACCTCCACATGTTGGACCAGAAATTAGAAAATTCTGCTTTTCTTCTCAGTTCTAAGAGTATTATTTGGTTTGTTTCTTAGAGGCCCTATTTTTCTAATCAGATTATATATCTGCCGCTCATTATGAAGTTCTTGAACACATTTAGAATAGGTATTTTCAAGTCCTTGTCGACTAACTGCAACATCTGGGACACCTTGGTATCTGCTTTTAATGGACTAATGTTTTTTCTCTAGATTGCAGTTCACATTTTCCTGCTTCTTTCCATGTCTTATAATTTTTAGTTTTGTGGACTGTTTTGATTGATGAGTTATTGCAAGGAGTCTGGCTTATACTGGATTCCTTGATAGGGTGCTGAGTTTTGGAAGATTCCTTTAGCCATGTCAGATTTGATTTTCATTTTTTTTCACAGTTATAATTTCAGTTTTGAACTTTGTCCTATGGTCTGGTCTTAACTCCCATAACAAGGTTTTACTGGGGTACCATGGTAATGCCCAGTATCCTCAGTGTGGCTTCCTTATGCTTTCCAATATGAAACTCCACTTTTTTGCAGCACCACACTGCCTTTGTTAATGCTGGTCTGTGCTTAGGCTCACAGCAGGCGACCCCATTTAGACCTTCCAGAGCGTTCCCCATGCGCGTGCGTGCAGACTTGCCCTTGGAAAGGACCCTCAGTTAATCCCCAGTTCGACTTATCCCTCCACCATCCTCTGCACAACTCCATTACTTTCAGTACACATCTCCACAAATTCCAGGTGGTATCGCCATCAGAAATGCCAATATTACCTCCGTGGTTTAGCAAGACTGCCCGTATGCCTGGGCTGCATCTCCTTGCACCAAGGTAGGATGCTGCCTCCAAGCAGAAAGCCTAAGCAGTCATGAAGCCCCCTTTGTGTGCTTCCATTCTCTCAAATATCATTATCCCACCCTGCCTATTGCCAAATGCCTGAAAAACACATGCCTCCTATAACTTCTCTAGTTTTTATTTGTTTCAGCAGGAAGGCAATTCTAGTATCAGTTCCTCTGTGATGATCAACAGCAGAAGACCTCTCTCTTAGACTTTGAAAGCCGTCTGAATAAATTCTAATTATGGAAAATATACTGTTGTTTTAATTCTTAACTGCATAAAAGTCCTATGAATTGACTAAGCCTATTTACCTCCCAGATAAAATGTATATGTAAAACAAACAAACAAAAATACTATTGCCATCAAGTCGATTCTGATTCATAGCAACCCAGCAGGACAGAGTGGAACTGCCCCATAGGGTTTCCAAGACTGTAAATCTTTATGGAAACAGACTGCCACATCTTTCTTCTGTGGGGCCGCTTGGTGGGTTTGAATCACTGACCTTTCAGCTAGCAGCCACGCTCTTAACCACTGTGCCACCAGGGATCCTAAGTAGACATAAATACCAAAAATATAATTATCAATGTCATGAGCACCTTTTATGAAAAATATTAGTCCAATAATCTGGAGACTTCAACAATTTAACTCTTCATTCATTTAATCCTTTTTTGATTGAATTTGTCACATGTTAGGCGTTACAATGAGTGGTGACCAGCAAAGTTGATAATCTTCAAGAATTTAAGCACATAAGTAATTGACGCACGTTACCGTATGTAAGGCACGGCAGATGCATAAATCACATCAACGTGATGTCACTGTATTATTACTATTTTAAAGATATTTAAAAGAGGCTGCAGTTCCTGGTGGCGCAATGGTTTAAAGCCCTTGACTGCTAACCTAAAAGTTGGCAGTCTGAACCCACCAGCAGCTCCTCAGGGAGAAAAGACCTGTCGATCTGCTCCCGTAAAGATTACAGCCTAGGAAACCCTATGGGGCAGTTCTACTCTGTCCTGCTGGGTTGCTGTGAGTTGGAATCAACTTGATGGCACACACGAGAATAACAACATAGGTCCCTGGGCGGTGAAAATGGCTCCTACTTGACTACTGGATCTAAACGTTGGTGGTTCGAACCCACCCAGCGGCCTGTGGAAGAAAGGGCCGGTAATCTGCTTCCATAAAGATTACAACCAAGAAAATCCAATGGAGCAGTTCTACTCTCTAACACATGGGGTTGCCAGGAGTTGCTATTGACTAGCCAGCAACGGTTTTTTTTTGTTTTGTTTTGTTTTAAATGGGTACACAGGTAAATAAATGATCAATTCCATTTTTCCTCCACTGTGATAAGAGGAGAAAGGGTGAGATATTTCCTAATACGTTATACTTAAGAGTAAGTTCAAATGACAGTGGGAATTTTGGTGCAATAGGATATGGCTGGAAACACGGGCTGGGACTAGGCTGTGCGAGCCCTGTCACGTCATGGATGGGATTTAAACACAGTTTTGTGAGTATCAGATATTTAGAGCAAGAACAGTCTGTTTATCAGCTACATGCTTTTGAAATTTAGCTGTCTTGACATGCAGAAGATATATCGAGGAAATTAATGGCTGGTGTCAGGCAAAACATTTTAGGCTCAGTGGTGAGAGCTGCAAGGATGTTCAGGGGACAGTGGGCCCCAGGGAGGCTGCCCTTTCCCTTCTAAAACTTGGGTTTGCTGGAAGGTGACATTGAATAATTCTTTTAAAATGTCTTCAAGTTTTTATGTAAAATTGTGATATTATATGTAAGTCAGTCAACCTCGGACAAATGCTTGTACCACCCTTTAAAAATTCCTTAGTATCAATAAATCATAATTACTTGAAGACAATGTAGCCTTCTAACCTCCAATATCTGTGATTTGTCGCTAATTAGCACTGAGGCCTACTGAATATAGCTCTCACTGCTCTTTTCAACAATTCAGTGAGAACTGGGACTTCTCAGAAATGACCTCTTAATCTCTTCATTTCCCTCTATCTTCTTTAGCATGAATTCTTTCATTTTAGCCCTGAGTTACTGTTCCAGATTTTTATCTACATTGAATTGTATGCCTTTGTCTTCTGCAAGAGTATTAAACTAGATACATTAGTATGCAGTGACATTTTTCTACTTTGTTTGCTGTCTCTTCCGATTAGCCCCTTTGTTTAAATTTGAAAGTTGGACTTTAATTACTGTGTTTTAACTAATTAGCTTTAATGTTCAATGATCAGTTCTACCAACTTTTTTCCCATTGTATCAGGAGTCAGTAACTTTATTATATATCATTGTTAAATATTCTAAGTTAATATTTCCCACTGATTCCTTACACATTTGCCTTCTTAAGGGTTTTTAAAACTATAAATAATGTAATAAACATATTTCAATTTAAGGAATCACATTCTGTAGGGGTGTTTGTATGAAACTAAACCCAAAAATCCAAGCCTGTCACCACTGAGTCGATTCCAACTCATAATGGCCCTATAGGACAGGGTAGAACTGCCCCATAGGGTTTCCAAGGTTGTAAATCTTTCATGGAAGCAGACTGCCACATCTTTCTACTGTGAAGCAGATGGTTAGGTTCGAATTTCCAACCCTTTGGTTAACAGCCAAGTGTTTACCCACTGTTCCACCAAGGCTCGTTGTATGAGACTAGTTGAGATCTATATGACACTGGCTGAGGAATTCCTTTGCAACACGCAAGTTCATGCACCTCCAATTATGCATCTTTTAGTCATGGCAGCACATGACTCATTGTACATCCTCTGTTTAAGCATCACTACCACTGACTCCTCAAGTTCCACAGTAGTACTGAGTTCTGCCCTGTGATTTAAATATCTTCACTATGACTTAAACAATGTGGTTTTGTCTCTCACGCCACTCTCAGTCTCTACTCCCTCTCCCAGGGCTTCCCTATCCGCACTATTCATGTGATAATGTGTTATAGCAGCAATATGAAACGAATATGGATTTTTTTTTTTTAACCTGTAAGTGGAGTGCTGCTATGAAAAAATACCAAAAAAATAAATAAAGGTGGAAATGACTTTGGAATTGGGTAATAGGTAGAGGTTAGAAGAATCTTGAGGTGCATGAGAGACAAAACTCAGATTGCCTTAAACAGACCATTAATTGAAATATGGATAATAGGATCTGCTATGGATGACAGGTTAAGAGCTTGGCTGCTAACAAAATGGTCAGCAGTTCAAATCCACCAGCTGCTCCTTGGAAACCCTGTGGGGCAGTTCTACCTGTCCTATAGGGTCGCTATGAGTCAGAATTGACTCGATGGCAATGGGTTTGGTTTTTGGTTTACTGATGACACAGAAGGAAGTGAGGAGATGGTAAAGTAAACCTACACTGTCTTAGAAAACCCATAAATCATCATAAATGGGCTCTTTCTTGGTAGAAGCACGAAAGTTAAAGGCGCTGATGGTGAGGGCTCTGAAGAAAACAAGGAACATGTTAATAAAAACTGCATGAAAGGAGATATTGTTATACGGTATCAGAAAGCTTTGCAGAATCCATCCTGCGTTTATGTGGAAAAAAACTTGCAAGTGATTAACTTGGATATGTAGATAGGGAAATTTTTAAGTCAAATATTGAAGAGGTAATATGGTTTCTTCTTGTTGCCTGTAGTAAAATGTGAGAGGAAAGAGAGAAATCGAGGGAAGAACTGTTTAAATAAATAAATAAATAAAACCACAAACCAGCACATGATAATGTAGATAATTCTTATACTATTCAAATTATGAAAGATGCTGAAATCAGGGGTTCCACCGTCAGGCAAGTATTCTCTGGAGAGAGAGCTAAGGCTGTAATGGGACAACCTTTTGCTAGTTCCTGGAAGGGTCCAAAATTTCAGAATACTCGATCACATAAAGGGCTCTTTGAAGAGACTAGGGATGTCAGTCACGGATTCTCTCAGTCATCTCAGCAGAAACCAACAGTAGAGATAGAAACATCCAGAAACATCCCTGGAGAAGCCTCTTGTCCAACAGTGATGCCCACGTCATACACAAGATACCCAAAGATTCTTGAGGATGTAACATCCTGGTGACCCCATGTGTGTCAGAGTAGAACTCTGCTCCACAGGGTGTTCAAAGGCTGTGATCTTCAGGAATTAGATCGTCAGTCCTAATTAGCCCTGTAAAAGCTCCTTGACCTTGACCAAATCCTTTGACTTAACTTGGGCTCACTTTTTTTCATCTGTGTAACATCTGTATTCTCTCCAGGTTTGTAGTTACACAACGCCTTACTGAAACCACACTTTCAGGCTTCTGGCAACCAAATCTCAAGATTCCCTCCTTTGTAGACAAGGTGGTTGTTCAGTAGCAAAAAAGCTTACAGTGGAGAGAAGTTCTACTTTGCATTAGGACTACGTGCTCCTGGTCAGATAGACAGGTTTCCATAGGTTTATCTGTTTGTTTTAAACAATTTTGTTGGGATGATGAGCACAGTTACAATGATTTGTACACAAGCTAATGATACTGAAGCTAAAAGATCAGTTTCCGTAGATCTTTATGCAGATGCAAAAGATCTTCCTTCAATGCTGATGGAGCATATCTTCTAGGGCAGAGGGTTTCTTACCTTGAGGAAGACATTCATCAGCATTTTTCTTGCAGAAAAATGCTTTGTTTAAAGCCTGGGTGAGTAAAGACTTAGATATTTAGCTATAATGACATGAGTTTAATTTTATCTATGTTGTTCAATCTATTACATGTAGTAAATATACACCTAAAAAAACAAAACCAAACCCGTTGCCTTCGAGTTGATTCTGACTCATAGTGACCCTATAGGGCAGAGCAGAACTGCCCCCGAGGGTTTCCAAGGAGCACCTGGTGGATTTGAACTGCTGACCCTTTGGTTAGCAGCCATAGCTCTTAACCACTACGCCACCAGGGTTTCCAGTATGTGCTTACATAGGTTCAAACTACAGAGTGTGGTGAACAAAGAGATGTGATGCCCAGATGCTCTTTTCAAGACAGACTTGTAGCCCCAGCAGCTGGGACTGTTGTCAGCAGACAGTCTTCAGTTGTCAGCTCTTTCCAGGGCTGCGTTGCCCAGAGTCATACCCTTCCCAGGCAGACCACATCCAGTAACTGATGGGGTCAGGGATACAAAGCTTTGGCAATTCTGACCCAATGCAGAACACCTCTGAGGGGCCATTTTAGTTCCATAGATCCCCATGGGGTGGGATGAGCCCATCGGGCCTGTAATGCACATACACTTCTTCCTTGCCGCTAACAGACATCCTGTACATTAAACTCAGGCTGAGATTCTGTCTCCCTGGAGAATCATGCAGCCTGAACACAGAGCTCGAAGAGCTCAGAGGAGAATATATAATCCTATGCTATGTGTCAAGGAGCCCTGGTGGCACAGAGGTTAGAGCCATCGAATGCTAACCGAAAAGTCGGTGGGTCGAAACCACCAGTGGCTTCTTGGGAGAAAGATGTGGCAGTCTGCTTCTGTAGAGATTTACGGCCTCGGGAACCCTACGGGGTTGCTGTGAGTCAGAATCAACTTGATGGCAATGGATTTTATATATATATATACATATATGTATATGGAAACCCTGGTGGCTCAGTGGTTAGGAGTCATGGCTGCTAACCAAAAGGTTGGCAGTTTGAATTCACCAGGTGCTCCTTGGAAACCCTATGGGGCAACTCTATTCTGTCCTGTAGGGTCACTATGAGTTGGAATCGACTTGATGGCAACGGGTGTGGTTTGGTTTATATATATATATATGGCACAGTAGTTAAGCACTCGGCTGCTAACCAAAAAGCAAAAAGGTCAGTTGTTGGAACCCACCAGCTGCTCTGCGGGAGAAAGATGTGGCAGTCGGTTTCCATAAAGATTTACAGCCTTGGAAATGCTATGGGGCACTTATACTCTGTCCTATAGGGTTGTCATGAGTCAGAATCAATTTTACGGCAACGGTTCATATATATATAACCTAAAGTCAAATTCATCTTAATAAAATGTGCTTCATGAATTATGGTTGGATAGTTGATATTAAATGAATCATGAACTTTTTTTTTATCTAGGCCCTTTGCTTTGTAATTTTATAAATCTGATCTCTCTCATCTTCAATTATCTTTATTCCACCCCTCCTCCCTCTTTTTTTTAATTAAATGCCTTGGAAACTACAGCATTAAGGCAACCTTTCTTAAAACTGTTGAACTAATTCCACCCTATTAATCTTTTTCTACAACTCATCATTGGCTTCACTAGTGTTCATTTTCCTCTGTAATACTCACACAGTATATAGCCAAATTTAATGATCTTAATCTGCTTTTCTGGATGATCTATAATGTCTCTGATCAATGGTTATGGAATAATGACTGCCACCAGCAGCAAGCCATCTAGCTAGAGGGGCTGGGGACAGACAACGATTTTTTGTTGGTTTGCTTTTGCTAGGTGGCTTGGTGCTGGTGGCAGTCATTACGTAATGTTATCTTTTTTATTGCATCTAAGAAGTTGTTTATGGAAAAGTCCAGGTAGCTTACAAAACTAAGTCTGTAAGTGTGTGCAGATCCTGAAAGAAAAGCTGCTTCCAACAGATTCAGAAAATCTAAGCGTGCAAAGGAATCACTACTCAAACAGCCCTGCTTCTTATTTTAACAGAGTGTTTGTGGTGTGTGTGCGTTTCATATTGCAACAATTGTAGTAATGTTTTAACAAAAACTGTTATTCATTTTTTGTTTCATGTACAGCAATCTTATACTGTAAATATTAAATGAAATTATAGTAGGCATTAGTAAAGCAATTGCTAATGTCTTATCATATATATTTTTTTTCTTGAAACAATCTACCTGACTCCTTATTTTCCAAATAAGCTTTAATCAGTCAGCCAAATATCTGGGGAAAGAGTCTGTGTCATTGATTAGAAAGTAAAGACCAATGTGTCCAAGATGTCTCAGACTCTTTGGCCTGATGGATCATTTTTCTATTTAAGTTTTCTATTGTTCTACTTTTCCTTGGTAATGGTTTATATATATCTATATCTGTTTATATATACATATATATATATATATATATATCTCCAAATTTGATCTTATGAAATTGCACATGATATAGTCTCTTAATTCTTTAATTTCTTCTCCATTTGTGGTTACAGACTCTTTCTCAATCACAATCTCTTCTCCTTTTTTTCTTTTTAAGACTTTTGAGAAATGTATGGCTTCCATTGCACTTTAAAAAAAAAGAAAACCATCTTTTTGCTTTTACCTTTTTCAAACCTTAAGGTTCTTTTCAGTTTTACTCTTCCATAATTCAATCTTTTCATTTCCCTTTGATTTATTCTTTTCCTCACTTTTCAATCTGGAAACTTAATTTACTCCTTTTCAGTGTTTCTTCTTTAAAAATAAAAACACTGAGGCTAAAAAATTTGTTCTGAGTGTAGATTTGCTGTCTCACTGGTTTTGGTATGAAATATTCTCCATTTTTAAAAATTTTCTAGTTAGTTTTAAATTCAGTTTAGATTTCTCTTATGATTCAGAGTTTATTTATGAAGAATATTAAATGCCCATTTATATTGGATTTTATCATAGTTTTATAGTTTATTTTCAATTTATGGACTAGATAGAGGTCCAGGTCTTGAAAGTCTCTAATTTAAAAAATAAAGTGATATGTTGCTAAGTAAATGATAAATATGTGTAATGGTTGCAAAGACAAGAAAATATTGTGTATTTGTTTGAATAACATACCCTAAACCAAACTCACTCTCGTTGAGTTGATTCCGACTCACAGCAACCCTGTAGGACAGAGCAGAACTTCCCCTTAGAGTTTCTAAGGCTGTCATCTTTGAGGACACAGACTGCCACATCTTTCTACTGTGGAACAGCCGGTGGGTTCAACTGCTGGCCTCCTTATTATATAACACAAATGATATATTTCTATACACTGCATTGATATCATATAATATCAATTTCAAATAAAGTTTATTTATTCTTCAAGATTTGGTTAGCAACTCATGAGAATTTGAATAACTGGACATAGGATGGCAAGGAATTTTAAATTTTATGTATTTGTATTACTTATAAGTTCATGCTTGCAGATTTACATTATTCAAAACTGTCTACTAAATCTTTTATATTTGAAAAAATTATCAAAATCATTGTAATTATGTTTAACTTTTTTTTCCCTTTATTGCTAGTAGTTTTTCTTTCATACATTTAGCTGCTATGATGTTTAGTACCTAAGGATTTATGGCTTTTTAGTTTTTTTTATAATTTGGAAATGTTATCATTTGTAAAGTTCCTTTAGTTTTGCTTAATCCTTTTGACCCTCTGATTTTATTATGCTTACATTTTCCTGATATATCTTTCTCCATAACTTTATTTTCAACTTTGTATCACTTTGTTTTTGATGTGTGATCTTTCTCCATAACTTTATCTTCAACTTTGTATCACTTTGTTTTTGATGTGTGATCTTTCTCCATAACTTTATCTTCAACTTTGTATCACTTTGTTTTTGATGTGCGTTTTTGTGTACACAACATAACATTGTATTTGTTTTTAATCCAACTTCAGTTAAGAATTGACATCTTAACAAGACTGAGTTTTCCAATCCATGAACATTGAATATCTCTCCATTTATTTAGATCTTGTTTTCTTCGATCAGAACTTTATAGTTTTTTGTATATGGAGCTTGTATATATTTTCTTCTATTTACACTGAAGTGTCTCATCTCTTTTTTATTGTTGTTACCATTGTAAATGATATTGTATTATTATTATTTTTTAATTTCAAATTCCATATTTTCATGGCTGGTATACAGAAGAGCAACTGATTTTGTGTATTAATCTTGTATCCTGTTACATTGCTATACTCACTTTTTGTTCTAGTATTTGTGTAGAGTCTTTGAGTTTCTTTTTATTTAGACAATTATGTCATCTGCATAATTTATTTTTTCTTTCCGATCTGAATACCTTTTATTTCATTTTTTGTCTTACTGAACTAGTTAGAACTTCCAGCACAATGTTGAATAGGAATTGTTCAAGATCTTAGGGGAAAACTGTCTACTTTTTCATCATTAAACATAATATTAACTATAGGTTTTTTGTAGATATTCTGTATCAAATTGAAGAAGTTTCTATTTATTTCACTGGTAGGTTTTTTTTCATGAATGAATGCTGGAGTTTGTCAAATGTTTTTTATTCATTTCTTGAATAACTTCATGAATAAGAATCAGCATGAATTCAATCCCCAAAATGTGGAGATTGATCCAGTCCCCACTTTCCCACCTCTCAGTCATTTCTGACACCAGCTTTCTCTCTGAACGTAGCCCCCCCAGAGCTAAGGCAGAGCTCACAGGTTAAAAGGACACCGTCCTTTAGACTGCCAAACAGGCAGACACCAGCCACAAGTTTAGGAGTCCATATGATACCCTCACTTTCACCTACTCGATTCCCTTCTCCTTTGGGTTCGATAATTTACTGGAATGACTCACAGAACTCACGGGAAGTACTATATTTACAATTAGAGATTTATTATAGCAAAAGGATACAAATCAGGATCATCATAAGGAAGAGAAGCGTGGACGAGGTCTCAGAGGATTCCCAGTGTGGAGATTCCATATTCCAAAGAGGACAAGTCACCCTCCCTTCATCAACCAGGAAGCTCTCTGAGCCTCAGGGTTCAGAGCTTTTATCAGCCAGTCATGACTAAGCCTGCACTGTATATGCATAATAGGCTAAATCATGCCTCCTGATGTTAGTTGGCATCAACCTACCTGGTGGGTCTTTTCCAGTCTGGTTAGTGCCCACTTGTTAACATAAATTCTCAGGAGTGGTCTGTAGGTTTCACATAAAAGCTCGGTTACTCCCTAGGTTACTTTTCAGTAGCCAAGGACAAAGGCCAAAATTATTTTGTATCACTCCACATGCATTAATTGATGAAATCATATGATTTTTCTACTTTAATACATTAATATGGTGGATTTCATTGACCAGTTTTCAAATGTTAAACCAGCCTTGCATATCTGGATTAAAACCCATTTGGTTGTGATGCATAATTCTTTTTATTTGTTGGATTCGATTTGCTAATTTTTTAAGGATATTTACATGTATGTTTATGAGAAATTGTTGTTAGGTGTTGTTGAGTCGGTTCCAACTCACAGCAACCCTATGTACAAGAGAAGGAAACACTGCCCAGTCCTGTGCCATCACCACAATCGTTGTTATGCTTGAACTCATTTTTGCATCCACTGTGTCAACCCATCTCGTTGAGGGTGTTCCTCTTTTTCACTGACCCTCTACTTTACCATGCATGATGTCCTTCTTGAGGGACTGGTCCCTCCTGATAACATGACCAAAGTATGTGAGACGAAGACTCACCATCCTTGCTTCCAAGGAGCATTCCAGCTGTACTTCCAATACAGATTTGTTTGTTCTTCTGGCAGTCTCTGGTACATTCAATATTCTTCGCCAACACCATAATTCAAAGGCATCAATTCTTCTTCTGTCTTCCTTATTCACTGTCCAGCTTTCACACGCATAAGAGGCATCTGAAAATACCATGGCTTGGGTCAGGTGCACCTTAGTCCTCAAAGAGACATCTTTGTTTTTAAAGAGGTCTTTTGCAGCAGATTTGCCCAATGGAATACGTTGTTTGAATTCCTGACTGCTGTATCCATGGGCATTGATTGTGGATCCAAGGAAAATGAAGTCCTTGCCAACTTCAATATTTTCTCCATTTATCATCGTGTTGTTTATTGGTCCAGTTGTAAAGATTCTTCTTTAGGCTTAAATTATTCTTCTTCCTTTAGTTTCCTTAGTTGGGAGCTCAGCTTATTGATTTTAGGCTTTTCTTTTCTGAGGTACGCATTCAACTCTAATCACAGCTTTCTCTGCACCCCACAAATTTTATGTTATACACTCATTTTCATTTAGTCCAAAATATTTTTAATTTCTGTTGAGACTTCTTTGCCTCATGTGTTAAGAAGTGCTTTGTTTAATTTCTAAATATTTAGGATTATCTAGCTTTTTTGTTATTAATTTCTAGTTTAATACTATTGTGGCTTGAGAACATACTTTGTATGGTATCTATTCATGTAAATTTGTTCAGGTGTGTTTTACGGTCCAGGATGTGGTCTATTTTGGCCAATGTTCTATGTGACCTTCAGAAGAATATACAGTCTGCTATTTTTCAATAGAGAATTCTATAAATGTCTATTAGATCAAGTTTATTGATTGTGATGTTTAGTCAACTATAATCAGAAAAAAGATTCTTTCTGCTTGATACATCAATTACTGAAATAAAGGTGTTGAAATTTCTGACAATAGTATCAGATTTGTCAATTTTTACTTGCAGTTTTATCAGTTTTTACTTAGTTTATTTTGCTGCTCTGTTGTTAGGAACATACATGTTTAGAATTATTACATGTTCTAGGAGAATTGACTCTTTATCATTATTTATGCCCCTTTTTATCCATCCATGATAATTTTCATTGATCTTAAGTGTGCTTTATCTGAAATTGGCTGCTTCAGCTGTTTGGTTAGTATTCATATGGTATATCATTCTCTATCTTTTACTTTTAAGAATATTTAAGAGTGTTTCAAGTAGGTTTCTTGCAAACAACATATAGTTGATTTTTTTTCAATTCTGACAATATTTGTCTTCTACTTGCTGTATTTAGATAATTCACATTTAAAGTGATTATTGTTATAGCTGGATTAATATTTAACGTGTTGTAGCTGTTTTCTATTTGTTGCAGTGGTTTTTTTTGTTTTCTCCTTCCCTCTTTTCTTTCTTTTTTTGGTTTGAAAAGATCATCTTATGTGTTTCCATTTTATCTCTGTTAGCATTTAAACTATACTTCTTTCTAAAAAATTAGTGGTTTCCCTGGAATTTCTAATATATATGTATAAGTAATCTAAGTCAACCTTCAAATAACATTATCCTGCTTCTCATGTAATGCAGGTACCTTATATTGACTGATTCCTAACTTCCATCTCATCTGACATTTTCTCATTCATTTCATTTATTCATACATTATAGTCATCTAAATGGATTGTTCCTATTATTTCTTTAAACAAACTTAACTTTTAGATAAGTTAAGAAAAAGGAAATTGAAGATTTTCTTTTACCTCATTCTTTCTGGAACACTCTTGTTTTCCTTATGTAAATCAGATTTTCTGACCTATATCAGTGTGATCATTAAGGTTATGTGTCAGCTCGGCTGGGCCATGATTCCCAGTGGTTTGGCAGTTATGTAGTTTGGCTGTCATATAATGATGTGATCACTTCCCTGACGAGATTTGATATAATGTGATCACTTCTATCATGGGATCTTCTGTGAGTGGCCAATCAGTCGAAAGGGAGTTTCCTTGGACGTGTGGCCTGCATCAAATGTAAGTGGACATTCTGGCAGGGCTTGTGGGCTTTTGCTCGCTCTGGATCCTGCAGCTGGCTCTAGTTTGTCTGACTTCCAGTTTTTGGGACTTGAGCTAGCAACTTACCTATGATCTTTCCTGCCACTCTTGGGATTTGTCGATCTTCACAACTTGTGAGCCAGAGATCTGCTTTCTGACCTGCCGATCTTCAGTTCACCAGTCCCTGTGGCTACATGAATCAGAAGCTTTCAGCTTGACCCACAGATTTGGGACGTTCCAGCCTCTACAACCGCGTTAGCCTTTTCCTCTATATAAATCTCTCTATATAGATATTTATATGCTTTACTAGTTTTGCTTCTCTAGAGAACCCAGTCTAAGACAATCAGCTTTCTTCTTCCTAAAGAACTTTTTAAAACATTTCTTGCAGAGCAGATTTGTTGACTATAATTCTGCTTTTGTTTGCCTGATTAAGTTGTATTTCCCCATCACTTCTGAAGGATAATTTGATAGAACAGAAAATTGGACTAAAAATCAAAATAAAAAAAAAAATAGAAGATAACTTCTTTAGTAAAATAGAAGACCCAGAAACTATGCAGTCAATGACAGACATATTGCAATCTTAACCTTTTGTCAAAATGTACGACAGATGCCGGGATAAATAGACAAAAAGGAAAAAGATAGATGACAAAATATTTACAACACATAGGAGATCTTACAGACTGATAAAAAACACAATGAGAAAATGGGCAAATTATATGAAAAATCAATTAACGGAAGAGGAAATAAAGATATGAGAGGATGCTCAAATTCACTATTAGGGAAATGCAAATTAAATCTATAATTACATCTGTAAAACCACTAGATTGTCAACTGCTTTAATGCTGAGTGTTAGTAGGGATGTGAAAAAATGCACTCATATGCATTTCTGTTAGGAACAAAATTTGCTATTCTCTGGAAAAGGCAGAGGAAAAATACTTCATTTTATATGATAACACAACAAAAGACAAGACTCTGCTAATTTCTAAATCAGATTATCCTGTTGCTTGTTTAATTTTCCTGGCCTCAATTAGACCAAAAACCAAACCAAACCCATTGACACTGAGTCGATTCCGACTCATAGATGCTATAGGACAGAGTGGAACTGCCCCATAAGATTTCCAAGGAGTAAGCTGGTGAATTTGAACTGCCAACCTTTGGTTAGCAACCAAGCCCTTAACCACTGTGCAACCAGGTCCCCAGGACATACCTAATCTATGCTCTTTAGAAGGAATATGGCTGAAATAAGAGTCTGCATCCAAGGAATCTTAAAACAAACAAGAGCAAATAATTGGCAAACCACTTTCGCAAGACGTGATCTACAATATGGATCTTGACCCTTGGCAGCACTGTAGACAGGAAATTCATTATATAAAACTCTCCTGAGGATGGGAAATAGTGTATAATCCAGAATGTATCTCTAGAAATTGTGTTCAGGTATAATGGTATATGGTTGCAAGGAAAATAGTTTTAGCTCAAGTTGTGATGGGAACCCCATTTTTTTCTAGTATAAATAATTAAAAAACAATAACAAACACAACCACATTTGCTGCTTGTATAACTTGTAGTAAAGAAGAAATGAGTGGAAGATACAAAGATTTCAGGATAGATGCCAGACATATATTAAACAAAATACTAATTTCACAGATAATGTAGAAGAAGAAATTGTGGGCCTTTTAATAGAGACTATCCAAACTCTAGGTTTTAAGTGTTTTAAAATTATTTAATAATCATTGAACCATTATTTCTAAGGACGGTCCGTTCTGCTATATACAACACTTGTTTTGAAAATGTGAAATTTATTCCAATGGGCTACTACATTGGGATCAATTTGAGCATAATTCAAATTTGATGGTTCTTTATGTGTGATTTCTTTCATGAGAAAAGCTAAGTTAATCTAAAAAGCTGCACTCAGCTGAATCAAGCTACGTCCAAAGGTACACGTGACCACACCTCAAACATTCACCACTGCGCCAACCCAAAGAATGTGTTATCCTATGAAGCATGTTTTGTTGTTCTTCACACGTGAACTTTTCTCTAATAAAAACAAAAGCAAAATGAACAACAGCAGCAGCAGCAGCAACTACAACAAAAAACCCCCACTCATTCATGATCCCACCCATGTTCAAGAATGCTGGTTAAAAAACACTGAGCAGTACATGTAAAAAAGAAAGTGAAAGTGCGGAGAAAATACTGTGTGTGTGTGTTTTTTTTTTTTTAAAGGGGAGAACATATGATATCTTCCAAGCAACAGAAATAAAGAAATCTCTATTGCAGCTATCAGACAACAGAGTGAAAAGTAAAGACAAATCTTTGGCTGTAACAGCTTCAAGGGCTGCAAACTCACTAAGAGCAAGGCCTAAAGAAATAAAAGAAATGGAAAGATCACTGACCATCTGGCTTGAAGCCCCAGAAGCAAAAATATCAGCAACAACCTCTTTCACAATCAAAGAGAAAGCTCTACCTGTATATGGAGACCTGAAATGGGAATTGCCAACTTCTGCAGAAGTGCCTCCTTCTAGTATCCGCCGATGTCATGGTTTCAAACATCACTTCATTTAACAAACCCCTCAGCTGTTAGGCAAACTTGCAAGAACAGAGGAGAAAGCCTGCAAAACATTTACCAGCAGTGATGCAGAAGTTAATTGGAAAAAAAAAAAGGCTATGCATTGGATTGAGTTTTCTATTTTGATGAAATAAGTATGTCTTATAAATACATGTTCTAAAGGACTAAGTCCCAAAAGAAGAAGAACATGCCTGAAGGTTTAAAGCAGTGAGAAATGCCTTTACATTCCCCCAGAGGACAATGATCCACACCCATTTATATCTGGTGTTACAACTTTCCTTCAGACTTCAGCTAACACTCCCCCTCCTTTGCTTTGCAATAACTCACAAGCTACAACCCTTCTCATGCCAACTTCCACAAGCAAAATTCAGATCTTCTTCCAGATTTAAGTGTTTATATTTATTGAAGTCTTTTTACGTATTTCTTAACCACTTAGTACATGTAAAACTCTATTACTCTTTTGAATTCAGTTCCCACAATTCTTTTAATGTCACTGATGAAGTTTTTGAGTGTTGTATACCTAACCTATTTTTTCCCATAAGTTCTGTGGTTTTACTGCACACTTTTGCATAATGCAGTAATATTTAGGAATGCATACATTGTGTTAAACTGACTATCCTTTTAACGTTCAGTTCCTCTCAGATATTATTTTTCTCCACTCATATGCTAACACTTTGCCTTCGACTGTTCCTTTCATCAAAAATGACTGTTCAGAGTTCCGGCAAAATGGCGCTCTAGGCAGAAGCACCACGCCGTCCCTCCACAGCAAAGATCC
>NW_004443941.1:5172027-5183995 GCF_000243295.1 Trichechus manatus latirostris | reverse complement strand
GTTGTGTTGTTAACCAATGTCATAAAACAATATGTGTACTACTGTTTCATGAGAAACTATTTGTTCTGTAAGCCTTCACCTGAAGTACAATAAAATTAAAAAGAAAAAAAAAAAAAAGCTAAGAAACAAAACAAACAAAAAAATGACCCTTCAGAGAGTGAAGAAAACCAAAGACACAAGGAAAATACTAGCCCCAAGGACTAAAGGACCAAATGAACCAGAAACTCCACCGGCCTGAGACCTGAACTAGATGGTGCCTGGCTACCACCAATGACCGCTCTGACAGAGAACACAACAGAGAATCCCAGACAGAGTAGGAGAAAAATGTAGAACAGAACTCAAATTCACGTAAAAAAAGACCAGACTTAATGGTTTGACAGAGACTGGAGGAACCCCCGAAATTATGGCCTCTGTTCACTCTATTAACCCAGAGGTGAAAACATTCCCGAAGCCCACTCTTCAGACAAAGATTAGACAGGACTATAAAATAAAAATTAATACACGTGAGGAATGTACTTCTTAGTTCAGTCAGATACATGCAACCAAATGGGCAGCTCCTGTCCAAAAGCAGCATGAGAAAGCAGGAAGGGACAGGAACTGGTCGAATGGACACAGGGAACCCGGGATGGAAAGGGGGAGAGTGCTGTCACATTGTGGGGACTGCAAACAATGTCACAAAACAATAGGTGTATAAATGTTTGAATGAGAAATTAACTTGAGCTGTAAACTTTCACCTGAACCACAATAAAAAAAAACTCTTCATTTGTTGACATTCTAAGACCTAAAAGCTGCCATTAACCCAAAACTACTAATTAATAAACAGATACAGTCACTATGGCAATCTATATACAACTAGAACAATTAGTCTTCATTTTTATATACTCAAGAATATCTACTTTCAGCTCCTAAACAAAGCGCTTTGTTCATTAGTTGTGGTAAGAAGAATTGATTTGATGTGAGTGTTCATTTTCAGGCTTATGTATAAATAAAACAACAAAAAGGCAAATATATTGATTTTGAATTACAGCACATACTATCCCAAGACCAAAAAAAAAAAAAATTTTTTTATGGTTTTGATACAGTTTCATATATTTAATACAATGGGGTAGTTAAGAGAACACCATTGAAGAGTGTACTTTCAAAAACGCATTTTTTTAATTCATAAAATATTCACCACAAATACATAAACTTCAAATGGCATTTTTACTGTTGTATTGTTGCAAAGTGCTTCCTAACACTTTTATTGAAGAGCCATTATACTGATTTGTATTCATTATTATCAAACAGAGGCTTCATTATGTTGTTTGCATAAGGGACAAAGAAAATACATTCAAAATAACCAAGATTACTAAATATCATTTTCAGATATGTAACTCAGTCAGAAACATTGACTTGAAAATTAGGACCTTTTTCTAACAACACTGAGGAATCTCCCATTTTAGACATGAGGATTTTAATTCATCATAGGCCTAAAACTTTCAAAAAATCACTCATTCAAGAAGAGATATGATCATGTATGTCTTGAAGTATACGAGGGTACTCCAACAAGCCTGTTTACACATTTCCTAAAGATGACTGACAACGTGGTTCTATGTTCTGTGGAAAACACAGCACAAAGCGAGTAAGCAATTCAACTAAGAGTCTTATCTGGTAACTCCCTTCTCTGTCTTTAAGAGCGGGGTCGAATTAATTGGTTTGAGTCAAATAAAATAGTTGCAATATATTGTAAGGGAATAAAAGAAAATAAGGATTGAGGAACTTTCCTTCTTCTAGAAAAGGGAAGATAAAAATAAGTATAAAAATCAAATGAGGGCTATATGATGATACATGGAGCCCTGGTTGCTCAGTGGTGACGAGCTTGGCTGCTAACCAAAAGGTTGACTGTTCGAATCCACCAGCCGCTTCACAGGGGCAAGACGTGGCAGTCTGCTTCCTTCAAGATTTACAGCCTTGGACTGTGGGGACCATGGTCTCGGGGAACATCTAGCTCAACTGGCATAACATAGTTTATAAAGAAAATTTTCTGCATTCTACTTTGGTGAATAGCATCTGGGGTCTTACAAGTCTGTAAGCAGCCATCTAAGATACTCCACTGGTCTCACCCCATCGGGAGCAAGGGAGAATGAAGAAAACTAAAGACACAAGGAAAGATTAGTCCAAAGGACTAATGGACCGCAATTACCACAGCCTCCACCAGACTGAGTCCAGGACAACTAGATGGTGCCCGGCTACCATCACTGACTGTTCTGACAGGGATCACAACAGAGGGTCCCGGACAGAGTTGGAGAAAAATGTAGAACAAAATTCTAACTCACAAAAAAAGACCAGACTTACTGGCCTGACAGAGACTGGAGAAACCTTGAGAGTATGGCCCTCAGACACCCTTAGTTCAGTACTGAAGTCACTCCCGAGGTTCACCCTTCAGCCAAAGATTAGGCAGGCCCATAAAACAAAACGAGACTAAAGGGGCACACCAGCCCAGGGACAAAGGACTAGAAGGCAGGAGGGGACAGGAAAGCTGGTAATAGGGAACCCAAGGTCGAGAAGGGAGAGTGTTGACATGTCATGGGGTTGTTAACCAATGTCATAAAACAATATGTGTACTGTTTAATGAGAAGCTAGTTTGTTCTGTAAACCTTCATCTAAAGTACAATTAAAAAAAGACTTACAGCCTTGGAAACCCTATGGGGCAGCTCTACTCTGTCCTATAGTGTCGTTATGAGTTGGAATCAACTTGATGGCAATGGGTTTTTTTTTTGGGTGGGGGGGTTATATGATGATACATACCACAGATCAAAGGAGCCCTGGTGGCACAATGGTTAAGAGCTCAGCTGTTAACCAAAAGGTCGGCAGTATGAATCCACCAGCCACTTGGTGGAAACCCTATGGGGCAGTTCTTCTCTGTCCTATAGGGTCACTATGAGCCGGAATCAACTCAAGGTCAACAGGTTTTTTTTTTTTTTTAATAGACATTAAAATAGGTATTTGGGTTATTATAAATGATCAGTAGTTTATTTGAAATTATATTTAACAGGATGCCTGAAGAGAGAAAGAGAGCATGTATGTGTTTCACAAACGCTAACATATGGTGAAAATATTAGAAATATATTTTGTTCCAGGAATACTGAAAACTTGAGGAGTAATCCAGAAATATTTTTGGGTGGGTCCTCTGTATCCTTTCTTTACTACCAAGTGTGGAGACACCGGCATAAACTCATTCTGTGATCAGCGTGATGCACCACGCGCTGTTTTCAGACCCGGAAAGGGCGTTTCCACGGCAGCCAGCTGCGCTAAGAGTGGCAGGTTGGTCAGGTATCTATGCACTTCAGCGATGGCAGACCAGCAGCACCAGACTCCGGGGCTACAAATGGTGCCAAGTATGGATTGAAATTATGAACATCTATACAAGTTCATCTACGTTTTTCTGATAGAGTTTTTTCATGCTCCTACATAGTTAACAAAAAGATAATTCATATTTAGTCAATAACATCTACTCTAAATGGTTGTGCTGCGAAAACCCAAGGATCTTATCTCACTGCTCCGCCTAATGTGTGGTCCAGTGTATTCAAACGAGTCCAAGAAACAGTGGCCTTAGCCAGGCGTAGGTCTCCTCTGCAACGGGGTTGTAGTTAGCAAGGCAACTGTGTAGGTCAGAGTTGCCCACACTAGTCAAAAGGTAAGAATCACTTGGGGTATTTACTAATACAGTAAAACCTGCAAAAGCCAGGACTTGCATAAGACAGAAACCTGTCAGAGAAGGAAAACTCAAATATTTTCCACTAAAACAAACGATAGAAGAGTGGTAAGACTGTGGCCTGTCAAAGGCAGAAAAACTTGCAAGACCTGGAAAAACAAGGCCTTCCTGTCGAGTTTCAGTTCTCACAGGTTTCAGGCTCTCTTTCAGATATTCTGATTATGATAATTGGTATTGGTATCCAGAATCTGTCCACTAGATGGTACTTATAATTAGGAAAATTTACGGAACATGTATATAAGCAATCAGGAAGAAGAAAAGAATAACAGATGTTGTTGTCATAAAGTGTGTACCTTTTTGGCCGAATCCTATAATTCCAAAACATAAACTATTGCAAATAAATGATAGTTAAAACAATTTTCTCAAACATTCTGCCTATTGAACTTTGGAGCTGAACTGAGGAAAGCATTTTAAAGACTGAGATTCTTTACCCCTGTTACAGTATCTGCATAGCTATCTACAGCAGCTGGTTAGTAAAGGCTGAGGTCTGTGAGGAGTCACTAATAAGCAGTATAAGCAGAATAAACACATAAATAGTAAGCCAGATTGAAGAACAAAATACCACCTTTACTTCTGGTACAGGACAAGAGAGAGTATGTGTGTGCAGGAATTTGCCTAGCCCAAAGACAGGTCTGGCCTTCATTCTGGCCTGTGGGAGGGAACCTCTAACCCCTTGGCATTTCCTGATAGGAGTGTCTTTGCTATTCATGGCAGTCCCCTAGGACCCAATGGTTTATGTAATGAGGAGACTCAGAGCAGGGCAGGCCACACTGATTGTCTTAGGGTGGGGGTAGCCATGCCAGAAAGACCAACCACGGGATTAGAAGATTGTAACTACAATTTTGGGAAGGGGAGGGAGCTGAAGACTGAGTTCAACCATGTGAACAATAATTCAGTCAATCATGCCTACGTAATAAAGTCTTAATTTAAAAAAAAAAACAACAACAACAACCAAAAAACCTCTGGATACCAAAGCTCCAGTGAGCTTCCTGGGCTGGCAATACTTCATGCATAATGCTGCATATTGATACCAAGAGGGTTAACACATCCCTGAGCACAACTAAAGCTTCCTGTACGGAGCCCTCCCAGGCTTTGCCCTATGCATTTGTTTCTTTAGCTTGCTCTAATTCGTATTCTTCTGCTCTAATCAAATTGTCATCGTAAGTATAGCACTTTCCTGAGTTCCGTGTGTTGTTCTAGTGAATCATCAAACTGGGCATGACTTCGGGAAATTCCCAAATTTGCAGTTGGTGTCAGAAGTCTTGGGTAGACTTAGCAGTCTGGAGGGTTGTGCCCTTAACCTCAAGTTTGGTTAACTCTGGCCCATGTAACCTAATGAGGGAGCCAAGTAGCCTGCTAACTGGGTGCTGCGTGGGAGCAGCCACACCATGGGAAGGCCGACCTCTGCAGGAGTGGCCAAGCTTAGGGGAAGAAGGTGGAGCTAAATATATCAGTTGATATAAGTACCATTAATTCTTCCGAAATTTACCAATCAGGTCAGTCATTCTACCTCCATTGGGCCAGACTGACAAAAGGGAATCCGAGGCCATAACAGGCTTAAAAGCAATTCCTCCTCAGGGAAGTCAGATATAAGAGAAAAAAGCTCCCTTTCAAAGTGACACATGGAAACTAGTCAATATTCTTACCTGGCCACGTGAATTACCTCTCTTAGGTGCCTTTTATCATGGTTTCTTCAGCTTCTAATGGTAGAGTCATTACACTTCTTTCTAATTGTGAAATTTCAGGCAGCCGTAAGGACATAATTATATATACAACGTGAGCATAACCTGTTAATTAAGATAAAGTTGTGTGACTGAACTAATTTCTCTATTATTATCTCATTTATCCAGTCTGATGTTGTGTAGTATTACTTTTTACATGGTATTAATATGTATAGGCACCCTGGTGGTGCAGTGGTTAAGAGCTCGGCTACTAACCAAGAGGTCAGCAGTTCAAATCCACCAGCTGCTCCTTGGAAACCCTGTTCTGTCCATAGGGTCCCTGTGATTTGAAATCAACTTGACGGCAATGGGCTTTTTATGGGTATATAGGTATCAAAGTATGCATGTGTAATACTATAAAACTGTCTAACTAATTAATTTTAATTACATGTTAGTACAGCATAATATATTTTTCATTCTTCAGACAAAAAATGAATATGGACAAAGATCGTTGACTGAATATACATATTTAGTTTGTCTCTCACCAGAAAACATAATGATAGCAAAGGGCTTTTGAAAAGACATAAATCCACAAAGTCAAATAGAATTGAAGCAATAGAAGCAAGGTTTCTTGGTGGCGCAAATGGTTGGCGCTTGACTACTAACCTGAAAGTTGACAGCTGGAACCCACCCAGTGGTGCTGTGGAAGGAAGGCCTGGCAATCTGCCTCTGTAAAGATTACAGCCAAGAAAACCCCATGGAGCTGTTCTCCTCTGTAACAAGTGGGGTCTCCCTGAGTTGGAAATGGCACAGCCGCAACTGGTTTGGTTTTTGGTTTTAGTGGGACCAACATTTTGGAAGGTATATAGCGAGCACATGGAAGAGAGGCAAGGGACTCAATGAAGCCGTGGAAGCTGAATCCTAAGTTGCAGTGAAGAAAGCCGAGAAGTGACTTGAGTTTTACATCAGAACTCCTAAAAGGATCAGAGCTGATGCCACCACTACCTCTGTAAGTGGGGGTGAGGCAAGGCTAATAAGAGTCATTTTAAGAAGTGGCTAGTGTTCGAGAAGTCCCTGCATGGTGCAGTGGTTGACACATTTAGCTGCTATCTGGAAGGCTGACAGTTTGAGTCCACCCAGAGGCGCCTGTAGGACAACAAGTCCTGCTCGACCACGCCATAACTGTAAGACAGTGCTCCAAATCTGCGTGGTGCTGAAGATGTCAGCAGGAAGAGGAACAGAGAAAACCATGGTTGCCTGCCTTGTCTGAAGGATTTCCTCCTTACAGCACCTCAGAAGAAAGGCCTGGCATCCACATCAGGAAAGTCTGCCATTGAGAACCTCTCACTCTGGAGCCCAGTTCCACTCTGACACCTACAAGGTTGCCATGAGGCAGAATAGACTTGATGGTAACCAGCAACAACAAGAGTCTAAGAGAGAATCCAGGGTCTTTCCTTCATCCCACTTGGTGTAACTGGAACAGCACTCTTCCCCCATCCTGACAGAACACTGGAGGCTTAATATTGGAGAGGATAAAATCACTTAGACCCAGGGAGACTTGGCACAGCTGGGGATAAGAGTGTTCTACGGAGAACAAAAGGGTTAAGTGATTGCAAACGGAATACGGAGATTTCAAACTCTCTTTGCTCATTCACCTTCTAGATTACTGGTAACCGGGTCTGAGTCCCAGATACTTCCCTGGGAAACCTGTCGACCCCGGGAGAAAAATCTAAAAAAAAAAAAAAAATATCTAAATATCTAAAAAAAAAAAAAAAAAATTATTTGTCATAGATTCTCCATGGAAATAGGTCTGCCATATAATCCCATTATTTAGCTGAAATGCAGTAAGATTCTTTACTATTTTCAGAAATTCCAATCAAAGTTTTAATTTGAGTGGGCAAACAAGGGTCACAAGACATCTGGGATGTCATGAGAGATATAACCATATTCTACAGTGTGTCCACGGAGGAAACGGAGGATGGAGGTTACACAGGGAAAACTAAGAGAAGATATGCATCAATGAAGTAAGATTGGAATGGTAAAAAAATAAAATAAAAAATATATATAGAGAGAGACACAGAGAAGCTTTCAAAGACCTCTTGGTAGATAAAAATATGAACTAGAACTGAAAATCTTAATAGAAGGCTTCAAAGATAAAGTTAAGAACAAACAGAGAAAAAAATTATGAAGCTGGTAGAGAAGTTTCTACATCCAAATATTAAGGGTTATAGAAGGGAAAGAAAATATGAATATAAAATGGAGGAAATAATGATGAAACAAAGGTTTCTAGAACTAAATGATACAAACTTACTAAATGATATAAGTATTTACCTTGATATAATTTAGTAATCACTCCTGTTTCTCCATCCTGAAAGGAATCATTGAGGCTTGACCAGTATACAACAGAGATCCGTGCTAACCGTTATGGGTGAACTCGGGGGAAGAACTCATCTGGACTTTCCGAGGGACAGTCAGAAGAGATGTCATAAAATTTGTAATTCTCAAATTAAGTTGTAAAAGATGAGTATAAAGGCAGTAAGTTGAGAAAAAAAGAAACAAATACGCAAAATTCTAGAAGAATACAGAACAAAGTACTTCTGGGAAATTCTGAGAATTTCAGTAAAGCTTTACATTTCTTCTAAAAATGCTACATGCCCACTCCGACGACATTTCTGCTCTGACAGAGTGTCCCTAACGTGATCAGTAAAATTGGGTTGACAGCCATTGCAGGCACTAACTGTGAAGGTATCCCTCCTGAAGGCACGCGTCACACAGTCTGGGAACATCAACTGCACCTGAGTCCTTCGCTGGGGCTCACTGGAGTGACCTGCAGGTGAGACCAGCAAGAGAACAAACAGTGTAATTCTTGTTGCAGATTCAGAAACTATAGTAAAAATCCAAGGTATTGTTAAACTAAACTGTCAACTCAATCTCCTGTTACATATCAAATGGACCCTGGAGAAAACTGTCATGCCCTGGGATTTGGTTTTACCCTCCTTACGAGCTAATGAGTTAGCCTGGTGTTACTATTTCATGGCTACCGGCAGAAGACATGAGACGACTGGGCCAGAGATAGAGGCCTTTATTACTGACAGCAGCATGAGTATCATGTTTGCATTGGTTCCCTTTGTTCTGCAAGTCCAAGGGGCCAACGGAGAGGACACAGATGCATTACGCACACACCGTGGATTACATTACAGAAGAGGAATTAGAGTGTTGTGAAGGAGAACAGAGGAAGTTTAACTTAGATTGGAGTATCAGACAAGGCTCCTCTCAGAAATTACTTCACAGCATTTAACATAGACAGATAAAGGTAAAGACAGAGATCAAGATCGGAATAACAAAAACCAAAAACCAGACCTGTTGCCATCGAGTCAATTCCAACTCACAGTGACCCTATAGGACCGCACAGAACTGCCCCATAGGGTTTCCAAGGAGCAGCTGGTGGATGTGAATTGCCGACTTTTGGTTAGCAGTCTGAGCGCTTAACCACTGCACCACCAGATAGATAAAGGTAAAGACAGAGATGGAGATTGGAATTGAGACAGGGATGCAGAAGTGCTTCCTTCCCCCATTGCTATAGTGGCAGCTACATGAGTACAGAGACATCACCAAATACCTGTGGAATGAATGAATAAAGGGATGAGTAAAAAATGTTATTTAACCTGAGCCCTGAAGCATAAGAGTTAGGCAAAGAGTGGAGGGAAAAGCATACCAGCTAGAGGACATAGCATGTTTAAAAAATCCCAGAAAAGGAATAGACAAAGTCTTACTGACCAGGTTAAGGATATTATATTTATCTTGAGAGCAATGGCAATAATTTAAACATCTGAACAAAGGGATGACACAATCCAATTTATATTTTTACAAATTCATGCTGGCTGTTGAGAAGACAATGGATTTTCTGAGGTCAAATCACAGGTAGGAAACACACTTACAGCTGTGGTTGACAGGTGAGGTTTCCAAGACTTTATGGAAGCAGACTGCCACATCTTTCTCCCACAGAGCAGCTGGTGGGTTTGAACCACCAATATTTTGGTTAGCAGCCCAGTGCTTAACCACTGCGCCACCAGGGCTCCTCAGAGAGGTGGCAGTGAACCTGGAAAGAAGTGATCTAAAATATGACTCGTACATCTAATCACCAGGGATTGCTGATGGGCACAAGGGAGATGCTAGCATCGAATGACTGCCGGGTGATCACGAACTACAGAGGAGATGCTGGTGCCATGTACAGAGATGCAGAAGGCTGGAAGGGAAACAGATTTGGCAGATCCAAAATGAAGAGCTGAATCTACTTAGACTTATGGTGACCCATGTGCATCAGAGTAGAACTGTGCTCCAGAGGGCTTTCAGTAGTTGATCTTTTAGAAGCAAATTGCCAGTTCTTTCTTCTGAGGCACCTCTAGGTGGACTCAAACCTCCAACCTTTTGGTTAGTAGCCAAGCACCTTAACTGTTCCCACTACCCAGGGACTCCAAGAGTTCAGTTTAGGATGAGCTAATCAGGTGGAGAGATAATAGGAGAGAATCAAGTGGAGAGATCAAGATACATAGTTCTGAAGCACAATGGAAAGATTAAACAAAAAACAAATTAGTTGTCCTCCAGTCTATTCTGACTCACGGTGACCCTATGTGTGGCAGAGTAGAAATGTGCTCTGTAGGGTTTTCAAGACTGTGAACTTTTGGAAGTGGATGCCAGGTCTTTCTTCTGAGGCTCCTCTGAGTGGGTTTGAACCACCAGTGTCTCGGTTAGTAGTATTGAGCACTTTTACCTGTTTTCGCCACCCAGGGACTCCTATGGAACGATTAAACACATCGCCATCAAGCTGATTCCCACTCATAGCGACCCTATAGGACAGGCTAGAACTGCCCCATAGGGTTTCCAAGAAGCAGCTGGTGGATTCGAACTGCCGACCTTTTTGGTTAGCAGCTGAGCTCTTAACTACTGCGCAACCGGGGCCCCTGTACGGAAAGATTAGGGCTGAATATATCACCATCTTTGCAATTAGCACATCTGTGCCATTTAAACTCAAAGGAATGGATGGGATTACACAGAGAGCACTTAAAGAAAAACTGCAAGAGGAAGACAGAGACAGGACGAGAGGTCTGCAGGTAGACTGAGGCATGCCTGAAGAGGGAAGAGGCAGCAAGGTGAGAGGGAGGTTAGACTCGAGAGCAGAGGACGTTCTCAGAAAGAGGGACAGAAACCGGGTTAATGTTACTGAGAGCTCTGGTAAGATAAAGGATGAAAAATGTCGATTAGATTTAGTTATACGGGGGTCACTGATGACACCAGCGTTTTTTTGTAGAATTGCAGGTGTGGAAGCCAGAGAGGAATTAATTAAAATTTGAATGTGCAGGATAGTTCTGTGGATTCTGAAAGGACCGCCTGAGGATAAATTCAGCATGAAAAGTAAATCCAGAGAAAGTGAAATGTAAGAAACAACGGTGAGCAAATCAGTAAAATATTCGGGGAATGTGAATTATCAGTTGTAATACATGACTTATTTTGTTGGCATCTAAAATGCTAAAACTAAGTTTCAGACAAAATAATGACTTGCAAGATGTCAGTGGAAGTATTCAAAGGGTAGTTAAACATAAGAAACAAAGAACTTTGGATTATATTGGAAATACATCCATGTAAAATATATGTACAAGGTCACCCACTCAAAGTCTAACCCACAACATCAGATGAAGTAAACAAAGCGGAAAATGAAAAGAGGGAGCTAGGATTCAAACGGCTCAGAGGTTTCCAGGGCTGAATGATTCACGAGATAATGTCTGTATTAACAGGAAGAAGAAACAGAAAAACGAGACATGGTCACAAGTTTCAAAAACACAGTTGACTACCTGGTCAAGGGCAATAAAAACCATTTTGAATTCTTAAAAGCCCCTTTAAAAAGTGTCATCAATTAATTGAGAAAAGTATTGAGATTTTGTGTTTCCAGATTTCTACTAATACCTGTCCGCTGACCTTTAACAGAATGTGAGTGAAAACCGATGTACTGATTGGGGATTTTGCTCCAGGAAGGCATCCCCACCACAACTGAGTGAAAACCCGTACCTGTGAGAGAAGCAAGGCAACGTTTGCTTCTTAGCCTTCAAAAGGGTGGGCAAAAAACCTGAAAAAAGAATAAAAAAGGAGGGACGCAGGCGGGAGGGAGGGAGGAAGGAAGAAGGAAAAACCTCACAACATCTGTTATGAGTTAAATCGTGTACCCCTAAAGTATGTGTTGTAAATCCTAACCCCTAGACCTGTGGACGGAGCTCTGGTGGCGCAGTGGTTAAGAGCTCGGCTGCTAACCAAAAGGTCGGCAGTTTGAATCCACCAGCTGCTCCTTGGAAACCCTGTGGGGCAGTTCTACTCTGTCCTATAGGGTAAATCGCTATGAGGTGGAACCAACTCGATGGCAAAGGGGTTGGGTGTTTTTGTGTGTTTATACACGTGGATATAATCCCATCTGGGAATACAGTTTTCTCTGTTATGTTAATGAGGCCATGTCAGTGTGGGGTGTGCCTTAAACCAATCACTTCTTTTTTTTTTTTTTTTTTTT
>NW_004443941.1:5141209-5171919 GCF_000243295.1 Trichechus manatus latirostris | reverse complement strand
TGCTGTTATTCTCACTTAAGATGAAGGCTTACAGGACAAAATAGTCTCCCATTTAACAGTTACTACAAATGTTGCCCTATGACAATGGTAAACAATCTCCCAACACATCAACAATATTCTTACTCTACTTTGTGTTCCCTATCATCAGCTTCCTACTCCCCTTCTGCCTTCTGGGCCTTGTCACTGGACTCCTGTACCTTGTTACTCTCATGTAAACCAATCACTTCTGAGATATAAAACAGCAGATCAGGTATAGAAGAAAGAAGCATGAATAGAGAAAGATTGACGCCACTTGGAGAGCACTGAGGAACCAAGGAACAGAAGCTGAAAAGGGACAAGGACCTTCCTCCAGAGCTGACAGAGGGAGAAAGCCTTCCCCTAGAGCCAGTGCCCTGAATTCTGACTTTCACTCTCCTAAACTGTGAGATTTTTAAAAATCCTCCAGATGATCTCACTCTCGGAGTGGGAACAGACATTGCACTTATCAAATATCAGCTTATGGGGCTAGCAACTCCCCTGCCCCCTGTCTCTCGAGTTCTTAGCCCATCATTTTATAAACACTCCAACCCCACGGAGCCCTGGTGGCGCAGTGCTTAAGAGCGATGGTGAGCTACCGCGAGCTACCGCTGCTAAACAAAAGGTCGGCAGCTCCAACCTACCATTCACTCCTCGGAAACTTCAGGGGGCGGTTCTACTCCGTCCTACAGGGTTGCTATGAGTCCAAATCGACTGGATGGCAATGAGTTCCAAGCCCGTAGGAGAAACAAAGCAGCTCGTTTCACTGACCAACGCTCAGGACATTCACGGAGCCATGCTTCCATGTTGGATGAAGTTACTGTTTGTTACAGAGGACACTCCATTGTGCCATTGTCTGCCTGTTGCCCAGAACACAGCCAGTCAGGACTTGCATTTCTCTACTCTCTTGGACTTAAGTTGGGTAGATAAATAGGACAGAACCTACCTCTGATCTCAATCTCTGTCTTTCTCATATATCTCAACATACCCAATAGCAAAAAATGGTCATCATTAAATATGCTGATAGATCTGAGTTTTTATATCAGTCTCCTTTTACCCGCGGAAGAAATCCCCTCCTAGAGCTTTTCTGTCCCTGAGGATATGATGGCTAAAATTTAGATTCGGGTTGGGTGGAGGTAGTGCTGCTTAAGCCTCAAGTCCGGAGCCATGTGCCCAGTTTTAGAAGAGAGCACTTAATAGGAGAAGTCAGATTCATGCACAATGGAAAAGAAAGCCATGGTGTTTCCACTTGTCTCATAGGCATGCGAAACCTGGACAACAAATAAGGAAGACCAAAGAAGAATTGATGCCTGTGAATTATGGTGTTGACAAAGAATACTGAATATACCATGGACTGCCAGAAGAACAAACAAATCTGTCTTGGAAGAAGTACAGCCAGAATGCTCCTTAGAAGCAAGGAAGGTGAGACTTCATCTTATGTACTTTGGACATGTTATCATGATGTCCCTGGAGGACATCATGCTTGGTAAAGTAGAGGTCAGCAAAGAACAGGAAGACCCTCAACGAGATGGACTGACACAGTGGCTGCAACAATGGACTCAAGCATAACAATGATTGTGAGGATGGCGCAGGACCACGTAGTGTTTTGTTCTGTTGTACATAGGGTCACTATGGGTCTGGAACCGACACGACAGCACCCAACAACAATACAGATGCACCTATATATGTTCAAATATATACACACATTTACCCTCCTATACACATATATAGACACATATCTATGTAATCACTCATATATTTTTTGATTGTTACTGCTGTTGTTGCCAAATTGTATATGTTATAGCATTTACAATAATGTCCTTCATTCTTGCTTATTTTTTAGTGTCATCCTTTACCTTGGTTAAGTTGTACTCACTTCACCAACATTTGGTGTTGCCTTTCCCATCACCAAAACTTACAAGTGTCTACTGTCTAGACAGTGATTTCCAGCCTCTATTTTTAAAAATAAGTTTTTAAAAATGAGCTTCCCAAAGTACTCAATCCATACACCAAGAAAGAAATAATGGAATTAATCCATTTACAGTCTGAAATACAATTTTCTTATTTAACATAACAAGTCTTTTTGTATATTTCAAGGTTTCTTATTTGATTTCTTATTCTTTGCTTATATTAGGAATTATTTTCATGGAAGGATTAGCAATATAAAATTAATTTATGCCAATGATGATAATAAAGATTCATTTTATGTGATTATATTCCTTGGAATAAGTTAATACAGTACGATAAAATTTACATAGATTTTATTTTTTTCAACTTTATTCTTGAGTATGACCCAATAAATCTGATCTACAGGGTAATTATGCAAAACTATTTTTATTATCACTTTGGACTAAAAGCTCTCTAGGAGATAATCAAAGAAAACAGTGACTAAACCACAGTGTCTGTTCCCACTGAAAGCATGAGACCTTGGTTCTTTTTCATTCCTACTCCAAGTCCTGGGCATAAAGTTTCAATGAGCTTTGGAAAAACTTCTCTTTCACAGTTGGATTAGTTCTGTCAGACCCAAAATGACTGCCTCCTAGAAAGCATATTCCCCCCTTAAGGGAAAAAAAAAAAATCTGAAAGAATCCTGGAGAATTATCCTTTGTTATTAGTCCTGGAGGAGTCCCCGGGTGGTGCAAATGGTTAAGGTGCTCAGCTGCTAACTGAAAGGTTGCAGATTTGAGTCTATCCAGAGGCACCTCAGAAGAAAGGCCTGGTAATCTATTTCTGAAAAATCAGCCATGGAGAAGTACATGGAGCACAGTTCCACTCTGACACACATGGAGTCGCCATGATTCGGAGTCGACCTGATGGCAGTTGGTACTAGTTCCTTATATTCTTGGATCCTCATAGAGGGTCTAAAGAAGTTTTGCAGGTACCTGGACCTCTGGAAGTAAAGACCAATCTAGCTAAGGAAAGTAGGACTGATATTTGTTCCCGTTCTCAGTGCAAGTCAAATCAGAAGGCCAGGACAAATTGCTCCTTATCCTCTGGAACGCTGTGGGACAAATGACTTGGTTGGCTTGTGAAGAAATCCTTGGAAGGGCATCTTATTTAGGGCTTAATGCATTTGAAGCCCTACTGCCTCCTAATTTTAAGGTCTTCATTTTTTTTCTTTGTTTGTATATTCTTTAAAATTATTTTGAAAAGTTATGTGCCCACTCATATTTTAAGATGATACAAAAAGGTTTCATTAAAATTTTATATATTTGGAAAGAATATATAATTTGAAATAGTGCTATTATGTCAATCTTTTAAAAATATCCTGTGGCATGAAATACCACAGTTTTTGAGGTCTACCATTATTGATTTCAAATATATGAACAGAATGTTTTAATAATCATATATTTTATATGATTCCTCTTCCTTCTTTAACACGTTTCCACTGCACTTACTCCAAAGAATGCTATTGTATTTTAATATGTTTTAGTCTTAAAAATTGTGCTAGATTATCCTATTTTATTCTTTTGCAACAAAACATGTATATAAACTTAAATCTAACATATTCTGTACAATCAAAAAGTTTAAATATTAAGATCTTATTATTTTTTTAATTTAATATTAAAATTCAAATAATCAAATAAAATATATGGAAACTTTTAAAAAATTAAATATAAAAGTAATATTTTACTGGAAATGCATCTTTATGAGACAGATGGAGCTTTTATAAAAAAAATTTATTGCATGCATCTGTGGACAATATGGGAGCCAGCTCTGGTAGTGTAATTGTTAAGCGCTGAGCTGCTAACTGAAAGCTCAGTAGTTCAAACTCACCAGGGGCTCCAAGAGAGAAAAGACCTGGTAATCTGAAGCCATAAAAATCACAGCCCAGGAAACCCTGTGAGGCAGTTTTACTGTCTTCTAGGGTCCCTATGAATCAGAATCAACTCAACAGCACACAACAACCAAAATATATGTGGACAAATGTTAATTTTAGTTCAAATAACATACGCATAAACATTAATTTAATTACTTTTTAAAATTTTTATAAACTCTGGAAATTATGTCAGCATAAATTAGTAGATGGGATTTGAATAGAGTAACAAAATTACTCCAATAACTTAGAAATTCTATGCCAAATATCACATAGCGATCAATCATCAAAAATGTATTTCCTAAACTTATGTACTGAGATCTCAATTAAGCCCTATGTCAGTTCTGTTGAAAATAAAATATTGAAAACAACATGCCTTGCAAAATAATTTGCTACTCAGTCATTAGAGTTGCTCAGTTTTTCAACTCTAACAACAATATTTCTAATAATTTCTTTTCTGGCAGTTTAGAAAGGGCCCCTCCGAAAGCAGAATTCATGAAGCCTTGATAGGCACATTCTCAGACAATCCGTTTCAGCAAAGATTGCATATGGAAGCTGATAGTGTTGAAGTTCAGTTTTCTTAAAACACTCATGCCCGCGTTCCCCTAGGAAAGTCTTCGTGTACCCTGATGGCTGTCCACAACCACATTTAATATGGAGCAGAGAACTGGCCTGGAGGATTTCCTTCCTTTCAGACTTTCTGAATTAAATGAAGCTGGCACCAATCTCCAGGGCCATGAGTGCTGGAACAGATTCTGCTCAGGCTTCAACTATTCATGCTGCTCCGAAAACTCTTGTCTTGTACGGTCCCTGGACCCAGGTAACGTGGCTCATGATGATGCATCTCCATGAAACCAGCTCAAGTTTATGTACCCAGACTGCAGATGAAGCAACACACTATGTAATTTGTCCTTATTTATCTTATTAAACTCAATGCTATTAATCTATACATTTGTATTTCCTATTCCCTTAGAATAAGCAATTGTTGTTGTTCTTAGGTGCTGTCGAGTTGGTTCTGACTCATAGCGACCCCATGTACAACAGAATCAAACACTGCCCAGTCCTTCATCATCCTCACCATGGTTGCTATGTTTGCGCCCACTGTTGCAGCACTGTGTTAATCCATCTCATTAAGGGTCTTCCTCTTTTTCACTGACCCTTTACTTTCCCAAACATAATGTCCTTCTCCAGGGACGGATGCTTCCCCATAACATGTCCAAAGTGAGATGAAGCCTCACTATTGTTGCTCCTAAGGAGCATTTTGGCTATAGTTCTTCCAAGACAAATTTGTTCATTCTTCTGGCAGTCCACAGTATACTCAACGTTCTTCACCAACACCATCATTCGAAGGCATCAACTTCTTCAGTCTTCCTTATTCATTGTCCTGCTTTCGCATGCGTATGAGGCAACTGAAAATATCATGGCTTGGGGCTGGTGCACCTTAGTCCTCAAAGTGACATCTTTGCTTTTTAACACTTTAAAGAAGTCTTTTGCAGCAGATTTGCCTAATGCAATACGTCATTTGATTTCCTGACCGCTGCTCCCATGGGTGTTTATTTGGATCCAAGTAAAATCAAATCCTTGACAACTTCAATATTTTCTCCATTAGAACATACAATAGGAGTAAAGAGCACAAAATTTAAAGACAGAGAGAGATTATTTTTTCCTTTAGCCAGTGTAATTTTGTTCTCACACTGATGATTCTACACCATAGAGGGATTCATGAGCTTTTATTTAATTTTAAAAACCCTGTGTTTGATTATAGCTATTGAAAGGAACTTTATATTTTATATTCATGATACATATATACGACATTGCTATTTTAGTTAGAAAATAAATGAGATGCATCATAAAACCCACTGCTGTCAAGTGGATTCCGACAGAGGACAGAGTAAATCTGCCCCACAGGGTTTCCAAGGCCGTGAATCTTTACAGAAGCAGATTGTCACATCTTTCTGTCATGGAGTGGGCTCGTGGGTTCGAACCACTGACCTTTCAGTTAGTAACTGAGCGCTTAACCAATGTGCCACCAGGGCTCCTGCAATGCATCATAGGAAAAGTCAAACATGGCACCACTTCTTAAATGCACTTCTCTCCCTTCCAGGTAGAGCAGGGAGATCCAACTTGTGCCCCCCACCTTGGCCATTCTGGCTCTAGCATCCGTTTCTTTATCACAGAATTTTATCTATAAAAGCAATCTAAAAGATAAAAACGAGTAATAAAAGATCATGCTTTATACTGACAATCTATTGCTCAGAATTATTGTTAAAAGAGATACCGGGGTATGAGAAACTTGTAGACAACTCCAAGTGAAACGGATGATCTCTCTACCCTTTGACCAAACCTATTGAAAGAGAGAACTGAGTTTACCAGGGTGGGGTGTACGTAATTGCCCTTCTGAGAACAATTTATCTCACCTAATAGCCACTTCAGTCTGTAGCGTTCCCTTAACAATAATCAGTACTGAGTATTCCAGAAATCCCAATCTCCCATGCATAATTCAGGAAAACAAACGGGTGCTTTTAGGCTTCCTTTAGTGTGAAATATAGATCTAGATTTACTGTTCTATAAACTTAATGTCCCCACTTCACCAATATATAAGAGCTACATTTATTTACCTGCAGTTCAAGGCCTAGGTACGTTACCCTTTGCTTTCCTGCTTTCTGTTTTTGGAGTCCTCCTTTTACAGAAACCGTAATAGCAACTGAGAGGGACAATCTAGATCTTATCTCAGGAAACATATTTTTTCTAGGAATTTATTAGACATGTGTAAAGTAAGGTATATTAAAGTTTCTTTTCCAACATAGTGAAATTAACCTGTTGCGTTTGAGTCAATTCCAACTCATGGGGACTTTACATGAGTCACAGCAGAACTATGCTCCATAGGGTTTTCAATGGTTGATTTTTCAGAAGTAGATCACAAGGCTTTTCTTCCAAGGCACCTCTGGGTGGATTGGAACCTCCAACCTTTCGACCAACAGCCAAGTGCATTAACCATTTGTAACACCCAGGGGAATCCACAGTGAAATGAATTCCACCAATTCTGTCACTGTTAGAATAAACAAATGAACAAAAAAATGAAAAAACAAACCTAAAAACCCAAACCCACTGCCATCGAGTTGATTCCGACTCATAGTGACCCTAGAGCACAGAGAAGAACTGTCCCATACAGTTTCCAAGGAGTGGCTGGTTGATTCAAACTGCTGACCTTTTTGGTTAGCAGCTGAGCTCTTAACTACTGCACCACCAGGGCTCCCCTGTCAGAAGAACACAGTAGAAATAGAGTAAAAACAGAATTAACTAAGTCTGGTTCTGACACTGCTTTTTACCATCTTGGATAATGGCTTTGTATAATCTTGCATAATGGCTTCTGTCAGTATCTTGCAGCTAACCACATTTGTCAACAGGGTAATACTAGCCCCTGTGCTGTTTCCTTCATAGGGTTATGTCGATTTTCCAATCTCTAGAAAAAGTAAAAAGCCTTTGCATCTGATCTCAACCCATTATTACTCTGTGAACTCATCCTAAAAAATCAGCACTCAGTCCCATTCTTTTGTGGGTAGTGTGACCTTCAGGTGACAGGTGTCTGTTGTAAGGTGGCTGGTTCATTGTTAGGATCAGTACCTTTTCAGTTTCTTATCAGAGCTTTTCTTCCTGGCTTGCTGAGAGCTCCTGCAAAAGCTTCCTCTACCCCATTCTTCATTAAGATTTTGATGATGTACTTAATGGATTTGGAATCTTTTTCCACTACCAAAATCCATTGTCCAAAATTCATCATTCTAGAGCTACTGCTGGGCTATTACTCCACACTGGTTTCCACAGGAAGCTGGAATACCCGTGTGTTAGAGAAGAAAGAGGTTGGCTCATATGGCCATGCTAAAGATATGACTTCTAATTGTGAGAAGCAGTGGTTTCCTTTATCTCTTCTGCTACCTTCCAACCTCACCTGTTCTCTCAAACAGTTAGCAACTTAGCTACTGACCATACTGCTTCAGGCTCTTGTGTTTGGCACATGGAGTTGGACAGTTCTCTCCCCCTCCAACACTGTAAGATACTTGGGCCCCAAGAACAAGATAAGGCAATCCCCTCTGCATTTCCATCTGGGGATGGGAACTTTTTGCACAATTCCTTAGTGTAAGTGGCTCTCACATGCCCAATGGCAGGATGTCCATCAGGATGACTGAGTTTGTTTTTACTGCAGAAGAGCGGCTCTCAACCTCTCTGAAGCTTTAGAAAAATGTGATGCCCCACTTCCAGATTCTTAGAGTGTAGCACTTGCTGATGACAATCACAGACTACAGGCTTCAGTATGGATTACACTTCAACATAAAGCAAACAAAAATCATCACAACTGGACCAATAAGCAACATCATGATGTTGCTGCTGTTGTTAGGTGCCCTCAAGTTGCTTCCGACTCACAGAGACCCTATGCACAACAGAACATGATAAATGGAGAAAACATTGACTTTGTCCAGGATTTCATTTTACTTGGATCTACCATCAATGCCCATAGAAGCAGCAGTCAAGAAATCAAAGGATGTGTTTCACTGGGCAAATCTGCTGCAAAAGGTCTTTTTAAAATGTTAAAAAGCAAAGATGTCACTTTGAGGACTCAGGTGCACTTGACCCAAGCCATGGTATTTTCAATCGCCTCATACGCATGCAAAAGCTGGACAATGAATAAGGATGATAGAAGCAGAACTGATGCATATGAATTATTGTGTTGGCAAAGAATATTGACTATACCATGGACTGCCTGAAGAAGAAACAAATCTGTCTTGGAAGAAGTACAGCCAGAATGCTCCTTAGAAGTGAGAATGGCAAGACTTTGTCTCACATAATTTGGACATATTATCAGGAGGGACCAGTCCCTGGAGAAAGTCATCATGCTTGGTAAAGTAGAGGCTCAGCAAAAAAGAGGAAGACCCTCAGTGAGACGGATTGACACAGTGGCTGCAACAATGCGCTCAAGTACAGCAACGATTGTGAGGATGGTGCAGGACTGGGCAGTTTTTTGTTCTGTTGTACATAGGGTCGCTATGAGTTGGAACCAATCAAGGGCACCTAACAACAAATGGGCATTAACCATGAGTTAATGGGAGAGTGGGGAGTATACTCGGAATTGGGTAAGAACTCAGGGATCCGAGCAGCTAAATCTCAGAATAACGGTTAGGGTAGGGAGATTAGAGAGAACTGGAGAAAAGGAAAGAAGAACCTCATATTCAGGTTTAAAGGTAACAGAGTTGGTGGGGGAGGGAGTGGGTGACTAAGCCCACTATCTAATATTGCTTGCCTGTGGTTATTCCTGGAATGCATCAATGCCTTTAGGAGTGAGTTAAGAATTTTACGACTAAAAAAAAGAGGAGTTTGGATCTTTTCAGGAATAGCTGACTTGGGTTAAGGAAAAAAATAAATTGAACTTTGTCCTCATTTCAAAAATAGCTTTCCCTCTCTATTAAACACTGCTAGTTTTATTCCGGTGCCATATTCCAGCAGACACTGTATTCCTACTCTAGACTGTGATTTCCTCCTTGAAGGCAGAGGCATCTCACTCGTCCTTTATTTCCCGGTGCTGTACACAGTCCCTGGCACACAGTAGGTACTCAATAAAAATTGACATTAACTGAACTGAAGTCACCCAAGTCCACCTTCACACCCTGGTGTTCCAATCTCAGTAAAATTAATCACAATCTTCGTGTCCCTGTAAAAGCACAGAGTGCAGTAATTTAGTGTCTCAAGCAGTGCACTCTCTGTCCACAAAGAGCCAGCGCTTGGGTTACATACCATATTTGCATCTATTAATTCAGGATGGCCTGATTAAAGCAGCAAATATGCTTGAAAGCATAGTAGAGCAATAGCTGTGAATCATTGTTCTGCTACGTGTCATGCTGATAGAGAGAAAAGGAGCGAGTGTTTGTTTGTTTTTTCCCCCGAGAAAGAATGCTTGATCTTAGTGTCAGAGATTTCCTGTATTAAAAATCTTGACATTAATGTTGAAAAAGGGAGCATCACTGAACATAGTAGTAATCTGGACCATGGGAGAACTTGCAAGTTGCTGCTAAATGCATGGCATGTTTTCATAATTATAACCAGCTCAACTGCTTAAGTGAGTAATACTGTTAAAATTTGGGAAATTAAAAATTTGAATTATCTCTCTGCAAGTTTGCTACTGCTTCTTAAGGAAGCTAAACGCCTGTTGCATGCTGGAATTCTATACAGCCACTGATTGTGCACTGTTTACTATCAATCTACAGTTTGCTAGCTGCTTCCAAAAGATATTAATGCAATCCGACCTCAACTGTTTTCTTCCACGCTCGCTCGTCTTCTCAGTCTGGGTCAGGCTGTAGGGCTCTATTATTAAAATGTGCTAGTGGGTTTGCTCGTTAACTGCACATATGTGCATTTGGAAATCTCACCCTAAGGAGGATGAGAAAACTTTGGGGTCATTACTTCATTGTGTATAACTATATTCTCTTCAACATAGTATTTGTTTGGAGTCTACTTGTGTGCATTAGCATAGCCGAGCTAGGCAACATGCAGATTACAGAGGGGTATGAAATAAAGTCCCTGATACTTACAGTGTGATTTAAGAGACAGTAATACATGTAAAAGGGTAAGAATATAAAACAATGTGTTCTCAGTAGAGTGCTGTTGTTGTTGTTGTTAGGTGCCATCGAGTTGGTTCCAATTCGTAGCGACCCTATGTACAACAGAACGAAACACTGCCTGGTCCTGTGCCATCCTCACAATCATTGTTATGCAGCCATCATGTCAGTCCATCTCACTGAGGGTCTTCCTCTTTTTTACTGACCCTCTACTTTACCAAGCATGATGTCCGTCTCCAGGGACTGATCCCTCCTGATAACATGTCCAAAGTATGTGAGACATAGTCTCGACATCCTTGTTTCTAAGGAGCATTCTGGTTGTACTTCTTCCAAGACGGATTTGTTTGTTCTTCTGGCAGTTCGTGGTACATTCAATATTCTTCACCGACACCACAATTCAAAGGCGTCGACTCTTCTTTGGTGTTCCTTATTCATCATCCATCTCTCGCACGCATATGAGGCGACTGAAAACACCATGGCTTGGGTCAACGGAGTGCTACAGACTATCATTTCTACGAAGGAATGGTTCACAGTGAGGATCTGGGGCAGAATCAGAACACAGAGGATAGAGAACAGGGGACGAGATGGAGGGCAGTAGGAGTGTAAAAGCCCCCAAGTGACTCTGATCCTACCCCATCCTCAAAAGTAAAGAGCCACTGTAGGAGCAATTTAATAAGGAAATCTCATTGTACACTGAAGTGGCCAAGGATGAAAGCAGAGAATTTGTTTGTACTTGATCTGAAGTTCTTCAGATTGAGAATTAGACAGATGGAAAGTTAAGGGTCAGGGTCTTACAGCTTCAGAAAGAAAAAGGAAAATAAAGAACAAAGGAACCTTTGGGAATGATTATGTGCTGGAATAAATGAACAGTGGGGAGGTGAGATGACAATGATGAAAGTAGTCTGTCACAAATGGATTTACGGTATTTTTGAAATTCATAGAGCAGACACGTTTTGTCTCAAATATAAACATCATGAAGCCCTAGATGATGAAGGACCAGTTTTGATTTTCAGCTATCAGCAAGATTATACTGGGTCTGGGACTTCTTTAGAGAATAGCAGTGGTTCGGTGGTAGAATTCTCACTGTTGATGCGGAGACGGAGTTCAATTCCTGGCCAATGCACCTCATGCACGGTCACCACCGTCTGTCCGTGGAGCTTGCATGTGGAGGCTTGCATGTTGCGATGATGCTGAACAGGTTTCAGCAGAGCTTCAAGACTAAGATGAACTACGAAGAAAGACCTGACTATCCACTTCCAAAACTCTGCTAATGGGAACACTATGGATCACAATGGTTGTGCCTGAGGTCACCATGAGTCGAGAGCCAACTCTACAGTATCTAACAACAACAGGACTTCTTTAAGCTGGATTTGATTTAAACAATCCTGATCGTCCTTGAAGATCATCAAAGGTTTCACATCTAGTCACAGGAGAAGCCCAAAACTGACCTCTTTCTGTACTGCACTTCGTGGTACAACTAAACGGGGCTACTGGCTTCACCATTCTATGCAGCTAATGGATCACACCAGCCAAACAACCTCTCGTTTCATTCAAACAAACAGTCTGACCAATTCTGATACAGTCACCAACAAATTAACAAATGTTTTACCAAGTGCCTTTTGGTTTATGTCCTATCTCATGCCAAATCAAAATACAAAGACCAAGAGAAGTGAGTAAAGAAAGCTGAGTTCATTGATTGGTGGGAAAGGAAGAGACATGTAACTTAAGAAGCAAATTCAGTGGGTCTCCCTGAGCAGAAATCTGAAGAGCTAACTCAGGGTTTTTCGACAGTGGCACTATTGGCTTCTGGACTGGATAATTGTTTGTCGTCAGGGACGGAGCACATGCTTAGCAGAATCCCTGGCTGCTACCCGCTAGATGCCAGTTACACCCTACCAGGGTGTGACAATCAAAACTATCTCTAGAAATTTTAAGGGCTTCCCTGAGGGATAAAACTGCCCCCTGACTGAGAATCATTGGGCAAGATGAAGTGTAAAAGTAGGAAGAACACCTAATTAGGCAATATTCTGAGTTTAGGTCTTTGATTGACTCAGGAAGCAGATTTTAAACTCTTCTTTTTACAAATCATTCTTATATGATTTAAGTCACAAAACAGAGGGCACAGTTCTCAAAGATGTCCAGGATGGGGTAAGTAAGGTTCTAGCAGGCATTTGAGTATGCATGCTAGAAGCTTCAATAGTTTTTTTTTTTTTTCTGTAGTAGCCCACCCTTTTGGAGCCCTGGTGGCGCGGTGGTTAAGAGCTCGGCTGCTAACCAAAAGGTCAGCAGTTCAAATCCACCAGCTGCTCCTTGGAAATCCTATGGGGCAGTTCTACTCTGTCCTATAGGTTCGCTATGAGTCAGAATTGACTCAATAGTAATGTTTATTTTGTTTTAATCCAGCTGTTAAGCACCCATTATTCCAGAAAACACAGAAGGGACCAGCACTGGGTTATGTGTTTATGGCTTCTAGACCTATTCTTTGAAGCGGATCTGGATGGAGCCCTGGTATTCAGTCTGAGCAAAGCAGATGAAGTTTATTTTCCTTTTGTTGAAGAATGAGTTTTGGGCTCTCTATGACAAGAAAGCAGTTATACAGCATCATTTAACACTCCGGAGGCCAGACATCTGAAGATGTGAGATGAATAAGAATAACCATGATTATGTAAGATGAAACTGGAAGACACTTCAGAGCTATGACTCAAGATTTCCCAACTCCGATTAAGGACAGCAGGTCCCAGAGGCCTTCAGAGTCTACTTTTAATAGATATGTTGCCCTTTTTAAAATTGGTGTATGGATTATTCAACATTCCCTGTGGTATCACTCTACGTGCAGCAGGAAATGTACTCTTCCTTGGTGTACCAGTCAGAAAACCAGGGTCAGTCTATCATCCAAAAGCAGTCAAGCCAATGCATGCAAACTAGTTTGTTGTGCTTCTAGGACTTATGCAATGTTATTTATCACACAATAATATAGAGTAACTTATTATTTTAGCTTTATTTCAATATCCTGGACTTCACTCATCATATGGAAACACATTCTCTTGATGAGATAAGGGCATATGATATAAAAGTTAATACAATATGCAAAACTGACCTTTGAATCTCTCCACTACTTGAAATGATGTCATGATATATCCTAATATTATAAAAGGATTTCTGGAAATGTCTGGTTTAAATAAAGTCTTTCCATGAAAGGTGACATGGCTTAGTTTAGGATAAGATCTGAAAACCTGATTTAATCCCTGCCTCCTTGCATGTACAGATACAAATTTGCACGTTCCACACACTTCCATATCACCATAGAAACAGTGGAAATGGTTGATCCACAAGATCTTTCCTTCTTGCTAATATATCTATTAGTCCAGTTTCCCTCCTAGTCTCCGTCAACCAGTCACCCATCCTGGCTATATCAGAACACAACAGACCTCTCTCTTCTCCCGGTCTTCCACTGTTGTCCTGTTTACCTTCATTTTTTATTTCTTTTCATAGGTACACTTTTCTTTATTTATATTATGCTTTAATACAAAGTTACAGCTATCAAGCTATGGCTATCGAACTCATCTTGTAAGATAACTGATGCTTAAACTTCTGCTACAAGGAAATGGAAATCATATTCCCTCTTGACTTCCTCGGATAATGCCCCACCCTCCAGAAGTGGGAAGAAAGAAAGCAAGGCATTTTGGACATTCAAATTTTATGTTCCTCTTTATCCAGTTTGTTGTTGTGGTGGTGGTGTGCTGTTAAATGTGATTCTAACTCATAGCAACCCTATATGACACAGTAGAACTGCCTCAGGGTTTCCTAGGCTGTAATCGTTTTATATTTTTTTCTAAATTTTATTTATTTTGTTGTTGTTGTTGAAAAATATACACAGCAAAATATACACCAATTCAACAGTTTCTACACATACAACTTAGTGACACAGATTGCATTCTTGGAGATGTGCACCCATTCTCACTCTCCTTTTCTGAGTTGTTCCTCCCTCATTAACATAAACACACTGCCCCCTAGGGCTCCTATCTAATCGTTCAAGTTACTGTGGTCAATTTGATCCCACATAGATAGTTCTTAGAAGAGTATAATGCTCAAGGCAGAACTTCTTTTACTAGTTAAGCTAAACTACTGCTCAGTTTTAAGATGACTTTAGGAGATATTTTTAGTTCAAGTTTTGAAGATTATCTCAGGGCAACAGTTTCAGGGGTTTATCCACCCTCCCTGGCTCCAGAAAGTCTAGAGTCCATGAGTATTTGAAATTCTGTTATGCATTTTCTGCCTTTTGATCAGGATTATTCTATGGAATCTCTGAGCAAAATGTCTAGTAATGGTAACTGGGCACCATCCAGTTCTTCTGGTCTCATGGCAAAGGAGGCAGTTGTTCACAGAGGCAATTAGCCACATACTCCATATCTTCCTCCTATTCCTGACTCTCCTTCCTCTGTTGCTCCAGGTGAATAGAGACCAACTGTTGTGCCTTGGAAGGCCACTTGCAAGCTTTTAAGACCCCAGGCACTACACAATGGACTAGGAGGTAGAACAAAAGCACTAAACATGTTATTAGGACAATTAACTGGGATGTCCCATGAAACCATGACCCTAAGTCTTCAAACCGAGGAACCAAATCCCACGAGGTGTTTGGTTGTACATAAGCAGCCTCAGCAGCTACTCTTTTTTTTTTTTTTTTTTATTGTTTTAAAAATATCACACAACTTTTGCCAATTCAGCTTTTTACAGGTGTACAGCTTACTGACAGCAATTACAATAATGGGCTGTGCAACCCTACCCTTAATCAATGTGATTTTTCCAACACCATTAACCTTTCCCCACTTCCCCCTCCCTCCCGCCCCTGGTAACCACTAATAAACTTTGGTCTCTATACATTTGCCTTTTCTTGTCTTTTTCTATAAGTGAGGTCATACAATATTTGTCCTTTTGTGATTGGCTTATTTTGCTCAGCATAACATCTTCAAGTTCCATCCATACTGTAGCACGTATCAAGATTTCATTTTTCTCATTGGCTGAGTAGTATCCCATTGTATGTATGTGTATGCACCACATTTTGTTTACTCATTCATCTGTTGATAGGAATTTAGGTTGTTTCTACCTTTTGGCTTCTATGAATAGTGCTGCAATGAACATTAGTGTACAAGTCTCTTTTCGAGTCTCTGCTTTCAAGTCTTTTGGGGTATATACCTAGGAGTGGAATTGCTGGGACATATGGTAGTCCTATTTTTAGTTTTCTGAGGAACTACCACACTGTCTTCCACAATGGCTGTGCCATTTTGCATTCTAACAGCAATGGATAAGGGTTCTAATTTCCCCACATGCTTGCCAACATTTGTTATTTTCTGTACCTTCTTCCTTTTAAAGACACACTACCCATTCTAAACTACATTCAGCATGAGAATTCCCTTCATCAGCCTGCCCAAACTCCCTATATCTTCTCTCTCTTGCTTAAGGGTCCTGTCATCTTATCTTACAGACACCTGGCTTTCTCCTTTGAAAACCTCATTTCCCATTGGGACTCTGACAGGATGAGTTCCTTTCACTTCTCTGAACCTACACAGAAGTTTACTGTTACCCATCTCCATTTCTAGTTTGATATTAATTCATTTTTAGCAGGCTTTCCAAATTTTTGTTTTAATCACTCCCAAATTTCAATGAATAAACTGGTTTAAACAACAGTTTGTATGGAAAGGGAAAAGAAAGAAATCAATTTTATATTGCAAACTTAATAGAAGGCATCAGTATGGAATTACTCCCTTCACAAAGCTAAGTGCATTGGAAGACTGAAAAAATAGACATACAGTGTAGGGAAATCGGGAGATGGTAGCCCACTTTATTCTGCATTTCAGCGTCTGAAGTTGTTTAAACTCTGCCAACCATATCCAAACAACAGAAAAACAACAACAACCCAAACCAAGTGTCAATGCCTCAAGACCGTAGACATGAGGAGAACCAGATTAGTGAGTATATCTAGAAAGTACGTCCAATAAGAAAGACATACTCAAGGGTTATGCTTTTTCATTTACTTATATTTCTAACAATGAAGTTTAGATATGTATTTCTCTCTGTGTAAGCTGGAAAAAAGGATGAAAAGGAAAAACTCTATCAAGGACAGGAAAGAATTAGCACGTGATCAGACATCATAACCAAATGGGAAAAGAATCCAAAAATCAGTTTCAATATGATGGATTGACCACATGCAACAATAGGGGAGTTTACACCACAGTCTCTCCATTTCTGCGAGGGAAAGGCTCCGGGTGACTGTGCTGGCAACAATGTAATTTCTAATTAGTCACACTGAGGAAACAGTGAACTAAGGAGTGACATTCTGTGTCTAAGTTCATGTATTTGGGAAGAAAACAAGGTAGATGTCAAGAAAGAAGCTGCAAGTGGGAATGAAGTGAATCAAAAAGAAAGCACTTCTAAATTTTTTTTCTACTCATTTGGGGCTAGTGGGTTGGAACTGCAGCCCTTTCCAGTTGGCAGCCAAGAGCTTAACCACTGCACCACCAAGGCTCCTGCTGGTCTAGCACTCCAAACTCCAGGTCACAGTATAAACCAAAGAGTTTCAACAGAATAACTGAAGACACTAGCAATGTTTATCCAGAGAAAAGAAGGCAATTCAATAGTTATCATTCAAACTAAAGGGTGTCAAAACCCAAAAGTGGGACCAGGACAACTAGCACCGTCCTTAGACCCATTCAAGGGACTTCTTGTTGGGCCAGGTGATTCAGGGGGCTCTGTATATACAAATACAGACAGAATAAATTTACCAAAGAAGACTAAGACACCTTTGTCACTCTGAATCTTCCACACAGTGGCTGGCACAGCTCAACCTACAACCCAAACATCTGTTCTTATACTAAGCCTCTTGGGCTCCTGGGAAATTCTTCACCACATCTCGTCCTACATCCTTGAAACATAAGCCAACTGTGTTAGAATATTGTGAAGGTTTGTAGATTGTTCCACCTCCCCCTTTGTTCTAGTTCACCGCTTAGAACTAGAGAGAGAAATCTCAGCTATGGAAATATTTGGGTAAGAGAAAAAAATAATAACTTTTGAATCTTTCCCCTCCGATAGCAAGACTGTAATAAAGTCTTGCATAATAAAGTGTTCTGTGCTGATAGGATCAACCTTTTCCCTGCATCTCGTTTTACTTTGTGATTCCAAAGATAATCACCACAGTGAAACAGTTAGATTTATCTTCGACAAGATATGAGATACAACAGAAAAAAAAAAATTAGTGAAACAAGAGATGATCCTAAAATGAAGGGTGAATCATGATCTTTGGCAGAAAATAAAACTAAGTTTAAATTTTCACTATTCACTTGATTTGCTCTAAATTGTTCTTTACTTTTAATAATGTCAGTAAAAACTAGCCTCCCCCCCAAAATGCTAACAGATCTAAGTTCAATTATTTAATTTTAAAATGCTTAAAATATTTTTTAAAATTTTAGAGAAATGGTGTTTTAAACAGAAAGAAGCTACACGTGAAAAAAAAATCAACATTCCAATAAAAAATAAGTAATTAAGACAAGGAAATGAACATCATTTCCAGGATTATGAAAAATAAGATTCATGTACACATAAGCTCAACACTGACACTTATAGAGAATATTTGCTGGCAATTATAGATCAAAGCATATAAACAGAAATTTGAACAAATTGAGCAACATGCTGCTATTTTCTTCATAATATCATAACACTGAAAAATTTGAAAGAAGAATGCAAGCAATAATCTAAGAAACTAGATATTGTTTTAAAAGATGGTGAAAATCACAAGCTGAGATAACAATTTATAAGATGAAATTAAAATATTTTGTAATATTTTATGTGATAATGATACTTTACTATTTGCTACCCCATTACAATATTTGAACGTAGTATGTAAAATCCATAGCTCATTTTTTAATTTAACTATCAGTTTAATAATCTTCTTGTCAATTCCAGCTGTGACTGTCTCAGCAGGCTAAAAAGTTCCATACTGAAGTTAATAATAAAATAACTACAACAAAAGTTGTTAGCGACTGAGGGTGGTGAGAATGAATTTTCTGCAAAGGGGCATTAGAGAACTTCTTGGAGTGATGGAATATTTTCTATTATCACTGGTTTGGTGGTGGTGGTTATTGTGGTGTGCCACTGAGTCGATTCTGACTCATAGGGAGCCTACAGGACAGAGAAGAACTTCCCCATTGGGTCTCCTAGGCTGTAACCTTTACAGGAGCAGATCGCCACATCTTCTCTCCTGTGGAGCAGCTGGTGGGTTCAAATTGCTGACCTTTCAGTTAGCAGCCAAGTGCTTACCATTGTGGCACCAGAGCTCCTGTTCTGGTAGTTACATGACCATAAACATTTGTTAAACGCACCTAAACATATGTAATTTAAGTCATTATATGTAAATTATACTTCAATAAAATTGATTTAAGAATGCAACACCTGTTCCTTAATCTCTAATAATACATCATTATTTCAATGAAAAATCTAAAAGGAATTCGATTGACTTAAAGTCGAACTTGGTATTACTGTCAACAGACCAAAATACGCTAAAATTGTGATCCCAACCACATTATGAGGTTGATAAGACGAAAGTTAGAACTGCACAGAATGTTGTTAGCTGCTGTTATGCTGGCCTGCAATTCATGGCAACCCCACGTGTAACAGATGCTCCACAGGGTTTTCTGGGCTGTCATCTTTACAGACTGGAGCCTTGGTGGCGCACTGGTTAAAGTGGGAAAAGGTTGGCGATTTGAAACCACCAGCGGCCCCATGGGAGAAAGAGGTGGCAGTCTGCTTTGTAGAGATCGACAGCATTGGAAATCCTACGGGGTCACTATGAGTTGGAATCAACTCAGTGGCAATGGGTTTGGTTTTTTTGGTTTAATCTTTACAGAAGCAGATCTCCAGGCCTTTCTTGGATTGAAACCACCAACTTTTTGATTAGCAGCCAATTGCAAATCTCTTGTGCCACCCAGGCCCTCAAGAACTACATAATTTGTCATCTAAACACCGCTGGCCCATCAGTAGAGCATCTGGACAAGCACAATGAAATTATATTTATTTGCAGTTTGCATTTTGCTAACTTTCAGTCATCTAAAAATCGTATGTTAGGACATAATTTTCAATTTTCCATTATGTACATATTTTTTTGAGAACTGGAAAATAGAAGATATTTATTAGTTGAGTTAGTTTGATCGTAACTTTTATACAAAAGATAGATGATTCTCCATCTGTACCCCTGCCACGGGTCCCACAATGTTAGGCATGGGGCTATGATCCCCTTGATCTATTACTCATATATACTCCATTGCCGTCAAGTCAATCCCAACTCATAGTGATTCTATAGGACAGAGTAGAACTGCCCCATACGGTATGCAAGGAGTGGCTGGTAGATTTGAATTGCTGACCTTTTGGTGAGCAGGCGAGCTCTTAACCACCGTGCCATCAATTGTTCCACTATTCATATATATAGGGTAATATACAGGCTATTTATAGGGAAGTGATTTACAGTTTAACATAAGATAAAACATGTTAGCCATTAGTGCTGCCCCAAACCAGAATGGATGAACTCTGTAGGCTGTGTTTGCCTTGTAACTAGAAGGGCTCAAGTTCAGGCGGAACAGTTAGCAGAGAAGGATGCTTTACAGATTACTTGCATTGCAATAAGGTTGGTCAATTATATGTTAAGGTCACTGGAATTTTAAACACCAAACTACCTTCTGAATGCATTAATATCTTTTATTGGGTTCTAGAGTCTATGTTAACCACTTCATAGACATTAATTCATATAAGGTGTACAAATTTAGAGGTAGGTTTCACGTTCTCTATTTTATAAGTAAGGAAGTCCAGACTGAGAGTGGTTAAATAGTTTTCCTAAGGTTAGACTGTCAGTACATGGCAGAGTCTGATTTTGGATCCTGGTTTATGATACTCAAACAACCATGATGCTCTTCATTACACTATACTGACTTAATTTATTTCCCATTTTTAAACTCTAGAAGAAGTTCATTCAGGCATTTAAATTGTAAGAGATGCTATCAATGTCCTGCCATGTCCCCTCAGTACTTACCTCTTCCGTGCATACCAGCCTACCTTCCAAACTCGTCTTCCAACATTCAGCACATGTATCTTGTGGCCTGAGAACTTTACCTGACCCAAGAACTACCTCTGCATACGTGGGTAACAGGTTAAAAATTCCCAGGAATGAAGGCTCCCTGGGAGGAGCCCCCTAACCAGTGACTGATAGGAACTACGTGGTAAATATGCTACCTCTTTACACCTGGAGTCGGAAAACTCTGAGGTGTGTGTCTCTAGTGTTTCAATTAAGCTCTTGTCCAATCTGTTTGGAAAATAATTAAATATTATAGTATAGTATCCAATAAAATATAATCTATAAAATATATCAGAAACATGTAAATGTTATTTTATTATATAAAGTACATTCATTACCTGGTGACTTCCAGTTTCATCATCCCGAGTCAGAACCTACGTAAAGCTGCAGCACTTCAAGTTCTTAGCTCCAGTCTACATTGTTTTCAGGACTTACTCAAATTAGAATCTCCAATGGCTCAATTTAAAATTACTAAAGAAAATATTTTAAAGTCTGATTAAAAATTAAAGGTAGCTTAATTGAAAAATGCTTGACAATACAAAGTTGGTTAATAATTAAAAATAAGTCTTTAATTTATCATTTTAGGCCATAGTCTGCAATAGAATCATAACTGAATGATGGTCATTATCCTATATTATGGGTATTGCATTACAGTTATTAAAATATTTAAGATTTCTATTATTTATATGCATAAGACCATTTACCTTTCACATAGCCAATATTTGCTAGCTCTGCATGCTTAAGTATCAAATAATGGTTACTTTGCAGATTAAATGACATAACTTAAAGTACCTAGTGTAGGACTTAGTACAAACGGATGCTGAAAAATCACTACCTCTTTCTCCCATCTCCACTAAAGAAGCTTTATTGTCACTAAATATGAAAGGGAGTCACACTTATAGAAATTCGATTATGTATTAAAAATTGTTTGAATAAAACTATCTTTATATGCTTGAGATTTCAGGAAGAGAGGTATTAAAAGAAACAGAGAATTGTTACAATGGATCTGAGGTTTTCTTAAATGAAAAGATGTATGGCTATTAGCTCTCAGGAGGTCCAGGTAGTGGTGTAGAGACTGTAGATATCTCCATGGAAGCTAGACATACTAGCAGGATTCTAGACTCTCTGTCCCTACAATCCCCAGTGCTCATCAACACACCTCCATGCTCAAAAACGGGATGCATCTTCTTGGATGAAGTTAGAGATTCTTTTTTTAAAAATTTCTGAATGATATCATACCACCAAGAAACAAGAGCCAGGAGAACAGCACGTCTATTGGACTCGGGGTCCCTGTGCTGAGAAGCTCCTAGACAAGGGGAAGATGGATGACAAGGACCTTCCTCCAGAGCTGACAGAGACAGAGAGCCTTCCCCTGGAACTAGTGCCCTGAATTTGGACTTCCAGCCTCCTAGACTGTAAGAAAATAAATTTCTCTTTGTTAAAGCCATCCACTTGTGGTGTTTCTATTACAGCAGCACTAGATGACTAAGACAGAATTTGCTAGCCTTTTGATTGCTCATTTATTCATCTTCTATAATCATGTGTGGAGCCCACACTTGGGATTTGGCTCAGGGTTCTGCATCATACTACACAGACATTATTGGCAGACATTATACAAAGTCTGTTTTGGGAACACTAATTCGGTGGCATGCTAACAGAGTCATGAGGAACTAAAAGCCCCTTTGGAAACAGAAGTTTGGAACTGTTGTGGTAAACAAGAGACAAACGTCAGGTAGTCTACTGTTTAGTAATTTTAATATGCTGAGAGGATGATATGCAACATTAGCAAAAAAAAGGAGGGGGAATAAAATAAATAAATAAATAAAGGAAAAACACAGATCCCATATTGAATAGAAGTATCTCTCAAGACTTGTGTTTCACAGAACATACCCGTGTATCTTGGGAAACCTGGAATAATGCTTGAACTTAAATAATTAACTTGGTTTCCATTTTTTTATTAATTGAGAAAATGAAAGAGTAAAAAGACAGAAAATTATTCATCCTACTGATTATGGTTAAGAAGCCCTGGTGGCACAACAGTTAAGCACTCGTCTGCTAACCAAAAGACTGGTGATTTGAACCCTCCCCAACAGCTCCGTGGGAGAAAGACCAGGCAATCTGCTACTGCAAAAATTCCAGCCAAGAAAACCCTATGGGGTAGTTCTACTTTGTCACATGGGGTCAATATGAGTTGAAATCGACTCGACGGCACCTATCAACAACCACTGAGTACGTTTGTTGAAGAAATAAGTAACGAGAATGTATCTCTGTGACCTCAAAATTCCCCCAAACTGACCTGGAAGACCAAATCATAACATGACTCTGAGCAGCACAGAGTGGAAATGTTGTGAGGATAAGAAGACAAGGCAAAAGTGTTCTGTAAAATTTAATAACGGGTGATTATCAGACTGTGGGAACAAGAATACTAATAAAGCTTTAAAAAAAAAAAACTCTTAAAATAACCATAGAAGTAGGGGGAAAAGATCTTTATAAAGTGACATTTACCCTAAGGAATTTATAATTCTAAGACATTTGTGGTATTTAAATGTTAGCTGTTTTCTTGAATGTTCTATGTGGTGAATATTCATGTTTAAATAAATTTGGAAAAGAAGTGCATGGGGATAAAATCATTATATTTGTGAAAGAAACCAGATTGAGTCCTAAAGTTGGTTGAGTGTTTTCTGTGAATTCTGTGAAAAATCTGCCTGAGTAGTAGTATTTGTTGTTGTGTGCCATAGTCTATTCCGACTCACAGCAACTGGTAAAGATGAAGAAGCTGAGATAGCATCTGAAAAAAGTAGCAAGAATGATCAATAATAACAAAAAATATACAGACACAAGAGAAGGGCACTGACTAGACTGAAGTGAATATTTTTTAATATAATAGAGGACAGCAATAAAAAAATCACTCTCATCTCAGAGTTATCATTACCCCATCACCATCACCACTGACTGCAGTTAATGTAAACAGAAGAGTACATGGGATCACGGCACTGAGTGATGACTCTACTCACTACAACTACAAGTAAACAACGAAGTGATTCTGTACTGAGCGCATCACATAATTTATCTGCACAACAACTCTACTAGGCAGCATTATTGTCTGCTTTTAAGACATGAGAAACCTGAGAAGACTTGAGACCCCTAGTCAAGGTGTTGGATTGTTTGCCTATTTGCAGTTGCGCATGCAGTAGATCGATGAAGTAAGTAGGAGAAAACTGTAAGTTCCCCAGTGTTCCTTTTGCGGATGTGAGACCCCCAATGCAGTTAATGAATGTGAGAAATGACATAAATAATGGTAGTGATTAACACCTAAAATAGCTTCACATGTTGAGTCTCCACAACTCTTTGAGGTAAGCTCTGTTGTCCTCATTTTACAGAGGAGAAAGCTGAGGCAGATAATTAATAAAACTAGGAATCAATCAGGAACAGAGAAATTTATTTCCCAAAACAAGAGTTGAACATGTAAATATTCCAGGAGCAGATATCTGACCCAGCAAACTGCCTTTTTCAAGTGCTAGGTACATGTGAAATTCTGGAAAGCACACTTACCAAATATTCATGGCTAAAACCCATTGCCATCAAGTCGATTCCGACTCATAGCGACCCTGTAGGCTAGGGTAGAACTGCCCCACAGGGTTTCCAAGGAGCACTGGTGGATTCAAACTGCTGACCTTTTGGTTAGCAGCTGAGCTCTTAACCACTATACAACCAGGGCTCCAATATTCACGGAGTTGGAAAAATGTCTCTGGGGAAGGCACTGGTAGTTTCCACACTAAGACCTTTGGCTTCAGCTAGCTAAGGGGTAGGGGGAGCTACGTGCTGCCCTATAAACACCACTCTGCAAATTTCTGACCTTGTTGGTGATGGTCAATGGTCTACACAAAAGGTCACGAGGGATAATTTGCCTAATATGGACCTTTCATCTTTCTGATTATTTTTCACCAGATCCATTTCTCAGGGTGGAGTACTTGTGATAGCTGTAGGAAAAAGTGAATATAGAATAGGGTGTTTCATGTTTATTTTTGTTATTTAGAGAAAGATGTCAGAGCAATATCCTATAAACAAAACTAAAATAGTCTATTCCACTGGGCCTATCCGTGTCCATATTCTATAGAGTCATGTGAAAGAACCAGGTGACATTGTCATGTCCTCAATTTTTTTTCTTTAATATATTATTTTCACCATTTTACACTCTTACAAAACATGACAGTCATCCTAAAACCCTTTGCCGTTGAGTCGATTCCGAGTCATAGCAATCCTATCTTTTCTTCCACGGAGCTGCTTGTGAGTTTGAACTGCTGACCTTTCGGTTAGAAGCCGAGTGCTTAACTACTGTGCCGCCAGGGCTCCTTGAGTATGAGAGTGATCCCAGAAGCCAAAAAGCAGAGAATTTAAGATAAAGGGAAGTAACAACAATGATGTCAAAAGCTAAAGAATTAAAGGAGAAATAAACTGGAAAATATCTATTAAACTCCAGCATGGCACCTTTGGTGATTTTGAACAATATGAAATCAATAAATTCAAAGACCTACAAGAGAAGATGAGATGAAGATGTAAAGTCTAGATGTAGCTTTATCTTTTATTTTTTTTTTTGGGGGGAGGGGTGTGGTGGTAAAATAGAGCTCTAGCTAAGAAGAGGGTAATAAGACTGAGGGTAGCTTTGTGTTGTTTAATGGTAAGAGAGACTTGAGCATAGAAGGATATTTGCTTCAGAGAGAAGAGACTCCTGAAGACACAGTGAGAGAGGGGAGTGAAGGGTTATGATCCACAGAAGCACGGGCAGATTATCCAACAGGCAAGGTAAGCACGGTGCTTACCTTTCTTACCAGATCAGATCATCTGTAGTGAACAACTTCACATTTTTTCACTACATCAGAAACTAAGCTTCTAGGTATGTCTGTCATCTTTCTCTCTCCTAACCCCACAGCACCTTCCTACAGGACCAAAGCCTCTTTTCAAATTTACAGTCCCTGACAGGGGCAGATGACTTAGTAAGCATAAGTAAGCCCATGGGCTTACTTATGCTTACTAACTAATCTGTAGTGAACAGTTTCACATGGGCTTCATCCTTGACTTGGTGAAACATCTTTGATGTGTTGAAACCCATGCGAAATTGTTCACTACAGATGATCAGATAAGCAAGGTAAGCACCATGCTTACCTTGCCTGTTGGATAATCTGTCCTTGCATGATAGCAGAGATATAAGGCTAAGTTTTGGATGAGAGGAGGGGTATCGCTTCCAAGGAAGCCAAAATGAAGCAGAGAAAGGCTGGTTGGATAAAAGTGCACAGGGGCATTTGTCAGAGTGAGAGGATTTTGGGGAGTTTGCACCTAAAGACTCAATAATCCTTGGGAAACATGAGCCGGGGCATTTGAGAGTGAGAAGAGGGGTGAGGTGGCAGGGCTGAAGGGAGTGGCAACCAGATAAATTACCTATTGAAAAGAAGTGTTTCTAACAAATTCTGCATATCCAACTAAGGCTGAAGACAATGAATGTGTAATGACATCAAGAGAAACAGTTATGAACCTTTTCCTCCAGGACTTAGAAATCTGGGTATAGGTGAATAAATAGTTGGATTTATACGGTTGTTGTATCTTTTCTAGAATCAAGTGGACAAGTGTGTTGTGGTTATTTGTGCTACATTTGATAAGGAGACTGAATGCGAAAGACGAAATCAAAATATATGAAGTTTTGACTTCTGTTGGAGGAAGCTGGTTCAGGGACTGTGGTGAAGGAGCATTTCCAGTGTCTTAGTCCTCTAGTGCTTCTATAACAGAAATACCACAAGTGGATGGCTTTAACAAAGAGAAATTTATTCTCTCATAGTCTAGTAGTCTACAAGTTCAAATTCAGGGAGTCAGTTCCAAGGCAAGGCTTTCTCTCTCTGTTGGCTCTGGAGGAATGTCCTTGTCATCAATCTTCCCCTGGTCTAGGAGCTTCTCAGCACAGGAACCCTGGGTTAAAAGGATGTGCTATTCTCCTGGCTCTTGTTTCTTGGTGGTATGAGGTCTGCTTGTCTCCCTGCTCACTTCTCTGTTTTATATCTCAACAAAGATTGGATTAAGTTGTAGATTAGTCTTGTAGATTCAGTCTACATATCTGCCACAAATCCCACCTCATTAACATCATAGAGGTAGGATTTACAACACAAAGGAAAATCACATCAGATGAAAAAATGGTAGACGATAACACAACACTGGGAATCATGGCCTAGGCAAGCTGACACATATTTTTGGGGGGACACAATTCAATCCATGACACCCAGCCTCTCTGAAATCACACATACACCTACAGCAAGCCAGGATCATACAGTATTGAACACAGACACTGCAGTCAGAATGTTTGCTCTCAAGTCCTGCCTCGGACACATACTGGCTGTGTAAGCAGGGTCAGTTACTAAACTACTCTCTTCAGTGTTCTTACCTTTAAAATGAAAATAAAAGTGATGTGTCACCTTCATGAAGATTCACTGAGTTAATACACAGAATAGAGTCTGCCTGGTTAAATTAAGCATTTCATAAATGTTGGTACTAATTAGTCTCTATGACAGACCCTTCAAATTCAATGCTGTCTCCAAATGATAAAATCAGAGAGTTAAAAATATTCAGGGAATGCAGTCGGAAAATAATTATTTGATTTTTCTATTAATGTTATAAATAGCATACACAGTATTCCATCTCTCAATTTCATTAACTACTGAATGGAGGTAAGATTGGGGGTTAATTTTAAAGAAGCAGTTCGTTTGCTCCACTGGTGACAGAACCTATTAACTTATTACCACTTGTTCCATTTCTTTACACATGTGCAAAATCTTAATTCAAGTCAGGATACAGCTGTTCCACTGACTGAGAGCAGTTTTATCACCAGCTCATTAGAAGATCACTCTTGGAAGTTTCCTACTGAAATATGATATTTTAATGGCAAAAGATCTGCATAAGCTAGGTATGAGCAGAGTAGTGAAATCTGAAGAGAGGGCTCTCCGTTCTCTAAGTCAGAGGTAATGAGGCTCTTGGTTAAGGATGACTTGGAAATCCTTACACGCCCATTCACAGGGCAAGAAGATAAATAATGATTGTGAGGATGCAGCAGGACCGGGCAATGTTTTGTTCTGTTGTACATAGGGTCACTATGAGTCAGAATTGACTCAACGGCACCTACAACAATCTAACAAACGCCCAGTGCTTCTCTTTGTTTCATGTGAAAGCAGGTATTAGAAAAGGGTGTGGATCTAAGGTGGATTTAAAAGGCAAACTTGCACAGAAACTATATTCAGCAGTCGTGCTCTGAGTAATTGGACCAGCAACCGCAGTATCATTTATAAGAATGTAGAATACAAGGTCCCATTCTATACCTGTCAGGTCAGAATCTGCATTTTAACAAGATCCCTGGGTGATTCCTGTGCGCACTAAAGTTTGAGAAGCACTGTCTCATGAAGACATACTCTCCCTGTAAATGCAGGCTGCATTTCCAAATCTCAGCATTCTACCCTTTTTCATCCCTTTAGTCTCTGATTAACTAGAAAGACTATTGAAAGAGAACTGGGAAATGTGAGAACAAGCCAGGAAGCAATGCTCCTACCTGCTCTGTCCAGGAGGGCATTTGGGAAGTGTCTGAACTTCCCCTCTCCTTTTCCAGAAGTGGGTGAAAAAGGCTCTGTGTGTTCACCTACGTCCCTCGCCTTACTTCTAACAATGTGATGGATTTTGGGTTGGAGAAATAGTATGTTCATGCTGTGTGTACCAGTGCAGCTCATCAATTTTAGCAACCTCAGTTTCTGAAAACAAAATCATAAAATATGACTGAACATAGCGTTCAAAGATCAGGGATAAATTTTCCTATGACAAGAACATTTTTTAAAGCCACAAGTTTGTCCTGGGGGATATGTGCTTTATCAATAAAGATGGTGGGAGATCTGGCAACATGGCACTATAGGCAGAAGCAACATGCCGTCCCTCTACAGCAAAGATCTGAAAAACTAAGCCAAACAGAGAAAACGGCAATCCTGAAACCCTAAGCATCAAATGAAAAGATAAAGAACTCAGCTAAGCATCGAATGGAATGAGAAACTGACAGACAACAGAGAGTGAGGAGAGATACATGCAGAGGTCCCCTATCAGCTAATGCAGCACGGATCCACCATCTTGGACCCCTATAAGAGACAAGCTAACAGAACGTATGAGAAAGCAGCTTCATGGAACTTCCAGCAGGAGACAGAACAACCGGTAACCAGTGATATACGCTTTCCCACCCCCCACCTTTCTTCATCCCCAATCGGCCTCCTCTGCTTCCTGCTGCAACAGTCTCTTTGCCAGGAAGCACCCGCTTCACCCCGGTGTTGCTTGGATTCCACCCGCTCACACTGACTGGCTCTCTAGTGCCATTTGTTGGCTGCTGGTGTTGCTTTTTTCCACTTCTTTAAATTTCTCCCTTACCTCTCACCACCTCCCCCTCCTTTCTCTCAAATATCTGGCTCCGTGCACCACCTTTGTTTCTTCCTGAAAGGCTGTGAAATGCTGCTTGAATTTGAAACTGCTTCCTGGACCATGCTGCCATGCTGGTGGGATCCCAGGGCTTTTTTGGTTGTTTGTTTGGAATTGTTTGTTTTCTTTTTCTTTTCTCAAATTGGAAGCTCATTCTAGCCAGGCAGCACTGTGCAGCTTGGGACCTACACCCTCAGTTTGCGCAGACATGCAGGGGGATCCCTGAGGATACTTCTTTTTCTTATTTTTTTGGGGGGATTTGTTTTGTTTTCTTTTCTCTCTTTTTCCCTTTTTGTCTTTCTTCATTACTCTGTTTCTTCTCTCTCTATACTTTCTTTCTTTTCCTGTTCCCTGAATACTTGGTGCTGAGTGACACCTCTACCCCTTCTAGCCAGGCTGTACTTCAGGGGCTGGAAGCAACTTCCCCAGACCTCACAGATACACCAGTGGGATCCCTGGGAGTTTTGCTTTTCTTTTATCTTTATAATTTTTATTTATTCATCTTTTTCTTCTCTTTTTTTCCATCTTCTTCTCCTTTTTGTTTTTCTCCATTTCATAGTCTCTCTTCTCACCACTCCAATGGCAAGTTCCCATTGTTTGTTTGTTTTCTATGTTTTTTGTTTGTTTCTATGTTTTTGGCTTCTGTTCCTCTCTCCTCTCCCTCCTCTCCCCATACCCATCTTAGCTTGACACATCACAATCTCCCCCTCCATCTTACCTATCTGCACCAAGCACTGAACATCACACCACCAAGCAGCCCAGACACGGCCTGTCAAAACCTGCCCTGCACTGATTACTGACTCGTTCCCGTGGCCATAGTAAGTGCCAAAAACAACCCATCCCAGTAACTCCTCTTCAGCTAGACCTGCCCTGCTGTACCATATCCGAGCAATTGACCCTGCCAACTGAAGAAGGAGAAAAGTATCGTGCCCACAGATGAGCAACCAACAAAGAACACAGCCCGCCTGCTCAAATATTGCCAAATAAAACAAAAAAGGAGGAAGACACAAACCTACAATCAATAAACGAGGCAAATAACTACTGAATGCCCCAAAGACAGCAGAAAATATCAAAACATTTACAAACACAGGACAGGATGGTTCCAGTAGGCATCCAAAAAAAAACACCAGATGACTTTCCAGTAGAAGAAAAGGCACTAGAACTACCTGACAGGGAATTCAAATCTCTAATATTCAGAGCTATCCAAGAGGTGAAGCAAAAACTAGACAAAAATGAGGAAAAAATAGACAAATTCATGGAAAATACAGACAAAAAAAATGGAAGAATTCAGGAAAATAATCCAGAAACAAAGTGTCAAAATAAATTCACAACTAGAAATCATACAAAAACAACAATTAGAAATCCAAAAGATAAACCACAAGATTTCAGAAATGGACACTGTCATAGAAGAGGTGAGGAGCAGGTTTGAAGTGGTGGGAGACAGGTCAGTGAAATTGAAGACAAACACTTGGATACAACTCTGTTTGAGGAAAAATCAGAAAAAAGAATGAAGAAAAATGAAGAGACCATGAGAATTACATGGGATACAATCAAAAGCAAAACTCTGCAAGTGATCGGAGTTTTAGCACAGGAGGAGAAAAAAGAAAACACAGAGAGGATCATTGAAGAACTGCTGACAGAAAACTTCCCCAATATCATGAAAGATGAAAAGCTG
>NW_004443941.1:5139693-5140766 GCF_000243295.1 Trichechus manatus latirostris | reverse complement strand
AAATACAACAGGGAATCAGATAAGTTAATCAGTAAATGACAACAACATCAGAACAATAAAAGAGGAAATAAACGGTGTAGGTATAGAACCTTCTAATGGAGAGGAAGGCAAGGTGATACCAAGTAATAATAGACTGCTTCAAACTTAGAAAGATAGGGGTAAATTTCATGGTAACCACAAAGACAGTTAACAAACCTATTCATCAAAATAAAGAGGAAAAACAAAGTCTCAGTAAAAACAAAACCTACAAAAACCAAAGAAATGAAAAAAAAAAAGTCCATAAACAAAAGGAATTCAGCACAGGAGAGTAAGAGGAACAAAGAAAAAGTCAGCACCACAAAAAAAAAGCAGTACAAAATGACAGCAATAAACTCACACCTATCAATAATTACACTGAATGTAAATGGCCTAAATGCACCCAAAAAGAGATGGAGAGTGACAGAATGGATTAAAAAAACAGGATACATCAATATGCTGTCTACAAGATACACACCTTAGAAACAAAGACGTACATTTATTAAAAATCAGAGGTTGGAAAAAAATATATCCAGCAAACAACTATCTAAAAAAAGCAGGAATGGCAATTCTAATCTCAGATAAAACAGACTTTAAAACAAAATCCACCATAAAAGACAAAGAAGGACACTATATAATGACAAGGGGATGATCCATCACGTCCTAGGCTGGGTTCTCTAGAGAAGCAAAACCTGTAAAGTGTATAAATATATATAGAGAGAAATTATATCAAGGAAACAGCTCATGTGATTGTAGAGGCTAGAACATCCCAAGTCCGTGGATCAGGGTAGAGGCCTCTTGCAAGTCACACAGCTACAGAAGCTGGCAAGCCCAAGATCGGCAGGTCTCCCACTCACAGGCTTCGCAGATTGACGAATCCCAGGTTCGGCAGATAAGCTGACAGCTCAAGTCCCAAGAACGGGAGATGAGACGACAGGAAGCAGCTGCAGGATCCAGAGAGAGCAAAAAGCCAGAATGTCTGCTTATATACAGATACGGGCCACACCCCCAAGGAGACTCCCTTTCATCTGATTGGCTACTTACAGTATATTCAATCA
>NW_004443941.1:5137221-5138398 GCF_000243295.1 Trichechus manatus latirostris | reverse complement strand
GATACTATACAGAGAAAATCTTAAAGACTCCATGAGAAAACTACTGGAAGTAATAGGAAGATTCAGCAGAGTAGCAAGATACAAGATAAACATACAAAAATCAGTTGGATTCCTATACACCAATAAAGAGAATGATGAAAAGGAAATCAGGAAAACAATACCATTTATAATAGCCCCCCCAAAAATAAAATATTTAGGAATAAACATAACCAGGAATGTAAAAGACCTGTACAAAGAAAACTACAAAACACTACTCTAAGAAACCCAACAGGGATCTACAGAAATGGAAAAACATACCATGCTCATGGATAGGTAGACTCAACATAGTGAAAATGACAATTCTACACAAAGCAATTTACAAATACAATGCAATCCCGATCCAAATACCAACAACCTTCTTCAAAGAGATGGAAAAACTAATCATTAACTTTATATGGAAAGGAAAGAAGTCCTGAATAAGTAAAGCACTACTGAAGAAGAAGAATAAAGTAGGAGGACTCACAGTACCTGACTTCAGACCTACTATACATCTACAATAGTCAAAACAGCCTGGTACTGGTACAATGACAGATAAATTGGCCAATGGAACAGAATTGAGAACCTACATGTAAATCCATCCACCTACGGTCACCTGATCTTTGACAAAGGCCCAACGTCCATCAAATGGGGAAAAGACAGTCTTTTTAACAAATGGTGCTGGCAAAACGAGATGTCCATCCGCAAAAAAATGGAACAGGACCCATACCTCACACCATATACAAAAACTCATTCAAAATGGATCAAAGACCTAAATATAAAGCCAAAAACTATAAAGTTTATAGAAGAAAAAATAGGATCAATGCTAGAGCCCCTAATACAAGGCATTAACAGAACACAAACCATAAACAACAACACACAAACTCCAGAAGATAAGCTAGATAGCTGGGGTCTTCTAAAAATCAAACACCTATGCTCTTCAAAAGACTTCACCAAAAGAGTAAAAAGAGAACCTACACTAGGAAAAAAGTTTTGGAGATTACAAGTCAGACAAAGGTCTAATCTCTATAATCTACAAGAAAATCTGACACCTCTACAACAAAAAGACAAATAACCCAATTAAAAAATGGGCAAAGGAAATGAACAGACACTTCACCAAAGAAGACATTCAAGCGGCCAACAGACACATGAGGAAATGCTC
>NW_004443941.1:5124940-5135552 GCF_000243295.1 Trichechus manatus latirostris | reverse complement strand
TTTTGAAATGGTGTAACTTTGGTTATGTATATTTTCACCAAAAGAAAAGGTCCTCCAAGTTTGAGAAGGGAGAGTGTTGACATGTCGTGGGGTTGTTAACCAATGTCATAAAACAATATGTGTACTGACTGTTTAATGAGAAAATATTTGACCTGTAAACCTTCACCTAAAGTACAATAAAAAAAAATTAAAAAATAAAATAAAATAAACATGGTAGTTGTGTTAAGTTGTCAGGCTAAGTGGATTTACGAGAACAAGGAGGAATGGGACAACATGGCAATGCGTCTTTCATTAAAGCTATGACTGAATTATTCCTTGTTTTACTTGTTTCACTGGCCTATATATTCTTATCGTTTAGGAGAGAAGAGGGAATAATTAATCCGGTTTTCTGAACAGTATTTGAAATTAGAATTAAGATTAGAGCTGCTGATCATCTTTGGTACATTTTTAAATGACAGATCAACTCCTTATTTAGAAAGTACTTGATAAAGCTAAAATTTCATGATTGAATGTGAGTGAAATTTGTCTTCATGAAACCTAAGTAGCATATGTCCCAGGTAATTTTTAAATGATATTTCTCTCCTGAGGACCAGGGTCTTTAAACAAAGCAAACTCTTTTAACCATTTACCTATACCATAGACACTCGGATTGTTATAATCTATCAATCTATATTAATAGATCTATCAACCAATATATCTATTAAATTATATCCTCTGTCTGTATTACTGTGTAGGAGAATTGAAGATGTTTTAGAAGATGATCTTTTTTTTTTTCTTTTTGCCTTGATATATCTTTGGCGGATAACTTTCAATCTCAAAATTCATTTCAAAATTGAAGATTAAGCAACAAGTTGAGGGAAAAAAAAGCCACAGTGAATGATATAAAAAATAACGTGATTATGAGTAATTTGCAGTAGTTAATCTAAGAATGCAGTTTTATTATCTTTTGGGCAACATTTGATAATCAGACTCTGGTTATTTAAGAAATACGAGCCTTGATGTTGAGTGTTCACATTTGTCTAAGGGCACCGGAACACCATGCTCCTTGGTAGTTTGGAGCAATGCTTCTCAACCTGCGAGAACATCCAGTGCCCAGGCCCCTCCACACCCCACTGAACGGGAATTACGTGAGGGCGTGTGGCCTGTGCCCCCGTATGAAAAACAAATAAACAACAACAAAAAACCTCTCCAGATGATTCTAATTACAGCTCAGGCTGAGATCTACTTCCATCTTTTAGAGAGCACTCACGGGCTTAGTATTTAACGTATATAAAATGTTACCTGAACTATAAATTTCTAGTAAGGGGAAAAAAAAAAAAAACACTGTTGCTGTTGCGTCAACTCATAGTGACTCTATAGGATAGAGCAGAACTGCCGCGTAGGGTTTCCAAGGAGCAGCTGGTGCATTAGAACTACAGACCTTTGGGTTAGCAGCCGAGCTCTTGGGCTCCAAAGTCTACACATTTATTATACATAATGTCAAGATATGAATTGCAAGTGGTTAAAAGCCATTTTATAAGACTCGGAATTGACTTGAGGGCAATGAGTGGTTTTTTTTTTTTTTTTTTTTTTTGCTGATCATAAAATCTTCAGTTGAGCAAAGCATTTGAAAAATGCATCCAAATAAAATGTGATTGTTTCTCACTGTTACTGGTGTAAATGAGATTTGTATTGCTCTTTAAACTTTATATGAGTGAACATATAGTCCTGTAAACACGCTTCTAAGAAAAACAGCATGACTGTCAGTTTGGGTAGCTCCATCCATGACAGAAATATGTAACTAGGGTTCAGGATTAAAATAAAAACAGAAAAACTTGTTATGTTTGTGAAGGAATGGCCATTAACCAAAATGTCATCTGGGTCTGCTCATAATGCTCAGATCATTAAAATGTTGCAGCAAATTTCCTACTGAAGCATTTTGGATGGCACTGAGCTGAGCAATTATCTCTATTTATGGATATTAGCTTAGTGACTTACCCTAAGTTCTAGAGGAGACACTTGGGAAAATATGTGTTTAGTTTACGAGTCCACCAAATTATTTTAGGAAATGTGACTTCTCCGGGAAGTAGGTTTTATTGACATACATAGCAAAGCAAATATTAGAAAGCTCACATATTTACAAATAGATATAGACACAAAATGTAAACCAATATACTTTTTATATTGAAGAATTTTTCTTTGAGAATTTAGAAAGTAAAAAATAAAACAAAATTCCCACTGGAAGGTTTTCTTTTAATTCTGTTGATTGTATGTTCTACTTAATTTAATAGTTTCACTGGTTTTTAAGGATTCAAAAGTGTTCTCTGAAGTTAGATAGGAAATTTAAAAAAAATCAAACCCGTTGCCGTCGATTCGATTCCAACTCATAGCGACCCTACAGGACAGACTAGAATTGACCCATAGCGTTTTCAAGGAGTGACTGGTGGATTCGAACTGCTGACCTTTTTGGTTGGCAATTGAAGGCTTAGACACTGCATCACCAGGGCTCCAGATAGGAAATGCAGGGGATATTATTATTATTTAAATGTATTACTGTAGAAATTACCTGTTTTTGCTTTTAGTTGCCACTGATTTGGATCCTGACTCAAACGAGGAGATTGGGAGTGGTTTTGGTAGTTTGAGGAGACTCGTTTACTCCACTGCTCTAAAGGATGATGCGGTGGCTGTAGGAAATCAAGCTGGCTACTCAATTTGGGTCTAGGAGGAGGGCAGCTCCTGAGAGCGTCCCAGCTCTTGGAAGGTATCCACGAGTTCCCACGTGCCTTGTGGATGGTGCCGACTCGAGAGTTAAGGAAGGATGTCACTGCAGCTCGGCAAAGGGATCCTGCAGCAAAGGTCTACTGGGCAGCACATGTGAGTTTAGGATGAAGAAGGGATTGAGCCAGTCTTCAGAGAAGTCAAAGCCAGGGAGAGCTAGGGTGGGGCTAACTGAAGTGAAATGGAGCCGTTAACATTTCACCAAACAGCTGCAGAGCAGCAGAACATTCCTGGAGCGAAGCAGTGACTAAGAAGGCAGGGACACCACTGCTACAGAGGACAGTGAGGATCTTGCGAGCTCCACCATACACCCAACACCCTCTTGGGGAGGAGAAGGGAAAGGGCCACAAAACAGTATTTAACATCAAGAGGCTGATCGGTCAAAACGAGTCTATCCCACCCACTGAGCCCAACACACAACTATTTGCATTTTTTTTAAGTTTCACCACTCCAAGAGGATGAGGAGGGGTGAGGATCATGATCAGTAACAGGAAATAAAAATACAAATCAAATTCTTCTCTGAGTGATCCCCCGTATATGTATTTATTCATAAGCACATTTTCTTCCTCTTCGCATTTTACTCAGCTAATTGTAGTTATCCTCCAGTACTGTAGTTCCGATGAAGTCTTGGTTATGAGAACGTTCAAAAATAATTTCAAATTTCACTCCAGTTTACTTTTTCTCCCTAATCACTTAATAAATGGGCTTTGACATTTGACAGCTAGTAGTAGTAGTGACATTTTTGTTTTATTGCCATGGCAACAGTGCTTCTCCTGTGACAAGAACTGTATATTTTTGGTTCACTGTTTTGAAATCACATGTTGACCAACAGATACAGCTCCCTCAGGGAGGTTTTCAATTTACTTTCTTCTAGCCATTATAACCATGTAGTGGACACCCTGCTGCACTGCCCAGACCTCCACTTTAGGATTAAAGGAGGTTTTCCTCCACTTTTTGGGAAGGCTGCTGCCAAATAACCTTCACACATCAGCTTTCTGTGGAATTGTCCTCAGCTGAAGATGGCCTCTTTTTTACAAGATCACAGGCTAAATCCAGTGACTGGTCAGTGCTGGGTTTTAAGGCCTGGATCATCACCTCAACTCAAGACGCCTCTGAAGACCCATCCCAGCTTCAGAGCTTGCTGAAGTCAGCCAGAGTCCAACTTCTCCTTCTGCCTAAGCCTGGTTCCTTCCCATCCTCTACAGGTGTTAATTCCAAGAGCACTGCCTATGATACACAGGGCATGCTAATCTCCGCCGTAGAGTTTTCTTCACAGGGAACCTGATCTGCAATAGCTGCTTCTTACAGTAGACTGAGAAAGCAGACGAGATTCGGGGACTAGATCCTTTGCCAACCAGCAACCCAATCACAGGGGGTAGATGGAGCTTGGGCAGACCCTGGAACAGGGCATCAGGCAATTGTAAAAACTTTTATCAGTGTGAACTGGGAAGGTACACTGGCGGAAGGAAATGCACGAACAGATGCAATATAGCACATGTTTGAGAAATACAAGAGTAATAGTATTTATAAGGATAATGGAGTTGGATGACTATTGCTGGGGCAACTGATGCTCTGGAGACAAACAAGGAAGGCCGAGGATTATTAACTATCAATTAAAAGCTAGCTGTGAAAGCTAGAGACTCCTTGGCTGCATACAGTCTTTTATTCCCTACATACTGAGGACAGAGAAAGCAAAGGATCAGAACCAGGTCTCAATGGTAAGAGAAGCACATTTTCAGAGAAGCTTCAACACTCAACTTAGACAAGTCTGATATATACCAAGTGTAGGGACCTAATTCAGAAATAATGTGATCCTGTGATATGTAAGGGGGTCATCTGGGTTGATATCCTTGAAAATCTTGAATTCCCAGATCCCATTGAACTTTTTGGAATGTCTGAAGTGGCCCACTTCTCTCTGTTTGAGGCTAGTACAGTCCATCATATCTCTGTTTAATTGCTCAGTCTGGTCCTAAAATGTCCCAACAGATTCTGGAATATACTGTAGACCACCACAAACTCAACCAAGCAGTAGCCTCAAATAAAGCTACTTGTGCAGGATATGGTATTTTGGCTAGAGAAGATGAACCTCATCTCACGTACAAGGTAAATATCCACTCCTCTGGCAAGTGTGATATTCACTTGGAGTAGGCAGTAGTATTTATTTTCAATTTTGTCCCAGTGCTTGGCTAACTCTTTCATCCTCTGTTAAAATATGGTCCATGGAGATCCACACCATCTGTACATGCTGCAGAACATCAGAAATTTTACTATACTGATGAAATTATACTGCTAAAGCTTTATGATCAGGAAACGGCAAGTACACAGTAAGTCTTGGTAAGACATGCATGATCTACAAGGTGGTTCATGAGTTTGCAACATCAGCCAATTGGTAGGGGTCTAGCGGTCTGGAACATGATGGGACGTTGCTTCTAAAGTATAGGGCATTATTTCCCCTCCAACCCCCAACATATGGAGGCAAGCTCAATGCCTGGTAAGTTTATTTGTGTTTTGGAGGCAGCATCTGTCACATCCCCACCCGATATATCAGATGGCATGAAACACTGTCGGTTTTGAGTGGGGCCTCTATTATCCAGAAGACTTGAGTATTGGAGGGGCCTGTGGTGGGAAAAGACGTCATGTGGAGTTTGTGGCAAGCCCCGATAGACCTGTGTTGTAACTTTATCACAGCAAAACTTCTCTCTCTGGATTGAATAATTCTGCTTCCTTTCCTTCCTCTACAGCTTTTTACCAAGAGAACACTGCCTAATAAACATCCTGCATGATAATCCCCAGGAAGCACGACCTGGTAAAGTCTGTTTGGACAATCTTGCTTCAACCTGTTAAATCTCATGCTAAAAGCCACTTTTCTTCTCACATCATACCTGTTATGCACTATACTATCTTGGCTTCATATTAAACAAAAAAATTAAACAGACAATTCTCGCGAGAAGATGCAAAAACAGAGGTTTTTATTAATCATTGTGGATGAACTATCATTTAATTAATCCATTCAATACTCAGCAAATATTTACTGAATTTCAACTTGAGTCTAGGCATTGTGTTAGATATTGTTGTTGTTAGTTGCTATCGAGTTGATTCAGACTCATGGCGACCCCATGTGTGCAGAGTAGAACTGTTCCATAGGGCTTTTGAGGCTGTGACCTTTCAGAAGCAGATCAGCACACCTGTCTTCCAAGGCACCTCTGGGTGGGTTTGAACCTCCAACCACTTGGCTAGTAGTGGAGTGCTTAACCGTTTGCACCACCCAGAGACTCTGACCGTGTTAGATAATAACAATTAAAACTATTTAATGGAATTTATATTGAATACGTATATATAGATATATTTATAAATAGATACCTATGCTTATATCTATATTTCTATGTCTTGCATGCTCTGTTTGACTCCCTACTACAAAAAACCCTGACTCTGATACAAAATCACTTTTTAACCTTGCTTCTACCCTTGAGGACATTTTAGAGAACTCCAGATGCAATTAGTTCTGTGTTCACCTGCATGAAGACTGAGTGATTCATTAGAAATCCCAAACGTTTAGGTTTATGAAGACCCCATACAAACTAAGATGACCAGATGATCTGTTAGTGACGGCTGCTTGACCAGCTCCTAAGAACTGACATCCCAGATCTCAGTGGCCCTTCTTTCAAGCAACATAACTGCCATTTCCTGCGCAGCAGCCTGGCTCTTGGACCAGTATCCTGGCTGAGGGATCTACTTGTCTCTCCACACAAAGACCTATGCTCTTCTTTATTCTCATCACAGAGCCCTCCATGGTCCTTTAGGCGCTGAATCTGGAACCCATGTCATTATGATCAGGGGACTAGTTCCTTCTCCTTTTTTTTTTTAAGTCAAAGAGGGATTACTCCTTAGAAAGACAGTTTTTCTGAACCTACTCTTTGCTCTTTGGAGGGTAAGGGAGATGTTTGTTTTCCATCACGGGGAAGGTTTCTAACCCAAAAGTGTGCCTCCCTCCCCCAAGAATGAGTTAATGACTCCTAACGAAGCAAAGACAATGACCACGAAACTATCATTTTTCACAAGAAGTGTGAATGATCACAGTCAGTTATGCTCCTATTCCAGAGTAGTTTGCATCCCACACAGACAACTCAAATACAATATTTCAGAGTTTCTCCTCAGCCCCTAAACTTATAATTCTCATCGACTTTCTAAAATGAAATCTTTCCAGGTGGTATTAGAAGAGAACTATTTGAGAAATAGACACTTAGGCGGTGAACAGTCCCAGTTAGTTCTAATAGCTCTGGAGAGCCTTACATTCCTAAAAGCAAATTTTGTTCCCTAGTTCTTTGCACATCTGGCCTCCTGTTTGCTTGGCTTTTACCAAGCTAAGAGCCCAGAAGAGGAGAAAATCTCAAGTATGTGGCACAGCCCTGGTTTCTACTTGTATTCCTGCCTCTGTGAATTCACACTTCAGATAGATCTTCCTTTTATACAATTTTTAAAAAATTTTTCCTAATAATTATTTTGGGTCCCAGAAAATACAAAGAAACAGTACAGCATTTCAGTTGACTACAGAACAGAAGATAACGATACTTTTAAAAAGACAGAAGAAGAGAGACCAGGAAGGGAAGACGGCAAGGGCTGCTGTTACAAAGAGCCAAAGCAGCAAAGTCTGTCCATCTTAATCCTTCCCCTGCGGAGCATGATCATTCAGACGCTCAGGCTTTTAATCCACCATCTGTAATCGTTTCTTATGGTTGCTGTAACAAATTCCCACAAACTCAGTGACTTAAAACCACACAAATTTAGCATTTTACAGTTCTGGAGGTCAGAAGTCTAAGATGGATAGGCAGGGCTGTTTCTCTGGAGGTGATACGGGAGAAATCCTTTCCTCGCCTTATACATAGTCTAGAGATCACCGCATTTCTGCACTCACACCTTCTCATCACCTGGACCTCTTCTTCTGCGGTCACATAGCCTTCTTTGACTCTAAAACTCTTGCCCGCCTTGTATAAGGACACTTGTGACCTCATGGGGCATACCTGGACAATCCAGGATAATGTTTCCATCACAAGAGCCTTAACCTGATCACATCTGTAGAGTCCCTTTTGTTATGTAAGGTAACATAGTCACAGGTTTAGAGGAGTCGGGCATGGATATCTTTGAAGGACACTGTTCTGCCTACCATTCTAACCCACCCCCCACTGAGCATCTCAAAACCAGAAGAGTTTAAACTTGCTGCACATGAGCAACATCTGGGAGTTTTTAAAATACTTTGTCTGGGTCCCGTCTTCAGGGGCTCTGATTTAATTGGTCTGGAGTTGGGGCCTATGCATCTGTCTTTTTTAAGAGCCCAAAGTATACTCAAAGTTAAGAAAACCATTTCTACATGCCATGGGATTATTTCCAGTCTCTGGTCTGGCTCTGATTCCCAAAGAGAAAATGAATTCAAATATAGTTCTGTTTCCCTCAATTACTTTCTTATCTAAGCAACCTCACAAGGGCTCTTGCCCCATTCAATGTTCCGAAACAAATCCAGCACTCCTATACGTCCTTGGTTAAAAGCGTAAATTTTTAGGCCTAGTTTGGCCCCAACTTTCACTGTAAAACTATCTCTGTAGAAACCACCAAAATTATTATTTTTTCTCTTCAGAATTTCTGCCAGTTAATGTAGTTCAATTTTCCTACCTCAAAATAAGTTGCCTGAACCACTGGCTGACACTTTAAAAGGACTGCCTTGTATCTTGGATTGCCTTCCTGTACTTCCCAGATGGAGGTTAAACGTGCTCCTGGGGTCGCACAGTGTATGGTACACTTTCCTAAAATATTAAGTTCACTTGAGTATTTCCAAAAACCAAACCCATTGCTATCGAGTCAATTCTGATTCACAGGGACCCTATAGGACGGAGTAGAACTGCACATAGGGTTTCCAAGGCTGTAAATCTTTAAGAAGCAGACTGCCACATCTTTCTCCTGTGGAGCGGCTGGTGGGTTTAAAGCACTGACATTTCAGTTAGCAACCAAGCGCTTAACCACTGAGTCACCAAGGCTCCTCCATTTGAATATTTAGGGGGGAATATTACTTGGTGCCGCTGAAAAGTTGGCAGTTCGAACTCATCACAGGCACCTCTGAAGACAGGCTTGTTGATCAGCTTCTGAAAAATCCTTAAAAATCCTGTGGAGCAGTTCCACTTGCACACATGGGGTCACCATGAGTCGGAATCCACTGGATATCAGCTAACATTAGTAGTAAAAATGTCATTGTTGTGTGCCATTGAGTCGATTCTGACTCACAGTGACCCTATATATGACAGAGTAGAACTGCCCATAGGGTTTAGCAGGCTATAATCTTTATGGGAGCTGATTGCCAGGTCTTTTCTTCTTGCAGAGCCATTAGTGGGTTTGAACCCATGACTTTTTGGTGAGCAGCGGAGTGCTTAACCATTGTGCCACCAGGGCTCCTTATGGCAATAATAACTTAAAATATTGCTAAAATTAAAATAATTTAAAATAAAATTAGCATTGCATCAAAAACCAGAGGAAGTAGTGGTATGAATGCATTTTTTTTTTTCCAGACTCTATTATGATCCTGATTAATATTACTGAGTAACTATAGAATCCTTTGGAGGAGAAAATGAGACTTAGAAAGATATGCTCCACTCCTAAACTCTAAAATAGCATGCATATGTCTGAAGAGAGTATGTAGGATAGCAGAGAAGACCTTATATAAAATAAAGAGGTTTAAAATATTACTCATTTCTTGTTGGCAGAGACTCAGTGAGGTCTTCAAGAGTGGAAGACGGTGCTCAATCCCTGGACACAGACCTATTTCTCTTCCCCTCACCTCCTCTTCTTTTCTTCTGGGATCCTACTAACCTCTCCCTTTCCCGCACCCCTTAAAGGAGCTCAGATGTCCTTAAAAAGCAATAAAGCCGTTTGTTTGCAAAAATTCTTGACTTTCTTCCCTGCAACCAAAATCTCCCTGGGGAGAAACAAAACACAACAGAATGATGGTCACCTTCCTGGTAAAGGGAGAGGAAAAAGTACACAAACTGAACGCTCAATGAACTTTCTGGCCACACATTATAACACATTTCACCTCGATAATACTCTCAGGTAAGTTATCATTATGAAATACACACTGTTTGGTCCCCAAACAGTTAGTGAGTGTAAATATAAATAAACTCATTTATGAAAAAGCTAGTTTTGTGACCTGGGGTCACCTCTGAGCCTCAGATTTCTCACTTTTGAAATGAGGGTGTTAAACGAGGCGATCTCTAAGGGCCCCTTCCAGCCCCAAATCCGCTTCTACGTTACAGAAATTATATAAGGAAAACAGCTCAGTGGGATAGCAACTTATAAAAAATTTAACTTCTTCCAGCTAGAGATTCTTCATCTTAGCAGGCTTTAAGTCATAATGAGAACAGATGCCGCTTGACTTTGTAATTCGAGTTTAATTGATTTACAGGCTCATGGTGCCCTGCAGTGCAGTAGCTTCTCCAAGAGGGAGAGAATTGCTACTCCAGAAGATGCTTAAACTCTCTGAAATGAGATCATGCTTGTTTCCTGCTGCAGCAGTAATTGCCTTCCTGATTGCCCCTAGGCCTGTCCTTGGCCTGCTTTTCCTCTCCACACTTCCTCCTCTGTCAGTCTCATGCCCGTTCCCGGCATCCTCTATCGCCTCCTTTTAGATAACTCTGACATGTTTCTCTCCACAGCCCCCTCCTGAGCTCACTCTGCATTTCCATTGGCTTGCTGGACGTCTCCACGTCTGTGTGCCATAAACACAGAAAGTCAACATGTCCACAGCCGTCCTCACCTTTGGACATCTCCACGTCTGTGTTCCGTAAAGACAGAACGTCAACGTGTCCACAACCGT
>NW_004443941.1:5101061-5122688 GCF_000243295.1 Trichechus manatus latirostris | reverse complement strand
GTACTCACCTTTGGACATCTCCGCGTCCGGGTTCCGTAAAGACAGAACGTCAACGTGTCCACAACTGTACTCACCTTTGGACATCTCCACGTCCGGGTTCCGTAAAGACAGAAAGTCAACGTGTCCACAACTGTACTCACCCTTGGCATCCCCAAATCCCTTACTGGGTGTCACTTTTCTGTGATTATCATCTTCATCTGCCCAGTTGCTAAGGCTGGTAACAGTCTGTTCTCATGAAACCCACCTTTCTCGTGCCTTCCCATCATTAATAGTGTCCTAGAATAGCACAATTGCTAAGAGCACCAGTTCTGAACTCGGTGCCTGGATTCAAATCTCAGGTCCACCGCTTCCTACTGTGTGGTCTTGAGCCTCAGTTGCCTCTCTCCAAAATGGAACCAATATTCTTACTACGAGGCTAGTCATGAGGGTTAGATTACTTAATGTATCTGAAGAAGCTCCTGGCACATAGTACTGGCGTAATAACCGATAAGCAATAATTCTGCTGAGTCCCAAACTCCTCACTATTTTTCTCAACTCTCCATTCCCACTTGCACCGACATAGCATGACCTTGCTTTGCCTTCGGCATGAACTGCCTGCGTACCTTTTCACCAACTGCCTTTTCTTCAGCTTAGCCCCTATTTATCACTCTCTGCTTTCCCATTTCCTAGTGAATGAAATATGAGTTCTTTTAGTCTCAAGTTCAAGATCCTTAATGATCTGGTCCCAATGTCCTTTTTCAAATTGTACCTTAAATCGAAACAACTTTAAATGCTTGTTGTCTTATAACCATGCTGTGCAGATTGTCTGTACTCTTGTATTTACTCTTGTATTCTCTTCCTAGAACCCAAATGAATATTATTCTTCCAATAACCACTCTAACTCTGATCAATGCTATTTTTAAACAAAGTATGAAGTTCAGTTTTTCAGGGCTGAATATCAACCTTTTACATGCTGCTCGTGCTATCCCTGACAAGGGATAAATGGCCCCCGTACGGATTTCTCACCAGCATGTAACACGCCTGAGATGTAGAATCCACCCTGCCAGCCTGCTCTGAGGAACTGTACTGTTCCTCTGAAATTTGTTTACTCTCTCCCTGGAGTCCATTATCTCTGGTGATTTTTGTCCTAAAAGAAGGCAGAGGTAGCAGCAAACACACCAGTGCTTGCTGACAAATGTTGCTTTACTGTTCTGGAAGACAAAAAATAATACATGGAGGTGCTACATGTTGCAGTAGTATGAAAGGAATCATTCTTTTTAAAGAAGCAAAGAATACTGAGGAATAAAAAATCGATTTAAAGATTCTTAGCCTAGATAAAACAGACAATAATATGCTAATGAATTTGATTGCTCGATTTAAATGATATGTTTTATTTACTTACCAAAGAGCTGAACTGTGGGTTAAAACTATATTTATATAAAATTTTCTCTCTGTTTTAAATGGAAAAGTTGAAGTAAATTTACATTATTATTTTATAAATAATATACAATTTATTTATATTAATATATTATCATGGAAATCCTCTAATCAAAATTAAATATAATTAAAATGTAATTGAACATGTAAATTAATAGTTTGGGAATCTAGGAAATGGGAACAAATTACAAATGCTTCATGAAGTCTGTCCATTAAAATACCTACAAAGGGCAGGGAAAAAAAAAATGTGAAAGAATGAGGGAAAAAAATCAATCTACCAGCCAATAGTTTACCATTGATGAGGTTTACAGAGCTGAATTTAAAATCATAACCAGTGACAAATGTCTCTTTTGGCCCTTGAAAGGATGAAAACTGCCAACATGGAAAAGTGTCAGTGGGAGACTGAGACTTTCCCCCATTGCCTGTCACCTAATTTACAGTCTCAGAATCATTAATAACAAGAAAAATTAACAATCGTATCTCTCTTGCACCTAAAACCTCCACCATACACTGTTGTTAGGGGCCGTCAAGCCAGTTCTGACTCACAGCGACCCTCCTTACAACAGAATGAAACACTGCCCGGTCCTGCACCATCCTCATAATCCTTGCTATGTTTGAGCCCACTGTTGCAGCCACTGTGTCAACCCATCTCATTGGGGTCTTCCTCTTTTTCACTGACCCTCTACTTTACCAAGCATGATGTCCTTCTCCAGGAAGTGGTCCCTCCAGATAACATGTCCAACATATGTGAGACTGAAGCTAGCCATCCTCACTTCTAAGAAGCATCTGGCTCTACTTTTTCCAAGACAGATTTGTTCATTCTTCTGGCAGTCCATGGTACAGTCCATATTCTTCACCAACACCATAATTCAAAGATATCAATTCTTCTTTGGTCTTCCTTATTCATTCTCCAGCTTTTGCATACATTTAAGGTGACTGAAAATACTATGGCTTGGGTCAGGCGCACCTTAGTCCTCAAAGCGACATTCTTGTTTTTAACATTTTAAAAGAGGTCTTTTCAGACTTACTGGCCTGACAGAGACTGGAGAAACCCCGAGAGTATAACCCCTGGACACCCTTTCAGCTCAGTAATGAAGTCACTCCTGATGTTTGGTTTTTTTGGTTTTATGTTGAGGAGCAGTCCATACTGAAGGCTGTAGTTTTTTATCTTTATCAGTAAGTGCTTCATGTCGTCTTTGCTTTCAGCAAGCAAGGTTTTGTCATCTGCATATCGCAGGTTGTTAATGAGTCTTCGTCCAATCCTGATGGCACCTTCTTCATATAGTCCAGCTCCTCAGATTATTTGCTCAGAGGTCCCAAAAAGATACCTAAAGCCACAGTAGCTGGAAATGGGAAAACCGTAATAAAAAAAAGTCAGTTGCCTCATAGTCAATTCCGACTCACAGCGATCCCACGTATGTCAGAGTAGAACTGTGCTCCATCACAGTTTTCAGTGGCTGATTTTTCAGAAGTAGATCACCAGGCCTTTCCTCTGAGGCATGTCTGGGTGGACTTGAACCCCCAACCTTTCAGTTAGCAGCCGAGCGTGTTAACCGTCTGCACCACCAATGACCCCAACAGCCCTAATAAGCAGGATTTTCTGCTCTGAGAGAAGACCAGCTTTGATCGAGGGTAAGTCTGATGGTCAAGCCCACTGGGAAAGGTTGACTAGATAGAGAATTTCTTTCCTCTGACACTAGGGTAACAGTCTTGGACTTTTGCTCTTTCATTCATTCCTTTCCAGTGGTGACATATATGATTGGTAACTTTGAGAAGTATTTTAGACAGATGAACTCCCCATAAGGAAGTCCACGCACTAATCCCCAGAACTTGTGACTATGTTACCTTATACTGTACTTTCAAAGGGACTTTTCAGATGTGCTTAAGAATCCTGAGACGGGGAAATTATCCTGGATTATACGGTAGGCTCAGTGTAGTCACAAGCGTAGTTGTAAGAGGGTCCAAGTGACGATGAAAGCAGAGGCCGGAGTGATGCAATCTGAAGATGCAGGAAGGAGCAAGAACCAAGGAAAGCACTGACTGCTACAATAGACCTCCAGAAGCTGGAAGACCAAGGAATGGATTCTCCCCTAGTGCTTCCACAAGGAATGGAGCCTTGCCAGCACCCTGGCTTTAGGGCTGCAGACCTCCAGACGTGTCAAATGATACATTTATTGAGTTTTAAGACCTGGAGTTTGCAGTACTTTGTTACAGTGGCAACAAGAAAGGAATACAGGAGGATCTTACCATGTTTACCCTTCCTCCTTTTCCTCCTCTTTCTCCTTGTTCTTTTATCCCTCTTTACGATCTGCCTGCCTATGCCCGTTGCTATCAAGTCGATCCCTACTCACAGTGACCCTATACGACAGAGCAGAACTGCCCCATAAGGTTTCCAAGGAGCAGCTGGTGGATTCAAACTGCCAACCTTTTGGTTAGCGGCCGAGCTCTTAATCACTGTGCCACCAGGGCGTCTGCCTGCTTATACCAAAAAACTAAACCCACTGCCAACAAGTTGATTCCAACTCATAGCCACCCTATACAGAGGACACATATTCCGTTCTACTCCTCCATGACATACATTTGCAGGGGGACACCCATGGAGAGAAGCCATTGGTTGCTGAACACTGCTCCGGATAGTGACTGGATAATTGTATCCAAATTAGTGTTAAAATGTTAACACTCTACTTAGCGAACAGACTTAACACCATGTTCTTCAACATAAACATTTTAAGAAACAAGTTGATACATATATATGTATCAGATATATATATATATTTATATATACATCTGATTCCAGTATCTATTTCTCCCTTTGTTTTCCATTCAGAAAGGAAAAAACAGATGCTTAGCATTAGCTCTCGCAAGCACCAGCAACAGCCTTAGAGGTTAGCTGTTTTCACAGCTGGTGACCTGGGGCAAGTCATTCAACCTTTCTGCCTGTCCTTAGCCTTATCTCTAAAATGTGACTAATAACAGTACTTCCATCTTAGCATTGCTACATAAAGACTAAATGGCTTAATGCGTGTAAAGCACAGTGCTTCCACATAGCAGGCACTCCATCAGAGTTACCTACCTTGTACTGTAAGCTCTTTGATGGCTTCTTCAGTAACTACCTTGCAGTGTTTACACCACAAGGCGTATGCTGAGCACTCAGCAAACAAGATTGAAAGACTACCCCTTCAGCAGCCAAGAATTCTGAATACCCACATCTCTCAGAAATGGTTTTATTTTACAGAATGCATCAAATAGCTCTTCTCCCACCTGACAATTCAGCTCACTTAAGGGGAAAAGGAAACTCAGAAAGTATCAAGCTTAAAGGAATACTTTTAAATCTAATTATTTTTTCTTCTTTCCTACCATAAACGCTCAGAGTCTGTCATGAAAATAGTGATTCATTGGCAATATGGTCACTTTCAACTTCAAGTAGGTGGAAAAAAAACAAGCAAAAGAAGATAAACCTAGCTAAGAAACCACACCAGGAGAATTTTTCTTTTTTTGGAAAGGAAAAAAATATGTCAAGGATTTTCATATAGCCACGAGGTAGCTCTAAAATATGAAATACAGTAATAATTTTTAAAAATCAGTTGTCTGTTCAAAAAATAGTATTTTTTTTTCTCTTTCCACCTCAGGTTTACTGACATAGCAATCTGAAATCATGAGATAGAGATAATATTTTAAACAGTGGAGTTGTGATTTTAAAGTGTTACTGTACAACAAATTGACTGTTCATGTCCAGCAAATGTAGCTAAAACTATTAGAAAGCAGGCCTCCTAAACACAGCGCAGCTGCTTTGGATGGTTGTTCTTCTGCATGTAAATCACAGATGTTAATCAACCTTCTCTGTCCTTGTCATGCTGACACCGCTTTGATAACATACACGTTTTAGATTTGGGGTGGCTTGAGAGTGAGCTGCTGATGTGGAAGGACCTCCTCACAGGCTCAAATTAAATAAAGTTGTTTATATGAGCTTACTGGATAGAACCACCACAAACTGAGTAGCTTACAATCACAGAAACTTATTCTCTCATAGTTCTGGAGGCTAGAAGTCTGAAATCCAGGTGTCGACAGAGCCATGATCCCTCTCAAGCCTGTAGGAGAGAATCGTCTCTGCCCCTTCCAGCTGCTGGTGCTTTCTGGCAATCCTTGGCATTCTCCGGCTTGTTGATGCATCACTTCCATCTCTGCTAACATCATCATGTGGCATTCTCCCTGTGTCTCTGTGTCCAAATTTCCCTCTTCTTATAAGAACATCAGTCATCAGATTAAGGCCCGCCCTTATCCAATATGGACCCCTGGTGGCCCAGTGGTTAAGAGCTCAGCTGCAAACCAAAATGTCAGCAGTTCGAATCCACCAGCTGCTCCCTGGAAACCCCATGGGGCAGGTCTACTGTCCTGCAGGGTCGTTATGAGTTGGAATCGACTCGAGGGCACACAACAAGAACAACACGTACTGGGTGTAAAGAGGAGGAAGTTATGTAGTTTGGAAAATTTTCTCTTAAACAAGAGCTACAGGCAAGATTAAAGAACAGTGTACTGTATCGTCCAAACATTCATGACCACCCAAAATCTGTGAATGCGACTTTATTTGGGAATAAGGTCTTTGCAGATATAATCAAGTTAAGATGAGGTCATATTGGATAAAACCAAACCAAACCAAACTCGTTGCCATGGATTCGATTCCAACTCACGGAGACCCTATACGACAGAGCAGAACTGCCCCATAGGATTTGTAGGCTGTAATCTTTATAAGAGCAGATTGCCAGGTCTTTTCTCCCATAGAGTGGCTGGTGGGTTTGAACTTCCAACCTTTCGGTTTGCAGCAAAGGGCTTAACTTTCGTGCAACCAATACATGACAGACAGTCGGAAAATAAAGTGTTCTCTCCCCACTTCTGTCCACAGAACTCTGGCTCCTATTATGTAACTAAGAATTTAAATTATTTTGACAACCTTTTCAACACAAGTTCTGGAACTGAGTTTATCTGGTACTCTAGAGTAATGTCATTATCCATTGGCTGCCCTTACATGATCCTTCCCATGATGCATTTCATTACAACAAATGTTAAGGGATTGATTGGCCAGATTTCAGATGGTTCTAGAATTTTGTTCCAATGAACACTTATTTTTATTTATTTGTATATATATTTTATATATGTATATTTTAATAAAGGTATCTCTCTGGCACAGTAAGCGTATTTACTAAAGCAGGCATTAAACTAGGGTACTTAAGAAGAAGACTTTTCTCAGTGATACAAAGAGTGACAAAGCAATGTAACAAAGCTATCAATAGTTGACTATGACTGACAGCCTGTATTGCTGGGTAATAGAAGTGAATGTTGTTAGATGGGATGAATGCAAGGTAAACAGCAATCCATTTCCTTTTGAGTGACTCAAATTTCTGTTCTTTATTCTTGAGCAGTTGCAAAACAGACTAGAACATCCTTTTTTCCTCCTTTTCTCTCCTATCTACCTCATTCTCACATCGAATTTCTGCGAATTACAATTCCCAGTGCACCTGTGAAGACAAGGTTATGTCAACATCCGCACAATGGACTGGATGGACTGGACAGCTGAATAGTGGGCAATTCTGTGAAGAATATAAGGTGGTACAACTCACTGAAAGACACTGTCGCTTACTTCTGGTGAGTTCTAATCTGGCTAAAATTGTTGTGGTCAACTGGTGGAAAAAAACATATAATGGCATTAGTACTAACTGGCTCAAATACTGTATGTTACTTAAAGCAATGTGTTTTTATTTATTTGGTTATACTTCTTTTTTTTCTGCCGGATTCATTTTGCAAACTACCAACCTGAAACAGACTATCAATCTACATTTAAATACCCATATACTGAGAACTTCTAAATCTACCTCTTGATTACACTACTCCAATGAGTTCCAGACCCATATATTCATTTGCCTACCAAATATTCTCATCCTTACGTTTCATTAAAAAAAAAGAACAAAACCCATTGCCATCAAGTTGACTCTGACTCAGCAACCCTAAAGGACAGAGCAGAACTACCCCATACGGTTTCCAAGGATCACCTGGTGGATTTGAACTGCCGACCTTTTGGTTACAGCCATGGCTCTTAACCACTGCGCCACTAGGGTTTGTCCAAAACTTTTCCCCTCCACGTCTCCTCCTGTATTTTCATTTTTACTTAGTGGAACCGTCCCCAGTTGAAAGTGACCACAAACACTAGTTAGTAACAGTAGTTCTTATTAAAGAAATGCCATTTTAAAGGCGGTGTATTCTGACTATAATAGATACCTTATCCAGTTTGAATCCTCCATTCAAGCCCTTATAATAGTTGTGCCATTACAGAAATATTCTGAAATGTATGTAATCATAATTTTCCCAATGAAAAATTGCAATTGTCTTAGAGCAATCTAATATTATGTATGTCTTCGAGGTAAGAATAAGGAATTGCATTTAAATAAGAAAGTTGGCCACATTAAGAAGTCTCCCAAATCACTAACATCTACTTGATTTTACAATAACATATTCATCATAGATATTATTTACTTTTTTTCTTTTCTAACACAATTTTAGATAAGAGGCTTTACATTGAAACATTTATTTTCTAGGCAAAACCATGTATTAGTTGTAACAAACTGGAATGAGATATGCTCAAAATCTTAAATAGCAAATAACAGATAAAATTTTCAAGCATGTTATAGCAAAATACATCTCCCAAATCTCATTTCCCTTGTTTAAGATTATCAACTGGATGAAAAATGATACCCCTCATAAAAATCTTTGTTTGTTTGTTTACTTCATATTATAATAGTCCCATAAGTAAATAAAGAATATATCGTTTAAAAGGAAAAAAACCCCAAAACTTTATCTTCAAAAAGAAAAAAAGTCACAGCATTAATATAGATACCAAATGACATTAACATTCCCTTGCTTAAGATTATCTTCTGGATGAAAAATGATACCCCTCCCCATAATAATCATTTTTTTTGGTTTACTTCATATTATAATGAATAGTCCCATAAGCAAAAAAGTAATATATTGTTTAAAAGGAAAAAAAGGAACAAAACTTCATCTTCAAAAAGAAAAAAGTCACAGCACTAACAGAGACAGCAGATGAAATTAACAACTGCTGCCACACCAAACCCAGAAAAACTTTTAGTTCTTAAAAAAGTAAAACTATCAAGTGCTTTTAATTTTTGTTGTTAAATTTTCCTTACTGTCTGTGACTTCACGAGTCCTTCAAAGTATTATGAAAGAACTATATCTGCTAATGTCTTTTCCAGATAATTAATTTTTAATGAAAACGTGAATAGCTATAAGTTAGAGATCGATTAAATGTGGGCCCGCTCAGGTCATGGGCAGTGAAGTTAAGAGGAGCAGTAGTTGTTGATTTTGATCCTTTGTAAAGCACATAAAGCTTGAGAGACGTGATCATGATCCCTACGAGTTCTTGGACTCTGTGTCATTCATTGAAACAGCCTAGTATTTAATTGCTACACTTTTCAATCAACTTGAAATAGCCTATCTTCTTTCCTTGATGGATGTGTCTTTCAAATATAATTTCTGAGCTGCAAATGGGGAAACACTATGTTGCCTGAATGTTCTCTTGCCTCTAAAAATAGTAAACAATGTTTCACCTATGTTCAGAAATAGTACAGCATTGTAATGACTGCTAAGGACTCGGCATCCAGCCCACCAGCTGGTTCTATTTCCTTGCAGGCAAGTTGCTTAACAGCTCAGTATAAAATTGGGATGATATCGTAAGTGTCAGTTTCATGGAGTCCTTGTGTTAATATATGTCAAGTGCTTGGAATCCTACAGGACACCTAAGTACTCAGCGCATGCTAGTTATTATTAAGTTAAAAAAAACTACATAAAGGATAGACATGAAGCATGGACATATCCCAACTCTCATAATTTCTATTTTTTCCTACTCCAAGAAGGAACTTTAAATGAGATGATTCAGCTCAAAATACTTCTTATACGTAGATAAATGCATAGCCATATGTAGATTGTGGACAGTGACTTTATTTTTCATCTTTATTTCTTTAAGGACAAGTCTTGTTTCTTTATTCTTATCTAGCTTACAGACACCTAACTAGGAGAAAGAACTACCCAAAGGTCAAGCCAGGAACAGTACTATCACAAAGTGTCTGCAGGTGGGTAAAGGGGCTAAGCTACCGAACACTTACAGCTCCGTTCACAGTGCTAGAGAAATACTGCAAAATGCTGATGGGGCTAGACAAGCAGACTCTGTACTGCAAAGCGTAGCATCACTACTGAAAGCTGGGAGTGAGATACAGAATGGGCAATGTATCGCAGTTCAAGGTATGATGTTGTGAACCAGCACGAATAAGACACAATGGTGTCGTGCAAGTAGGGCATATTTTACACGCTAGGTGTTTGCTGAATTAACTTGTTTATCATATTTTCTCTATGACATAGCATGTAGCTGGCAGCTCCTCAGGTTAAACCTTAAAAGCTGCAACTGTCAAAGACAAATAAGACACATGACCCAAGCATGAGCGAGCACAGTACTTAGTAACCAGTACTCACCCAGTAACAATTATCTGTTATTTATTATTAAAGCTGAAGTTCCTGGGTAGTACATACGTCAAATGCACTCAGCTGCCAACCGAAAGGTTGGAAGTTCAAGCCTACCCAGAGGCATGCTGGAAGAAAGGCCTGGTGATCTACTTCTGAAAAATCAGCCATTGAAAACCTTTCGGAGCACAATTCTACTCTGACACACATGGAGTTAACATGAGTGGGAACTGACTGGATGACAACTGGTTTACTTGTATTATTAAAGTGATTATGCTCAAAATCTTGCTGATTTCTGTTGTGAGACCAGTGATATTCTGAAAGTATGTCTCAGTTTGTTGGGGCTGCCATGACAAAACACCACAAAGTGGGCGGCTTTACAGGGCAGAAATTAATTTTCTCACAGATTTGGAGGCTAAAAGTCCAAATCAGGGTCTCAGCCATGCTGATTCCTTCTGTGAGCCTCTCTCCTAGTTCCCAGCGGCGGCCAGCAATCTCTGGCATTCCTTTGTTGTTCATAGATGCATCTGTCCCCGTTGTCACATGCTGTGTCCCTCTATTTATTCCAAAATCCATCGGACAGGCAATGGGAAAGGTGGAGGAGTTCTGGAAAGGTGTCATTTATAGTCTGCAGGTAGAACACAGTCTAGGAAAAGCTCCCTTGCTACTCTTAAGGACTTCAACTCATTGAATGAGACCCACCCACTTACGGAGAATAATCTGCTTTACTCAGGCCAACTGACGTAAACCACATGTACTTCATCGACAGCATCCAGACTAGTGCTGCTCAAACAACTGAGCACCACAGACTAGCCAAGTTAACACGCGGAGCTATCACACAGTCCTTTTAAGAATACCAACACTTTAAATGGCTTTCCATTGGAATATACTAGAGAAGCTGACAGACTAAAAAATTAAATGTGTTTGTGAATCTAGCTTTAGATAAAATTGGCAAAATTATCATTTCCCTCTTTCCTTCCTTGTGTGGAAGGAAAGTCAACATTTACTGAGGATGTTCCCCAATTTGTGGATTTTTTTTGTGTGTTTTTTTTAGGTGAATGGGTTTGGTTTTGGTTTTGGGTCAGACTTTTCCTCCCACATTCTGCTGCCAATGAAGTCAGTTTCATTAGGAAGAGGTAAGGAGTTCTCTGTTCTATGGCCTCCTTCGCCAGGTAAAATCTTTGAGCCATGTTTCTGCTGCTAGGGGCAGGGCCACGGTGGACTTCTCTCTGAGTGACACGGCTTCTTTAGAAGCTGAATCCTCATTGTGGGGGGTGGGGAGAGGTGGGCTACAGCCCCAGATCTCCTTAGCTTCCTTCTCCTGTCCTACAACCCCTGCCCCACAAGCTGAGTAAGAAGGAATAGGGCACCACTATCCTCAGCAGTGCCACACCCAACTAGAGCCTCCTCTCCTGAGTGGGAAGGGAATGGAAGAAAGGTCTCTACTTCTCAGGTCCAGAACTTAGCCTCAGAAAGGGGCAGCTGGTGGAAAGGAGGCCTTGGGTTCTTGGTGGTATCAATCTGGAGTGGAATTTCCATCGTGCTGAGCTGATGGGGGAGGACAGGGAAAGCATCTTGGTTCAATTACCACGCACTGTGTTTTATGAGATTTTCTGGAATATGTTTCTTTATTTTCTGGGTGCCCTAAGGATCATTTCCAAAGACTTTTAATGGTTGTTTTATTGTCGGTTTTTATTTTGTTTTCTTTTCTTTTATTTAATTTTTACCAATTTGTTGGGGAGAAAGTCTGTGGGATTCCTCATACTGTTGTGACAGAAATTCTTTTAGGTTTTGAGTTTTGTGCTAACAGAAAATCTACGAAGAATGCATGGAATACATTGCTTTCAATTTGAAGAATTATAACTTAATATTGTAAAAAATATATTTAGATACTTTAATTCTATCAAAAAATTATTAAAATAGCATCTTAAATCATCTTTTATTGTGACTTTAATTTTTTTAATGATCATTGAACATGACCCAAGAGATGCTCTGTCATGTTTACTGTATGGTGTTTGTGAAACAGCAAGAAGTGTTGATGATTAAATTTTGAGTCTGCTACTACTCAATTTAAAAATATAGATCAATTCTCTTTATGGAAATATTTAAAATTACCTGGATACTTAAGAACAAAATAGATCCCTGTCCTCTGCCTTCTTTTTAAAAATAATCCACCCAGTTCAGCATTTCCCAACCAGAAATCCTGTTGTAGTCACTGAACAAATTTCAATGTTTCAAAAATAAAATCAGCTACCAAACAACAGCATCAGATTCCTTTGTTTCGGTTAAAATTATTTTAAATAAGATTCACACAGAAGTTATTAAATACTGAAAGGCGTACTTAGGTATTAAGAACATTACTACATTACAATCTCTTTCTTCTCATTCAAATTTCTAGAATTTATTGTGTATAGTGGGGGATAGTACAGAGGGAGCTATTGATTTGAGTATCAGCCTATTTTTTACTATTTCTTTTATTATTGAAAAATAATTATATTCATACAATAAAGAACGCAGTTACATTTAAGTAGGGCACGAATAAGGAAAGAGTAAATTGTCCTTTTACTTAGTGTTCTTTTTATTTATAGCATTGGACTTGGTTAGGGATAAGGAGAAAGAAAATAGTGATAAAAGAGTAAAAGAAGTTGAGACCCTTGTCTCTGAGAATTTGAGGATCAGCATAGAGGCTACATCTATCTTTAAATCTTGGCATGCATATCTCAGTTTCTTTGTTTACTGTCTTTTTTACCTGACACTTAATTTTGAAAAATATCTTGTTATTTTTTTATTCCACATTACTTTCAGACAAAAGCATTTTATTTAATGTAACAAACATTTATTGAGAAATGTGTTTCTAAATGGTCCAAGAGTGGAACAGATTTTTTTTTAATGAATATATAGCCACTTTAAAATAAAATTTCTGGCATTATTTTCATTACTTTTCAAACAACACGGTGGGGAGAAAAAGTTGGCAGTTTACTTCCTTTGGAGAAGGTGACTAGATTATTTCCACTGCTGATTTTATATTTCCGTGGGAATTGTATATGTATTTTTTTGGAGAAAGTGATTGGGGGTGGGGGCCTAAAATGATTAAATGACATATCCTGACATTGATAAGAGAGTAAAATGAGACAATTTTGCCTCTTAAATAATCCGAAGAAGGGGATATTTACCAGCTTTGTGCTCCTAGAGATCCAGATGTCTCGTTTTTTCAAACTGTGTATTCTTAATCTATTTCGAGGGATATTATCTGGTGGATGTGCTTTCTCCACTTTTACATAAAAAATGATATTTTCTTTAAATTTTCACTTTTATATATAACATGGTATTAAGTTGCTTATAATTAAGTTGATAGGAAAGATGACTGGTAATCACTAAAACTGGTAATCAGGTTTAAATTCTTCTACAGTATGGTTCCAGACGATTCCAACGTGTTTCCCCAAGAAGACCTTATCTCCTGAGGACTTCATTGCTCTTTAGTCTAAATTGATCAGCATTAATACAGAATCAGTGTGGAAGACTCTCTACAATTCATAAAATTCCCATATTTATTCTATTCAGGTAAATCGTTAGCATTTCCTGAAATAAATGGACCCTACCTAAGCTGGTAAATACCTAACCATGGTGTGCCCACACACACACACACACACACACACACACACACACACACACACACACACACACACACACAAATTATGGAAATATTCCAAAGACACAGGACTGAAAAAAGTCACCAGACCATTCTTATAGCCCCCTGAAATTAAATATCTGAACTTCCAGAATTACTTTCCTTGATGTATGAACGCCCCTGGAAATTTATATTAATAGTAACACCTAGGTATTAAAATATTTGTTATCTGCACTTACACCTGCCAGACTATAATGACTAGTAATCATTTAGGGGGAGAAATAATTCAGAGAAGAGCAGTATTCAAAGTGATGAAACTTAAGAAAAATGTCTCAGCACAGCCAGTAAAACTTGTTGGAATATGCGCAGTCCTCACAACGGTTAAGAGTACCACAGTTTACACTTCATTTCAAAACAGAATGTTACATTTAAAAATAATTTTCCCAGTATATTGGGTTCTGAGTAGCAAGGCATTCTTCTACATTCTCCCAAATTTGAAACACACCAGAAGACTGTCTTTAGCCTAAATATAGGACCTCCAAGAGAATCATTTCCAAAACAAGCGTGCACCAAGCTCCGTGACAGTAGCTGGGACACACACTGATAGAAGGTGGAAACTTATGTGACAGATGGAGAAACAAGCTGTACACGTCACAGATGATGAGAAAAAGCCAGTGCTAATAACAGTAATAATAATTCAAGCTATCAGTGAGGTGGTGCGTTCCATGTGAGAATCCCTGCTCTAAATATTCCAGAGATGGTACTTATTTTAATTCTACCAACAGTACTTTTAAGTAAGTATTTTTTATTGCCATTAAAGAGAAAACAAAATCTCAGAAAGATGAAATATGTACCTAAATTCATACGCCTTGATTAAAATCCTGTGTATTTTTCTTCATGTTACAATGTCATTAAAAGCTGAGTCTTCTAGATTCTCTCCTCTTGGTTTTATAATTCTTATACTATTTCTGATAAAATTCCTGCTTTTTGGAAAACCTATAATGTTACTCTGAGGTCCAAAACCAAAAAACCAATCCCGTTGACGTCGATTCCAACTCATAGCGACCCTATCAGACAGAGAAGAACTGCCCCATAGAGTTTCCAAGGAGCAGCTGGTGGATTTGAACTGTTGACCTTTTCGTTAGCAGCCAAGCTTTTAACCACTGCACCAGGAGGGCTCACTAATAAAATGTTTCTAATCTTTTGCCGTTCCCAATGGATTTATCACTTTGCTTACTATGATTATTTCACATTTCACTACCTCCGTCCATTTATTTTCCACCCCACTTCTTAAGATTCCTACAAGGAGACATGTTAGAACATCAGGGTAAATGATTTCTAACTGGGCATCAGAAGTCCTTGGCTTTCTTGAAATACATGTTGATCATGCATTCCAAAATTTGTTCTAGAAAACAAAATTACTATTTCCATCTGGTTCATCCCAACGCGATTGTTTTTTCCTAACGCCTTTCATGTCAGTCTCTTTCTTCCATTCCACTGCCAACACGGCTTGTAGTTCATCTCGAAGTAAAGCATGCATGGTGGAAACTGACATACAAGTAGATTGTACGTTTTTCTAGTTTCTCAATATAATCCACCCTGAAGACACTGTCAGTGTAATCTCCCTAACACAACAACTGTGGATAGCCAGCAATGTCATAGGGCTCTCTGTTACCTCCAACATAAAGTCTAACTAATCTCTTTTACTGGTGCCTTCCTGCCAACTGCCAACTGCCAGCGAGTTGCTTCCTACTTATACAACCTGACAGGACAGAGTAGAACTGCCCCACAGGGTTTCCACGGAATGGATGGTGGATTCAAACTGCTGGCCTTTTGGTTAGCAGCAAGCTCTTAACCACTGCGTCACCAGGGCTCCCTTTTACTGGTAGCAGATAAACACTCAAATTTTAAATTAACAGAGGAGAAGAAAGAAAATGAGTGCTAAAAACCACAGATGGGGATGGAGTAGAAAAAAAAATCTGGTTGGAGTATAAATTTGTGCCGTATTTTCAAAGCATAACTGGCAAAATCTAACAGTCACATGTGCAAACATTTGATCAGGACGTTTTCCTTAAAAGGATGCATCGTAAAGAAATGCTCCCCCAAAATAGATTAAGATAAATACATTAAGGATTGTCAAGAGTACACTATGTGTAATATTTTAAAATAGAAAACAACCCAAATACCCTCTGTTAGGAGATTAAAGAAATAAATTAAGGCACCGATATAAATAGAGGAGCCCTGGTGGCACAATAGTTAAGTGCCAGGCTGCTAACCAAAAGCTCAGCAGTTCGCAGCCGCTCTCTTCTGGAGAAAGACCTGGTGATCTGTTTCTGTAAAATTAAAACCTGGAAACCCCATGGGGCAGTTTTCTGTCCTATTGGGGCGCTGTGAGTTGGAATCGACTACAAGGCAACAGGTACAGACATAAATAGAAAAAAAATAGAAAGGTGTTCTTGTTAATGAGAAAAGACGGCTTCAGAATAATGTGTAAAATAGGATCTCAACTGCATAAATTATAGTTACAAAACCTTTCTAAGATTTTTTTTTCAACCAATAATCATGAATATGGCACAGGACGGGCGACCTCTCAATCTGTTCTATGTGGAGTCGTCACGAGTCAGAAGCAACTTGACAGCAACAAACAAGAAGAAGATGTTTTTGCTCATTTTGTTTGCATGTTCTCTTACATACGACAGTTTTTAATAATTCACAACTCATTTCTAAGGGGAAACTTACATTTTAAAAAGGAAACTCAGTTGAATTAGGTTCTTAGCAATTTCTCCTTATAACCCCTACAAAAAGGTTATTTTTGTTTATTTGATTTTCCTTGTTACATGACATATTTAATGTGCATAACTGTTAAAGAAAATTTAAATAAATTATTCATCATTTTATAATCTTTTTCAAATATTTTATTCCTCTGTTCTTATCTTCTTTATTTTGACCAACATTAACTTATTTTCCTTTTAGGCAGTAGCAACAAAAGATTTAAATTCTCTCGGATTCCATAATTTCTATACATAAAGGCTAAAAATAATCATCTTTAGTGTCTTTGAATAAATCAAGGAAAGAAGTGATGACCAACAAAAATGGAACCATTAAAAATGGTTTGTAAAATGGCAAAGAACTAAATAAAACCTCTAGAGTGAAAAAATGATATATGTAAAACCCACTGCCGTCAAGTCGATTCCGACTCATACAGACCACACAGACAGGGTAGAACTGCCCCACAGGGTTTCCAAGGAGTGGTGCTGGATTTGAACCACTGACCTTTTGGTTAACCAACAAGTTCTTCAACACTGAGCCATCAGGGTTCCATATGTATACATATTCTATAATAATACATAATGCAAAACTAAACACATACCTAAGAGTAGTTTAAATACAGCTAAAGAATGAATAAACTAGATGATGGGGCTGAATGCTACGGGGCATACCTCCTAAGGTAACCCTTTATTTCCAACAATTCACATTCATCATATTTGAATTTGAAAGCAAAGAACTGGATTCTGCAAACTCCCACTTGAAAAGGGTTGGCTATATTTGGGCACATCGGAAGATATTCTGAAATACTCTTTTCTTTGATACTATGATCTCATTTCTAGATTTCTCTTCCTCGCGTGCTGTGGGAAGAACTGGTATGAGAAGCAGTTCTTTTGTGTTGAAGATGTACACTGAGGCATTCTCATTGCCTGGGGCCTTGTTTGGAGCCATCATGGATGTCAAACTCTCAAAGGATGCCCTTAGAGGACTTCAATGTGACCTTCAAAATACTGTGCATATGAACCCCTTAAATTGTAGGCTTCAAATAAATGGAACAGGTCAGCAATGTAAGCGGTCACCTCTGGTCCTGTTATTCCTTTTATTTTGGAATGTAGGTCCCTGAGCTACAACATGCAATTTGCAAATGTCATGTTGGTAAAATGCGTGCTTTCAGTTTTCTCACATGTTTAACAGAAGCCTTACTCTTAGGTAAGATATCCATAAATGGTCTAGAACAGTGTTTGACAGAAATACTTATTGAATTAATACACAGAACCTTCTGAGCATAAAGAGAGCATGAATTCTGTAATGGAAAAAATATATATAAAGAGGAGAAAATCAAACTTTTTTTAGTATATCTTACGGCAAAGAATGGTGACAGACATTTTACAAACATTATTTCATTTTATATCCACGATGACCTTAAGGTAGTATTATTTTACAGTTGGAAAACCAAGACTAAGAGGTGAAGCACTGGGGTAAGTCACAGAAAGAGCTGAAGTTCATGATTCTACAGGAGGGCTGTGTGACTTTAAAACCTCTATCTCTTCTTAGATACAGCACCTTTCTTATCATTACGACAAGCACTGTACAATGACCTTTTAAAAAACTTAAAGAGTGTGTTCCTTTTTTTTTCCCTTATCTGCTCTTATATTTTAAGACCTAGTTTAATTTGCTTTTATTTTTAAAACTGTTTTGTAAAATGTAAAACATACATAGAATAGTTTAGAAAAGCATAAAGGCAAAAAATTAGTGAATTTTCTAACAGCCAACACCCATGTAACCTTCACCAAGGTCAAACTGTAGCCCAAACTGCAGAATTATGAACAAATAAATTGTTATATTTTAAATTGTACATACAGATATCGACATTAGTTCTTGTGACAGCTACTCAACTATATACGTTCTTTGGTGTTTCCTTTATGTAAAAATTATGAACGCAGCAAGCAATAAACGTGAAAAAAAAAAAAAAGTCTGGCAGCATCATGTTGTGGGCTAACAGAACTAAGGCTGGAATAATGGCCCTGACCTCCTAGACGTAGGCATGCATGGGGGCTTCCTCTCTCTTTCCGTCAACCAGGAACTCAACAGGCTTGCTAAGCAATGGGACCCCTTCTTGCCGGTGTCAGTATTCTGCAGTTGTGGGAAGAAAGGGCTCATCTCTAGGAAGGGAAAGCGGGCAGCGTTGGTTTGGCCATTATCTGCTTGCAGGGATAACTGCCCTACTTTCTTCAGGATAAATATCTGGCTATAAAAGGGAGCTTAATGGAATATTCAAAATGGGTGCTTCATGCTGTGACCACTTGGTTGTAACAAAAACAAAAACTCGTTTAGGCAAATCTGCATGCTGTGGTCAGTACTTTTTCCTGGAGGTACACAATTTCTGAGATACAACTCCTACGTACGTGCAGGTATTTCTGATGATTCAGTCTCTCCTTATTATAGCTATGCAAGATTTTCCTGGCAGGCTCTATCGGTGGAATAAATGAGGTGGCTTACTTCAAGAAACAGAGCAGCCAAACCCATGGGTGAACAGATTTCAGGCATTTTACCCCGTGCCTCCTTTAGCCAATGTGGGTCTTCATCACATCCTCCTTGGGTTTAAACCTTGGGATCCCCCTGAAGCCCAGAGCACAGGAAGAAGACCTCAGGGTTTTCTGTCATCAATCATCCGGTCTTCTTCTAAAGACACAAGAAGCTATGCACTGGACACTTCCCCGAGGCCTCCCTAAGACAGATTTCTTCATTACCATTTTAAATGTTCAGTGTGTTTTTGCTTTGGGAAACGCTACCACGCTGATACGCGGATAATGAAAGGAGAAGATGAACTGTAAAGTATTCCTTTCTTTTCCCCTCAAGTGGTGTTTCCAATCTTTGCCCTTTGCTAAGAATGTATAAAATGTAGAAAGTAAAAATAAACACATCACTATCACAGATGATGTGATATTATACATTTAAAATACCAAAGAATCTATATTATTATAATCAAGAAGATAATTCAGCAAAGTTGTGAGACATAACGCCACTACACAAAAAATCAAATGTCTTTATTATATGCTAGTCAAAAATAATTTGAAAATGAATATAAAATCACACCATTTATAATAGCTTCAAAAACTACCAAATGCACAACTACAGTGAAATCTACTACACACTCATCAGAATTAAAAAAGACTAAGAACATTAAAGGTCATGGAGGACGTGCAGCGACCTGAACACGCTGCTGGCTGCAGAGTAAAACAGTATAATGAATCTGGAAATTATTTAGGCCATGTTTACACAGATAAATTATTCACCTTCCCTATCACCTAGCCTTTGCACTCCTCAATATTCACCAAGAAAAATGAAAATAGATGTCATCCAAGACTTGAACTGGACTGTTTATAGCAGCTTAATTCATAACAGTACAAAACTGGAAACAGCCTAAAGAATGCATAAATAGAATGAATAAACCAATGGTGGTGTATCGCTGCAACAGAACCCTACTGAACAACAAAGAGGAAGGACCTATCGGTACACATGACAACACAGATAAACACCACACACATCATCTTGAGCAAAAGATGCCAGACACAAAAAAGCGCGTACTGTGTAATTCTATTCGTGTATAACAGGCAAAAACAATCTATGGTGACAGAATCAGAGACTATTTGCTCTGGGGGATGACTGACTGGGACAGGACATGAGGTAAATTTCTGGGGGATGGAAACAGTCAGAGAATTGTGGCTTACCTTTGTTATGTAAAATTTACTTGAGAAAAAATGATTTAGAAAACTTACTGAACTCTAATTAACAGTTAATCGGTTTGCTTTATACAGTGCTGTGGATTAATTCTGAAACCATTTTCTCTATATTAAGGTTTGATGAACTAAGCAAATAGGTTATGGATAATGTTGGACGGGGTTTCCATTGTTACATAAGGTTCTACAAATATCTAAAGAGGTAAGACTATATAAAGTAATTCCACTGGTTTCTAAATATTTTTCACCACCAGGAGTCAAGTCTTCTTGGAGAAAAAGACTGATTGTAGGTCTAGGGTAGACAAAATGCAACATGACTTTCGAACACATTTTTGCACCGGAAAGTGAGGACATGCTCAAAGAGTGACGAATTATTCCCGAGGAAAAGGAGCCAGCTCGAACGAGCTTCCACTAACTAAATCTGGGGCATTTAAAAAAAAAGTAAACAATGATTAAAATGGATTGTAACTCACTGGGTGAAATAATAATGCATGAATCCATGTTGATATAAATTAATGAATACATAAAAATAAACAAACAATTAAATAAATAGAAAAAATTATAGTAGATTGGCAACTCCTAAATCTGGAAGAACTGATAGAATTAGAAAACACTCAATGAATGCCAAAACTACCTGGAGAAAGTTTACTAAAGAACAGGGTATTCTCACCGTCACAAAATTGATAGCCAGAAATGGGTAATCTAACTGTCTTCATGAGGAGATACCAGACAAACCAAACTGAGAGACAGTCTACCGATAACGGGCCTACATACCTCCACAGCGTCAAGACGGCAAACAACAAAGCAAGATGGTTGCTAGACCCAATTTCTGCCCTCACAATCCAGGCAGGCTACATGGGTGTTTCAGACCAGAACTGCCTGACTCTGTTTAACCACTTCCTTATTCTTTACGTTGTTGTAACTTCAGAGACATCTCACAGCTAAAAGTCACAAACAAGTTCCAGGAAAACCGGCACCGAACCACCAGACATGCACAGAAGAACCAGAAAACTCACGTCAAGGAACCAAAAGACTCACGCCAAGGAATGAAAAATCACCAGACTTACCTCATCTGCGGTAGCCAAGCCCATTTCAGAAGTGAAGAGTCCGTTAGTTGCTCCTGGCCAGTTCCTAGGCCTATCCTGTAATGAATCATCAGCAAAAATTATGAATATTTATAACTTCCTGATTCTGCTTACTATGGCGACCTCATAAAAGCTGATCCCCGCCCATTTTCGGAGAGCTGCCTTGGCTGCTCGAGTCCCTGCATGCTCCTTTACTTGGCCGATTAAATAAATGCTCTCACTTTGCCTTGACAGCCATGTCTGTCTCTGTTCAGACAGGCTGCGCCAGCGGGGACCTGGACCTGACCCGGTCCTAGCCTGGTTTGGGCGGTTCCAGAAGAAAAGCCAAGAAAACGTCCCAGACTGAAGGAGATTACAAGGATTCAATGTGAAGTGTGAGACTGGATTTGATGTAGGATAAGATGGACATGTGTGATGCCGGATTCGATGTAGGGTAAGACGGACATGTGTGATGCCGGATTCGATGTAG
>NW_004443941.1:5098281-5099914 GCF_000243295.1 Trichechus manatus latirostris | reverse complement strand
TATATACAGATACATATATAGAGACACAGAGAAAGAGACAGAGAGAGATAACTATTGATTAATCTTGTTAAAAGATGTATGAGCCTTCCTTGTACCATTCTTGCAACTTTTTTCTAAGTAGAATCTGATATTTACCTCACATGATTTAAAACTAAACAGTTACCAAAAAAAATAACTATCTAGACTTAATCTAATAAAGGATGAGCAGGCCTCTTCAATGAAAACTACAAAATACCACTGACAGAAAAATAAGACCTAAATAAATGCAAAGATATAACATATTCAAATTATTAGACAAGTCAATATTAAAATATTTCAATTTTTTACAAATTTATCTATGGAGTCAATGAAATCCAAGTAAAAATGTCAGCAGTCTGTGTATGTGTAAATTAGTAAAGTGATTCTAAAACTTATTTGGAAATACAAAGGGCCGAGAAGAGCTGAGGCTATCGTGAAGAAGAACAACGAAGTTGGAGAATTTACACCACCAAACATCAAGAACTTCCATGAAGCTAGAGTAGTTAGGACACTATAGCACCAGTGGAAGGACAGATGAATAGACAAATGGAACAGCACAGAATCTAAAAGCAAACCCACATGTACACGCTCTTCAATGTTGGCAAAGGAGACACCCACTAGAACAGAGAAAGGATGGTCTTTTCAGAAAATAGCGCTGGTCCAGCTGGATAACCATGTGGAGACAATGACACCTCACACCATACACAAAACTGAGTCACAGGTGGATCATGAACCTGCATGTAAAAGGTAAAAAAAAAAAAACCTTTCTAGAATATAATATAGGAAAATGTATTTACCATCTTGGGTTAGGTAAATATTCCTTGAACATTAAACAAAAGGCAAACAAAAAATAAAAGAGCAATACATCGAACTTCATTAAAATTAAAACGTATTGTTCTTCAAAAGTTTTTTCATCCATTAAAAATGTAACAGACTAGCTCACCAAGAACTTAAATCAATAATACAAATCGATTATGAAAAAAATAAACAAAATCTAGACAATGAGGAAAAATCTTTAATGAGCACATTGAGAAAAAAAACCACAAACAGCCAATAAAGATATGAAAAGATGATCAACTTGGTCAGTCATCGTTGAGAGATATCACCACACAACCACCACAACATCTAAAATACAAAGGATAACAGAGTCAAGTGTTGGCAGAAAAGTGGAAAAAACTGATACTTTCATACACTGCTCAAAAATAAGTAGTTATGCAACTGCCTTGGAAATGCATATGGCAGTATCCAATAAAGCTGAAATATGGGTATTCCATGACTCAGCATGGAAACATACCCCAAATAATTATTTCATAAAGGCACTGAAAGTCGTGTACAAGAATGTTCACAGGAACACTGTTCTAGCAGCCATAAGAGTAGTGATGGAAGCAAACTGTGCCATACTAATAACAATTAAGTGGTATTCAACAATGAAAAAGAAACAAGTATTTCTGAGGAGTCCTGTTCTAGGCCAAAACCCTGCTGTGATCCTTCAGGCCCCACCACAGGGAATCACAAAGGTTTGCCTGGCTCGTCTCCTTGGGGGGAGCTGCCCCACCTCCCCTGACTTGGTACACAACCAGTGCAGTCTCTGGAGGGGGTGGCAATCAAGACTTCA
>NW_004443941.1:5064841-5096867 GCF_000243295.1 Trichechus manatus latirostris | reverse complement strand
ACATCCATTCAGAGGCCTCCTTATGGGGAACAGAGTCTGTTGAGGCACTTTTCAGGCACCTCTACTGAGGCCTCTTTTTCTTATTCTATCAGGAGCTCTCAGTAAAAGAAGGTTCTCAGATCTCAGACAGTAGTACTGATAATTAAATGATATAATGTATATGAAGTACATCATAAATAACAATGTATTAGACATATGTAATAAAGTTAATTAACAGTTATTGAATTGGATGCATGGGGCTGCTGTTATACAGAGACTGAATAAAGCTAAGACAAAAACATAAGCATCAGTATATATATTAATTTTAAAAGGGTGAATGATATTTATTAATATTTTTATTATTATGCTTATTGGAATCACTTACTTTGCTTCACCTAATTTGAAGAAGGAGCATGATATGATAACAAAGAGAAGACTGAGAGAGCTGTTTGCCAGGCTCTCCTTTGCCATAAAGGGCACAATGGGTGTGGGGAAGTCTTTGACCTTACTGGACATGTTCAGCTTCCATACAATGAGACAGTATATTGGTTTACTAGGGCTGCTGTGAAAAATTACTAAGCCTGAGTAGCTTAAACAACAGAAATTTATTCTGTCACAGTTCTGCGGCCACAAGTTCGTAAACAAGGTGTTGGCAGGGCCATGATCCCTCCAAAGGCTCTTGGGAAAGATCCTTCCTTGCCTTTTCCAGCTTCTGGTGGATCCAGTCCTTCCCTGGCTTTTGGTTGCATACCCCCCACCTCTACCTCCATCTTCATGGGGCCTCCTGTTCTCTCTCCTCTGTGTATCTCCCAGAAGGACACTTGACTTTGCATGTTAATCCAGGATGATCTCATCTTGAATTTCTCAGTTTAATTACATCTGCAAAGAGTATTTTTCCACATAAGGTCACATGCACAGGTTCTGGGAATTAGAATGTGGACCCAACATTTTAGGGCCACCATGGAGACCTGGTGGCGCAGTGGTTAAGAACTTGGCTGCTAACCAGACGGGTGGCAGTTCAAATCCACTAGCTGCTCCTTGGAAACCCTATGGGGCAGCTCTACTCTGTTCTCTAGGTCGCTATGAGTTGGAATGGACTCGACGGCAATGGGTTTTATTCAAGCCACTACAGATGGTTAGGCTAGACATGATCTCTACTTTTATTTCTTACTCTAATATTTTCTGATTGCAGGACAGTAGGAGCAGAGGGAAGCTGTTTGACTGATGTTTCTATAAACTCATAGTCCTACTTCACTTACTGCCACCCACAGCTTCAGAAACTAGTTTTCCACCACTGCCCTCTGGCTGTGGAGCCACGTTGGACTTCTCTCCAGTCCTTTCTCTATCTTCTGCAACCTCCCTCCCCCACGCTATTGCAGATTATAGTGGTCCTGAATCTTCTTTAAAGAATGACTCCTCCCTTACTCCACCTCCAGAACACAAGAAGGGGAAATTGTGTTCCTGGCATCTAAATTAGAACTAGAAATATATTACCATAGAAACATAGTTTCCAACATTCTTCTATCTCCTGGTTGTGTGTACTTTAAGTACTAACGGACGAAAGAGTTGTCATCCATTTCTTAAAGTCTACATACACAGCAGTAAAAGCAGTTGCAGTCGAGTCAATTTTGACACGTGCAAACACAATTGTGTTAGAGTAGAACTGTGCTCCATAGGGCTTTCATGGTTGATTTTTCAAAAGTAAATTGCCAGGCTTTTCTTCCAAGATGCCTCTGCTGGACTCGAACCTCCAATCTTTCAATTAGCAACTCAGTGTGTTAACCATATGCACCACCCAGGAACTCCAACAGATACACACACACACATTTTTTCCTTTAGGGAAATCACTCTTACTTTGAAACCACCAATAACAAATAAACAATCTTCTTAGAAGTTCAGAGCTAGCTGTACCACCACCGCAGCCCTGGTAGTGCAGTGGTCAAGAGCTTGGCTGCTTAACCAAAAGGTTGGCAGGTCGAATCTACCAACCACTCCTTGGAAACCCGATAGAGCCGCTCTAGCCTGTACTATAGGATTGCTATGAGTTGGAGCTGCCTCTACGGTAATGGGTTTATATCATCACTGGCTTACTCTCTTTTCCTAACAAACAAATATAGAATACAACAAAAATGAATACAGTTTTGTTATTATTTTCTAACAAGCACTATCAAAAAAAGCCTGTTAGAAAATGAAGATGTTTAGCTAAGTTGTTTTGACAGTTTCTTCGTATCTATTCACATTCAGAACAAATTGAAACTCATACTATATACCAGAAAGTGACAAACAAGGGAGCATTCATGCATATAAGGAAATTACATCCTGATGGGTTTTAACGGATGAGCATGTTCAAGTACTAACAGAAAGGTGTCTGCAGCCTCCCAGGCATTTTTCCTTTATTCGTTCACACGTGATAGTCGTTTCTAGGCACAAGCTTCTCTCCCTGCACACGAATCAAAATCAGTTCTCTTGAAATCTAACTTTTGTCACAGTCTCTCTGTTTCCCAAAAAAATATTTATATGCAACAGTGTTATGAAGTTAAATTACTGGCAGTTACCTGATCTCTCTCCAAAATTTGGTCCATTATTTTAATCAGAATCTCCTTTTTTTAATTGAGCACTTGTTTTATTACCTTTTACTGTAAAAATTTATTTGGAATTTAGTCACAGCCCTGACTGATTATAATACAAATAATTATCCAATATTATTATAACAGGTCCTGCATGTTATAAGGAAAGTGAGCAATTATTTCAAGAACAAAGAAGAAACACCAGGAATCGAATGTTGTTCGTTTTCCATTTAGTACATCATTGTTATTTGCATTCTGAGGCTTTGCTTTTTAGTATTTGAATTTCTGCTTCTGACATAAACTCAGAAATTGTGTGTATAATGTGGAGGCTTTTAAATATTTCTAACTTGGCAAAAATATGAAACTGAGTTCACGTGGATGAGGTATTTTTCCACCTTTCCTCTCTCAAGCGATAGACTAGACCCTTTGTTCCTTATTTCATAGAAACCGATCCTTTTACAGGTTTTGCAAAATTCCTCGGAACTGTGTCTATTTCATGTTAATGAAGTTAGAGACATCACAGGATTCCTGCTTATCATGGTTCATGCTTCCTTTTATCAGTCTTTACCCTTGCTTTGCCCTCTGCCTCTATGTTGTTTGTTTGGTTTAACTTTTTTTTTCCAGTTGCCAAATTCCCCAGTTTGAGTCTTTCCATTACATTCTGGGTATTAATATCTTCATATATGTAGTGTTTTAATATTAAAACATTTCTTTTGATTAAATTAAAGACATCACCTCAGTCTGATGCATTACTAAGAGTCTTCTAATTAGTCTATGTTATTAAGGTTTTCAAATTATTCTCAGTCGTTTCCAAGAAATGTATAGCACATGATTGCTCAGTGATAGTCTTACTTTTTTTCCTTTGGCTTATGATCTTGAAACAAATTTAACTAATACATATTTTCTAACAGTATAAAATAATTTATAAAATTAGAACTTTATGTCATTCTATGTGACATAATTATTTTCTGTTATAGATGTCAAATGTTCCTAATTCTTTAATCTGTGACTCAGATGCCTCCAAAATCTAGCAACAATCTACTTCCTTTGTGTATCCATGAATTCATTCATTCATTCATTCATTCAGCAAGCACTTATTGAGAAAATACAAAGTTCCAGAGATAAAACAGTAAACAATAACGTGCTCAGCATTACACCATTTTGTTATTTCATTTGTGAGCTTCCCCTAGTCTGTAAGTGAAATATTAAAAGAAGCAAGCTTGCATAATTTTTCATGTCAACCAGGAAAAAATTAACATCTTTGTGGAAATTCTTACACATTATTTTCTTTCAACGTTGTAATTTAAATAATGTGTATTTGTACACAGAATAGTCTTGGCCCAGCAGAAAGAAAGATATGCCAGTTTCTAGTCATAAAAACTATTGACCTCAGTCTCTACTACACCACAGAAGATGTCTGCCTTTTAACCAAAATTTTAAGCCTCACAAGAAGGTAATCTATTGACATTAGACAAAGTAATCAGCAAAACCAGGCCCACATATGACATGGAAGTTGGAATTATATCACAGGGAATTTTAAATAACTTTGATTAATATGTTAAAGACCACTAGGGAAAAGGCAGACAACATGCAAGATCAGATGAGTAATTTCAACCAACTGATGAAAACCCTAAGAAAGATTCTAATGGCAATGCTAGAAATGAAAAAAAAAAAAAATACAGTAAAAGTGATGAAGGATGTGTTCGACAAGCTCATCAATAGACTCAAAACAACTGAAGAATCAGTAAAGTTTCCCCCTAAGATCAGGAACAACGCAAGAATGATTTTTCTCACCAGTTTTATCCAACTGAAAGTCCTAGCCAATGAAATAAGGCAAGAAAAAGAAAGAAAAGGCATACAGAATATAAATGATGGAATAAAACTCTATTTGCATGCATCCTGATATTTACAGATACATTTCCAAAGAATCTATTAAAATCCCATAGAATTGATAGGTGAATTCAGCAATGTCCCAGAATACTAGGTCAATATAAAAATGTCAGTTGCATTTCTGTATGATGGATATGAATAATTAGAAATTTATTTTTTCTTAAATAACATTTATAATAGCATCAACAAAAATGAAATACTTAGGTAAAAAGTTAACAGAATGCTTGCAGGATCTGCAAGCTGATAACTGCAAAACAATGAATAAGAAATCAAGAATGGCCTAATAAATGAAAAAAATATATCAAGTTCATGGACTATAATATTCAGTATCACTATGTGTCAATATTCTGCAAATTGATTTATAGATTTAACACAAACCCAATCAAGATCCCTGGAGGCTTGTTTGTAGATATTCACAAGATTATTCTAAAATTATATAGAAAGGCACATTAGCTAAAATTAACAAAACAAGTACGGGAAAGAAAAACAAATTTGGAGGATTCATATGCCTTAATTTCAAGATTCACTATAAAGCTATGGTAATCAAGACATTATATATTATGAGCAAAAGGAAAGACATATAGATAAATAGAACAGAACTGCACCCAGAAATGCACACACAAAACATAGTCAAAGATTATAAAGATGCAAAGGCAATGCAGTGTACAAAGTTTTGCTTTACCAACAAATGGTGCTGGATCAATTGGACTTCAATACGTACCTCAAAATACATGCAAAATCTAAGTCAATACGAACTATGGACTTAATTCTAAAATGTAGAAGTTTAACTCGTGGAGAATATATACAGAGGAAAATTATCTAACACTGGGTTAGATAATTTTTTTTTATGGTACATCACAAGCATGATCCATGAAAGAAAAATAATGATAAATGTGACTTTATCAAAATTATAAACTTTTGCTCAATAAATAACACCGTTAAGAGAATCAAAAGACAAGTCATATACTGGGAAAAAATATTTACAAAACATATCTAACAAAGAACTTGTATACAAAATATATTAAAAAATTTGTTTTCAAATTTCAACAGTAAGAAACCAAACACCCCAATTTTATCAAGTGACAAAAGATCTGAACAGAAATTTTACTGAGATATATGGATGTCAAATAAACATACAAAAAGTTATTCAACATCATTAGTCATTAAGGAAATACAAATTAAACTACAAGGATTTATCACTAAACAGGTATTAGAAATTAAACAACGAAACAATAACAAAACAAAAACCACACAATACCAAGTGCTGCTAAGGATTCAGAAGGACAGGAACTTTCAGACACTGCTGGCAGGAATTCAAAATCTCAGTCTCTTTGGAAACTAGCTTGTAAGCAATCCAACTACTATTTACCCAAAAGAAACAAAAATTTATGTTCATATAAAAACCTCTATGCAAATACTTATTACATCTTTATTCGCAGTCAACAAAATTGTAAACAACCCAGAGACCCTTCAGCTGGCAAACGGAACACTACTCAGAAGTACACAGGAAAAACCATTGATACCACAGCTTGGATGGAGATTAAAGTGTATTTCACCAAAGGAAAAAAGTTAGACCCAAAAGGTGACATATTGTATGATTCCCATCATGTGACCTTCTAAAAAGAGCACAGTTAAAGAGATTGAAAACAGATCTGTGGTTACTAGGACTTGGGGTTGGAGAAGAGAGTGACTACAAAGGGACATCATTGTCGGGGAGCAGAACTACTCTGTGTCAAGATTGCAGTGTTGGTGCACAAACCTCAGTAACTTGAGAAAACACTATTTTGACTGTATACTGTGAGGCTAAAGACAACGGAACTGTTCGCTAGTATTGTACTCAAGTTACTAAATCTGTTTTTCATAAGGGCTTGGGTGAACAGTATGGAATTTCTGTGTACACTAAGGTTAAACAAACAGGTGAACACATGGTAGATAATGAGAAACCTGGTTCTCACTGCCACAGTAAGAAGTTACAATTAAGAAAAACAGAAAGGCTTTGTGACGTTGGATTTGAATTGGAGGCGCCACTATGAACTCATGGGTTTTGTAAAAAACATATTTTCATATAGGTAGATTCAGCAATGAATATAGTTTTGGGTATATCCGTAGGTCAGTATACGTACGTATATATTTTACCTCTGTCCACTGAGAAAGCCCAGAGGCAGTGACATCCCAGTAGCCTCGAGCACATCTAGCACGTAGATCTTAGTTTTAAAATACTATTCTCCAATGAAAAAGAATCAGGGCTCCTTGAAGAAGTGGCTGTTTCCAAAGAAAATATAAGATGAGCCTGGAGTATCTTGTGGTGCCAGAAAGTAAGGAAATGTTCCAAAAAGAGTTTGGTGCATGTTGAAGCAGCACAGGAAGTAACCTGAAAGAGATTCCAAAGGCTATAGCTATCCTTGAGCAAAAAAATAATAATAGTATTAGATTGTCTTAGTTTCTTAGTGCTGCTACAACAGAAATACCACATGTGGGTGGTTTTAGCGAACCAAAAAACCTATTTGTTCAAGTTTAGGAGGCCAGAAGTTCTAATTCAGGGCACCAGCTTTAGAGGAAGTCCCTCTCTGTTCTGGAGAAAATCTTTGTCTCAGCTTCTCTAGCGATCTTCTGGGCAACCCTTGGAGATCTCAAGGTGGCATCCACCTTCCTTTGGGCTTCTTTCCTTCTGTGCCTAATCTGCTCTCTCATATTTCATAGTGATTGGCTTAAGACACACCCTACACTGACATGGCCTCATTAACATAACAAACAAAACCCTATTCCCAGACAGGATTACATCCGCGGGGTTAGGACTGACAACACATATCTTGGCGGGGGGCACAATTCAATCCATAACATAGCTTATGACCCACAGAGTGAAATATATCTCCATGAGTTTATACTGATGTAAAAAAAAATAACTGAGTACATAAACAAATGGGGGGGGGATCAACAACTATGCCTTATAGAAAAATTTCAATTAATAAATGGAGAAAGGAGGGAAATAGAAAAGCACCATTTGAGTACTGCTGTAATAATTGATGCAGGCAAGATTCATCCTGGATGCTTGAAATTATTGGCAAAAGACTGAGGAGAAATATGATACTTGCACAGTCTATTTCTTCTCCAAGATAATTATTAATAATAAAGGAGAAAATATAAACTTTACAGTGGAAAAACCTAGCAGACACCATCTTTACCAAGTGATCAAGGTTAGCATCACAAGTAATGACGTATTGTTACCATGTAACTCCTGATACTATACACTGAGAAGGGCACACCATTGACATTCTTGCAAAAATGCACAATTTCAATTGAATCATGAGAAAACACTAGACAAGCTCAAATTTAAGGGCATTATACAAAATAACTGACAAGTACTCTTCAAAAATATCAAGATCTTGAAAGAGAAGGAAAGATTTGGGAACTGTCATAGATTGGAGGAGACTAAAGAAACATGACAAAAATGCAATCTGGGATCCTGGAACAGGAAAACACACACACACGTATTACTAGAAAAACTGGTGAAATCGGAGTAAAGGGTTTAGTTTAGTCAATAGTAGTATAACAATTTTTATTTATTGGTTACAATAATTGTACTAGGTTTATATAAACTAATACCATTTGGGGAAACTGGGTGAGGAGCATATAACTCTGTACTTCCTTTGCAACTTTTCTGTAAGTCTAATATTATTTCAAAGTAAAAGGTAAAACAAAGACATCCACACACTCAAAAGTAAAACAGAAATATATGTACCAAGCAGACAGTAGGTAAAGTGTTCTTACATATGATCAATTTTTATACACTTTTCCTGTGCACCTGAAAACAACATTCTAAAACTATTTATATAAGATACACCATTGAACACCCATTAATATGACTAAAAAAGACCAACAATATTAAGACAGACAATGCCAAATATTTGCAAGTATGTACAGCAACTGGAATACCACTGAGAAATAAAAAGAATGAAGAATGCACACATAGATTTTTGGAAGGAACTGGGGATGAGGGAGGCTGGATGTCCACAGCCCCCCACCATTACCTGAGCCACTGATAAAACAACCATATGTGGGCAAACAATACCTAAAAACAAAGCATGACCAATGAGTAAGGGTGCCCAATCCCTGCTCGAATGGAAAAAATTTCGTAGTATCTAACCCAGGACTTGAACTGGATTATTTAAATGTTCCCCATAGTTAAAAAAAAAAATGGGAACTGAAGAAGTGTAATAGTAATGCATTTTTAAAAATAATTACCTGTTAGAAATGGAGGAAAGAACAGAATTTTAATTACATTCTACAGCTCCTGGATAACGTATTTGCTATAGGTCTGTTCAAGTCTTACTGATTGAGTGTGATGTCTCAGACATTTTGTAAACTTTTGAGAACGTAATAGTAAACAAGATACAGTTTCTTACCTTAGCAAGCTCCTGATCTCATTGCTTTGGAGTCGATTTTGAGAGTAGAACTGTTCCATAGGATTTTCAAGGCTGCAGTTTTTATGGGAGCAGATTGCCACATCTTTCTTCCGAGGAGCCGCTGGTCAGTTTGAACCATCGACCTTTCGGTTAGCAGCTGAGCGCTTTAACCACTGTGCCACCACGACTCCTTCCAATCTCATTAGGAAGACATGATTTAACAAACGGTCTCTCTGTCTCTCTCACACACAAATACACGAAAAAGAATATAATTTTAAAAACTCCTATGAATTCGATGCAGTCCAACCTCCAACCAGTGTTAACACCATCTGAAACGCAACTTTGATCCTACACCATCTTGCACTTTCTTAGGTTCCCTACACGTCTCATGAGAAACCCATTACCGTGGAGTTGAAAGCGCACAGCTTCCCTTTATTGCCTAATTAGTTCAACACATCCAACAGCCAGATTCTTGAGGAAGAGGAATCAGGTGTAACCATAAGTCCATTTCAGGCCAGAATGTTGAATGAAACACGAAGGCTGGGAGAAATGATTCTCGACACAAACAACCGCGCTGGGAGAAATGATTCACGTTACTTCATAAAAACACAAACAAAGTGATGTTTTGCTCACTAATGAGACGTAGGTTTACGCTCTTTTCTACTTGAGCTGCAAAATATTTTCAGGTTTTAATGAAACTGGTTTAACGACATTTGCAAATGTATTTGATTTTCCAAAGCCTAACTTGACCTGTCCACATGGTCGCCGCCATTGCAGCCGCCGAGGAGAGGTGGGGGAGGACGGGGGCCCGCGAGGCTCATCACAGACAAAGCGGCAGCTACGGCAGGGCCTCGCGCATGCGCGGCAGGGCGGGCTGGGCCGCAGCCTCCTTCCGGGTTCCGAGAGGTGGGCTGGCGGCCGGTTCGGGAGCAGCGGCGCAGAGCAAGAGGTCAGGTGGCCAGGGTGGCTGGAGGAAGGTTCGCTTCTGGAGAATGGGAATTCTCTTCACCAGGATATGGAGACCGTTCAGTCACCAGGAGCAGAAAGTCATCGTTGTTGACTGGATAATGCACGACAAACCGCCATCCTTCACCAATTTTTCATGAGTGAAGTTGTAGATACGTCCCCTGCAATCGGAAGTAATGAAGAAGAGATAGTGGTAAATAATACACATTTCCTAATGGGGGACATTGGTGGACAAGAATCACTTCGTTCTTATTGAAACACTTAGCATACTAACACCGAGTTTGTAATAGTTGTGGACAGTTCAAAGACATTACTTCATTCTGTAACTAGGGAAGAATTCTGTAAATTGTTGGCACCCGAGGACCTAAGGAAAGCTGGATTGCTGATTTTTGCGGATAAACAAGATGTTAAAAACTTCATGACTATAGTGGAAATCTCCCAGTTTTTGAAACTTCTGTTAAAGATCGTTAGTGGCATACCCAGGCATGCTGTGCTCCCACTGGCGAGAAATTGTGCCAAGGACTCGAATGGATGATGCCAGGATTTAAGATTAGATGATTTCTACTGACCTCTTCTCATAGACTTTGTGTAAACGAAGTGCAGGACTTTACCTGAAAGCTGCAAAAATTAATGGTTTACGTATATGTATAATAAACTGATTTAAACTTTTTTCGATAAGAAGAAAAATTAAGACCACTTGTTTGCAAACGAAGATGAAGTCTCATCTTCCAGTTTGCTTTCTTGTTCGTTCCTTCCAAAGTAAGGTCTTAAGGCTGTGGTTGACATTTTTCTCATAATGAATCAGGACATTGTGTAGCCTGTGGTAAGTATGAGGGGAGAGGAAGACATTATTAACTTTGAGAACTTTATTGTCAGTATAACCCTTCTTAGTTGAATGTTCTCTTCTTGTTCTGTTAAGTCAAAGTACAAATCAGTGCAAATACTCAGTTTCCATATTCTAAAATGTAATGTTACTTACTAAAAGTATTTTGTGTAAGATTGTGTGTGAATTGTGTGTTATCTCAAGTTCAAGTTAATGACTTTGACTTATGTTCTAAAGAAAACTGAATAACACAAAAATTAATAATATCCTTAGTTATAGTCATAATCCCCCACACGTCTGTCAGTCTGTTGTACTGTGGGAGCTTGTGTGTTGCTATGACGCTGGAAGCTATGCCACCGGTATTCAAATACCAGCAGGGTCACCCATGGTGGACAGGTTACAGCTGAGCTTCCAGACTAAGACAGACTAGGAAGCAGGACCTGGAAGTCTAGTTCTGAAAAGAATTAGCCAGTGAAAACCTTATGAATAGCAGCAGAACATTGTCTGATATAGTGCCGGAAGATGAGACCGTCAGGTCGAAAGCACCCAAAAGACAACTGTGGAAGAGCTGCTCCTCAATGTAGGGTTGACTTTAATGATGTGAATGGAGTCAAGCTTTCGAGACCTTCATTTACTAATGTGGCACAACTCAAAATGAGAAGAAACAACTGAAAACATCCATTAATAATCCGAACATGAAATGTACAAAGTATGAATCTAGGAAAATGGGACATCATCAAAAATGAAATGGAGCACTTGTATATAGATATCCTAGGCATTAGTGAGCTGAAATGGACTGATATTGACCATTTTGAATTGGACAATCATATGGTCTACTATGCTGGGAACGAAAACTTGAAGATGAATGATGTTGTATTCATCGTCAAAAAGAACATTTCAAGATCTTTCCAGAAGTACAGTGTTGTCAGTGATAGGATAATATCCATACCTACAAGGACGCCAGTTAATACGACTATTATCCAAATTTACGCACCAACCACTAAGGCCAAAGATGAAGATATTGAAGATTTTTACCAACTTCTGCAGTCTGAAATTGAACAAACATGCAATCAGGATGCATTGATAATTACTGGTGATTGGAATGTGGAAGTTGGAAACAAAGAGGAAAGATCCATAGTTGGAAAATATGGCCTTGGTGATAGAAATGATGCCGGAGATTGCATGATAGAATTTTGCAAGACCAACAGCTTCATCATTGCAAATAACTTTTTTCCAACAACATAAACGGCAACTATACATGTGAGCCTCACCAGATGGAATGCACAGGAATCAAATTGACTACATCTGCAGAAAGAGACGATGGAAAAGCCCACTATCATCAGCCAGAACAAAGATAGGGGCCACTGCGGAACAGACCATCAATTGCTCATATGCAAGTTCAAGTTGAAGCTGAAGAAAATTAGAACAAGTCCACAAGAGCCAAAGTATGACTTTGAGTATATCCCACCTGAATTTATAGACTATCTCAAGAATAGATTTGACATGTTGAACGCTAATGACCGAAGACCAGATGAGTTGTGGAATGACATCAAGGACATCATACATGAAGAATGCAAGAGGTCATTAAAAAGATAGGAAAAGAAAGAAAAGACCAAAATGGATGTCAGAAGAGACTCTGCAACTTGCTCTTGAATGTCAAGTAGGTAAAGCAACAAGTAAAAGAATTGAACAGAAGATTTCAAAGGGCAGCTGGAGAGGACAAAGGAAAGTATTATAATGATGTGCAAAGACCCGCAGTTAGAAAACTGAAAGGGAAGAACATGCTCGACATTTCTCAAGTGGAAATAACTGAAGAAAAATACCAATCCTCCAGTTGCAATACTGAAGGATTCTACTGGGAAAATATTAAATGACCCAGGAAACATCAAAAGAAGATGGAAGGAATACACAGAGTCACTAAACCAAAAAAGAACTGGTCGACGTGCAACCATTTCAGGAGGTAGCATATGCTCAGGAACTGGTGGTACTGAAGGAAGAGGTCCAAGCTGCACTGAAGGCATTGGCAAAGAACAAAGCTCCAGGAATTGACAGAATATCAATTGATATGTTTCAGCAAATGGATGCAGCACTGGAAGTGCTCTCTCTTGTATGCCAAGAAATTTGGAAGACAGCTACCTGGCCAACTGACTGGAAGAGATCCATATTTATGCCTATTCCCAAGAAAGATGATCCAACTGAATGCAGATATTATCGAATAATATCATTAATATCACACAAAAGTAAAATTTTGCTGAAGATCATTCAAAAGTGGCTGCAGCAGTATATCAACAGGGAATTGCTAGAAATTCAAGCCAGGTTCAGAAGAAGACATGGAACAAGGGATGTCATTGCTGATGTCAGATGCCTCTTGGTTGAAAGCAGAGAATACCAGAAGGATGTGTACCTGTGTTTTATTGACTATGCAAAGGCATTCAACTATGTGGATCATAACAAATTATGGATAACATTGCAAAGAATGGAAACTCCAGAACACTTAATTGTGCTCATGAGGAACCTGTATGTAGATCTCAAGAGGCAGTCATTGGAACAGAGCAAGGGGATACTGTGTGATTTAAAGTCAGAAAAGGTGTGTTTCAGGATTATATCCTTTCACCATACTTGTTCAATGTGTATGCTGAGCAAATAATCCAAGAAGCTGGACTATATGAAGAAGAACAGGCCGTCAAGATTGGAGGAAAACTCATTAACAACCTGTTTTATGCAGATAACACAACTTTTCTTTCTGAAAGTGAAGAGGACTTGAGGCCCTTACTGATGAATATCAAAGACCATAGCCTTCAGAATGGATTACACTTCAACATAAAGAAAACAAAAATCCTCAAAACTGGACCAATAAGCAACATCATGATAAAGAAAAGGTTGAAGTTGTTAAGGATTTCATTTTGCTTGTATCTACAATCAACACCCATGGAAGCAGCAGTCAGGAAATCAAATGACACATTGCATTGGGAAAATCTACTGTAAAAGACCTCTTTAAAGTGTTAAAAAGTAACGATGTCACCTTGAAGACTAAGGTGCGCTTGACCGAAGCCGTGGTGTTTTCACTTGCCTTGTATGCATGTGACAGCTGGACAATAAATAAGGAAGACCAAAGAAGAATTGATGCCTTTTAATTATGGTGTTGGCAAAGAATATTGAACATACCCTAGACTGCCAGAAGAATGAACAAATCTGTCTTGGAAGAAGTACAGCCAGAATGCTCCTTAGAAGCAAGGATGGCGAGACTTCGTCTCACATACTTTGGACATGTTGTTAGGAGGGATCAGTCCCTGGAGAAGGCATCATGCTTGGTAAAGTAGAGGGTCAGTGAAAAAGCGGAATGCCCTCAACAAGACGGATTGACACAGTGGCTGTAACAATGGGCTCAAGCATAACAATGATTGTGAGGATGGCACAGGACTGGGCAGTGTTTTGTTCTGTTGTACATAGAGTTACTATGAGTTGTAACCAACTCGACGGCACCTAACAACAGCAGAGTATTTTTAGGTATTAAATTATATATCAAACATTCAAAGTGAATTTGAGATTAAAAGTAAAGAATGTTTTCCAAGCAACAACATCAAAAAAATCTAAGTTAAAAAACACTTCAGTTAAAAATATGATTTCCTGAAATCCTGCAATTTGTGGGATTTGTTAGATTCATAACACATACACAAGTAAAAAAGAACCTAACCTTGCAAACTTTTAGTATTTTTTTTCCCTCCACCAAAGAGAAAGCTGAAAGTCAATCTCCTGTCTTTGTTTATTCAATAGCCATACACTTGGACAAGGTATCAATTGTTTTGGCCATTTCCTTATAGCCCAGATGGCGAAAATACTGCTATCCTACATGATCAAAGCCATTTTTAAATTTCTCTATATTGGATTAAATATTCATACAAACAAATCACTGTGTCATAATAGGATAAAGAAAAGTTAATGTTATCTTTATAGTGTATTACTGATTTATAATGTAATTAGGACCAGCATTAAAACACCTTATGGTTAGTGATTAAGATTAAAAGCCTCTTAGAATTTGGTCCTAAACTATGCCTGATTCATATAACCTTAGCAGAGCACAAGCCTTTTAACTTATTTTTATTAGGTAAAATTCACATAAGGTAAAACTTACCATTTTAAAGTGAATTACCGTCACGAAAAACTCCATTAAGCAGTTACTCTCCATTCCCGCCTTCCAACCTATGGCAACCACCAGTCTGCTTTCTATCTCTATGGATTTACTTATTTTGAATATTTCATATAAATGGAAGCATAAAATAAGTAAGCTTTTGCGTTTAGCTTCTTTTATGTCATCTTTTTTACATAATGTTTTCAGGTTCACTCATGCTATAGCATGCATCAGATTTCGTTCCTTTTTATGGTTGATTAATATTCCACTGTATGCATATACCAAGGAGCCCTGGTGAGTCTGTGGTTAAGCGCTTGCCTGCTAACTGAAAATTTCCTGGCTTGAACCCACCAACTGCTCCATGGGAGAAAGATGTGGCAGTCTGCTTCTGTAAAGATGTACAGCCTTGGAAACTGTATGGGGCAGTTCTACTCTGTCCTATAGTGTCCCTGTAAGTCAGAATCGACTTGACAGCAGTGAGTTATTCATATGCACAATTTCTTTATCCATTCATCCATCGATAGACATTGTAATAGTGCTTCTATGAACACGCCTCTACAAGTATTTGTTTCAGTACTTTTTTTTTTTTTCTGGGGAAGGTATATACCTAGGAGTGTTGAGTCATAAGGCAATTCTATGTGTAACTTTTTGAGGAATTGCCAAACTGATTTCCACAGCTTCTGAAGCATTTACATTCCCACTAGCAATGTATCAGTGTTCCAATTTCTCCACATCCCTGCCTACATTTGCTATTTTCCGCTTTTTTGATAATAGGCAGTCTAGTGGTTGTGAATTAGTATTTCATTGTAGGTTTTATTCACAATTCTCAAATGACGAATTATGTTGAGCATCTTTCTATATCTTTATTGGCCATTTGTATATCTTCTTTGGAGAAATGTCTATTCAAATTCTTCATTTTTTAATGGGATTATTTGTGTTTTTGTTATTGATTTGTACTTTATATATTCTGGATACTAGACCCTTATAAGATATATGATCTTTAAATATACCATTCTTTAAGTTGTCTTTCACTCTCTTGATAATGTTCTTTGATGCTTAAAAGTTTTTATATTATATTAAATCCAATTTATCTATTTTTTCTTTTGTTGTTCATGTTGTTGGTATCATACCTAAGAATTCACATTGCCAAATCCAAAGTCATAAAGTTTTACTCCTAGGAGTTTTATGGCTTTAGCTCTTATATTTGTATCGTTGTATATGGTGTGAGGTAGGGGTTCAACTTCATTCTTTTTGCATGCAGACATTTAGTTGTCCCAACACCATTTGTTGAAGAGACAGTTTTTTCCCATTGAATGGTCTTGGCACCCTTGTTGAAAATCAATTGACCATATATGCATGTGTTTATTTATGGTCTCAATTCTATTACATTAGTCAACGTGTCTATCCTTATGCTAGTATTACTGTTTTGATTACTGTGGCTTTGTAGTAAGTTTTGAAATCAGGAAGTCTGAGTCCTACAAGTTTGTTCTTTTTTTCAATATTGTTTTGGCTCTTTGGGTCCCCTTCTATGAGCATTTGAGAATTGGCTTTCCCACTTCTACAAAAAATGCTATTGAAATTTTACTGGAGATTACATTGAGTCTGTAAATCACTTTGACTACTATTGCCTGCAATCATAACAATATTATATCCTCCAATCCAAGACCATGGATGCATTTCCATTTATTTATGTATCATTTAATTTCTTTCAATGTTGTATTATAGTTTACATTGTATAAGTCTTTCAACCTATTTACTTTATTCCTAGATATTTTATTTTCTGAATGCTCATATAAATTGTTTTTTAATTTCCTTTTCAGATTGCTCATTGCTGGTGTATAGACACACAACTAATTTTAGGGTGTTGATCTTATACTCTGCAACTTTGCTCAATTGGTTTATTAGCTTTTCTGGGATTTTTTTGTCTATTCTTCAGGAATATGCCATCAGCTAAGAAAGACCGTTTGACTTCTTCCTTTCCAACTTGAATGCCTTTTATTTCTTTTCCTTGCCTAATTGCTCTGGCTAGAACTTCCAGTATAATGTTGAATAGCAGTGGTAAAAGTGGGCATCCTTGTCTTGTTCTGATCTACATGGGAAAATGTTAAGTCTTTCATCACGGAGTATGATATCAGCTGTGCATTTTTCATAAATGTCCATTATCATATTGAATTTGTCTTCTATTCCTAGTGTGCTGAGTGTTTATCATAAAAGGGTGTTGGAGTTTGCCAACCGATTTTCAACAAAGGTTCCAAGACCGTTCAATGTGGAATGATGCCTTTTCTGCATCAATTGTTATGGCAATTTTTCCCCTTTGTTCTATTACTGTGGTGTATTACATTGATTAATTTTCTTATGTTGAACTACCCTCCAATTCTTGGAATAAATCCCGCTTGATCGTGTTGTGTAATTCTTCTAATATGCTGTTGGGTTCTGCTTGCAAGTATTTTGTTATCTTCACTCTATTTTGAATATTATAACATGGTAACTCTGGAAATCAGATTCTTGACCATCCTCGGGTTTTGTTGCTTACTGTGGGCTGAAGATTTTGGGTTGTTTAGTAACTTTTTAGAACTATTTCTGTAAAGTCTGCATTCTTTTTCATGTTTGATCTCTATATTTTCTGTCCCTTTAGCTTGTGTTGAGTTACTTTTTTTTTTTCTTTTGACAGATGTCACCTGGAATGCCAGGAGCTATAAAAAAAATAAAGAGATAAGAAAATGTATAAAAGGAAAGAAAATTTAAAAATCCTCTCCCAATCTTTGCAGATTGGCTTGTGTTATGTCACTCTTTCAATGTTTAACCTGGCCATTTACGACTCTGCCTTAGCCTTCACATCCTTCTTGCAGTGAGGCAAAAGTGTAGGGCTTTCATAGGATTTTCTGAGCATACTTCCTGCCTTGGGCATACATGGGGCTTTCAAACTTTCCAAGTATAACAGTCGCTTTTACATACCCTAATTTCCAAAGAAACTCAGTCTTCAGCTTTTCCTCCCAGGCTTTCAATATCTGTTGTTTGTCTCAACTATAATCTTTTGTCCCAAGCAGCTGCAGGTTGCTCCTTTATCATACAATATTTTAGAGGAATGTCCACCACTTTTCTGCCTTAAATGAGTTCTAAGCTAGGTGAAAACAAGAGCCTTGTGTCTGCCCTTTCGGTAGTCCCCAGACAGATTAGAGAAGACAAACACAGTTTTTTGAAACTAAGGACTTTGTTTCTTCTTCCAGAACCAAGAAACAGAGTCCCAGACAGGGAGTGAGGGCTTCTATCTTCAAGATCACTGCTGATCTGGGAGAGGAGTTCGGCGAGGGTAAGTAAAATTGTCACTAAGCTTTCTTATCCTCTGAAAGTTGCCTTTTCCTTGATTTGGTGTTATCTTGATTGCTGCAAACTTTGACTGCATTTCAGTGTTCTGACAAAGTTGACTCTGACAGTGTTTTGCTGGATTTTTTAATGCTTCTGTTCTGAAACTTGTGCATGGATTCTGTTTCACAACTGTAGGCCCTCAGGATCTGAGAAATAATCATCCAACCTCTTTTTGACTTAGTCTTTTATTCTGCAGTCAAAACATCCACAATAACTCAGGTGTCACACAGTATGGTGCAGTGGTTGCAAACTATAATCAAAGAATGTGTAAGAGTCATGCAAATCTTTTTCTCATCATCCAGGAGTGCGAGGGGGATTGATATACTGCTTGTGGCTCTGGACCCACATCTGCACTACAAGCACAGGTTCAACAGTCCCAACAGTTTTTTTGTTTGTTTTTTATATACCAAAAACATTTTAAAACATCTTTGAAAGTTTTATTAAAAGAAGAAATTGGCCCTAAAACATTCACAAATAACCAATGTAAATGTTAAGAGAAGGGGTTTTGGATTCAGACAGATGTGAATCTAAAACTCAGCTCATCACTTATTATCTGATTACTTTGGATAGTTTAAGTTCATAGACACCAAAGATTTTCTTCTGTAAAGTGAGAAAAACAAGCCATAATTTATATGTTTGGGGAGAGTGTGAATTACATTTATGCTTCCAAAACACTGAGAAAAACACATTGCATATAACACTTGCTCAAAAAATAGCCAGAATTCCAATTTTGATTATACTGAAATAATAAGAATTAGATTTACCATCCTTCTGTAAAAATTTATAAAACTGGGTAAAATATAGTAATCAACACTTTTAAAGCAGTGGCCAACATACTACACAGGGCTTTGATCTTGAAAAAACTGAAACAAATTAAAAGAGCTACATGTTTACATTTTGGCATTTTCCAAACCTCGGCACAGGGAATTGGTCCCAAAGGAAGAGCAGCAGTTTCACTAGTTGGGAGAAAAAAGGGATCAGTGTTCATGACTGCTGAGGTGGCTGGAATTTACAGGTAAAAGTATTGGAATGGAGGAATATTCACAGAGAAGTAGCTCCAGAAATGTGCATATTGGAGTTGTCCTTGACTTTTTGGCCAAATACTAATCTAATAGAACAAGGGTCTATGGTACATAGCAAAAACAGAGAGGCTGGGGCTGAGCAGAAACTTCTAAGGTTGCAAAATACTAGGGGTCACTGGATTTCAGATGAGAGAGTGAGACCACTGTGAAAACAATGAGCATTGACTTGAGGCTGCAGTTGATAAAAGAAGATAACAGTTTGGGAGATTAACAGCCAAGGACTTTAAACAATTTTTGTAAATATGTTCAGTGAATTAAAGAAAAAGGTAAGTGTAATCGCTGAACATATGGGGAATCTTAGAATATTAAAGCACAGAGAAATTGTAGATGAAGAAAATCTAAAATAAAAAAATCCACTCAGTTGGTGTAACATCAGATTTTACAGTGTTAATTAACCTGAGTAGAAGGCAATAAAGACTATCCTAACATGGACTGGAAAAATATATATTTTTTTAAATATCCACAAAGCCTCATTGTCTTTTAATAAAATATTAAGTAGTCCAATATATATAATTGGAGTGCCAGAAAGAAAAAAATTAAGAAAGGAAAAACAATGGCCAAATATTTTCCAAATTTGATGAAAAATATCAGCCTGCTGTATTTTACCACAAATATAATGCATGCCTTCAACGTTTGTTTGCCAGCCAATCCCTCCCCCATAAGGTATTTTCATAAGTGTGCTATGCTAATTTTTAAGCAATATTAAAAAAAAAAAAAAAGAACTGACATAGCAGCGCTTATGAAAATACTTCCCAGAGAGAGGGAGAAGCTGAAAAACAAATGTAGAAGGTGTGTGTTATTTGCATAAAAATATGGTAGATATTTAAAATGCTCAGCAAGCCTCAAGCAGGACGAACACACACATACGCACACACAAATACAACTAGGCACATCATAGTCAGATCGTGGAAAATCAAACAGAGAGGAAATCAAAACAATAAAAGAAAAATGAAACACATTACATATATGGAAACAGTGGATAGGAATAACTGTTTACTTCCCACCTGAAATAACACAAAGCTCAAGGAAACAAAATGGTACCTTTAAAATGCCAAAAGAAGAAAAAATACGCCGTCAATCTAGAATTCTGTATCTATATCCAAAATGGAGGTGAAATGAAAACTTTTAAGATGAACAAAAGCTGAGACAAGTCATTGCCAAAAGACTTGCTGTACATGAAACATTGAAGGACCTTCATCAGGCTGATCTGAAATTATGCCTGATGGAAGCTTAGGCCTACATTATGAAAAGAAGACTGGAAATGACAAATATGTTGCTGTATAGAGAAGATATGTTTCTTCTTAATTTATTTAAAAGATGTTTGGCTGTTTAAAGCAAAATCATGATAATGCATTATGGGGTTTATAGAATATATTGAAGTAAAATATGTGACAATAATAGCAAAAGTTGGGAGAGATGTAAATGAACGTCTACTATTGTAAGGGTCTTATATTTTACATGAAGTGCTGTATTAACTTAAAATTAGACAGTGATAAATATGTTTATTATTGTTTTTGGAGGCCTGGTGTCACAGTGGTTAAGAGCTGCGGCTACTGACCAAAAAGTCTTCGGTTCAAATCCACCGGCCCCTCCTTGGAAACTCTATGGAGCAGTTCTACTCTGTCCTATAGGGTCACTATGAGTTGGAGTAGACTCAACGGCAGTGGGTTTGGTTTTTTGTCTTATTACTGCTTTGAGCTAAAAACAAACATAAAATAACAGATAAACTAACAATAAATAATCAAAACATAGAACCAAAAAACACTTAGGATAAATTAAAAAAAAAAGGAAGATGGTATACTTAAACCAACAGTATCAATAATTATATTAAATATAAATTAACTAAAGACTCAACAATAAAAACAGAGATTTTCAGGTTGGATTAAAATTCAAGACTCAATTATATGATGATTACAAGAACTGAGCTGTGAATATAAATTACCAGATAGCTTAGATATAAAAGAATAGACAAAGATATACTAAGCAAACTGTAATCATATAAAAACAGACTGGCTAAAATAATTGTGACCTATTTTATTTCAAGACAAAAAGAATTAGCAGAGATAAAGATATTTCACAAAATAAAACAATAAAAAGATCAACTAATCAACAGGACATAACTTTCCTAAATGTACACGAATAACAAAGGTTTGATAATGGACGTAATGGGAAAACTGAAAGACCTGCAGGGAGAATTAGACTCACAGTATTAGTGGGAGATTTAAACATATTGCCTCAGTAATTCACATAACCGCTATTTAAAAAAAAATCAGTAATAATATAGAAGATTTAAATAGTATTATCAACCAGCTGGAGTGCTGGTGGCACGGTGGTTAAGAGCTCTGCTCTAATCAAAAGGTTGACAGTTTGAATCCACCAGCTGTTCCTTGGAAACCCTATGGGGCAGTTCTATCTACTCTGTCCTATAGGGTTGCTATGAGTCATAATCGACTCAATGGCAAAGGGTTTTTTTTTTTAAGGGTGCACTTAAAAGAGCTCTGGTGGCGAAGTGGTTAAAGCACTCAGCTGCTAACCCAAACATCAGCATTTGAAACTTCCCTGCCACTCCGCGGGAGAAAAATGTGGCAGTCTGCTTCTGTAAAGATTTACAGCCTTGGGAACCCTATGGGGCGGTTCTACTCTGTTCTGTAGGGTTGCTATGAGTCGGAATTGACTTGGCAGCAGTGGGTTTGGGTACACTTAAACTCTGTGCGTTTCACTATATAAAAATTATATGATAATAAAATGGTTATCATCCCTTGTCTCTCTACTATACCTTTCAGTTTTCTAGTTGCGTCCCTCCAAGTCTACCCCAACATCAACACCACTTTGTTTCTGAGACTTTTAAAATGTGACCCAGAGCCTGTGACTTTTAAAAAGATTAAATGTTCCTCTTTCTCCAGGAGATATGATTATGGATTTAGAATTGTTACCTATGTATCTTCTTGCATAATATATCATTTACTTTTTATAAAAAATAATACAAGGATTTATACCAACAGAAGTTTCTCTAACTTCATCGAAAATGTTTCACTCTTATCCCGTTTTAACGTTATGTTCAAATTGCTTAAAAAATGAATTAGCTCCTTTGACATCTTCTTAAGATCATGTTTTGAACCCACTAGAGAAAATCAGTCTCATAACTTATAGTAATATGGTGATTTTACTAGGAAATGCGATGGTGGTATTAGAGTACTCATGTTACTTACCAAGACTATGGTAAGTGATTGCTTTGTTTGTTTTATAATGTTATAATGTCCATCAGTCAGGTCCACCCTAATAGTGGAAAGCTTCCCTGCCCCAACCATGTTCAGAAGACTACCAGGGGGCAGAAATTGAACCTCACCTGTTTAATGAGAAAAGATACAGACTATAAATCTTTCATGCACACACATAGACATAGCCACACGCTCAAAATCAAATTAAAAAAAGGTCATTTATAAAGCTAAATATAGATGCAAACAAAGCAGTGAAAGCAGAAACCCAAAAATATGATAACTGAATTTATATTAAATATGTTATGTGTATACAGTTAAGTATCTTTCCGATTAGGATCACAAAGGTACAACTCAACAAAATATTGTGTGAAGTATTACATAGAAGACATGCCCTATAGTAGCCTGTGATTTTCCACAGCAGTTTTCTCTGCTTTTCATAGGCATGGTGAATAGAGACTAAGGTTATCCCACAAAACAGGAGTTCACATGTGTAAGGTCAGAGACAAGTTGACATTTGTGGTAAGCCTCACAGTTCCAATCCCAGATTCCCAGAGAAGGATTGCAATCTCACCAAATGTGTTCACTACATGATTATTCTGTTGAGTTTACCAAGATAAAGAAACTAAGCTATCGGATGGTTAAATATCTTGAAGCAGAATTAAATATGTGAATTTAGTTACCGATAGTATGGATACTTCAGCACTTCACAGAAAGAGAATCAAATACTAAACTTACATACCTGTAACCCATTGCTGTCAAGTCGATTCTGACTCATAGCAACCCTTCAGAACAGAGTAGAACTGCTCCGTAGAGTTTCCAAGTGGTGGCTGGTGGATTTGAACTGCCGACCTTTTGGTTAGCAGCCGAGCTCTTAACCCCTGCGCCACCAAGCCTCCAACCTTACTTAGTCTTTACATTTTTCAGTAATTGGGCACAAACACATTAACCATTTAAGAAAGTTTCATATAAAAGCAGTTCAATGTCTGTATAAATGCTATGATTCCTTACTGAACAAAATATAATTTTTTTGCCTGTGGTTTGCTATGTATTATTTCAACATGACACATCATGTTAATTCAATCATGTAAATCTAAATGTTTTTCCAAAGGTAGAATTTAATGAGCAAAAAGGTTATGCTATAATAATATCAACTCACAAAACATTGTAGGAAATCTTGATTCTTTGGCTGAGAGTACTTGCAGGAAGGATTACACTTGGTGGAGAGAAAGCATGAACACAGACCATGAAGGCTAAGGTCATCTTCACCGTCATCCAAGACCTCTTCCCCCACACTCTGGAAGGTGATTTGGATTCTATAAACTCACACTTTCATAGGACATTAAAAATTATCTTCTTTAGTTTTGGATTAGAAATCTGGGGCTCAGCATGGCTAAATTACACGATGAAACTGCAGATCACATCTATTGAAACAGTTCTTGGCATTAAAACAGTCTGCCTTGGTTGACAAAGAACTTCCCTGCATCACATCTATTCCAGGAGTTTTTGAAGTTTTTTCAGTGATTGGAGGGATCTTCAGGGTCAGGGGCATCATTTGTATCCATGGGTACAAACTCACATAGCAAAAATGTCAGCGAACTTAAAATCGGAAAAGCCATATGCCCTTTTCTGCCTTTACGGCTAAGAATCATTATGACCCTGTGAAGGTAATCTTATGTCACGTGCCTCCATTTCTTCACGTGTGAAATAAAAGCACTGCGACAGAAATGCGTTCCCACTGTATGTTTTTAAAGCATTCTTGAGATGCTGTTTCAAATTAATAAAAGATCACTGGGCCCTGGTGGTGCAGGGGTTAAGAGCTACGACTGCTAACCAAAAGGTGGGTGGTTCGAATCTACCAGCCGCTCCTTGGAAACCCTATGGAGCAGTTGGACTCTGTTCTATAGGGTCGCTATGAGTCAGAATCAACTCAACGTCAACGAGTTTGGTTTTTGGTTTTGTTTGAGGGATAAATAATATCTTATAGCGATGGAAATATAACCACATCCTATAGTGTGAGGATTCTTTGTTCCAGTAACGTTCTGGGCTAATCAAAGGAAAGCACATTTTCCTCATGATTGTTTTTTCTGTTGCATCCCGTCAGATACTAATCTAAGAAAGTGATTATAGGGTCTATTTTTTTTCTTATTTTTCTTTCATGTAATTGATTTTTGATATGTTTCTTTTTTTATTAATATCCCTAGAGAGAACATCAGTGAATGTAAATTAACATGAGGACATGTGCAATTGAATGTGCTTTTCCATTTTCAATGACCTTTTCCTGGTGAGTGTATTAAAGGACATTTTCTGTGAAACTTCAGGAACTGCTGAGGAGAGTTAGCAAGTGTAGAATTTCTGAAAGGTCATAGAATTTATTGCTATTCATTTGACAGCTTTTTTTTTTTTTCCTTACTTTGAATTTGCTCCATAAAACTCACTGTTTTTAGTAGATGGTGTTATGGATTGAATTATGTCCCCCCAAAATGTGTGTCAGCTTGGCTAGGCTATGATTCCCACTATTGTGAAGTTGTCTTCCAGTTTGTGATCTGATGTAATTGTCCTATGTGTTGTAAATCCTAACCTCTATGGTGTTAATGAGGCAGGACACAATCTACAGGATTAGGTTGTATCTTGAGTCAATCTCTTTTAAGATATAAAAAGAGAGAAGCGAGCAGAGAGGAGAGGGAACTCATTATCACTAAGCAAGAAGAGCCAGGAGTGGAGCATGTCCTTTGGACCCAGGGTCCTGTGCTGAGAAGCTCATAGACCCAGGGGAAGATTGATGACAAGGATCTTCCCTCAGAGCTGACAGAGAGAGTAAGCCTTCCCCTAGAGCTGGTGCCCTGAATTCAGACTTCTAGCCTCCTAGACTGTGAGAGAATGAATTTCTCTTTGTTAAAGCCACCCACTTATGCTATGATGCTGGAAGCTATGCCGCCAGTATTTCAAATACCAGCAGGGTCACCCATGGTGGACAGATTTCAGCGGAACTTCCAGATTAAGACAGACTAGGAAGAAAGGCCTGGCAATCTACTTCCAAATACTAGCCAATAAAAACCCTATGGATCACAGCAGAATGTTTTCTGAAACAGTGCTGAAAGATGAGCCCTCTAGGTTGGAAGGCACTCAGAATATACAGTAGCCACAAGAATGAGCTCGAGCATACCAGTGATCATAAGGAGCACAGCACAGGGTAGTGTATCGTTCTGTTGTACATCAAGTTGCCCTGAGTCACAGACCAACTTACAACAACTAACAACAATCCCATTTTGGTTTGCTTCTCCCTTCTAGTTGATTCATTCAAATTCCATACTAAGCAGACCTTGTTGTCTTCTATGCTCCTGTGTAAGAATGTGTAAGAGTGTGGTTCTCTTCCACCAGGCTGGGGATGCCAGGGATACCTCCAGCCTGTTTGACAATTTGTAATTCTTTGAATTCCAACAGGGATAAATAGCATCAATCCTACATATATATACATATATATACACACACACACGTGTGTATGTATGTGTATATATACATATATGCATACCTATGTATAATTTGTCAAATGTGTTTCTGAAAAATCAGTATATAAATCTACTTACTAATAGATTGTGGAAGATGATTTTGTAAAGTAAGGCCGCTCTCTGTAATACCTAGGAATATGCTTAACCATCAACAATTGTTATAGAGTTTATGCAGTGTACTAAGAACATGTCACAGTCTAAATGGCATACAATGAAATACATATTCTTAGATCTGAAATACATATATCAAATTGGCTTAAGTGTGGATATACTCATATTGTGGACTGAGGAAAATTTTCAAAGTACTCTCTACAGGAATTATTTATAAAGGATGATCTAAAAAATGCTTAAAACATTTGTATTACTTTAGTCTCAAACCCTCACACAGTAACTATTTAATCTCTTAAATATCTACATTTAAATTAAAAAAAAGATTAAGTGCCTTCTCATGTTTTAGAAAGAAATGTACTTTAGTAGACAAGTAGAATGAATACACTGCTAATGCAATTTATCCGACTTAGATAATTGTCAACCGCATATGGTAGGTTAAATGTGTCTCTAAAGCATAGTGATTTTAAGGGAATTCTCCATTTTTGACTGAGGCTCCCTGATAAGGGGAAAACATCTTTTAAAGAAACATATATATGTTCTGTGCTGGATTGCAGCAATCACCACTGATTCTTTCCCCTTCCTTGTGTCCATGCCTTCTTGACATTTAACTTTGAATGCCCTCACAATCTGATTATGGCCTTGGCTATGGGAGGTGATTAAGCGAGTGAGATGCTTGCAATCCTGACTCAGTAAGCTTGAAAAGCACTTGTGCGGAAAAGTTTTTTCTCTCTTGTTGTCTTGGAGCTCTGCCATGACCATGTGGTCAGGCCCAGACTGGACTGTTGAAGGTTAAGAGACCACATGGAGAATTGAAGCACCCCCAGCAGCAACCAGCCAGTCCTCTCAACCCAGCCAGCCTGGTGGATGACTTCAAATGCATGAGTGTGAGGTCCAGCTAAAGTCAGCCAAGCCTAGCATGTATCAGCAGAACTTCCCACCAGCTCCCATCCCAAATTGCCAACCCACAAAATCATGATTAAACAAATGGTTGTTGCTTTAAATCACTAAGTTTTGTGGTTGTTTATAACACAGAAAAAGCTAATTGGTGAGGAATGGTGATTTTTCTTTGGATGAAGGGCAAAAGAGTGGTTGATAGAGGACTACTTACTGGCAAATTTGTTTTATTTTTCTGATCCTATGAAACAGAAATTTCAAGGGAAGCATGAACGGAAATCTTGGCACTGCTGGGGAGAAAGAATAATGTTTACTATGTCAAGGCAAAAGATTTTCTCAAGAAAAAGTGTGGGAGCCTTGAGTGTCTAAGAAGAAGCAGTCTTTAGAAGCATTTGGATCAACTCAGTTGAGTCAACAAGATTGACAAGCTACAGGTTATCTGGGAGCAAAGTGCATGGCAGAGGATGGTAACAAAACCTTCTTGATCCTAGGAACAAGAAACTTCTCATCTTCCTCAAGTGCCCCGAGTAGTCTTGGGGATAGTATTTTTTGTGTAAATTCAGTAGACTTGGGAGTTCTAGGCATGAATATTTAGTTAACATGTGCTTATTCTATAAGTGTTCCTGATTGTTACGGAGTTTCAGCTGATTTTAAACACATATTAAAATATGATATTAAGAATCCTTATACCTGGAAGAATTGTCAAATTGGAACTGTTTTCTCAGGTGATGGGTAAGAGTTTCTCAGAAGAGAAAAGCCATGCCCCAACTTTACTGATTGCTGATGTCAGATGGATCTTGGCTGAAAGCATAGAATACCATAAAAATGTTTACCTGTGTTTTATTGACTATGCAAAGGCACTGGACTATGTGAATCATAACAAATTATAGATAACACTGTGAAGAATGGGAATTCCAGAACACTTAATTGTACTCAGTAGGAACCTGTACAGAGATCAAGAGGCAGTCATTCCAACAGGTTAAAGTCAGGAAAGGTGTGCACAGGGTTGTATCCTTTCACCATACTTATTCAGTCTGTCTGCTGAGCAAATAATCTGAGGAACTGGACTTTATGAAGAAGAATGGGGCATCAGGATTGGAGGAAGATTCATTAACAACCTGCAGTATGCAGATGGCACAACCTTGCTTGCTGAAAGTGAAGAGGACTTGAAGCACTTACTGATGAAGATCAAAGACCACAGCCTTCAGTATGGATCACACCTCAACATAAGGAAAACAAAAATCCTCACAACTGGACCAATAAGCAACGTCATGATAAACGGAGAAAAGATTGAAGTTTTCAAGGATTTCATTTTAGTTGGATCCACAATCAACACCCGTGGAAGCAGCAGTGAGGAAATCAAAAGTTGCATTCTGTTGGGCAAATCTACTGTAAAAGACCTCTTTAAAGTGTTAAAAAGCAAAGATGTCACCTTGAAGACTAAGGTGCGCCTGACCCAAGCCGTGGTGTTTTCAATTGCCTCATGCACATGTGAAAGCTGGGCAATAAATAAGAAATACTTAAGACGAATTGACACTATTAATTATGGTGTTGGCGAAGAATATCGAGTGTACAATAGACTGCCAAAAGAACGAATAAATCTGTCTCGGAAGAAGTACAGCCAGAATGCTCCTTAGAAGCGAGGATGGCTAGACTTCCTCTCCCTTTACCCATCCTCCTCCTATCTCAAACCTCATTGGACAGGAATCATGCTAGCTCTTTCTCTTGATAGATTATTTAGCCCAATTCTATGGAAACTAGGTATTCGTTTATATTATCATAATAGTATTAAATTGTTTGGAATAACTAGCGTATTTTTAGATTTATTAGTTAAATATAAATTTTAAATACTCTAAATAAATACAATGTATGTGTTATCTTTTCTCTGTATTATAAAGCATATATGCATTCTTTCTAAGATCTAGAAAGTGTTCTAGCTTGTGCTTCTGTACAGCCTTCATGGGTACCTGAAATTGATTGAATATTTTGATAGAATTCCACCAAACTTGTAACTCTCCACATGCTCTTAGAAATTTAAAAATAGAGGATAAAATAATAGTGTCATTAATCATGGTATCAAGGCTAATAAACCATTCTTAAATTTATAGCCAAAAAGATATTTGATTTTTGAGTAAGTATTCACCATATAAATCAGAATCGACTTGACAGCAACTGTTTTTTGTGCTTATTCAATATGTATGCTGAGCAAATAACCTGAGAAGCTGGACTGTATGAAGAACACGGCATCAGGACTGGAGGAAGACTCATTAACAACCTGTGTTATGCAGGTGACACAACCTTGCTTGCTGAAAGTGAGGAGGACTTGAAGTATTTACTGATGAAGATCCCAGACTACAGCCTTCAGTACGGTTTACACCTCAGCAAAAAGAAAACAAAAATCCTCACATCTGGACCAATAAACATCATGATAAACAGAGAAAATGTTGAAGTTGTCAAGGATTTCATTTTACTTGGATCTGCAATCAATACCCGTGGAAGCAGCAGTCAAGAAATCAAATGACGTATTCCACTGGGCAAATCTGCTGCAAAAGACCTCTTTAAAGTGTTAAAAAGCAGAGATTTCACTTTGAGAACTAAGGTATGCCTGATCCAAGCTATGGTATTTTCAGTTGCCTCATATGCATGCAAAAGCTGGACAATGAATAAGGAAGATCAAAGAGGAATTGATGTATCTGAATTATGGTGTTGGCGAAGAATATTGAATATACCTTGTACTTCCAGAAGAATGAACAAATCTGTCTTGGAAGAAGTATAACCAGAATGCTTCTTAGAAGCAAGGATGGCGAGACTTCATCTCATGTACTTTGGACATGTTATTAGGAGGGACTAGTCCCTGGAGAAGGACGTCATGCTTGGTAAAGTAGAGGGTCAGCGAAAAATAGAAATCCTCAAGGAGATAGATTGACACAGAGGCTGCCACAGTGGGCTCCAGCATAACAAGGATTATGAGAATGGCCCAGGACTGGGCAGTGTTTTCTTCTGTTGTATATAGTCATTGAGTTGGAACCAATTTGACGGCACCTAACAACAACAGATTAAACTTTAAAAATCATATTATCATAATTTTAAATGCTCAGTCCAATCATTCTATTGCTGCATTCGGTAAGAGCCTTCATTAACAGCATACAATTTACAATTTTAGATCTTCATTAGTGATACTAATCAGAATTTGATTTCCTTAGCAGTACTGTAGGAATATCTACAGAAGTGTTCTTTTGCTGACAGTTTTGCTTTGCTGACCCTTGCTTTTGATTTTTAAAAACCCACCAGGGAATTCTTTATTTCTCTAAACTGTAGATTCTATAAAAACAAAAGAGAGTAGTAAATAACACTCCAAAAACTCATTTAATTTGCATTCAATAGCTAAAATATTACTTGAGTCCTGATAGATCATAAGGATGTAAAGATAGACTTATTAGGAATATTTCTATTAATCACTTTCTTTTTTCCCCACATCAGTATTATAAGTGCTAAAAATAGTTAAAGGTAATGTTTACTATGCGCTAGATTCTAAGTGATATATATCTTTAAGCTATTACAAGAACCTATAAAGTAGATAATGTTATCGTACTTTATTGGATGTATCAATGACTGCCAAGACCTGAGATATCCGTATTTATGTGCCACTAGAGGATAGTGGTGGTTCAATGGAGGAATTTTCACCTTCCATATAGGAGACCTGAGTTTGATTTCAGGCCAGTCCACCTCATGCACACCCACCACCCCTCTGTCATTGGCAGCTTGTACATCGCTGTGATACTGAACAAGTTTTAGCAGAGCTTCCAGATTAAGGCAGACTAGGAAGAAAGGCTTGGCAATCTACTTCTGAAAATCAGCCAATGAAAACCTCATGGATCCACAGCTAGAGCAGAACTGTGCTCCATAAGATTTTCAATGGGAGACTTTTCAGAAGTAGATCATCATGTTTTTCTTTTGAGGAGCCTTTGGGTATAATCAAACCCCCAACTTTTTGGTTAGCAGCCAAGCGTATTACTCATTTGTGCCACCCAGGGTCTCTCTCTCTCTATGTATATATCAGCTTGGCAAGGACTTTGTCTCCTTACAGACTGTAATGCCATTGTGTTAAAAATCAAGAATTGGAATCCATGTCTGAAATTATATTGTTTCAATGAAGCAGAGGGTTTTAGACCTCAAAAACCTTTCCTAAAAACATGTGATCAAAATAAGTCTAAAGAGTATTATTTAGTAGCCCATCCTTGAGGAATATATTAAGGATTTATTTCTGGACACTGAAAGCTTTTCATCCCTGTATGACACCTACTCTATAAAGTGCTGTTTAAAAGTATTCCCAATATTTACCATAGGTATAAGACACTGGAGTTTCTGGGTGGTGTAAATGATTAAGCGCTCAATGACTAACCAAAAGGTTGATGGTTTGATCCCACTCAGAGGTGCCTTGGAAGAAAGGCTTGGCAGTCAGCTTCCAAAAGGTAGCAGCCTTGAAAACCCTATGGAGAACATCTAGCTCAATTGGCATAACACAGTTTGTAAAGAAAATGTTCTGCATTCTACCTTGGTGAGTAGCATCTGGGATCTTAAAAGCTTGTGAGTAGCCATCTAAGATACTCCACTGGTCTCACCCCTTTGAGAGCAAGAGAAAATGAAGAAAACAAGATACAAGGGAAAGATTAGTCCAAAGAACTAATGGACCACAACTACCACAGCCTCCACCAGACTGACTGAGTTCACTACAACTAGATGGTGCCCGGCTACCACCACTGACTGCTCTGACAGGGATCACAGCAGAGGGTTCTGGACAGAGCTGGAGAAGGATGTAGAATAAAATTCTAACACACACAAAAAAAGACCAGATTTACTGGCCTAAAGGAGACTGGAGAAACCCCAAGAATATGGCCCCCAGATACCTTTTTAGCTCAGAAATGAAGTCACTCCCAAGGTTCACCCTTTGGCCAAAGATTAGACAGCTCCATAAAACAAAATGAGACTAATGGGACACAACAGTCCAGGGACAAGGACTAGAAGGCAGGAGGGGACAGGAAAGCTGGTAATAGGGAACCCAAGGTTGAGAAGGGACAGGGTTGACACGTTG
>NW_004443941.1:5045951-5064741 GCF_000243295.1 Trichechus manatus latirostris | reverse complement strand
AAAAAAAAAAAGAATAGATATCCTTAATATACAAAGAGCTCTTAGAAATCAATAAAATGGAACTCCCCAATAAGAAAATGAGTAAAGGATCTGAATAGGCAATTTGCAGAAGACAAAATGCAAATGATCAATAAACATATGAACAGATGTTCTTCTTTATTAATAAATAAATGTAAATTAAAACAACAACAAAAAAGAAAACCCTATGGAGCAGTTCTACTTTGCACACATGGGGTTGAGGTAAGTCAGAATTGATTTGATGGCAATTTTTGTTTGTTTGCTTGTTTTTATAAGACAGTAAGGTAAAAATTCTCAAAGGTATTATGGGTTAAGATAGCATATTTCATAATTTGTTTGCTTCGGTTGAAAAAAAGAAAACTTCATTGTTCAAAAATATATTTACCCAACCAAGCCATTCATGGAAAATAATGTCTATTAAATGTTGAACAATGTAAAACATGTATGTCTCAGAGTGCCCCAGGTATATTCCTTAGGTCTTAATAGTAAGTGTTGTATCTTACTTTTGACCAAGCCTTGCAACTTAGCATTGAGCCTTAGCCATAAGACTGAAGCAAACCTTCAGTGACCTAAACCAACTTGTTGCAGGTGAATATTACAAATCTGAAAGGAAAATTGACCACACTACCAAAAGCTTGTCACCAGTGGAAGAGTTACGGCTGTGACAATGGATCACTCTCAGAAGAGTGGATGTCATATGCATTGGACAGATCAGTTCAGAATTTCCAAAAAGCTATCTTGAAACATTGATTTAAAAGGGTCTACTAAACTTGTATTTCTTCCTAAAACTCTGCAGTCCAGGAGTCAAAGAACAATATCTCATTGGTCAATTAGCTATAATATGTGAAGAATCTTTTCCATATTTATATCCTTTTGCCACATTAAAGACAGAATTCAGAAAACTTTGTAAATCATTTGTATTGTGGACTTGGGCATATCTATATATATGTACATTGTCTTGTCATCATAAATACGGAAATGAATTAAATACATTTAAGGATATGAAATCTCAGAAAATGTGCTTCAGGAACTTTGAAGATTATGCTTCTCTTATGATTGAGTGCATTTATTTGCAGGGAGAAGGTTTTATATGTGTAATCTAGAAGAAAATGGGAATTTATACAAATTATGCACCCTAAATAATGTTTTTTGGAGGAAGGAAGAACAATAAATATTTAATAAAAATGCAAATATGAAGTTAGACAAGCTGCAGTTTCAGCAATAATTTTAAACTATACAATTTACCTCAAGAATTAGCACTTTAGCAATTCATCTCCCATCAGAAATGGCTCTGGAAGTGGAGAGGGGTCTTAGGAGTGGGGAGGGAAAGAAATAGATAAAAATGCATTATTTATTCTGAGGAGTGAGCTCCTTTCTGCATCACATCCCTCTAGAATAGTCTTCCTGGTTAGATTTTGTTGTTTTACTTCCAGAAGCACACTGCCTGACAATTTTCAAGGTGTAGAGGTACAGGTTGCAATGAAATGTACATTATTTAGTTAATTATCCTGCCACAAACAAGTATAGTATTTGAATTATTTCTTTATTGAAACCTTGCCTTTGAATTGAAAGTATCAATCTTAGTTTAACTCAGAGTAGTGGGGTCATGGGAGACATCCTGAATTGGTATTTTAAGACAACGATCAGATGATCAAATTAGTACAACATCTAAGATAAAATTGGGTGGATTTTGCTTGTGTTTGTTTTTTGCTAAATATAATTCAGCCTTTAAGTTGGTAATCTTTACTAGTGAGTGTGCTAAATGCAGGTTAAATGTTCATATGTGAATGAGTTTTATGCCCAAATATATAAAATCTATGACTCTATGTTGTTGTTGTTAGGTGCCATCAAGTCGATTCTGACTCATAGCAACCCCATGCAAAACAGAATGAAACAATACCCAGTCCTGCGCCATCCTCACAATCGTTGCTATGTTTGAGCCCATTGTTGCAGCCACTGTGTCAGTCCATCTTGTTGAGAGTTGTCCTCTTTTTTGCTGACCCTTTAGTTTACCAAGCATGATGTCCTCCAGGGACTGATCCCTCCTGATAACATGTCCAAAGTATGTGAGATGAAGTCTCACCATCCTTGCTTCTAAGGAGCATTCTGGTTGTACTTCTTCCAAGACAGATTTGTTCGTTCTTTTGGCATGGCAGTCCGTGGTATGTTCAATATTCTTCACCAACACCATAATTCAAAGACATCAGTTCCTCTTTGGGCTTCCTTATTCATTGTCCAGTTTTCACATGCATGTGAGATAATTGAAAATTCCTTGGCTTGCATTAGGTGAACCTTAGTCCTCAAAGTGACAGCTTTGCTTTTTAACATTTTAAAGAGGTCTTTTGCAGTAGATATGCTCAGTATGATACATCATTTGATTTCTTGACTGCTGCTTCCATGGATGTTGATTGTGGATCCTAGTAAAATGAAATCCTTGGCAACTTCAACCTTTTCTCTGTTTATCATGATGTTGTTTACTGGTCCAGTTGTGAGGATTTTTGTTTCATTTATATTGAGGTGCCAGCCGTACTGAAGGTTGTAGTCTTTGATCTTCATCAGTAAGTGCTTCAAGTCCTCTTTGCTTTCAGCCAGCAAGTCATCTGTATACTGCAGATTGTTAGCGAGTCTTCCTTCAATCCTGATGCCACATTCTTCTAGTCTAGCTTCTCAGATTATTTGTTCAGCATACAGATTTAATAAGTATGGTGAAAGGATACAACCCTGATACATACCTTTCCTGATTGTAAACCATGTAGTATCCACTTATTCTGTTCAAACAACTGCCTCTTGGTCTATGTACAGGTTCCGCATGAGCACAATTAAGTATTCTGGAATTCCTGTTCTTCACAATGTTATCCATAATTTGTTATGATCCACACAGTCGAATGCCTTTGCATAGTTAATAACACACAGGTAAACATCTTTCTGGTATTCTCTGCAGCCAAGATCCATCTGACATGAGCATTGATATCCTTCATTCCATGTCCTCTTCTGAACCTAGCTTGAATTTCTGGCAGTTCCCTGTTGATGTACTGCTGCAACAATTTTTGAATTATCTTCAGGAAAATTTTACTTGCATGTGATATTATGTATACTCAAGGTCATACTTTGGTTTGTGTGAACTTGTTTTAATTTTCTTCAGCTTCTGCTTGAACTTGCATATGAGCAATTGATGGTCTCTTTTGTAGCTGGCCCTGGCCTTATTCTGACTTGATGATATTGAGCTTCTCCATGGTCTCTTTCTACAGATGTAGTCGTTTTGATTCCTATGTATTCCATGTGGCTTGGTCCATGTATATAGTCGCCATTTATACTGTTGAGAAAGAATATTTCCAGTGAATAAGTTGTTGGTCCTGCAAAATTCTATCGTACAGTCTCTGGAGTCGCTTCTACCACCATCACCATATTTTCCAACTTGACCCTTCTTCTGTGTTTCCAACTTCCACATTCCAATCACCAATAATTATCAATGCATCTTGATTGCATGTTTGATCAATTTCAGACTGCAGAAGTTGGTAAAAATCTTCAGTTTCTTCATCTTTGACATTAATTGCTGGTGTATAAATTTGAATGATAGTCATATTAGCTGGTCTTTCTTGTAGGCATGTGGATATTATTCTATCACTGACAGAGTTGTATTTCAGGATAAATCTTGAATTATTCTTTTTGACGATGAATGTGATGCCATTCCTCTTCAATTTGTCATTCCTGGCATAGTAGACCATCTGATTATCTGATTCAAAATGGCCAATACCAGTCCATTTCAGCTCACTAATGCCTAGGATATTGATCTTGAAGTGTTCCATTTCATTTTTGACAACCTCAAATTTCCTAGATTCATACTTCATACATTCCATGTTCTGATTGCTAATGGATGTTTGCAGCTGTGTCTCCTCATTTTGAGTCGTGTCATGTCAGCAAATGAAAACCCCAAAAGCTTTACTCCATCATGTCCTTAAGGTCAACTCTACTCTGAAGAGGCAAATCTTCCCCAGTCATATTTTGAGTGCCTTCCAACCTAGAGGTCTCATCTTCCAGCGCTGTATCAGATAATGTTCTCTGCTATTTATAAGGTCTTCACTGTGTAGTTTTTTCAGAAGTAGATCGTCAGGTCCTCTTCCTACTGTCTTAGTCTGGAAGCTCCACTGAAACCTGCCCATCATCGGTGACTCCACTGGTATTTTAAATACTGGTGGCATAGCTTCCAGCATCATAGCAGCACGCAAGCCATCACAGTATGACAAACTGACAGGTAAGTGGTGGACTAAGTTCATAAAATTCTATAAATACTTTTATTATTTTATGTTCCAAGTTTTAGCATCAACTTCAGAAGTCTCATAGAAAATTAAATCAGGCCTTCAAATGCGCATATAGATGAAAAAAAAAAAAAACCCTAAGTAAAATATTAAACCTCATTGCCGTCAAGTGGATTCTGACTCGTAGCGACACTATGGGACAGAGTAGAACTGCCCCGTAGAGTTTCCAAGGAAACTGGTGGATTTGAAGTCCAACCCTTTGGTTAGCAGCCGTAGTACTTAACCACTACACCACCAGGAATTAGCAAACTTAAATCAACAATGTGTTAAAAAAATTTATGACTAAGTGTGACTTATTCCAGGAATGCAAAAGTGGCTCAGTATTAGGAAATAAACTGATACAAGTGTAAATTACATAAATTATACAGCTTTTATAATTTTTAAATTCTATAAATTATGTAATTACATTTTATATATTTATAAAATAATTATATAAATAATATATATCTACATTAAGAAATCTATGAACAAAAATTATATGATCATTTCCATAGATGTTACAAAGGCCTTTGATAAAATTTGTTACCCATTATGGATTTGAAACCATAAACAATACAACTGGACATAATGGGTATTTCTTTTTGTTAAAATGTTTATACCTTAGTTGTATAAATAAGAATTAATGGGAAAATAGATTATCATCAAGGTCAGGAAGAAGGGGAGAAAGGCACTATCTCTACTCCTATTTGACTTTGTATTGGGAGTATTAGCTAAGAAACAAGGGGCATTAGAATTGGAAGAGAAGTGATACCATTTCTATTTGCAATGCATACTTAGGTAGTTTTAAAAAATGGCCATCTTCCCCCTCCCCCCAACCCCTGTATTCATTCCTCCTTGAGTGCAGTCTTGTAGCTCCTTCCATCAAGAGTTGGAGACTCTTTCTCAGCCCCTTGATTATTGCTGTCTTGTGATTTACTTTGGTCCCCAGAATGCAAGAGTGCCAGTAGTCAGCTTTTCACACATTTGCTTTTCCACTTGGAACTCTGCCAAGGCACCAAGTAAATACACCTCAACTGTCCTGTTGGGCAAAGAGATATGTAACCCATTTATCGACATCATTTTCCCAGACAACCAGCCAGTCCCCAGAAGAACAGCCTTTTTACTGATACCAGTTGACCGTATAAGCCGGAAGCGACTCAATGGCCATGGGTTTGGTTTTCTGGTTAGTTGTCCATAGGCTCATGAATAAATCCAATTGTGACACAAAGATCTGTCAAGGTTAGTCCAGCCAAAATTGTCACAAAATCATGATCATAATAAGATTGAATACATACCTGGAACTAGCATAACTTTCAAATGGATCTGAGATATAAAGTAAGAAAAAGAAACATGAATGGATTAATTTATAACTTGAGTGGGGCAAGCATTTTAACGTGTTGTTAAATTCTAGAAGCAATTAAAGACTGATAATTTCACCATTTAAAAAATATCTTTTCACAGGAAAACACACCATAAGCAAAGTCAAAAGAAAAACTGGCGGAAAATATCTTCAACAAATGTCATATAAAATGTGGATAAAAAGACATATCTTCCTAATATATAATGAACTTTTTAAGAATAATATTTTTTTTAATTCTAGAATTTTGATTGAGTTGTAGACCCCACCACACACACACACACACACACACACACACACACGCACACACAAAATGAAAAGATAGTTCACAGTATAAGATTTACAAACAGGTCATTAAACATGGAAAAAGACATTCTGTTTCACTCATAATGTAATGTGTAAATTAATATAGACTGAGATACCATTTCACACCTATCAAATTGACCAAACTTTAAAGTTAAACAACACACTCTATTAGCAAGGCTGTAAAGAAAGCAATACTCTTATTTATTCCTTGTAAGAGTTCAAAATTGGATCACACTTGTGGAGGTGAATTTGGCAATTAAAACAAAGTTATTCTTTCCTGCTATGCATACAAGAAATAACATACGCACAAGGTTATTTTCCATGACATTATATGTAAAAGAAAATACTGGAAAATATTAATAGTCATCGATAGGAGACTGGGTATGGGCACTATGATTTGTATCACACAAAAGAGAATTATGCAGCTGTAAAAAATAATTAGAAAGATCTATGTGACCTGATATAGAGTGATTTCTGCGATATAAAGTACATTAAAGTATTTAAAAGTAAAAGAAAGCCCCGTTATATCTCTACATTTGGGTTCAGTTGGACACTCCCTGTTTAGCAGAAATTATTTCACATAGTTTTTTGTACTTGCAATCAAAAGAATGTCAGTTAACACACACAGTAAGAAAATTGTCAGAGTATATGCTGACATCCACTTTCCCATTTCTTGTTCTCTAAAATAATCTCTTAAAAATAAAATTTTAAGAAATATCCTACTTAATCTGATACAGCTCCAGCACCTCCAAGGGCGTTTAGCGTTGAAGGAGGATTTTTTTTTCTGTGTTAACCCTATTTTCTCTCTTATTTTCCTTGTCCTTCCCCTTGTGGGTTCTATATCCACTTTGCCAAATGCCAACATTTATACATGAATGTCTGAGTTTGATGAGAAGCAAGGTTTATAAGCCTTTATGCTCTCTTAACAAGTCTGTCTATATGTTGTGTGCCATTGTGTTGATTCCAACTCACATTAACTCTGTATGACAGAGTCGAGTGCCCCTTAGGATTTCCTAGGCTGTAATCTTCACAGGAGCAGATTGTGGGTCTTTTCTCCCGCAGAGCCGCTGGGTGGGTTTGAACCATCAATCTCTCGGTGCTTAACCATTGTGCCACATGGGCTCTTATTATTTTTGCAAAGGGTGGCTAAGATTTACCAAGAAACAAATATAAGAATTTCCTGAAATATAAGGCTTCCTGAAATTACTCAGGAAAAAGAAGAAATGTGCCTTGTTAGCATTAAAAAAAAAAATGTGAACTACATTTTGCTGATGGGAATCTGAATATTTTGAAAGATTACAGTGTTTGATTGCTCAAAATGCTCATTGCAATGATAGTTAATATTGACACTGGGTCGTCCAACTCCAGGTTGGAAGCAAGGGCCAGATGGGAGGGGTGATTGTAAGACCCTGGAAATCATTTATCCTGACCCTTTAATGCCTGATGAGGCACTAATGAGGCAGTTCAAATCTAAAAACAACATGGGTTATATCACACCCAGTCCTTAGAAAGAAACCAGATAGACTGTTCTTAAGGAAATTAACTCCTTTTAGATGGTTTTACACTCACTAAGTCAAGGTCGCACTCAAAACTTTCTTTTTCCTTGAAGGCTTATACTTTTATTTGCCAACATGAGAAAATTCTTTGTTTCCCACCCTTAAATCTATCTGCTTCTCCAGTATGGTATAGTATTTGCGTTTGTCAAGAATCATCAGGGGAAATTTTGAATTGATGAGTTTTGGAAAGAAATTACTTCACATAGAAGCTTAAGAATCTGTTTCTGAGTTAACTTTGTGTCCCTTTGCAGTTTTAAATCTCAGAAAATATCTAGGGAAATATACCCAAGCACTTTTTACTTCTTTTACAGCAATCATACTTTTGCTACTATAGCTATATATATATATAAACTTCCTTGGGAAATGATTTGACAGATTTCTTAGCTATATTCCATTTTGGGGAGACAGTAGAAAAAAGTTTCCTGAAGAATGCAGGGCAATCAAAGGACTTTTACGGGAAAAGGAACATCTTATATCCTCCACGAGAGAAAGATGTGGCAGTCTGCCTCCGTAACGATTACAGCCTTGGAAACCCTGTGGGGCAGTTTTAGTCTGTCCTACAGTGTTGCTAGGGAGCCCTGGTGGTGCAGTGGTTAAGAGCTTGGCTACTAACCAGAAGGTCAGCAGTTTCAATCCACCAGCCGTTCCTTGGAAACCCTATGGGGCAGTTCTACTCTGTCCTATATGGTCGCTCGGAGTCCAGATGGACTGGCGGCAAAGGTTGTTTTTTGGTTTCAGCAGGGTCGCTGTGAGTGGGATCAGCTCGATGATGTACAACAACAGTTATTGCAAATACAGTTATCAGCTTGGAATTCACGTTTATTTTCTTTAATATGAAAGTTTAAAAAAAGGAAAAAAAAGTTCTACCTATGGGCAAGGAAAAATGAGAAAATAGTGAAGTTAGATGTGAAAAGATTTGCTTCCTACATTTTCATAATTTAATCTTAGAATATGCCAAAAATATAAAATGTTCTTTTAAAGAAATGCTATTTATTTTCATGAAATTCAGTTGACTTGGGAGTCTTTGTCTGGAAAATTCCCTATCTCATCTATTAAAATATTTTAGGTTTTCAAATTATTCCTAAGTAACAAATACTATTTACATACCATTTTCATGAAAACTACCTATTTTCATTTCTTTTGTTTTTGTAGGTTTTGTTTTTACTGAGACTTTATATTTTTCTTCTTTATTTTGATGAGTAGGTTTTTTAACTTTCTTTGTGGTTACCTTGGAATTTACCCTTATCTTCCTAGATTTGAACCAGTCTATTATTACTTGGTATCGCTTGACTTCCTCTCCATTAGAAGGTTCTATACCTACACCATTTATTCCCTCTTTTATTGTTTTGATGCTGTTTTCATTTACAGATTAACCTCTCTGGTTCCCTTTTGTAATTCTTTTGGTTTTGCATAGTCCTTAAGAGTTCATTTCCTAGGTTGGTATCTGGCTAGTACAATCCTGTGTCCTATATTCATCCTGTGGTCTGATATTGTTTGTTCTCAGATCGAAGGACTTCCTTTAATAAGTCTCATAAGTTTGGTTTGGTTTTTACATAGTCCCTTAATTTCTGTTTATCTGGAAATGACCTAATTTCACCATCATATTTGAACAAGAGTTTTGCAAGATATATTATTTTTGGCTGGCAATTTTTTTCTTTCAAGGTTTTATATATGTCATCCCATTGCCTTCTTGCCTGCATAGTTTCTGCCGAATAATCCGAGCTTAAACTTACTGTTTCTCCTCTGTATGTGACTTTTTGTTTTCCTCAAGCTGCTGTCAGGATTCTTTCTCTTTGGTTTTAGCGAGTGTGATTATGATATGCCTTGGTGATTTTCTTTTGGAGTCTAGTCTTAGTTATCTAGTGCTGCCATAACGGAAATACCACAAGTGAATGGCTTTAACAAAGAGAAGTTTGTTTTCTCACAGTCCAGGAGGCTAAAAGTCTGAATTCAGGGTGCCAGCTCCCAGGGAAGTCTTTCACTGTCCTGGAGGGAGGTCTTTGTCATCAGTCTTCCCCAGGTCTAGGAGCTTCTCTGCGCAGGAACCTTGGGTCCGAAGGACGCACTCTGCTCCTGGAGCTGCTTCTTGGTGGTATGAGGTTCCCATGCCACTCTGCTTGCTTCTCTCTTTTATATCTCAAAAGAGATTGGCTTAAAACACAATATAATCTGGTAAATTGCATCCTGCCTCATTAACCTAACTGCCACTAATCCCGTCTCATTAACATCATAGAGACAGGATTTACAACACAGGAAAATCACATCAGATGACAAAATGGTGGACAGTCACACAATACTGGGAATCATGGCCTAGCCAAATTGATTGAACATGTTTTTTGAGGACATGATTCAATCCATGACAAGGTCCATTCAAAAGTTGCAGTACATCTTCGTGAGCGCGTGTCTTTGATGTGTCATAGTTGACTAATGATAACCTTTTACAATCTGTTTTTAAGGATAATGTCCATCTCTGTGCGCCATGGCTGAGTGCCAGTCCTGTACATCTAAAAATTGACTATATTTCTATTTTATGCCCTGTGTATAATAAAAGAAGGAGATTTTTTAATTAACATGTTGAACATCTTATTTCAAAGCTAAGAGAGAGGCACCTCATTTCTGCTCAGACATGTGAAGAGCTTGTAGTCATCACTTCTATCCCAAACCACAGTGATGCCCATGAACTTTGGAGTCAGTCTCTAACTTCGTACCTGAAAAGCACAGACAGAAAAGCACTTAGGCAGAGTAACTTAAAGCAGAGTTATTATTTTCTAGTATGTTGGAACTTTGCTGTAACACAGTTTACCTTAAGTCAAACTATGTTGAAGGGTAGATTTTTCTTACTCTTCATCCAAGAGAATTAGTTAATTAAGAACCTATAAACCAAAAGTTCGGCAGTTCAAACTTACCAGCTGCTCCTTGGGAACCCTATAGGGCAATTCTACCCTGTCCTATAGAGTTGCTATGAGTTGGAATCAACTCGACGGCAACAGGTTTGGTTTCCGTTAAGGCAATTAGATGTAGACAATGGTCTTAGACTCGGGGTAGAGCTTTAGAGGCAGACAAGTATGGCAATGAATTTTCACTCAGCTGTGCGCTGTGTGTTCTTAAAGCCTTTCCATTGCTGATGTTTGGTGAGATGCAGATAGCAATATCTTGCATAATAGTTTTGAGGATTAAAATGGGTCATGGATAGGGGAACTTTATCACACAGGCTCTCCATAAACAGTACCTATTTTGACTATCTGTATTGTTATAATAACGTAGTAAACTTGGATAGATCTTGGAACCTGTCCAGATCTTCAGATAAACATCTATTGTTGCCTACCATGCTATAAGCATTGTACTCTTTCCTGGGATTTCAGAGATGGCGAAGATCAAGTCCCTGCTATTGATGATCATACACTGTAATAGGGAAGGCAAACAAATAAACAGATTATTTATACCAAAAATTTTAAGTGTTGATATCAAAAGTAGGTTCAAGTAGACTATGGAATTGCAGAACACTTAGATTGTTTCTCCCCCCATGGCATCCAGCACATTCAATGGCCAGCCCATCTCTATCTCCTTTATTGATTTGCCTTCATTGCACAGGTCTTAACCTTTGGTCCTTTTCTTCTCCCCTTGTATGGTTATTTTTCTAGAATCTAAGGAACACATCAAATTTTATGAGTTTTAAAAGCCATCTATGCGCATGGCTTGGAGCCCTGGTGGTGCAGTGGTTAAGAGCTCAGCTGCTAACCGATAGGTCAGCAGTTTGAATCCACCAGCTGCTCCTTGGAAACCTTATGGGGAAGCTCTACTCTGTCCTATAGGGTCATTATAGTTGGAATCGACTTGACGGCGAAGGGGTTTTTATGTGCTTATGACTCCCATAGTTACAGATCCAGCTCAGACTGTTTCCCTAACTTTCAAACTAATACTTCCTGCTGTTTATTGAACTTCACAACTTGAGTATCTTGTAGACATCCAAACTTCAGTGCTCAAACCCAGCTTCTGTTTTACCTTCTCAAACACACTCCTTCCACAATCTTTCTCACTTCAGCAAACGGCAGATCCATTCTTCCAGTTCTCTCAGGCTTAAATCACTGTCATCCTGGATTTCTCTTTATACAGATGAATGGTCATTTCTAATGGCTTTAATTGATTCTTTTTATCCAGTTATGAAAAACATATGCATGATCATTGTAAAAAGTTTGAAAAATTCTAAAAATCATACCGTAAAAAGCATATATTATGGACAAATGTGTTGCGGTCAGGTGTTGTCGAGTCGGTTCTGAACTCATAGCAACCCTGCGTACAACAGAATGAAATGTTGCCTGGTCTTGTGCCATCCTCAAAGTCATTGCTATGTGAGAGACCATTTGCAACCACTATGTTTTGTTCTAGCATAACTGTTTCTGGATTTTTATGTGTGTGTGTGTGTATCTCTATCTATCTAGAGAAGGATAGAGATTTTTATCAAACTAAAAGTTCACATAAGCACATATCATTTTAACCTTTTTAAAACTTAATATATTAAAATAACTTCCCCAAGCATTTAAATATTCCCCCATAACATACACTTTAAAGGTTGCCAATATACCATCAACAGGAAAAATGTCATGATTTACATAACATAATTTACATGTTTCCTTTCTAGTTTTACAAGTAGTTCTTTAACTTAAGGTAGTCTTGCAGTAGCAGGATAATAAACCTCTCTTTACCCTAACTGCCCCACAGGGTTTCCAAGGAGTGGCTGGTGGATTCAAACTGCTGACCTTTTGGTTAGCAGCCGTAGCTCTTAACCACTGCACCACCAGGGCTCCTCATGCTAATCTAGCTATATTAAAAGCATAATTCAATATAGCAGAAATACACACTGACATTAACCAAAATATTATTAAGGGACACTTTTTCATACCATCAGTTATTAAAAAGTCATTCATAGAGTATAATAAGGAATTTAGAAGTTGACTTTTTGCTCCTGCCCATCCTCTTAGAAACAGAACAGATGAGAGGGAATATGCAGTAAGACGAGAGGGAAGGTGCAAACACAAAATTCTGGAAATCCCTTTGACATGTCCAATTAGGTGGTGTAAAGACCCATGTAAAATACTTTTGCCACACTGCAAATCAGAAGTTCTATGGCCAGTATCCATACTGAAGGCAAAAGCAATTAAAAACACCAGGGCCATTCTATGAAAATAAATTATGAGGAAACAACAAACGTGGAATTCTGTGCACCACACAATCCAACGTCATATATGTATAAAGTAAAAATTTGATAAAACAAAGGACAGTGAGAGATGAAAAAAAAATCTGCAGTTTTGACATACCTTTCTCAAAAACTGGCAGAACCATGTAGACAAAAACAAGTAAGAATCCAGAGATAATATCAACAATACAGACAACAAGCTTAATCTAGTTTGTATAATTCTGTTCCCCAGAAGTAGAGATACGCATTGTTTTCATATACATGGAATATTTAAAATGTGTATGGAATCAATAAAGAAACATAAAGAAAAACATCACAAAATGGTTCTGAATAAGGCAGGTCATGTTTACTCATTATAATGCAGTATATAATCAATCAATAACAAAAAAATACATGCATCGAAAAATTAAAAGCATGCCTGTAAATAATTTATAAACTAAAGAGGAAATCAAACTGAAAATACCTAATTTGGAACCACATGTCAACAAAAGTAAACATGTGGGATATAGCCCATGAAGTACTTTATAGTAACTATAAAGGTAATTTATAGTTTAAATTCACCAATTATTAAGAAGATATATTGAAAATAAATTATGTTTTCAGATGAAAATAAGCAAATAAAGAAAATAAAATAGCAAAGAAAGTTCAAAAAATCATAGAGCCAAAAATATAAAATATAAAACAAGTATCAACAAAATTGATAAGGAAAACACTTTTAAAAAGCTAATAAAATAGAAAAATACTTGATAAACATAATCAAGTAGAAGAAGAGAAAATGCAGATTAAGTAAAAATATTAAGCATAAAAATATACGTAATACAGATACACTTGAGATTCTAAAATTCTAAGAAAATAAACTTGTTACTGAACTAGTTCTTGATAGTACAAGAATACAAAAGTGTGAGCCACACTAATGATACCTATAGATGTTAAAATTTGACCAAAATATTAACTAACTAAATTGACTAACACATACAACAGTATCTTAAAAAAATTATATTTCACAATCAAAAAGGATCTAACCAAAAACACAAAGATAGATTCAAAGAAAACCTAACAATGGAATATATTTCACTGATAAGAAAAAGGAGAAAAAATCCCAAAAAAACAGAACATATAATCGTCTAAATAAAAGGGTGTATTTTTCATGATTCAAATAAACTATTAGCAAATGAGGGGTTGCTGAACTTCCAGAAGTCTACATTGCATTATCCTGCCTAGAGAAATATTCTCATTAAAGGCATGAACAATCCAAGGGCATCCATTCCTGTTGTATGTAGTAGTTACTATTTTATTGGAGGACCTGTTCTATGTAATAAAATAAGTGAAAATAAAATGGGACTATGTTTGGAAACTTGCCATAGAGTGGATTCCAACTCACAGCGACTCTATAAGACAGAGTAGAACCGCCCCATAGGGTTTCTAAGAAGCGGCTGGTGGATTCGAACTGTAGACCTTTTGGTTAGCAGCCATAGCTCTTAACCACTGCACCACCAGGCCTCCATTGATTGGAAGGGAATATCTAATTATTTGGAAAGAATATTAACATCTACCAGTGAAGTGGAGTGCCTGGGTGGCACGAAGGTTAATTGCTGTACTACTAGCCAAAAGGCTGGAGTGTGGAATCCACCCAGAAACACCTTCTAAGACAGTCCTAGAAGTCTGCTTCCGAAAGGTCACAACCTTGAAAACAGTAGGGTGCAGTTCTATGCTATACACATTGGGTCGCCATGAGTTGGAATCAACTCAATGGCAACTAACAACACCAAACAGTAAAATGGGGGGCGGTGGTGGTTCAGTGGTAGAGTTCTGTCCTTCCATGTGGTAGACCTGGGTTTGCTTCTTCTCCAGTGCACCTCCTGCAAGAGCCACCACCTGTCAGTGGAGGCTTGCATGTTTCTGTGATGCTGAACAGGTGTCAGTAGAGCTTCCAGACTAAGATGAACTAGGAAGAAAGGCCTAACAATCTTCTTCTGAAAATCAGCCAGTGAAAACCCGATGGATCACAACAGCCTGATCTGCAACCAGTCCTGGGGATGGCAGCATTGCAGTCCACCACGGGTTACTCTGGGCTTCATTCCTAGGGTTGCTATGAATCGAAGACTGACTCCATGGGGCCGACTCCAGGGGGCCTACTCCATGAGAGCCAGCAACAGTAACAACCAGTAAAATACAGGATAACTGTCAAACATATTAGATATAATAAGGAAGTTCAGCAAGATACCTCCAAACAAGGCCTATGTATAAAAATCAGTAACTTTCCTGAAAAGGCGGTAAGTATTTAGGAAAATAAAATTTCATTTACAATACAAACACCATTATAAATTTCCAAGTAATAAACCTAAAATATGTGTAACACCTATATGAAGCAATAAATTTAAACTTCTACAGAAGATTTTAAAAAGTCTTGAATTGATACATAGATAGATTGTGTATAAAGGATGTGAATTTTCAGTATTGTAAAATTATCAAATATCTCAAAATTAATTTAGAAATTCAATACTTTGCCTATAATAATACCAAGGAATTTTTCAGGAATCTGAACATCTAAAATTCATAGAGAAGAGAAAATATTTAAAAATAACCAAAACAAATTTGGAAAAGAATGATAAAAAGGGAGCTGGTCTTAACAGATATCAAGTAACACAGTAAAGCTAGAGCTATTTTGAAATGTTATAATTTTTACAACAGGTAAATAGATCAATGGAACAGAATAGAGCTCAAAAACAGAAGATGTGTATTTGGGAGTTAGTATATATCAAGATTATTTCAAGTCAGTGGTGATATAATTACTTATTTAATAAATGAAGAATGTTAGATCTCTGACTGGAAGTATTAATATGAATTATATTTATATTCAAGACCCTAATAATTTTATACTATTAGATTAAATATAGAAAAAAAATCTTTTTATAATTTTGGAGTCTGGAGGGAGGTTTTCTTAAATCATACAAGGTATAACCTATAAAGTAAAACTATTATTTAAATAAATACATCAATATTATATAGTCATGTACAACTTAAAAACATCATAAAATGGTAATTGGCAAGCCACAGGTGGAAAATAAATATTTGCTTTATATATTTAATAAAAAAACACTTGCCATAGGGTCAATTCCCTCATGGCAACCCTGTGTGTCAGAGTAGAACTGTGCCCCATGGGGTTTTCCAATGGCTGATTTTTCAGAAGCGATCTCCAGGCCTTTCTTCTGAGGTGGCTCTGGGTGGACTTGAACCTCCAAACTTGGTTAGCAGCCAAGTATGTTAACCGTTTGCACCACCCAGGGACTCCAACATATAAAATACCTTCCGAGAAATTTTCACAGTCTGAAATTATGGGATCTATTTGCTTATCTTCCTTAAGTAGATTGTAAGCTCTGGAGAAGAGAGACTTTTACTGCCTGCTGATAACCCTATCTCCAACACGCAGAGTGGTCACTGCCACTGAGTGGGCCCTCCGTAAATAGTTGGTGAATGAATGAAAGCATGGGTAAATTTTTTAATAGTTTTAAAACTGGGTTTAGCTTTCTTAACAATATACAAATTCATAATAAATCATAAATGCAATGAATTATACATCTCTCCATATTAAACTGTAATTTGTATGATTTAAAACACCATATAAAAATCAGAATACATATAACAAAATAAAAAAAATCATTTGTAATATACCTGAGAGACTAAAAGATAAATTTCTCAATATTCAAAAGTCCCTACATCCACAAATATTGAAAGTATTTTTTAAAAAGTAAAATGTTGTTTTGTTGCTGTTAGGTGCTGTTGAGCCAGTTCTGACTCATAGCGATCCTGTGAACAACGGAACGAAACACTGCCCGATCCTGCACCATCTTCACAATCGTTGTTGTGCTTGGGCCCGTTGTTGCAGCCACTGTGTCAATCCATGTCATTGAGGGTCTTCCTTTTTTTCATCGATCCTCCACTTCACCAAGCATGATGTCCTTCCCCTGGGACTGGTCCTTCCTGATAACATGTCCAAAGTACGTGAGATAAAGTGAAAATAAAATAGCAAAACAAATGTGCAAGCCATAGGAAGAAAATAAAAATGAAAAGTCATAATCCACAATCTCAAAGTAAGATCTGATAAGGCTTGGAGGAATGGTTCTTCTTTACACTCCTGATGAGAATTAAAAGTGGTCCAAGTTTTTGCAAGGAAATTAGTTATAACTGTGAACATTTTAAATGGATATACTCTTTGACTCATCAGTTGCATTTCTGGGAGGAGAGTGAACTATCATATGTGTAAAGCTCACCATGATGTATACATACAAATCTTTATTGAAGTATTTCTTATTATGGCAAACACCTAGTAGGACCTAAATACAAGTCAATCGTAAATTGTTTACACAAATTAATGTTATTTCCACAAGTAGGATACTAGGCAGCCATTTCTAAGGAATAGGTTAGTTAGATAGATATGTTCTAATATAGTAGTATGTATAGTATGATCCCATTTATATTTAAAAGGCTGTGTGTGTGTATGTGCATAAAACAGTTCTAGATGATAACCACGATACCTCAGAGTTTTGAGACAGGAAGACATCCGGGGAATGGGATAGAATTACATTCACTCTACCTCTATACAGCTTGCATTTTTTTTTACCTTACATAGGTGTTCTTAACCAAAAAACCCAAACCCGTTGCCATCGAGTTGATTCTGACTCATAGCGACCCTATACGACAGAGTAGAACTGTCCCATAGGGTTTCCAAGGAGCAGCTGGCAGATTCGAATTGCCGACCTTTTGGTCAGCAGCTGTAGCTCTCAACCACCACATTATCCTGAGTGCACATGTTATGAGAAGTGGAATTGCTGAGTTCAAAGTTATGAACAGATTTATGGCTTTTGATACATTTTTATTTCCCATTCAAAATTTCGTTCCAAATGATATTCCTAATACTACTATAAAAAGTTGTAATTTTCACTATATCTTCATCAATTCTGGATGTTACCAGTTAGCTATTATATAAATGCGCACATCATAAATGATATATATCTACATATTTATGTATCTGTAATTCAAAATAATATTTTAATTTTGTGTTCTTATTACTCTTTCAAAAATCTCAAAAGCATTAAATATTTGCTTTTAAGATATCTATTGCTAATTCATAGCTTAGTCTTTTTCTTAGGTTGAAATGAATATATTACACTAGATGTGATTGCCTTTAATAACCTGAAGGGAAATATGTATTGCATTCTACTGCTTCTTCAAATTTTTTTTTTAATCTTTTAAAATTTTTTTTTATTGTACTTTAGATGAAGGTTTACAGAACAAATAGTTTCTCATTAAACCGTTAGTACACATATTGTTTCATGACAATGGCTAACAACCCCATGACATGTCAACACTCTCCCTTCTCTACTTTGAGTTCCCTATTACCAGCTTTCCTGTCCCCTCCTGCCTTCTAGTCCTTGTCCCTGGACTGTTGTGCCCCATTAGTCTTGTTTTGTTTTATGGGGCTGTCTGATCTTTGGCTGAACAGTGAACCTTGGGAGTGACTTCATCACTGAGTTAAAAGGGTGTCCAGTAACACTTTATATTTAATAAAATATACTGTTCAGCTGGGGAGTGGACAGCCCCATAAATATAGAAAAAATTAAATATAGAAAAAAAATCTTTTTATAATTTTGGAGTCTGGAGGGAGGTTTTCTTAAATCATACAAGGTTTCTCCAGTTTCTGTCAAGCCAGTAAGTCTGGTCTTTTTTTTACACATATTGTTTTATGACATTGGTTAACAGCCCAACAACATGTCAACCCTCTCCCTTCTCGACCTTTTCTTTTTTTTTGGTGAAAATATACATAGCCAAAGATACACCATTTCAAAAATTTCTACGTGCACAGTTCAGTGACATCAACTACGCTTTTCCAATTATGCTGCTATTCTCACTTTAGATGAAGGTTTACAGAACAAAATAGTTTCTCATTAAACAATTAATACACACGTTGCCCTATGACAATGGTTAACAACCGCACAACACATCAACCCTATCCTTACTCAGCCTTGGGTTCCCTATCACCGGCTTCCCTGTCCCCTTCTGCCTT
>NW_004443941.1:5032844-5045851 GCF_000243295.1 Trichechus manatus latirostris | reverse complement strand
ATGGTAGAGCAGGGCAGGTCTAGCTGAAGAGGAGTTACTGGGACGGGTTGTTTGTGGCAGTTACTACAGCCACCAGAGCGGGTCGGTAATCAGTGCAGGGCAGGTTCCAGTAGGCCGTGCCTGGGCTGCTTGGTGGTGTGATGTTTAGCACATGGTGCAGGTAGGCAGGATGTAGTGGGGAGATTGTTATGTGTGGAGCTAAGATAGATATGGGAGAGAGGAGAGAGGAAAAGGAGCCAAAAACATACAAACAAACAAAAAAGAATACTAGGGGAGCTTGCCGTTGGAGTGGAGAGATGAGAGACTATGAAATGGAGAAAAACAAAAAGGGGAAGAGGAAGAAAAGAAAAGAATGAATAAATAAAAATCGGAAAGGTTAAAGAACAGCAAAGTTCCCAGGGATCCCACCAGTGCAGCTATGAGGTCTGGGAAGTTGTTCTCAGGTGTTGCAGTACAGCCTGGCTAGAAAGCATAGAGGTATACAAAGCCAGGTATTCAGGGAACAGAAAGAGAAGGAAGATATAGAGAGACAAGAAATGAGTAATGAAGAAAGACAAAAGGGAAAAAGAGGGAAAAGAAAACAAAACAAATTAAAAAAAAAAAAAAGAACAAGAAAAGCCCCCCAAAAAACAGAAAAAAAAGAAGAAAGAAAAAACCAACGAAAAAAGAAATGCCCTCAGGGATCCCTCTGCACGTCTGTGCAAGCCGAGGGGGTAGTTTCCAAGCCACGCAGCACCACCTGGCCAGAACGGGCTCCCAACTCAAGAAAAGGAAAAGAAAACAAACAAACAATTCAAAACAAACAAACAAACAAAAGCCCCAGGATCCCACCAGTGCAGCAGCTCAGACTGGGAAGCAGCTCCACACTCAAATGGAGCTCCGCAGCCCCTCAGGAAGACGCAACAATGGTGCACGGAGCCAGATATTTGAGCGAAAGGAGGGAGAGGTGGTGAGAGGTAAGGAAGAAATCAAAAGAAGCAGAAAAAAGCAACACCAGCAGCCAACAAATGGCACTCAGAGAGCCAGCCCGTTCGGGTGAGTGGAATCCAAGAAGCCGGTGCTTCCTGGACAAGAGATTGTGGCCGCGGGAAGCAGAGGAAGCTGAGTGGGGGTGAAGAAGTGTGGAGGGTGGGAAAGCGTATATCGCAAATTACCGGTTGTTTTTTCTCCCGCTGGAAGCTCTGTGAAGCTGCTTTCTCATACCCCCTGTTTGCTGGTCTCTGATAGGAGTCCACGATGGCGGATCTGTGCTGCGTTAGCTGGTAGGGGACCTCTGCATGAATCTCTCCTCGCTCTCTGTTCTCTGTCAGTTTTCTCACTCCATTTGGTGCTTGGCTGAGTTCTTTATCTCTTCATTTGATGTTTTAGGGTTTCAGGATTCTTGTTTTCTCTGTTCGGCTTAGTTTTTCAGATCTTTGCTGCGGAGGGACGGTGTGGTGCTTCTGCCTAGAGCATCGTTTTGCTAGAAGTCTCGTGTTTTTATATAATTCACACCTATCTTATGTAAATGTGCATCAGTTTTCCACAAATCTGTGAAATGCTTGCTGGATTTGCATTTACCACTCTCAGAAATAATAAAATAATAAATAGGTAGTTTATCAAAAGTGAATAAACTGACATTAGACTCTAAAGTAAGTACATTACCATCATCCACCAGCCGCTCTTTGGAAACCCTATGGGGCAGTTCTCCTCTGTCTTAATAGGGTCGCTATGAGTCCAGATCTACTCGATGCCAACAGGTTAGCAAGATGACAGATATTCTGGGGGACACAATTCAATCCATGGCAAAGCGGTTTTATTTTATTTTTTTCAGGCTAATTGTTGGTTCATTGACAGCAGTGTGTTATACCTTTCCCCCAACTTCTTTTCAAATTTTTCTCTTTGTGTTGGTTTTTGTCAGTTTCTCCATGGCATTCAGGTTATGGTGTTGACAGAGAATGTTGAATAGACCATGAACTGCTTCCTTTCTGTCCAGAATCTTGACCATCCGGTCATTGCTGCTTTTATTAGGAATCAACATGTTTACATTAACTTTTTTTCAACTTCAACTTCTGTTTGTGTGGGAAAAGCTAGTCTTACACTATTACCACCTAAAAACTTTGAGCATAAGAATAATCTATTATGGTTGTAGATATGAAAAACAATTTGCCTCTTCTGTTATAAAGCCTAATCGTGACCAGTGAACTGGTTTTATATTGAGAGACAAAATGTACAAATTGCCAGTGGCCAGACAATATGTGACTACCAGCATCCCTACGTGTTTTTTTGTTTTGTTTTGTATTTTTAATTTCACGGTTTTTCTGGAGGTTCCACTGTGCTATGGTCTGCACTGTCCATTGCCATGGACGGCACCCTTTGACTAGAAGTGGTAAGTATGGAAGCTTCACTGCTCTTAGCTTGTTGAATCCGTGCCAACACAGTGAGTAAGCATTGCTTCTGAACTCTGCTTTTTGTTAAATTCCTCAGCTATTTATTTTCTGTTTAATGTCTTAAAAATAAATACTTGTTTATGGATTTTCTTATTAGTTCCCATTTGTCATTTTTGGTGGACCTGGCCCGTTCCTTTTAATCTCTTTTTACTCTATTTTGTGCTTCCATATTTTGTTATGCTGTCTAGAAGTGTTGATTTCAATAAGAAGGAGAATCACAGGATAGAACCTAATTGAGAGGATTTCAGGGTTTAGTTGGATATTGCAGCAACAATTGGTCTGCAGTTATTGACCAAATTATGAACTTTGGTCAGTAACTATCAGCGTGCCTAATTTTATCGCTCTTCCAACTCAGGACCAATCAGAGAAACACACTCACCAAACCAATGACACAGAATGCCCTTCTTCTAGTTAGCTCACCTCTACTGCCCCACATCAATAACATTCTGAACTATCCCTTTGTTTTTACAATAAAAATTTCCCACTCTCTTGCCTGCTTTAAGCCTCTGCCAAATGGTAGTGGTGGTGGCTGACTCCCTTGCTGTTATCGCAAGCTCTGAATAAATAGCCGAGCTTGTTTTCGTTTAGGTGGTCTCCATTTATTTGCACACTACTTTTTTCTAAAATTTCAAAATTTACACTGGATAAAAATTATTTCTGGCATTGTAAACATGTATCTGGACACAAAAAAAGCAAGAATTAACATTTGCATGGACTTCTGAGAGAAGTTTTATGCATAAAATATCTAGTATTTTATCAGAACTGCAGACTTTTCTGCAAATACAATATGTTCATTAAAAAATGATTTGTCAGACTCTGCAGACCAATATTCCGAGGCTGTTGTGCAGAAGAGTAACAGGAAACTTATTTCCCCAAGTTAATTTATATCTCAACCATTAGGGTGTTTTTCTTATACTACATCATTTTTATGTACTCATCTCTGTATACTAAATGGTTGCCTCTTAAATATTTGTTTATGGAGTCTTCTTCAATTTTTATTTAGTTTTTTTGCCTCTCTTATAAGGGTTTACTAAAGTAAAAGTAAAATCAAAACAAAACTTTAAAAAGGAAAAGCTTAGAGGCCTAATCTGTGATTATATACTTGAGCTTATTTATTTACAATTGCCTATATAGTCTTTGTTTAGACATTTATTAATTCTCCACCATTTTCTAAAAGCTCTGCTTGTTTCTAGAATAGAAAGGCAAGTAAGACATGGCCCTGAGCTTGAGATTCCCAGACCCTAGTAGAGACCCTATGTATGTAATGAAAAAATTGCAACGTGAAGTTTACGCTGTATAGAAGTGGGATGCGCACAATCCTCCTAGAATTACAGAAAGGGGAGATACACTCTCAGAGCACAAAAGTTGGCTTCACGAAAGAGTTGGTAATTGAGTTCCATCTTAAAGAATCTATAGCTATTTTCTAGATGGAGAAAGGACAGAGAATATTCCAACTGCAAAGAATAGAATGGATGCACTTCTAGAGGTAGAAAAGAATCTAGTGTTTTAGAGAAGAGTGAGTATGTCACTGTGGCTAAACATAATAACCTGTTGGAGAATAAGGGAAACCTAGTCTTGGAAAATAGGTTGAGTCCAGATTATAAAGGAAAGATCTTACAAGCCAAGTTAACACATTGTCTTAAAGGAAATGGAGTCAATGTTTTTGAATCAGGGGAGCAACAGAATTAGGTATCTATGTTAGCGTGATAACGATAAAACTGGGTATTGATTAGTAATCAGAATCTTTCAGAACTCCATTTACATCTGTGGCAGGCAGAATAATGGCCCCCAAAGATTTACATGTTCCAATTTTTGAAACATATGAAGATGTTAGACTATATGTGAAAGGGGAAGTAAGATTGCTAATCACTTGGCCTTAAAGCTATTATTCTGTTTTATTCAGATGGGCCAAATATAATCACAAGGGTCCTTTACATGTGGAAGAGGGAGGCAGAAGACTTGGTGTCAGAGTGATGTAATACGAGAAATACTTGAAGCCATTGCTGGCTTTGAAGCTAGAAGGAGGCCATGATCCAAGGAATGATGGCAGCCTCCAGAAGGTAGAAAGGCCAGAAAATGACTTCCCTAGAATCTGCAGAAAAACTTTACCAACACCTTGGTTCTAGACCAGGGAGAGCCTTTTAAATTTCTAACTTCCGGAATTGTAAGATAATAAATTTGTGTTGTCTTAAGCCACTATTTTTTTGGTAATTTGTTAAACAGCAGAAATAGGAAACAAATGCATAATCTCATTTACCAGATATGTGTGACCTTAGGTAAGTCATGTAAATGTCTGTTTCTCCAAGTGTAATACAGAGATGAGAATAATTATCTCATATTTCTTTTAGAGAAATTGGGATGATGCATACAAAGCACTCAGATCAGCTATTTGCTTACTGTTAGTGCTAAATCAGTAGTAGTTGTAGTAATTGTAGCTTTATCTTTATCTTTTTCATCATTGGTGGAAGTACTGTGAATTAAATAACAGTCGTAATGGTTAAAGAATAGAAATTCTGAATTTATTTCATTAGATCACGTGGGATATGAGTAAGTTCAGAACAAAAGTAGAGGCAGTGGGGATAGTGATGAGGGGATGATCTGAGAAGTATTTAAAAGGAAAAATCAAAGATTTTGGCCAGTTGGAAATGGGTATAAAATGTAGAAGGAAGACTCTTATCCTCTAGCTTGGATAACTGAATATATTTCACAAATGGCAACACGGTGAAATAAATCAGTTATGCTCTGATCCGGAGTCCTGGTGGCGCAGTGGTTAAGAGCTACGGGTACTATCCAAAAGGTCGGCAGTTTGAATCCACCAGCTGCTCCGTGGAAACCCTATGGGGCAGTTCTGCTGTGTCCTATAGGGTCGCTGTGAGCCGGAACTCACTTGAAGGCCCTGGTAACAACAAAATGCTCCGATCCATGAGTGCCTGTATAACTCAGGCTAAAAGCCCCATAAGAGGCTGTTGCAAATGCACAGCTGTTTCCCACTTTCTCAACGTATTAAAGATATCAAGTATTTCTGTGCTGAGCTTCAAGAAACAGACCCTGTATCCGAAAAGCCCTGCTGTCCAGTTGTACCTGCTCTGCAAGATCCTCAATAACCCATTGCCCGTTGAGTCAATTGCAACTCAATAGCATCTTCAAATCTACCTAATAGTCCCATTAGCATCCCTTCCTCTCTGGTAGCCTGACTCCCAGCATCTTTAATAAAAACCTTTGCCTTCAGGGCAATCACACTGCCTCTGCCAGTTGTAGGTGCCTGAATGTTTCTAGCCTAATAATTCTCTCCCCCAATCAGCTCCCTCTTTAATCTGTGCTTCTGACACTAGAGTGTCTTTGTTGCTAGGGGTTCTGGATGTATACCATTTGCCACTCTCTTGAACCTAATCTGCTCCCTCCCACTAACAGTTACTCAAGTAGATGTTTTCCTTTGCCTAAGTTTCCTTGTTAACAGAGAAATACTTGTATACTGAGAACATATTCATCTGACATTCTGCTGAAATTAGTCCTTGGGATTCTGCTGGTTTTAACCTTTATAAATGACCCAGAGAAAGGAAATGAATGTGAACTAGCTGAAATTCGAGTCAGGCGAAATTACAGTGGAGGAAAGAAATGGAGGAAGTTACAACTGAACACTTATGGGGTTCAGTGTGCCCTATAGCTAAGCAGGTGTGTGGTAAATGGAACATAACAGGGAACCGTGTGAAGAACCCTGCAGATTGGGCCTGAATGATTAAGAAATAAGTAACACCATTCAATTGAAATGCATCAAGGTTGGGGCATAATTATGGATCAGTCACTCCAAAAGCACACAAACTGTGTGACGCCTCAATTAGACCAGAAAAAGAAAAAGGGTAAGACCCACTAAAATGGCAGACTGGGCAAAACATTTGCATTTCAACTTAATTTAACTTGCGTAAAAAAAAAAATACTACTTAGAAGAAATAAAAATGAGGACTGGCTGTAAGACACTCATCTGATGAGAATCTGCAGTGTGTGTGTGTGTGTTTGCAGTGAAGTGTACAGCTGGCGATGTTTTGTATACACTGTTTTAACCACTACCTCAATCAAGATACATGGAATATTTCCATCGACCCAGAGAGTAGCCCTGAGCCTCTTTAAAAGCTATCTCCGTTTCCCATAGACATCCCCTGTTGTTACTTCTTTCTACATAGATTAGTTTGTATGTTCTTGAATTTCATAGCTATGGAATCACACGGTTTGCACCCATTGAATTTGGCCATTTTCACTCAGAATAAGGTGCGATGGTTAAGAGCTTGGCTGCTAACCAGAAGGTCAGCAGTTCGAATCCACCAGCTGCTCCTTGGAAACCCTATGGGGTAGTTCTACTCTGTCCTATAGAGTTGCTAGGAGTCAGAATCGACTTGATGGGAATGGGTTTGGTTTTTTTTTTTTTTTTTTTGGACTCAGCATAGGGCTTTTGAGATTCATCCATCCTGTTGGCTGTATTGGTATTTCTCATCACAATTTGTTTACCCATTCTCCCGCTGATGGGTTTTCTTTTGAAACAGTCATGTCTGGTCAGCTGTGAGTAAAGACAGTATTACATGTTTCCTTCCAATCTGCACCTTATCATTTCTTTTTCTTGCCCTATTGCCCTAGAGAAGACTTCCAGCACAATGCTGAATAGAAGTAGTGAACATGAACATCCTCTTCTTTATCCAGTTTTAGGGGAAATCACCTGGTTGGGGATTTCTTTTTCTTTTTTCTTAATAAATGTTCTTTATTACATTGAGGAACATTCTTTCTATTCCTACTTTGCTTTTTTTCTTTTTTAATCATTAATGGCTGCTGGCTTTTGTCAAATGTTTTTATTTAATACATTTATGATCACACTTTTTTTTTAAATTCTTTACTCTGTTAATGTGGTGAAGTACATTGACTGATTTCTGGTTGTTATAACACTTTGCATTCTTGAGATGAATTTCACCTGCTCTATTGTGATTTATCATTTAATATTTTTCCTGGATTCAATTTTGCTAGTATTTTATTGAATTTTTTGTGCGTATGTCCACAAAAAAAAAAAAAAGTCTCTCTATAATTTTATTTTATTGCATTCTCTTCATCCAGTTTTAAGTACCAGGGTTATTCTGGCCTTATAAAATAAATTAGGAACCGTGCCTTCCTTTTCTATTTTCTGATAGAGTTTGCATATGATTGGAATTACTTCTTCCATAAATAATAGAAGGAATTCACCAATGAAACTATATGTACCTGAAGTTATCTCTAAGAGGAGGTTTTTGATGATGAGTTCCATTTCTGTAATAGATTAATTCAGATTTTTATTGTATTTTATAATAAAATGTAATGTCTGTAGGATCTATAATCCAAACCAAACCAGTTACCATCAAGTCAGTTTCTTTCATGATGACCCCATGTGTGTCAGAGTAGAACTGTGCTCCACCGAGTTTTCAATAGTTGATTTTTTTTTTTTTTTAAGTGGATGGCCAGGCCTTTCTGTCAAAGTGCCTCTGGGTAGACTCGAACCTCCAACTTTTTGCTTAGCAGTCAAGCATATTAACCATTTGTACCACCCAGGGACCCTACAGGATCTATAGGCATGTCTTTTATTTTATTCCTGCTAGAGTTTTATTTGTCTTTTCAAAGAATTGGCTTTTGACTTATTAAGTTTTGTTTATCTACTTTCTATTTTACTACTTTCTGCTGTTATTATTTCCTCATTTCTACTTTCTATCAGTTTAATTTTCTCATGTATTTTCTGCATTCTTAAAGTGCAAACTTAGATCATTAATTTTAAAACATTCTTATTTTATAATATTAGTATTTAAAGTCATACATTTTCCTCTAAGCCCTGCTTTAGATGTGTCTTAGTCATCTAGTGCTGCCATAACAGAAATACCACAAGTGGATGGTTTTAATGAAGAGAAGTTTATTTCCTCACAGTCAAAGTAGGCTAAAAGTCCAAATTCAGGGTGTCAGCTCCAGGGGAAGGCTTTCTCTCTCTGTTGGCCTTCTCATCAATGTTCCCCCGGACTAGGAGCTTCTCGACCCAGGGACCCCAGTCCAAAGGAGGCGCTCTGCTCCCTGCACTGCTTTCTTGATGGTATGAGGTCCCCCCGTCTCACTTCTGTCTTTTTATATCTCAAGATATTGCCTCAGGACACAATCCAGTCTTGTAGATCGGGTCCTGCCTTACTAACACAACGGCCACCCATCCTCCCTCATTAACATCATAGAGGCAGGTTTACAACATACAGGAAAATCACACAGTACCAGGAATCATGGCCTAGCCAAATTGATACACACATTTTTTGGGGGGGACATAATTCAAACCATGACAAGATGCATACCCTGAACTTAGATGTATTGTGTTTTTATTATTATGTAGTTCAAAATGTCAACTAATTTTCCATATATATATAGTTTTTCTCTTTGACTAATGGATTTTTTAGATACAAGTTGTTTAATTTTCAAGCATTTGGAGATTTTAAAGGTATCTTTCAGTTATTGATTTCTAATTAAGTCCATTGATGCTGAAAGATACATTCTGTAATAGTTTACTCTTTTGTAATATATTGAAGTTTATTTCATTTTCCAGAATACAGTGTATCTTGGAATTGATAATGTAGTTTAAATATCCTATTATCCTTACTGACTTGGTTTCATTATTCTACAAATACTGACTTGGAGCTGTTGTGGCCAACACAAAGATGTGGTTCTCAGATGCCCTATCAAGAAAGGAAGCATTATCCAAGCTGTGAGGAATGTGCTGGGCTGGTATCCTCCAGCTGTTGGCTCCCACAGGTCTGTCTCTGAATGTTTAAGATCATGCCTGTCTCGAGGTAGCCCTAGCCAATGGTTGATCAAGAGCCGTAATCCAAGGGCGGAGCCTAACCATTTCTCCCTAATATAGGACTCCCTTTACAGGCGTTCTTTACTCTGGAGCCCTGGTTTGCCTGACAGAGACTTTGTCAGCTCTGCACCCCAGTCAGCACGGTATCCCCCTGTGCCACCTGTTGCTTCCTCCATTTTCATTTTACGGGTCATTCTCCCCCAGTAAAACTTTTGTACTTCTAACTCCATCCTGGAAAACCCAACAGACACAGTTGTTAAAATCTCTTATTTATTTGTAGATTTATGTGATTTTCTGTTTATCTGTGTCAGTTTTCCTTAATGCATTTGAATCACTTTCATGAGGTACATACACCTCCGTTATTGTTATGTTTCCTTAATGAATTAAAAATTGTCCTGTCTTATCTCTGATAATGATCCTTAACTTGAAGTCTGCTTTGCCGTTATTAACATAGACATACCAGCTTTCTTATGCTTTGTGTTGTTGTTGTTAGGAGCCATCGAGTTGGTTCTGAGTCATAGTGACCCTATGTACAATACAAGGAAACAGTGCCCAGTCCTGCACCATCCTCACAATCATTGCTATGCGTGAGCCCATTGTTGCAGCCACTGTGTCAGTCCCTCTCACTGAAGGTCTTCCTCTTTTTCACTGACCCTCTACTTCACCAAGCATGATGTCCTTCTCCAGGGACTGATTCCTCCTGATAACATGTCCAACGTACGTGAGACATAATCACGCCATCTTTGCTTCTAAGGAGCATTTTGGCTGTACTTCTTCTGAGACAGATTTGTTCTTTCGGCAGTCGTTTAACATAACGAGAATGTGGTATATCTTTTTCGAGCCTTTTATTTTCAACCCATTTTTATTTTTATATTAAAGTATGCATTTTTTAGCACAGAGTTGGGTCTCACCCTATTATTCAGTCTGATAATCTCTGCTTTTTATTTGGAATGTTTGACCCATTTATATTTTAACTAGCTATTGATATATTTGCATTTAGGTCTATCATTTTGCTATTCGTTTCTATTTGTCTCTCTGAATTTTGTTCCTTTCTTCCTCTTTTGCTGCTTTCTTTTAGGACAGCTGAATATTATTTGATATTCATTTACCATTTTATGTTACTTCAATTTAATTTTCATTATACTTTGCATTGTTTCTTTAGAGATTACGATACTACATCTTAACTCATTACAGCTTACTTAGAGTTAAAGTTCTACCACTTTATGTAAAGTATGAAAATCTTGAATCAGCATAATTCTATTTACCCTAACCTAGTTCTTTCAGATACACATTTTGCACCAAAACGAGACATGTATTTGACAAAATTTCAGACATATTTATCATGCCCAGTGCTTTTCTATCAATCTTCATGATCTAATTTTCCATTCTGCAGCATTTTTCTTCTTCTTGAAGATTTTCACATATCATTTTTTGTAGGTCTGCTGACAGCATAGTTTTTTGTTTTTTTTTTTTTTTTAAACTGTCATTTATCTGAAAATGTCTTTATTTGGCCTTCAATTTTGATAGGTATTTTCACTGGACATAAATTTTCTTAACAGGTTTTTATTGTCTTTCGGTTCTTTGAATATATTATTCCATTGTCTTACAGTTTTCATTATTTATGGTGGAAGGTAGTCATCATTCGCATCTCTGTTGCCTTATATTGTATGTGTCTTTTCATTCTGGCTGTTTTAAGATTCTCCTTGGATTTGTTTTCCACCACATTTAAGAAATATTTAGACATTGTTTCTTCAGAAATTTCTTTCTGCTCGAGATCTCTTCTCTTTCAATTTGCACTCCAATTATAGGTATGTTAGATAAGGTCCTTTTGTTGTTATTGATAGTTGCCTTTAAGTTGATTCCAACTAATGGTGACTACGGAGCCCTGATAGTGCAGTGGTTAAATGTTTGGCTGCTAACCAAAAAGTTGACAGTTTGAATCTACCAGCCATTCCTTGGAAACCCTACGGGGCAGTTGTCCTCTGTCCTATGGGGTCGCTGAGTAGGAATTGACTTGACAGCAACGTTTTTTCTGTTGTTGTTTAATGGTCCTCCATGTGTGCAGACGAGAACTGCTCTATAGGGTTTTCAAGTCTGTGACCTTGTGGAAGAAGACTGCCAGATGTCTTCCGAGTTCCCTCCGTGTGGGTTCAAACTTCCAACCTTTTAGTGAGTAGTCGAGCACAAACCTTTTATGCCACCTTGATAAGGTCCCTGTTGTTATGTTGTTGTTAGGTGGTATCAAGTTGATTCGGACTCATAGTGACCCAGTGTGACAGAGAAGAACTGCCCCATAGGGTTTCCTAGGCTGTAATTTTTACCAAAGCAGATCTCCTGTGGAGTCGCTGGGTGGATTTGAACTACCAACCTTAGCATTGCACCACCAGGGTTTCTTGATAAGGTCCCTCCAAAAAACCAAACCCATTGCCATGAAGTTGATTCCAACTCCTAATAACCCTATAGGACAGAGTAGAACTGCCCTGTAGGGTTTCCAAGGAGTGCCTGGTAGATTTGAACTGCCGACCTTTTGGTTAACAGCCAAACTCTTAACCTCTACACTACCAGGGATTCCAGTAAAGTCCCTAGGTGGCATTAAAGGTTTACTTTGACTGGCCTTTCAAACCCACGTAGAGGTACCGTGGAAGAAAAAGCCTGGAAATCTGCTTTCTTTAAGGTTATAGCCAAAAAACCCTATGGACCAGTTCAAGTCTGTAACGTGTGGGGTCACCATGAGTGGGCCCCAACAGCAACTAACAACAACACACTGTTTGATATTGTTTCACAAGTCACTGGGGCTCCATTTACTCTTTTCAATATTATTTTTTCCTCTTTTTGTGTAAATTAGATAGTTTCTATTCATCTGTGTTTAAGTTCTCTAACCCTTTGTTCTGTCCATGCTGTTAATTTTTATTTAAGGTATTGTACTTTTCAGTTCTACAATTTCTGTTTTATTCTTTTTTATAATTTCCTCATCTCTCTCTTTCAGCATTTTATGGATCTTTTAAAATTTGAGGTTTTTATTTCTTTTTAATTCCAGGAAATTGATCATGCATTTCTTAAAATATTTCTTCCTGTGAGGGTTTTTTTTTTTTTTTTTTACATTAATGACCTTGTCCTCATTTTATTTGTTATTTATTTGGGATTTTTCTATCTTTTTTTTAAATTGTACTTTGGATAAAGGTTTACAGAGCAAACTAGTTTCTCATGAAACAATTAATACACTTATTGTTTTGTGACATTGGTTGCCAACCCCATGACATGTCAACCCTCTCCCTTCTCAACCTTGGGTTTCCCATTACCAGCTTTCCTGCCCCCTCCTGCCTTCTCATCCTTGCCCCTGGGCTGGTGTGCCCCTTTAGTCCTGTTTGGTTTTATGGCTTGTCTAATCTTTGACTGAAGGGTGAACCTCAGGAGTGACTTCATTACTGAGCTCTAAGTGTGTCTGACAGCCATACTCTCGGGGATTCTCCAGTCTCTGTCAGACCCAAAAGTCTTTTTTGTTTTTTGTTTGTTTTTCTTTTGTGAGTTAGAATTTTGTTCTACATTTTTCTCCAGCTTTGTCCAGGGCCCTCTATTGTGATCCCTGTCAGAGCAGTCGGTGGTGGTAGCTGGGCATCATCTAGTTGTGCTGGGCTCAGTCTGGTGGAGGTTACAGTATACCATATGATCCAGCAATCCCACTCCTAGGAATATATCCTATAGAAATAAGAGCTGGCACATGAATAGACATATGCACACCC
>NW_004443941.1:4981877-5032744 GCF_000243295.1 Trichechus manatus latirostris | reverse complement strand
GAAAGCTAGAAATAGAAATACCATATGATCCAGCAATCCCACTCCTAGGAATATATCCTAGAGAAATAAGAGCCATCACACAAATAGACATATGCACATCCATGTTCACTGCAGCATTGTTCACAATAGCAAAAAGATGGAAACAACCTAGATGCCCATCAACAGATGAATGGATAAACAAACTATGGTACATACATACAATGGAATACTACACAATGATAAAGAACAATGATGAATCTGTGAAGCATCTCACAGCATGGATGAATCTGGAGGGCATTATGCAGAGTGAAATAAAATCAATCACAAAAAGACAAATATTGTATGAGACCAGTATTATAAAAACTCATGAAAAGTTTTATACACAAAAAGAAACAATCTTTGATGCTCATGAGGGAGGGGAGGGAAAAACGCTAAATAGACAATTAGATAAGTGGTAACTTTTGTGAAGGGTAAGACAGTACACAATACTGGGAAGCCAGCACAACTTATCCAATGCAAGGTCATGGAAGCTCCATAGATACATGCAAGCTCCCTGAGGGACGGAATTGCTGGGCTGTGGGCTGTGGGGACCATGGTCTCGGGGAACATCTAGCTCAATTGGCAAAACAAAGTCTATGAGTTAATTTTTAAAAATTTTCTCACCTATGGGAATATTATTATCTTGAGTCCTTTATCTTGCAATCTTTTCTTTCTTTTTTTTTTTTGATTCCTCCTGTAACAGTTCCTCAATCTGATCTTAAAACACCAATCAATCTGTGTCTGTCCCTCTATTAGCAGTATTTATTCTGTTTATCATTTTTACTGTTATGTTTTTCATTTCCAATGTTTCTACCTGACCCTTTTTTGTTTCATATGATCAATAACATCCTAGTTTTTAAATATAATCATTATGTTTATTTTGATTCTTGATCCATACTTTTTGATATTTCTGCTTCCAACCTCCCCACCCCAGCCATCATAGAGAATCCACATCTGGGAAAATAACATCCTCAGACTGAGCTCTGCCAGCCTTGTTGATTTGGGAACAGAGCGAGAGATACTCAGTCCCAGCTGTTTATCCCAGTTCCTTATTCCAGCAAGATTTTTCTGTAAATTTTGGCCATTGAAAAGATTTCTTCAGTAAAGTAGCATGGAAAGAATGTCCTACGACAATATTGGGGAGGAGCAAAAGCTGAATTAAACAGATGTTTTGAGTTTCTGTTCTCACCCCCCATCTAGTGATCTTCTGCACTAGACTGCAGCATCCGAGCCCCAGTTCAAGAGCTTTCTAGCCGCAGAAGACTTGCTGTTGTTGGTGACGTTGTTTTCTGGAGTGCATGTTTCCTTCCCTAATTTCTCCAGGGTTGATTTTTGGGAACGGAAATAGCCATCCACTCTAATTCTTCCTCCTGGCAGGAACCAAATCTCCATCATTAAATTTCTTGCACTCCAACTAGCACATTTCCTGGAATATTGGTATTTAATAAGTGTTTCTGAGTGATAAACTAGAGTTATATCCCTTTTTGCTCTTGCTTTCAGGGAATTTGCCTTCTTGAGACTGATTTTCTTTTTTCTTCACTATTCTCCCCCTTCCAAGCCAGACCAAGCCTCCCTGGAGTTTAACAGATAGTTTCTAAGCTAAGTTCCATAAATTCTACACCTATCATGCCTGCCTCACTGGTTTTACAGCACAAGATTTACTGTCTATATTCCCTTGGACTTACATAAGGGAACAGATGACTTTAGCTAGAGAAAATTTAATTTTAGGCAATTAGGTCAATTAATTGCTTACCCTAAGTCCTGAGACAGAGGAAAATTGATACTTATTGTTAATTGATGAAAATTGGGTTTAGGACCGGGGAATATGTTTGCTTGTGTTTGTGTGTGTGCATGTGGTGGGGGGAAAGGGTGGGGGGTGATGAAGACAACAAGACTTGCATATCTGCTGTTCCTTAAAATTAATGTATGGAAGGATAGTTACTTCTAAGTCATTAATAGCTTCGAATATCATAAACTATTTTTATTTAATTGTAAGATAGCCATAAAAAAGGACATAAACACTATAAACATAATGATTTTTAAAACATCCGCATACTGCTTCCCAGATGGACATTACATTACATAAGCATTATATTCCTTAGATGATGCCAAATTACTTTCACCAGTCTAACCCCCTCGCTGACCCCACACCATGTTAACCAGCCTCTCAATTTCATTGCCAACCACTCTCTTGTTTTACTTTATAGTTTTCCTGCTTATACATGTACCCTAAACACTATATTGTCGAATTTTGCCTGTGACATTTAAATTAATGAAATCAAATTGTCAGTATTCTTGAATGAGTTATTTCCTTAGCTTAATGTGATATATTTTTTTAATTTATATTGATGCATTTAGCAGCAGTTTTTTTTTTTTTTTAATTCTCACTACCATAGACTATCCGATTTTATGAACATACAGCAATGAATTATCTATTCTACCATGTAAGGATTTTTAATCACTGGTCTTTTTGCTAATAGGAATCTTGTTACTATAACATTCATGTGTGTGTCTCAGATACAAACAAGATAATTTCTGTGGAGAGAACTCTTGAGTCATAAGCCATCTTCATGCTTTGCTTTACTAGGAAGTGTCAACATTGATACAATTATTTTATGATGTTCTCTATTGCGTTACAATTTCCCAAAGCCATCTTTGCAAGCCATTTTGAAAGTCGTCTTCTCTGTGTGTATACTTGGGTTGTTCTTAACTGTAGACTGAGACAAAGAACTCATTAATACAGAACTGACTCCTTCTCTCTCTTTATCACTAATGCTATCTCCAAATCAGAGTCCTGTCAGGAAGAAGTGCTATGTAGTTAAACATGATTCTAAAAATCAATGCATAGCTGGTCTTACCGTTTTGACTTTCTTTATAACAAACCAGTGGCCAATTTATTCAGCTATAGCAATTAATTCTGATATCACAGACAGTAAAATTAGATTCTCAAATATGTCTAAATCCTTCAGTCATATTTCTCTTCCTCAGACATGTAGAAATCTTGTCTCTACAAGCAAGACAGAATTGCTTACATTTGTACACAATTATAATTTTTTTTATGGATTTTCACACTGAGGGAAGATTTCCATCTGGCAAAGAGACTCTTTTGCCCAGAAGTCTACCATTTCTGCAGGAATAAATTATGTGGGTGATGTATTATCTTCACAGATTCTTTGGGAGATCTCTAAGTCTGGATTTTTGTCTCCTCTTTTTACATTCCCAAAGCATGTTTCTCTCAATATTGTTTGCACAGGACATTGACACCAGACTTTATCACAGAACTCATTTCTGTTGAAGATTCATTATTGGATCAATAACATCTTCAAGGAGGAGTTCAAAAAAATGAAATTAAATGCACATACACATCTTAACTACCCAACAATTGTATTTTTTTATCCCCAAATTAGATAATCACTTTTTTCTCCAGTATTTCAGTTAAAGCCCTGTTATGAGCCTTGCTCATATTCAGAGTCTAAAGATTCTAACATCTCACTTTTGGCCATCAGAGGACAACTTGCTTTTCAAAATATGAACAGGAGTACAGATTTCCTAGTATGGTAGGTATCAGCAATATGCAACCCATGGGCCAAATCTGGCCTATTACCTGTTTTTGAAATGCATGTTTATTGGAATATACCCAAGCTCATTCACTGTCTATGGCTACTTTTTTGTTTTAATAAAGAGTTGAGAATTAAGAAAAAGACCATAAAAAGACCACAACGCCTAAAATATTTACTATCTCGTCCTTTACAGATAGTACAGAAGGCATTGGAAGAAAGAAAATAGAGAAAAACAACACAGTTGTTTCTTAGGCTTGTTGCTTCCTTTCATTAGTTACTTTCACTTTTTTCCCCTTAATTTAATTAGTAATTCTGAACATTATTAAGCTCTTCTTAAAAGTTAGTGGCAGAATATTGACTGACAGATTTAAGAATTTTGGTTCTTTCCCCATCTGAGCACAGAATAGGATTTCACTTCCCCACAACTTAAACTTGGCCATGTAACTTGGTTTGTCCAAGACAGCAAAGACAGAAAGGTCCATCTTTCTGGACAGAAGTTCTAACAGTCAGTGGAGAATTCTCAACTTTACTTTTTCCCATCTTTGACATCTTGGCAGTCAAGCTTTTTTCGGTTTTAAAAAAAAAGAAACCAAACACACACACACACACAAAACCATTGCCATCGAGTCAATTCTAACTCATAGTGACCCTACAAGACAGAGTAGAACTGCCCCTTAGAGTTTCCAAGGCTGTAAATCTTTACAAAAGCCAATTGCCACATCTTTCTCATGCAGAGCACCTGGGGGGTTCGTTGGTTGGCAGCTGAGTGCTTAACCACTGTGCCACTAGGACTTTTGAATTACCATGAAGGTGAAAACATCTTTGCTGGTCTGTAATAATTATGAATGAGAAATAAACTTTGGTATTTTAAGCCACTGAGATTTTGGGCTTGTTCTTTACCAGGAGCATAACCAAGTCTATCTTGACTTGATACGTAAATCTGTACAAGAAGTGGGACACTTCCATTTAAGCAAATGGTAGATGGTGAGACAATGGGTTTTAGAGTATGGGAAAATGGCAATCAGCGATAAGCAGTTAAAAAGAAAGATACTTGGTGAAACTCTTATCTATAATAAGTTGGGATATAGTGATCTTATAGCTTTAGGTGAGGAAGCTGGAAAAAGCATGTTAATAGCATGAGTTGGTGATTATAGGATTCTTTTGATAAGATAGTAAAAGATAGATGTAAATTCAGAAAAGCAATGACCAGTTTTTAAACGGTAACAAAAGAGGAAAATAGAGAAATGTAGGGATTTTCAGGGTTAGAAGAGAAAGTCTTAGGCAATAAAGATCTAACAAAACTCAACCTTACAGCAAAATTAGATAAAAATTTTAAATGTCAAACCCAGTGTTAAGACCTCTAAATGGATTTGGGTGTTTCCAAGTAAATCCTAAATTGGACAAAATGGTTCAGAGAAAAGAGACTAAGGTATAACTGTCCCATGTAATCCTGATAGGTGAGGAATTTCACCAGTGGGAAGACTTAGGAGCCACTGCACAGTTCACAGTGTCCTCCTACCTCTACCTCAGTAATGAGAGAAGCATGTGTCAAAATGGAGCCTCCATCAGCCTGGGCCACTAAATGACTACAATCAGTATAACTCCTTGCTTACCTACAATGCACATGTAGGAAAAAAAAAATCACAAACCTCATAGTAAGTCATTGAGATTTTTAATTTAATTTGCTCCTTCAGCATAACATAAACTAAATTGACTGATGTTCCAACAATTATTAATCTTAAAAATTCAATGATCTAATCTATTTGGCAATTCCTATTGCTTTCCTACCACTTATCTGTCAGTTTGTTGTGCTGTGGTGGCTTGCGTGATGCTGGGATGCTGTAAGTTATGCCACCAGTATTTCAAATACCAGCAGGGTCACCCATGGTGGACAGGTTTCAACGGACCTTCCAGACTAAGACAAACTAGGAAGAAGGACCTGGCAATCTATTTCCAAAAAAAAAAAAAAGCCAGTGAAAACCTTATGGATAGCAGCAGAACATTATCTGATATGGTGCTGGAAGATGAGCCCCTCAGATTGGAAGACACTCAAATATGGCTGGAGAAGAGCTGCTGCCTCAAAGTAGAGTCGACCTTAATGATGTTGATGGAGTAAAGCTTTTGGAACCTTCATTTGCTGATGTTGCACAATTGAAAATGAGAACAAAGAGCTGCAACCATCCATTAATAATCCAAATGTGGAATGTATGAAGAATGAGTCAAGGAAAATTGGAAGTTGTCAAAAATGAAACGGAATGCTTGAAGATCAATATCCTAGGAATTAGTGAGCTGAAATGGCCAGTATTGGCCATTTTGAATCAGGCAGTCATAAGGTCTACTATGGTGGGAATGTCATATTGAAGAGGAACAGTGTCACATTCATCATCAAAAAGAACTGTTCAAGATCTATCCTGAAATACAACACTGTCAGTTATAGGATAATATCCACATGCTTACAGGGAAGACCAGTTAATGCAAATATTACTGAAATTTATGCATCAACCACTAATGCAAAAGATGAAGACATTGAAGACTATTACCAACTTCTGCAGTCTGAAACTGATCAAACATGCAATCAGGATGCACTCATAATTACTGGTGATTGGAATGTGAAAGATGGAAACAAAAAAGGATCAGTAGTTGGAAAATACGGCCCTGGTGATAGAAACAATGCTGAAGATTACATGATAGAATTCTGCAAGACCAATGACTTATTCATTAGAATTTTTCCACAACATAGATGATGACTATACACCAACCAGAAGGAATACACGAATCGACTACATCTATGGAAAAAGATGATGGAAAAGTTCAATATTATCAGTCAGAACAAGGCCAGGGGCCGACTGTGGAACAGACTATTAATTGCTCATATGCAAGTCAAGTTGAAGCTTAGAAAATTAAAACAAGTCCACAAGAGCCAAAGTACGACCATGAGTATATCCCACCTGAATTTAGAAACCATCTCAGGAATAGATTTGACATATTGAACAATAATGACTGAAGACTAGACGAGTTGTGGGAAGACATGAAGGACATCATACATAAAGAGAGGAAAAGATCAAGAAAAAGACAGGAATGAAACAAAACATCAAAATGATGTCGGAAGAGACTTTGAAACTTGCCCTTGAACATAGAGTAACTAAAGCAAATGGAAGAAATAATGAAGTAAAACAGCCGAACAGAAGATTTCAAAGGGCTGCTTGAGAAGACAAAATATAATAAATGTGCAAAGACCTAGAGTTAGAAAACCAAAAGGGAAGAAGATGCTCAACATTTTTCAAGCTGAAAGGACTGAAGAAAAAAATTCAAGCCTTGAGTTGCAATACTGAAGGATTCTGTGGGCAGAAAATGGAATGACATAGGAAGCATCAAAAGAAAATGGAAGGATACACAGAGCCACTGTACTAAAAAGAATTGGTCAATGTTCAACCATTTCTGGAGGTAGCATATGATCAAGAACTGATGGTATTGAAGGAAGACGTCCAAGCTGCACTGCAAGCACTGGGAAAAAAACAAGGCTCTAGGAATGGATGGAATACCAAATGAAATGCTTCAACAAATGGATGCAGCTCTGGAAATGCTCATTCTTCTATGCCAATAAATTTGGAAAACAGCTACCTGGCCAACCAGCTGGAAGAGATCCATATTTGTGTCCATTCGAAAGAAAGGTGATCCAACTGGAATGTGGAAATTATTGAATAATATCATTAGTATCATACACAAGTAAAATTTTGCAGAAGATAATTCAAAAATGGTTGCAGCAACACATCGACAGGGCACTGCCAGCAATTCAAGCCAGATTTAGCAGAGGAGGTGCAACGAGGGATATCATTGCTGATGTAAGATGAATCTTGTCTGAAAGCTGAGAATACCAGAAAGATGTTTACCTGTGTTTTGTTTTGTTTTGTTTTTTTTTTGACTACCCAAAGCATTCATTTGTGTGGATCATAACAAATTATGGGTAAGGTTGTGAAAATCAGAATTCCAGAGCACTTGATTGTGTTCATGTGGAACCTGTACATAGACCAAGAGGCAGTTGTTCGAACAGAATAAGGAGATAGTGCGTGATTTAGAATCAGAAATGGTGTGTGTCAGGGTTGTATCCTTTCACCGTACTTATTCAATCTGTATGCTGAGCAAATAGTCCAAGAAGCTGGGCTGTATGAAGAAGGGGGCATCAGGATTGGAGGAAGACTCATTAACAACCTGCGATATATAGATGACATAACCTTGCTTGCTGAAAGTGAAGAGGAATTGAAGCACTTACTGATGAAAATAAAAGACTACAGCCTTCAGTATGGATTACACCTCAACATAAAGAAAACAAAAATCTTCAAAAATGGACCAATAAGCAATATCATGATAAACAGAGAAAATATTGAAGTTGTCAAGGATTTCATTTTACTTGGATCCACAATCAGCACCTATGGAGCAACAGTCAGGAAATCAAGCAAAGTATTACACTGGGGAAATCTGCTTCAAAATAACTTTTTAAAGTGTTAAAAAGCAAAAATGTCACTTTGAGGACTAAAGTGCACCTGACCCAAGCCGTGGTATTTTCAATCGCCTCATATGCATGTGAAAGCTGGACAATGAATAAGAAAGGAGAAGAATTAATGCATTTGAAGTATTTTGTTGATGTAGAATATTGAGTATACCATGGACTGCCAGAAGAATGAACAAATCTGTCCTGGAAGAAGTATAGCCAGAATGCTCCTTAGAAGTGAGGATGTTGAGATTTCATCTCATGTATGTTGGACACGTTATCAGAAGGGATCAGTCCCTGGAAAAGGACATCATGCTTGGTAAAGTAGAGGTTTAGCAAAAAGAGGAAAACCCTCAAGATGGATTGACACAGTGGCTGCAACAATGGGCAGTGATTGTGAGCATGGTGCAAGACCAGGCAATGTTTTGTTCAGTTATACATGAGGTCACTGTCAGTTGGAATGGACTTGATGGCACCTCACAACAACAACAATTGCCTTTAAGTGGAGGCCATGGGTCAGTGAAAAAGAGGAACCCCCTCAATGAGATGGGTTAACACAGTGACTGCAACAATGGGCTCAAACATAGCAACGATTGTGAGGATGGTGCAGGACTGGGCAGTGTTTTGTTCTGTTATACATAGGGTTGCTATAAGTTGGAACCAACTCAATGGCACCTAATCAATAACAATCATAACATAAGAAAATAATCTTGGAAATTGCTGAGACAGAAAGTTGTATAAAGGACAAACGAAAGTAAAAAGGAAAATCCTATAGAACATGACAAGTAAGTGGTAAATATGAGAAGAAAATAAAGGTCTAGAGCAGGGGTCAACAAACTACAGCCCATGGACCAAATCTGGCCTGTTTCTGTTCAAGTGGGGTCGTGCTGCCAGCCTAAAAACCAAACCAGGGAATTCCCCACTGTCCGGTTCCTGCTTAGCTCCCAGCACCTTACTACCTCCCAAGATGGCAATGCAACAACACTGGTGCTCGAGCTGTGGACAGGTTAGCACCTGCACACTGAGGACTGTGCTGTTGGCAACTGTCAGACACCCAGCAGTGGAATCTCAGTTGGGGTGTTTCTAACCTCCAGCCAGTGGCCCAGGTTGAGATGTCTGTGTTCTTCGAGAGCAGAGAAAGGCACGCCTGAATCACAGTGTGACTGAAGCAAAGCATGAAACTGACCTGGCCTGCTTCTCACCCCACCCCTCCACCTGGCTTGTCCACCATTATTCCTGTCTCTTTGGCTGGTGATTCTGTGTTGTTGTTGTTTTTTGTCTCAAGAATGTCATCAGCATCTGGCAACTGGACACAAAGCATTCCTGCCACTTTGGATGGCCCATCCCAGGCAAATAGGAGTGACAGCACAGGAGTTTTTCTCTTATTATGCGAGCACCTACATAATACACTCAATGTTGCCACTTGGCTAGCAAAGCGTTAAATGTTTTCCATGTGGTACTTTACAAAAAATAAAAAAAGATTGCCGTCCTCTGGTAAAGTGGATCAACCTAGGGAGTCCGAAGTCTTATTGAAACTAGCTTCATAAAGAAGAATAAGAAAGCAGAGAGGATGGAATAATCAAAGACATACTAGAAGAAAATTTTTCTCAAAATTGTAAAAGGAAACACATCTTCAGTTTGAAAGGACCTTCCAAGTGTGCAGAAGAATGAAATGAGAGAAAACATTCACACTATAAATAGAACATTCTACCTGCTGCTTGGGGTAAGGGTAAGTGGGAGGGAAAAACAAGAATCAACTGGCATCAGATATTTCATTAGCAATATTCAGTACTGAAAACTTCAAGCTTGAATGCCTTCTCATTTCTGAGTTAAATTATTTTCCTCCTAAAATACTCATTCTCACACTCACAGAAAAATTTCATCTAAATGTGATGAAAAGTAAAAATATTTTCAGATATGCAAGGATTTGAACTTTTTAATCCGTGAACATCTTCTTACTTTAACAAGTTACTTAGGGTTGTAATCCAAGAATGGAGGCGTGGTAACAATGCAGCAGAGACTACATCTTAGGAAAGCAGTGAGGAGAGAGCTATCCAAAGACGAGAACTATGCTACCAACCTAGGCTCCATCAGTCCAGAAATGGCAAGAGATGGAGGATTCAGGGAGAGAGATCTCTGCCGGGAAAAATCATATTTTATAGAAAAAAGTCGTACAATTGAGAGCTTAAAAATTTTGAGAATGAGCTAAAATCTATTAAGAGACTGTAAAAGACTACCCATTTATTTGGACTTGACACTAGGCCCATTTTACATTAAGTAACATATGCTATTTGACCTGAAGATAAATCAAGATAATCCTACACACTGCTTTTTTGGCAAGAAAAAATATTTATAGTGCCATATTGTTTGATATGGTTTATTACTTTTGTAACCTTCATAATCAGGCGTTAGTATTAGTAAATCACAGAAGAATGAATCATAGCTGTGGAACAAAGTAAGTAGAGTTCTTTATGTTATGAGCTTCTCTGTGAAGAGAAAGATGAATAAAATGAACTAAATGTAGGTCAAAGAAATTAAACAGAGCTAGAAAGAAAGAAATTTCACCCAAATTCCTCAAAGGAGAAAGGAGCAATTTCGTTCCTAGGAGTTAAGTGTTTCAGAGAAGATGTTTAAAAACAGGCATGAGGGAGGGGGCGTTGCCTTTAAGGCTACAGTATCAGTGATCTTAAATTTTGTTAATACCTTAGACACAGTGACTGTCTGCCTTCAAATGCAGCAACTTGAAAGGGACAATCATTTTATTGATGCTACTCAACACGAACGTTTAAAAAAGGACATAGCATGATAATAGAAACAAGAGCTCACTATGTTAAAATCATACAGTGATTTGTTTACTTTTTTAGTTTATTTTGCCCTCAAAATGACTCTATGAAATATTACGATTTTTTGCTTTCCACGTGATGAAACTGAGGCTCTGAGAGAAATTCCTTGCCCAGGATTACATACCTTTCAAATAACAGAGACAGGATATGAGCCTGAGAGACTGAATATACGAATGAACAGTGGCCAGACCATATATGACAATAGAACTCTGACCCATAATCTGTGCAGCAACCAGCCCGGAGACCAAACCACAACCTCTGCAGCAGTTGGCCCAGAGCAGTCAAGACTTGGACGTGGTCAATAACTCTGAGCTTCCCAATCCCCTCACTCTTCTTTGCCAGCTTCCAACTCAGGAGCAACCAGAGAAAGCCAAACATGCTTCCCAAACCAGTCATACAAGATTCCCAGCTTCTTGTTAGCCCACCGCCAGCTTCCCCATGGCACCAGCCTCCAGTCAGGTTACGCCTAACACTTTTCCATTTTTTTCTATAAACCTGTCCCACTCACTCCCCTGCCTGCCTTTGAGTTTCTGCCAAATACAGTTGATAGTGGCTGACTCTTCTGCAAGCTTTGAATAAGGATCCTCCTTTTGTCCTCCTTTGAGTGGACTTGGTTTATTTCCACATACCAAGTGCTGTTGGTTTCACCAATATACAGTAATATTTAGACTTCTGGTGTGACAATTAATTGCTACAGTTTTCTTAAAACTTGCTTTTGGGAGGCAAAATTTTCTAGGCATAATAAATAAAAAAAGGAAAACATTTAGAGTAGTTTTCCCCACCTTAGGCAATGTGGGGACAGGGGAGGAAGAAGGTATGTTATGGTCAAATAAAACTGCAGATTATTATTCTAACCCTTAAACTGACTTGTGTTCTGCATTCACTGTTGGAGGAAGAGATCCAGGGCCACGTGACCTTTTCTATTGTGTTTCTTGGTCCCATTGTATAGCTGACATCTTTGCAGATCAAAAGAGCAGTGCCCAGATGTAGCTGCAGGTTGTATGTTAAAGCAAAGTGTTTTCTGACTTTCTAATGGCTTTCCTCTCGAAAATGTAATGAGAAACAGCGGGGACTAAGAGCATGCACCTAAATTTTGCCAATAAAGGGATGACGTATGGGCAAATAAAAAAGTTAAAGGACAACGTTTAAATGGTATCGATATATGAAGTATGATCCAGACGAAGTAGGAGAGATTCCATCTCCACTGTCCTCTCCCAGTACTTTGATTTCAGAGTAGGGCTACCTTAGCATTTGATCTATTTCCAGAGGCCACTATTTATTTTGCAACTATTGTTGCTGAGATTATAATCTTCCCCAGTTGTGACGTGTTGTCCAAAAGGGAGAGGAGTACTTCATAGAACGAATTAGGGAGTATTGCTTTCTTCTCTATCTTTTGGAAGAGTTTAGACAGTACAGGTGTCAATTCTTCTCTAAATGTTTGGTAGAATTCCCCAGTGAAGCCATCTGGTTCAGGACTTTTTGGGGGGAGTGAGGGTGGGAGTTGATCACTGATTTGATCTCTTCACTTGCTATGGGTCTGTTGAGACTTTCTGTTTACTCTTAGTCTGTCTTCAAATGAGATGTGAACAACTAGGTGTCTTAGTTATCTAGAGCTGCTACAACAGAAATACCACAAGTGGATGGTTTTAATGAAGAGAAGTTTATTTCCTCATACTCAAAGTAGGCTAAAAGTCCAAATTCAGGGCATCAGCTACAGGGGAAGGCTTTTTCTCTCTGTCGGCCGTCTTCTCTTCAGTGTTTCCCAGACTAGGAGCTTCCCGGCGCAGGGACCCCGGTCCAAATGATGCGCTCTGCTCCTGGCACTGCTTTCTTGATGGTATGAGGTCCCCCTGTCTCACTGCTCACTTCTGTCTTTTATATCTCGAGAGATTGCCTCAGGACGCAATCCAGTCTTGTAGATCAGGTCGTGCCTTACTAACACAACTGCCACCCGTCCTCCCTCATTAACATCTTAGAGGCAGGTTTACAACATACAGGAAAATCACACAGTACCAGGAATCATGGCCTAGCCAAACTGATATACGCATTTTTGGGGGGACATAATTCAAACCATGACACTAGGTTATACAATATTATACAAATTTCTGTCCGGCTCTACTTCCCTGAGCTTTTTATACATAAAATGATTAAAAAAAAAAAAAAAAAAAAAACATTGCTGTCAAGTTGATTCTGACCCATAGTGACCCTATAGATGATAGGGCCTGAAAATTTTCCGAATGTTTTCTCAGGGCACTGTTTTCGCAGGTACTTCATGGACTAACCTCCAGCTTTAGTTTGCACGTATAGTTGATCAACCAATAATGTTAGATCAGGATTCTCAAAGGAGTTTCTAATTAACCTGAGCAACGCACAGAGGAGTTCCCTAACTAAGGCAGGACAGTCAAGAGATTCTCCTTCTCGTAAACCCTTTGCCTTCCAGACAATTCCAACTCATAGAGACCCTATAGGACAGAGCGGAACTGCCCCACAGGGTTTCCAAGGAGCAGCTGGTGGATTCAAACTGCTGACCTTTGAGCTCTTAACCACTGTGCCACCTGAAAAGGGCAGTGCAAAGATCCACTGCAGTGAAGAAAGAAGCTTCAGGAGGAATTGGTGACGGGATAGTATTTGGCTTAGGTACTACCAGCAAGTGAGATAACAATTTTGTCGACGCCTTGAGGTCTTGAAAACAATGTCATTGTCTGTTGGTTTCTTTATTGGCAGGAAGGGAATGTTGTAAGGATTAATACAGGGTATTTCAACTGTAGTGCTTTCAATTATAGCTTTGAGTCCTTCCTTTCCTTCTGACTTCAAGGGATATTGGGGAAGTTTGAGTAATGCTTTGGTAGGACCTATCTGAGTTTTAACAGGTTCTGTGCCAAATATTCTTCCTATTTCAGTGGAATTTTTAGCTCATAGAGTGTTATATACAGTGTCAAGATCTTTATCTGGGGGAGGCATCAAATATAACGGAGAAGGCGAAGTATATCCAGAGCAGACTCAACTTGGTAATGAATAGAGATGTCCTCTGAAACCGCAAGAGTCCCTCCTACATGCATTTAATATTATGATTTCATTCGTAAAGTATATCTCTTTCTATTAAGTTCGCAGTGGTGGTATCACAGAGCAGGGAGGAATGTTTTTCAGTCAAGGGCCCAAAGGCTACCATTAAGGACTAGGAGATAGGGAAATCTGTGGGTTATTTCAGATATCTACCACCATGTGGTATGTTTACCCTGAGGAAGAGGTTGAGCAGAGGTAGCAGAGTTTAGTGTAGAAGGAGTAGTACTCGAATCTCCCAGAAACTGATGAGGTTGACCATCACCTTGAGATTTTAAGGATAAGGCAGAAAATTGTGCACTTTTTTTCCTTCCTTAGAACACCCTCATTGATCTGAATTAAGGAATTTTTCTTTGTTTTAGCTTTTCTTTTATAAGATGGTGTCTTAGTTATCTAGTGCTGTTATAACAGACATACCACGAGTGGATAGCTTTAACGAAAAGAAATTTATACTGTCATAGTCTAGGAGGCTAGAAGTCTGAATTCAGAGCACCAGATCCAGGGGAAGGCTTTCTCTGTCCGCTCTGGGGGAAGGTCCTTGTCATCAATCGTCCTCGGTCCAGGAGCTTCTCAGTGCAGGGACCCTGGGTCCAAAGGATGGCTATTCTCCTGGCTCTTGTTTCTTGCTGGTATGAGGTCCCCCTGTCTCTCTGCTCACTTCTTTCTTTTGTATCTCAAAAGAGATTGACTTGAGAAGCAACATAATCTTGTAGATTGAGTCCTGCCTCATTAACATAACCACCCCTAATCCTGCCTCATTAACATCATAGAGGTAGGATCCACAACACGTAGGAAAATCACATCAAATGACAAAATGGTGGACAGTCACACAACACTGGGAATCATAGCTTAGCCAAGTTGACACATATTTTGGGGGGACACAATTCAATCTATGACAGATAGGAAGAACTTTTTTCCAGTACCTCTCTTTTTACAGTATTTAGAAGTTTCCTTGTCAGTAGGTAGTTATTAGAGAATCGGCCACCTAGCTGTTTGGTCTGCAGGGCCAAACATTTATTTGTGTTCTGTGTTGCTTCCATTATGAAGCCCTTTCTAAGTGTTCTGCCAGGTGTTGCAGTTCAGATAAAGGGGCTATTTCCATTCTAATTTCTGTTTTTGAATTATGTTTCCAATTTTAGGTTTAACTCCATTGATAAAAATGAGATGAAAGAGCTACTATAACAACATCTTCTTTAACTGCAGAATGTTCTCAGAAGGTATTTTCTAGTCTACCCAAAAAATCTCCTATAGTTTCATATTTTCTCGGTTTGTATGATTGAATTATGGTCCAATAGATTTTTGTTGAAAATATTTAGGGTATGGCTTTTAGGAGAATTTGCCCTAATTCTCAGGCCTTCTTTGACTCTCAGGTTTATGTGGAAAGAGGGATCCTGTAAGTCCCTTTCCAGATCAGTCCCATCCGCTTTAGCTGTCAAAATTTGGCATCTTAGGTTTCTACCAGCATGTGTGCAAGTTGATATAGGTCAGGTGACTCTGGATAATATGCATATCACACAATTCTAAATTCTTCTATGAATTCTTGCTGGCATTGTTTGAGTTTAGGAATATCTTTAACCACTGACTTAATTCAGTTATCTGCACACCTGGCTCATTGTAGGAATGAATCTATAGAGGCAAGTGGCATATTTTAGGGCTTTATGAGAGTATTGGGGAAAATACAGGGTATCTGGAAAAGGGGAAAAGGAGATGCAGAAGGGGAAAGGTCAGAAGGATAATAGGGAAGAGGGAGAGCTGGATATGGAGAGGCAGCTGGAGGACAAGAAGGAAGAGGATTTACAAGGGAAATGAGTCTAGTTTGTTGTTTCTTAAGTTTGTCAAATTGTTCATTATCTCTGGACAGAGGATCTTTCAGTGAAATGATTTTTGATTTAGAATATTGTTTGGAGCCTCTGAATACTAATCAAAAAATGTTTTCCACTGGGTCTGAGAGACCGTTTTCCATGTCTTTTCTAAGATGCTCTCAAATGAACAATTTTGTTCAAGTCAAATGTAAAGTGGTCCTTGATGGCCCAAATCCTCCTTGGTGAAGTTATGTCATTTAAAAAGATAGGCACAAAAATTAGGATTGAAATAAGAGTACATATAAGAAAGAGGCTTTTTTCCTGAAAGAGGAGGGGTTTAGATATAAATGACTTCATGTGAGATGGCAATGATTGGCAAAAATGTGATGCTTATGCACCTCATGCCTTTGGCCCCCAACCTGATGGTTGGCCACCTCTGAACACAGACATGACAATCTGCACCCCCTTCCCCTTCCCAAGGCAGGATACTGGAGAGAACACTCTCTGGATCAAAGCCAAGCTCTCAGGATATTAAAAAAATAAATAAATAAAATGGAAGGAGAACCTCATCTAGTTTTCTTGTGATGGCAGAAAAGTTTGTCTAAATGGATGCTGGTTTGTGAGGCCAGCTCAAGCAGCCTTAGAGGGCCTGTGTCTGTGTTCTACCCCAAGATCTTCCTTCTTTGACAACTTTTGGAGAGCACAACACAAAGCAACAAGACAAAGGACAGCTAAAGAATATGACCAAAAATGGCCTGATTCTACCAGAGGTGTCAGACAAATGGGAACCAATAACAAAACATACTGACCAAACTTGAGAATAAATAGCTGAGGAACTTAATCCTAGGAGAACAGAGTTCAGACCCAGTGGTGACTTACCACGTTGGCACAGATTTGACCTTAACAAGCCACGAGCAGCAAGGCGCAAGAAGTTTCTGTGGGTACCACATCTGGTTGAAGACTGTAGACCGAGGCAATGGGCAGTGTAGGTTGTATCTAGGTGGAACCTCCAGGAAAACTGTGGAATTAATTGAAGACTACTGACATGAGAACAAGCAGAGGCTGTTTCTTCAAAGCTTGCTGTAGCAAAGGAGTCAGCCACCATCACTTGAGTTTTGAGAGTCGAAGGCAGGCAGGAGTGTTGGAAAGGTTTAGAGTGGGAAGAAGGGAAGCCTTCAGGTGTGCCCAGATTGGAGGCTGTTGGCATGGGGAAGGTGGAGGTGGGCTAACTAGAAATGAGGCATCCTATGTGATTGGTTAGGGTAGCACATTTGACTCTTTCTGATCTATCCTAAGTTGGAAGTGGGGGCAAAAATTTGGGAGGGTAGCAGTTATTGACCAAATCCTGACAATTTGGGGCCAATTGCTGCAGAGGTTGTAGTTTGGCTTTCTGGATGGTTTGCTACGGAGGTTGTGGTTTGTCTTCCTGAAGTGGTTGGTGCAGAGGTTGTGGTGTGACTGCCTGAAGTGGTTGGTGCAGAGGTTGTGGTGTGACTGCCTGAAGTGGTTAGTGCAGAGGTTGTGGTTTGTCTTCCTGAGGTGGTTGGTGCAGAGGTTGTGGTGTGACTTCCTGAAGTGGTTGGTGCAGAGGTTGTGGTGTGACTGCCTGAAGTGGTTACTGCAGAGGTTGTGGTTTGTCTTCCTGAGGTGGTTGGTGCAGAGGTTGTGGTGTGACTTCCTGAAGTGGTTGGTGCAGAGGTTGTGGTTTGGCTTCCTGAGGTGGTTGGTGCAGAGGTTGTGGTTTGACTTCCTGAGGTGGTTGGTGCAGAGGTTGTGGTTTGTCTTCCTGAAGTGGTTGGTGCAGAGGTTGTGGTTTGGCTTCCTGAAGTGGTTGGTAGAGAGGTTGTGGTTTGGCTTCCTGAAGTGGTTGGTAGAGAGGTTGTGGTTTGGCTTCCTGAAGTGGTTGGTGCAAAGGTTGTGGTTTGACTTCCCTGGCTGGTTGCTGCAGAGACTGTGGTGAGAGTTCCATTTTTATGTATGTTCTGGCCATTGTCCATTACTATATTCAGACTCTTAATACTTTTTGGTTTGGAACTAGGGCATGATGAGAGAAAGAAAGTCCCAACATGACAGTGTAGAACGATGCTTAAGGGCTCAGACCCTGGAGCTAGCATCTTAGGTTGGAAATAATGGATTTGCTGCTTTTGGAGCCCTGGGGGCGTAGTGGTTAAGAGCTTGTCTGCTAACCGAAAGGTCGGCAGTTTGAATCCACCAGCCGCTCCTTGGAAACTATATGAGGGCAGTTCTGCTCTGTCCTGTAGGGTCACTATGAGTCCGAATTGACTCGATGGCAACAGTTTTTGTTTTTCTTTTTTTGTAGGTTTAGAAGTTATTAATCAGTCTATGTTTTAGTTTCCTCTTTTTTTTTTTTTTTTTGAGAGTTGCTAAGATTAAATAAATTAGTATGAAAATGCTAAGAATGTTACCTAGCTCATAGTTATCATTATCATTGGCATCATTAATTACCATTCTCTGGGCAATGTGACTAGTAAACCTAGGACCAGTCTGACCTCCCTCTTCCTCTGTGTTCATTGTAACAAGATTATCTTTTGGTAATATAAATAATTTGTGTCAGAAATTTAAAAAAAGAAAAATCTCAATGTGTGGAGTTTGGGGAAGCTGTCAGAGGAGATGGAGGCTCATATGAAGTCATACATTCCAATCCCTTAACACCTTTAACCCCACTAAACCAAAAACCAAACCCGTTGCCATTGATTCGATTCCGACTCATAGCAGCCCTATAGGACAAGGTAGAATTTCCCCACAGGGTTTCCAAGGAGTGGCTGGTGGATTTGAACTGCCAACCTTTTGGTTAGCAGCCAAGCTCTTAACCACTATACAACCAGAGCTAACCCCATTAAGGAGATAGATTAAATCCTCTCCCATGTGCATACCCATTTCCTTATCTTCCCCCCACCCCAGGCTGCCACTCACTTCTATAGAACTACATTGAAAAAGGAAGCTAAGTGCAAGTTACTCTGAGGGCCACATCTCTACGCAACTGGGAAAGCATGTAAAGCATCAGGTCGCACCAGTAAGTCTAGTGGATTACCTTTCCCTACAGATTTGTTTGTTTAAAATTAGTTCATTTCTCTAAGTGAACAGTGATTCTTCTGTTGAAAGATTGCCGTGACTTGTAGATGTCTAAAGCAACGACTGTATTATAAATCAAATTATTTAAAATGCTGTATTCTACTTTCTCTTCCCAAAGATCTCCTTTCACATTGATACTGCATCAGGATTAATATCAACACACACAAATAACTGTTTTTTGGTCTAGCACTCTACTCCTCTACTCAAATGAGCATTAACTTCAGATTCTGGCTTATTCAGTTCCAATTTTAGCTATAGGATTAGAACTAATAACTAACATTGGGATTACATTTTTGAGATATTGTACTACAAAAATCCTAACATACTATAAGCTATTTTTGTAACCTATCTCTTAAATACCTTCTTCACTGGAAAGCAATCCATAAAGGCTATTAGCTTGTTTCTCCGTCGGGGCAAACGACTAATAAACCTTGAAGGATTTAGAAAGCCTGAAGTTCTTTCATCAGGTTTATTTATTGTTGTTAGGTGTCTTCGAGTCAGTTCCTAATTGTAGCGACCGTACGTACATGACAAGGAAACACTGCTCGGTCCTGCACCATCCTCACAATCATTGTTATGCTTGAGCCCACTGTTGCAGCCACTGTCAATCCATCTCATTGAGGGTCTTCCTCTTTTTCAGTGACCCTCTACTTTACCAAGCATGATGTCCTTCAGGGACTAGTTACTCCTGAAAACATGTCCAAAGTACGTGAGACGAAGTCTTGCTATCCTCACTTCTAAGGAACATTCTGGCTGTACTTCTTCAAGACAGATTTGTTCGTTCTTCTGGCAGTCCTTGGTATATTCAGTATTCTTTGCCAACACCATAATTCAAATGCGTCAGTTCTTCTTTGATCTTGCTTATTCATTGCCCTGCTTTCGCGTTCACATGAGGTGATTGGAAATACCATGGCTTGGGTCAGGTGCATCTTAGTCCTCAAAGTGACGTCTTCACTTTTTAACACTTTAAAGAGGTCTTTTGCAGTAAATTTGCCCAATGAATGACTACGTCCTTTGATTTCTTGGCTGCTGCTTCCAAGGGTGTTGATTGTGGATCCAAGTAAAATGAAATCCTTGACAACTTCAATCTTTTCTCCATTTATCATGATATTACTTATTGGTCCAGTTGTGAGGATTTTTGTTTTCTTTATGTTGATGTGTAATCCATGCTGAAGGTTGTAGTCTTTGATCTTCATCAGTAAGTGCTTCAAGTCCTCTTTGCTTTCAGTAAGCAAGGTTGTGTCATCTGCATAACACAGGTTGTTAAGGAGTCTTCCTCCAATTCTGGTGTCGTTTTCTTCTTCATATAGTCCAGTTTCTCGGATTATTTTCTCAGCATACAGATTGAATAGGTTTGGTGAAAGGATACAACCCTGACGCACACCTTTCCTGATTTTAAACCACACAGTGTCCCCGTGTTCTTTTCGAACGACTGCCTCTTGGTCTGTGTACAGGTTCCACAGGAGGACAATTAAGGGTTGTGGAATTCCTATTCTTCACAATGTTATCTAAAATTTGTTATAATCTACACAGTCGAATGCCTTTGCATAGTTTATCTAAAAACATGGGTTGATACTTACACTTCCAATCAAATCCAACATGATAGGGTTCATTCTACCCTTCCTCCTTCCTTTATTTGTATATTTCACAAAGTGAGAAAGCTGGCTCTTATTATCTACACAATATTTTCTTATTTTGTTCAATTTTAGCATACACATAAAAATAGTTACAGAGTTTTTAAAGCACCCTCCCATGAGAAACACTTTTACTGGCTCGATTACAGCATTTTGTCTGTAGCCTTACAGTATCCAGTTAAGTTTACAGCATTTTGTCTGTAGCCTTACAGTATCCAGTTAAGTTAACTGTTTTTTGCCGTGACTTACGTTAGTTCTGTACTTCACACTTTATTCAGTGTGGATTCGTTATTCATCTGTAACACAATTAGGTTAACTTGTTAGTGTTTGTTTCCTTTTCTTGGTTCTTACCACATCCTGGTTTGTTTAGATTATTTATTTTGGGGGCCATGTGAATAGTACCAAGACCTCTTTTTATTCTTTCCCCCAAAGGATTCATGTATTAAATCATTGACTACAAACACATTTCATTTATTAAGTGGTAATTAATCAACGTCTCTATTTTTGTATTATTAGAGTTATAAAATTACAAAAAGAATTGCCAATGTTATCTCTGAGTTGATTTAAATTCTGCCTAAAAGATATAAAAAAGCGACATTTCATCTATTTCATACAGCATTGTAAGGAGAAGTGTATAATTTTTATTAAGTTTAAAAAGTATTGCAAATAGTTTGCTTTATTCGTTTGACAGTCACATAGACTAAAACACTGAACTAAATGATTTCTAAGAATATATCCCCCACTTATAATTCAATTATAAGTAATAGAGTTGGGACATTAGTAGAAGAGGCACGATTGTCTGCACCACACCTGACCCAGGAAACTACCCCACAGGGGAAAAACAGGGAAGGGGGACAGATGTAAATGACTAGCTGGAGGAACACAGGATATGGGGATTACATTCCATCTTCCTGTTGTCAAAGGATAAAGTTTCTTAAGCCACACCAGGAAATTATAAAAACTAATTTTTTTCCTCTGGTAAACAATTTCAGTTCTCATATTTTGATATGTGACATGAAATTCACAATGATCCAAGCTACTCAGTCCTTACAATGAGATAAGCTACTTTAATTATTATAGTTCGAATTCCTCAGGTTTAATAATCTGAAGAAATTTTAGATTGAAATTGATGAATTCGACGAAAAAATTCTCTAAGAAAAATGATTTAAGTGTTATAGCTATTTTAAGCATAATATGCTTCAGATAATCTCATTTTGTTTACATTTTGCATATTCTCCTTCCCCATTTTTATTTGAAGTTTACACCTTAACATCCATAGTTAATGAGAAAGTAATATAGAGAGAATCACATTATCTTGGGTTAAAGAGCTGACTAGTCTCGTTACTGGTTTGATAGAATTGCACGTTTCCTGGTTCAGACTTTGAACCCTCCCCGCCCCCCAGTGTGGACTATGTGCTAATTAGCATTGAACTGCAACATCCGTAACTTTGTGACTTGACTAAATTCAAGTGAACCTGACATGTCAATTAGAGTGTTGTTGAATCCAAGCCCTGGTGTTTTGGATGTCACATGCCAATTCAGAAGTGCTTATCCAATGTCACATTTTAGAGAGCTCTCAACTGGTATGCAAAACTGAGGGTAATTATGGCAGATCTCCTGATATTAAAATGAGAAAAATAAAGTGGAAAAAATACTTCTAGAAAAGATAAGATGCCTCAATCTGAGAACTGGGTTATATCCAAGAGTAGTAGGAGGATTTGAATTTAGGTGCAAATAAGTCAGGGGATTTTTCCATTGAAATCTAAGTCCTACAAGTAATTATTTTCTTTGAGCTTGAGTAATTTGTGTCTTTTCAGAAATCGATTTTATATGATGAACATGTCTTGCTTTCTTATAAGTTATAATTATTGTCCAGAGAGGGGAAAAACACTTGTAAAGCTAAAAATGATAGTCGTTGTCTAAAAATTGTACTTTCTCTGCCTTATTATAATTTCTAAATAATGTCTAAAATATTACTATCCATAGTTTGCTAATATACCTGCTGTTACTCACAATGAGATAATTAATCCAGAGAGAGTCACGATCCATGAACGAAGTCTTGACACTAGGATGCAAATTTTATCTTCTTTTATTGATGTCAGGAAAATAGACCATTCATCATTTTAAACTTGTCAACTAGGGTTTTAATATTAAGAACTAAAACGATAGAAACCTTGTTGGTAGCATCTTATTCACAGTAATATCATAGTCTCCATTTTCTCTCTGAAGAAATGAAAACCCTAGTCTTTTTAATAACTAATGGAGTTCCTTACATTGACACTCACCCATTGCTGTCAAGTCGATCCCAACTCATTGCAACCCTATAAGACAGAGTAGAACGGCCCCCATAGGGTTTCCGAGGCTGTACTCTTTATGGGAGCCCTGGTGACACAGTAGTTAGGAGCTCAGCTGCTCACCCAGAGGTCGGCAGTTCAAATCCCCCAGCTGCTCCTTGGAAACCCTGTGGGGCAGTTCTGCTGTGTCCTATAGGGTCGCTGTGAGTTGGAATTGACTTGACAGCAGCAGGTTTTGTTATACATGAAGTTAAATAATTTCCTCGATGGATTTATGCTGTATTTTTTTAGTGTGATGATTTATTTGCTGCTGCAAATTTTCCAGTCAGAGACAAAATCACAGTTAGTCACTACTTAATGTCTTTTAAAAGTTTCTGAGATTTTAGTTCTGGAGAGTGTTACTCTGTAGATGATGTGCATTGAGTACTGCATGTCTCTGACCTGAACTCTCAGCAGTAACATTTTTAAAAGGGCTGCTTAGCCCAAACCTTGGCTTCTGGATGCTCCAATAAAAAGAACTAGATCTCCTTGGAGAAATGACTGATATCAGGACTCGGGCAGGGAAATGTACAACATGACCCTGGAGCAACTTGAATTGCCAGTAAATAAGGACATAGTTGAAAAAATATAATAAAATTATGAAGGTACATTGAAAGAGCACCAGAGCCAACTTGAAGGAACTGTCGGACAGCTAAAGCTGGAACAGTTTCAGCAGCAATATAAATAATGATAATATTGTATTACAAGCCATAGCATAAAATACATATACATGAGACCATATGAATTTGAATGCGTGAATGAGTGAATAATTGAACGCAGGAGAAGGAAAGGCTCTTTGCTTATAGTTGAAGGCCAGTTTACAAATAGAGAAGGAATAAACATAGTTGAAGGCCAGTTTACAAATAGAGAAGGAATAAACAAAATAGGAATTTACCTGTAGGCAAACACCAGAATAATAATTTTGGTTGGCAAGAATCATCGATGAATGCTAAAATTAGTGGTTAAAAATATGATGAGAAGCAGAATATTTCAGTATTCTCAAAGTATCTTCTCACAGAGACTTGTTGGTTACAGATGTAACAATTATAACATCGCAGTGGAGAAACGTAGCAGTCACCACCTTTGCCACATGATCAAAGTTAACATCACCAATAAGACATATTGACCTTAAACAGTTTCTGACGTGATACACTGAGAAAGGTACAGCGCTTCTGTGGTATCCTTGTCAAAGGTGCATAACCTCAATCTAATCATGAGAAAACATCATGCAAAGCCAAAGTGAGGAGCATTCTAGAAAACAACTTGCCTGGAGTCTTCAAAAGTGCCAGGGATATGGAAGACAAAGACAGAATGAGGAACTGTCCCAGACTGAAGAAAAGTTAGGGAACATGGTAACTAAATTGAATTTGGGATCTAGAATTGGATCCTGGATCATACAAAGGACAATAGTGTGAAAACTGGCAAAATTCAAATAAAGTCTGTAGGTAATAGTTAATAGTATTGTATCAATATTCATTTCCTTGATTTGATAGGTCCTGCTATGGTTTTGTAAGATGTTAACATTTCGGAAAGCTGGGTAAGAATTTATAGGCGGTCTCTTTACTATTTTTGCAACTTTTTTATAGGCCTAAAATTATTTTTAAAAAAATTTTAGAATATAAAATGTTGCTTATAGATCCCTCTCCCAAGCTGCTTCTAATGTTAAGCCAAGGTGTGGAAGGATGCCTTCAAAAAAGTAGATCGGCTACGATAGTCTTTTCAAAACTTAAGTAATATGCGAGAACCTCTTTAAAAGAGAAAGCAAAATCTTACTTTGTGATAAATATATTTTGTACTCTAGTTTGAGAAATGTTGTTCTAAGATTGCTCAGTGTAACCTTTGGAAAACCAACTTTTGAATCATTACTAGTTATCCCGTTAATTCTGGAATTGGTCCCAGGTCCAGTGTGTCTCCCATGGCTCAGGAGACATTCGTATACCATCTAGAGGTGCATTTGCAGCATATCTCTCTTGCTCCTTGGAAATATCTAAGCTTAGTCCTAGAATATCTATGTATGCAAAAAAAAAAAATCCCTGAAGGAGAGATGCAAGCAAAGCTATATTTATGTTCCCAAGTTATATTAGTGTTGAGCTTCATCTTATCATGTCCCAAATACATGTGGATCTATTTTCCGGGCATGCAGTTTCCTAAGTAAAATGCATTTTAAAACTAGCATCATAAATATCACATTGATCTAGTATTTAAATAAATTATGTAGTGTTAGCTTTTTCTTGCCAGGAATTCCACAAGATGACATGTTCAATAATGAATAGTATACTCTTATCTCTGCTTTGCATCCTTATTTCTTCCCTGCAACCAGCTACCTCAAATAGCACTTGCTGGAATAAGATATTTGATACCTGTAGTACCTGGTGGCTTGGCTAACACAAACATATCTCAAATATGGTTCTGTTGCAGCATTTTCATTAGGAAAAATTATTGATTTTTTCCTGATGCCTCTACTCTTTTCTCATTTAAGGGTAAAGGGTAATCTTTCATAAGCTGTATTTTTATTCAGGCAAATACATATGTATTTGTCATTCTTGCTCTAAAATTCTTTTAAAAGCTTTCTCTCTCTCTCTCTCTCTTTTGTCCAGGTTAAAGATCAAACTATTTAGATCTTTAACCATCTTGATTTAACCTTTCTCTTTTACCTTGTCTTCCTATAACAACCAACATAAAACATTTATATTAGCTGCCGTAGTCATCTAGTGCTGCTGTAACAGTAATACCACAAGTGGATGGCTTTAACAAAGAGAAGTTTATTTCCTCACAGTAAAGTAGGCTAGAAGTCCAAATTTAAAGTGTCATCTCCAGAGGATGGCTTTCTCTCTTAGCTCTGGAGGAAGGTCCTTGTCATCAACCTTCCCTTTGTCTAGGAGCTTCCCTGCGCAGGGACCCCAGGTCCAAATGACACGCTCTGCTCCCGGCCCTGCTTTCTTGGTGATATGAGGTCCCCCAACTCTTTGCTTGCTTCCCTTTCGTTTTATCTCTTGTAAGATAAAAGATGGTGAAAGCCACACCCCAGGGAAACTCCCTTTACATTGGATCAGAGATGTGACCTTAGTAACGGTGTTACAATCCCACAGAAATCCTCTTTAACATAAAATTGCAACCACAAAATGGAGGACAACCACACAGTACTGGGACTCATGGCCCAGCCAAATTGATACACACATTTTTGGGGGGACGTAAGTCAATCCATGACACTAGCCTTCCCCATTCATGACTTCATATTGTTTCTTTATTTACATTGTCAAACATCTTTCTCTCAACTTGCTCCTTCTCTCCATTTGTTTTTCCCTTGAGAAAGAGCCAGCTGCAATATCACTAACTCCATGAAGACTATCATGACTTTCAGCCCTTGTGGTCAATCTTCTCGATTATTGTTGTTGTCTGGACCGCTTATTAATCATTGAATGTGTGCTGCCTTGTTTTTATAAACATCCTTCACGAATGTCCCATGATTCTTTAAAGTACATTTTAAATATTTCAAGAAATATTTCTTGAAATCCTTAGAAAATTTTCTATGATTTTTGAATCACTCATACTATAATTCCAGGAATTGCTACTTCAAGCCATGTAACAATTAAGTTCAGTCCTACTTAATTATTCAATAGATATTTATTGAAGGACTTCTGTGTGAGAGAAACTGATATCTTGTAACAGTAAAGAAATTTTCTTTTTGGGATACTTTTTTTTCCTCTACTTTGGTTTCTTTAAGCTTATAGTTCTATTTCTGATATACAATAACAAAACAAGTTACCCTTACCTTACCCATTGCCATCGAGTCAATTCCGGCTCATAATGGCCCTATAGGACAGAGTAGAACTGCCCCATAGGATTTCCAAGGCTGGGATCTTTCGGAAGCAGACAGCCACATCTTTCTCCTGCTGGTGGGTTCGAATCACAGCCCTTTCAGTTAGCAGTCAAGTGCTTTTAACCAGTGGGCCACCAGGGCTCCCATCTGGTTAATATGAAGCATTAATAATCAGCTACACTGTGCCTTCTCATTACCGAAAGAGAAATGAGAAGCCTGTGGTACCTGACTGTTCATTTTGTTTATTTATTTGACCATGTTTATATTCAGAGTCATAGCAACTAAATGATATATTTAAAATAAAACTAAAATCATCTGGATGAACTACACGTGACAACAAATATCTGAAAATTTGATGCAAGATACAGAGAACATTTGGATAAGTAACTATATTACCTACATTCCGTTCAGAGGATGTGTTGAGAATATCAACCTTAAAATATATGAAGAACAAATTTTTAAAATATTTCACTAGGCTGTTCTTTTGCTTCTTTCCAAAATTTTTGTATAAAATATATTTTTGGCAATATTTTATTGTTATTTTTTCCTAGTAGAGTTCTAACATCCGTTGGAAAATTAAAAATCTTAGATAAAACACAATAAATTTGCCAAAAAAGTGGTCGATGTATTCTTTAATCCCTATATATTTCATGAATAAAATTATATTCTTATAGACTATTATTCCAGAATGAATAATTTTAGAAATATTATTTGCAAAATCATGAAGACAAAGAGAAAATATAGTCATTTATTTGGCTGATACAATTTATTCTTGATTAAAAGTATAGAACAAACAACAGCTGGGCTTTTAGAATTTAGTGATGCTTACTTGTAATACGGTGGTCCTTAAAGCAGAAAAATAATTATGAATTTTAAGTGGAACTTGAATGCATGGAAGAGACAAGGATGGCTTCTGACATCACAACTATATATTTCTAATTTTTATTGAATTGCCATTTTGCATTAAATTTAAAAATCAGTATGATCTCTATGGCTTAACTATGATTGCTACATGCAACAAGTGCTGTGAGGGAACAATAGCAAAAGGCTATCACTTTAAGTAGGGTAGCTCATGAATAACTATAAGAAAAAGTTACCAAAGACTTAGAGTGTTTCTTAAAAATGGATATTACGCAGACTGTCCTACCCAGAATAAATCAGAATTTCCTGTGATAGAGCCCTGGTATGTAAAATTCACCAGATTGTTTTTAGACAATTTAATTTGAAAACTGATGATATAAACTAACCAACTGTCTCTGAAGATTGAGGGGGGGAAGTCAAATAGACATGATTGTCTTTTCTAGAACAAAGAGTGGAGCATGACATTAGTCAAGGAGTTGACTTGAGAGGTTGGGTTTGCCTGAAGGAGTGTTGTCAAATCTCATTACATTGCTTTCAATCACTGAATGTTTGACCTCAACTATGTCATTTGTCAATGGAGCTTTCTTTAAAGCTCCAGTATAGATAGAATTCAGAAAACAGAGGTACCAAGTCTTACATCTTGCACAGATAGACCTAATTTTTGTTTTAGTAATTCCTTTTTTAATTAACCATTATTGCAGATGACCACAAAATATATAATGCCCATCTTTCTCTGTCAAGATTACATCTTCCACAAGAACCTGAGATCCATGTTTACTATTGTTCAGAATATTTGGTCAAATAATTTTCAAAGTAATTGTAGTGATTTATATACATACCAGCATTGTATGGCTTGTTTTAATTTCTATTTCTCTGATGACTAATTATATAAATACCTTTTAATCTTTTCAGTATTCTCCTTTGTGAAGGTTTTGTTCAAATCTTTTACCTATACTTTAATTTTTAAGTAGTCCCAGTTCTCATTTTTAATCAGAACTTAAACTGATGCTTTTAATCTTCAGAAGTTTCATGTACATATTATTAGTTTTTGCGGTATCATTATTTACCTTATCAGATTTTTAAAAAATCTCAGTTTTAACGCATCCTAAAATGCTGCTACGTTGAAAAGAGTGTGTGGGGGCAGGATGGGATGGGGGAGGAAATGTAGCATACATGAGATGGAAATTAAACAGCAAGGGACAAGTTTTTGGCCCTTGAGTAAAAGAGAGTGAGATATGATTTTCTTTACTATTATTCCGTAAGTAAAATAGTAGCTAGTTGTAATTCAAAGAGCACCTCCTATAATATGTTATAAATGTGAAAGAATAGAAAACAGTAGTAAGAAGCTGATGGACTCTCTAAAAAACTGTTTGTAATGGTTGGCTTGTGTACCTGAAAAACAAAGAAGCCACATAGCAAGCAATGATGTCTTTCGATTGGTAGGGCTACATTCTGTTCATTTTTATATTCCCAACAACTAACAGAGTACTTGGACAGAGTAGATACTCATTCAGCATTTATAGAACGAATGAATGAATGAGTTTTAGAGAGCTTGCTGTCAAAGCCCACCACCTGTCTGTCACTGTCATACTGTGATGGCTTGCATGTTGCTGTGATGCTGGAATCCAAGCCACCAGTATTTCAAATACCAGCAGGGTCACTCATAGTGGACAGGTTTCAGCAGAGTTTCCAGATTAATACACGCTAGGAACAAAGGTCTGGCAATCTACTTCTGAAAATTAGGCAATGAAAACCTTATTGATCACAGCAGTATATTGTTCAGTGTAAGTGCTGGAAGATAGGCCCACTAGGTTGGAAGGCACTTAAAATAAACAACAGTCTCAACAATTGATTGGAGCAGACCAGTGATCGTGAAGATGGGGCAGGACTGGGCAACGTTTTGTTCCATTGTACATGCGTCACCATGCGTCGGAGCTGACTTGATGACATCCAACAACAGCAACACAATCAAAACAAGGTATAAGTAGCTATAAGACAAAATGAGAGAGAGTAACAGAGTTAGTTCTAGCCTCAGCATCCTTCCTGTTCACCACAGCTAAATCTCTAGGCCGACTGCAAACTCTGCACTCAGCATTCAAGGCCAGGTGATGTGAGTTAGGAAGGGCTGGGCATCATTGTTGTTACTGCCCCTTTGACTTTAATGTGTATCTTAATTCTGATAACTGAATACGTTCCTCAAACTCAAGCCCAGCCCCACGCCAACACTACTCCTTATTGTGCCAGCTCTCATTCCGCTTTTCTGCCCTGGTTATGTTTCTGATTTCTGAATACACTATTTCCCTAGTACTCCTGACTCTTTTTAGAATTCAAGTCTGCTGTTTTTCAAGTCTCTTGGACCAGAACCAGCCCTATATCCATCAGGTTGGAGGAGCCTAATTAGACAGGTGGTGGGAGGCTTATTTATCTGCCTACATTTTAAACTACATATTTGCTCAGCTGTTGTTCTCAAGTCTTATACTCTGCTTATCTGTTGGAAATTTCCTCTGTCCCCACCTCTCCCCCATCGTTAATTGACTGCCTGAATCACATGCTGTTTTTTTCGGCTACTTTGGACACTATCTTCGTTATCTAGTGCTGCTATAACGGAAATACCACAAGTGGATGGCTTTGTCAAACAGAAGTTTATTCTCTCACAGTCTAGGAGGCCGGAAGTCCAAATTCAGGGTGTCAGCTCCAGGGGAAGGCTTTCTGTCTCTGTTGGGTCTGGAGGAAGGTCCTTGTCCTCAATCTTCCCCAGCCTAGGAGCTTCTCCGCACAGGAAACCTGGGTCCAAAGGACACACTCTGCTTCTGGTGCTGCTTTCTTGGTGGTATTAGGTTCCTCTGTCTCTGCTCACTTCTGTCTTTTATATCGCAAAAGAGATTGGTTTAAGACACAACCTAATCTTGTAGATTGAGTCCTGTGTCGTTAACATAACTGCAGATAATCTCACCTCATTAACATCATAGAGACAGGATTTACAACACATAGGAAAATCACATCAGATGACAAAATGGTGGACAGTCACACACAGTACTGGGAAGCATGGCCCAATCAAGTTGACACATATTTTTTGGGGACACAATTCAATCCATGACAGACACTATGTCAGAAGAAACTGATGTTCCATGGTCCAATCCTATAACTGTCTTAGTTACCTTGCAGTCTGTCATCAGTTAAAGGTATACTGCCAGGTCCCTTACCCTTTTGTTCTACTCAAAACTTATTGTAAATAAGTGGCCGTTCCCTACCCGTCATAATATGACATTCTCATTTCAAAAGGATAGCGTCACTATCAAAATCTTCAGTAAGCAATGTAGTATAGTGAAAAAGAGCATCAGTTTTGCGGTCTGACAAACCTAGGTTTAAATCCTGCCTCACCAAATGTGCTAGACAGAATAACTCCCCCACAGACATGTCCACATCCTCATCTCCAGAACCTGCAATTATGTTAGGTTACGTCCAAGGGGAATTAAGGTCTCTAATCTGCTGACTTTAAGATAGGGGCATTAACCTGGATTCTCTGGGTGGGCCAAAGGGTCCTTACCAGTAAAAGATGGAAGCAGAAGAGTTAGTGTGAGAGGGGTGGACGTGAGGAGAAGCCAGGAGGAGGAAACGAACTCTTAATCTGAAAGCGGCTAAGGTGATTAACAAGTGGATGGAAAACAAAAGAAAACAAAAAATAATAATATAATTATTTCTGATCTATATCTACCATCTCTCTATCTGGTTTTGTTGTTGTTCTTTCCATGCAAAAGCAATGAAAAATGAAAAGACCTCTGCTTTGAAGATAACTAGTCCTTTACTTTTGAATGCCATCTTTTACTCAATTTGACAAGTCTGTAGTTTAACCACATTGCAGTGTTCTTATAAAATTTTCAAGGTCAGTGTCGAATCAAATGGTAAAAAAAAAAAAAAAAATTGAATTCATGAAGGGAAGATTTTGACTGAAGTTGGCTAGCATGTAAGAACAGAGAAACACTTTTTGGAAGTGGATAGCGTAAGAAGCAGCAGCCAGAGCTTGTGTGTGTGCGTGCATGTATGTGTGTGTGCCTGTGTGCATGCGTGCATGCGTGTGTTTTCTTTATTCTTTTTTATCACCTCTAGGTCTTGTGGACTTATATAAAATGTTGGTTATATTAGAGCCATATGTTTTTTCAAAGGAAATTATAGTTCCGTTTACACAGGGGATAAAAACCAATTTATATAGACATTTGTGGTAGCAACAGTTCCAAATATAAATATAAAATTGAGAACAGATGAATATGGCATATATACAAGTATGACAGAAAGATAATGTGAATAGTGATTAAAATGAATTTAAGTTAAAATGCACTAACACTGTCTTGTTTTACTGTCACTGGTATGATCTTTTAGGGAGAATCACCCAGTTAACTCCAGTGACGTCACTAGGGAGTTGCGGGATGTGGGTTGCGCCAGGTGACACTGTCAGAGGGGGTGACACCAAAATGACTGTCTATAAAAATATTCCTGTAGTTAGTTTAACAACAAAAACGTTTTTCGTAAGCCCAGCTTACATGTATCAATTTCCCTACAAGGCTAAAACTCCGTGATAGTTTACTTTGTGAACCTTCTAATGTGCTCAGGTTGGAGCTGTCATTATTACCCAATTACAAAGACACTTCGAATCACACGGTTTCATCTGCATGAACTATAAGCACGTACTGTTGTTTACGTTCTTGCCAGTGTTTTTATAGTCACTGATTTTGTGAAATTTTCTGGTGTTTTAGCTACAATATTGGGATAATTAGTATTTGTGAACTAATATCAGTAACTTTCTTGAGAATGAAGTAGTAATTAAAGGAAAAGAAGGAGTGATATGTGGGAATTACGATTTATCGGTAACGTTAGTACAAAAAACATTTCTAAGGATTCTGTATGGTCTGGTATGGAAGGAGATCCATGGGGGGAGGTTGACATCATGAATTACCACATTGGGTGACAGCAACCCTAATGATGCCACTTGTTAACTCTCTTAAAATTAATTTCTTATTAAGCCATCCAGCTAGTGCTGTGGTTAGCTATTTAAGCAGAGAAGCTAAACATCAAAGAGAACTTCACACTGCATAAAAATTAAAACATTGAATAGACTTAAAAATTGGAGGAAGTCTATGCTTGTCGGAAGGTATGTTAGCAAGTTCTTTCAAAACATAAAATGTATTTTAGTTCAACAAAGGAAAGTTGTTGTAACAAGAATTTTAGTAAAAATTTGCTGCGTATTTCCTACGTAGTCTTCCAAAAGATTGAGAGATTATCCACAGTGGATATAACTTTTCCATGATAATTATATCTGTCTTTTAAAAATGAATATCCCATGAGACAGAGAAAGAGAGACAAAGAAGGAAAAAAGCAAGCAAGATATAAAGTATGAATGGCAAGTACAAAAAGAAATATGACTCATTTTGACTTAGGCGTTTATTGAAGCTTGGCTGTGGCTACAATATTCTACCTCAATCTGCCATTTTGCTTTAATTTTATTTTTTAGATGCTCAGTCCCTAAGTGTCTCCTTCAATATGGTTATTGACGTACCTGCACTTGTGCATGGTAAATGTGTAATCTCATAAATTAACATCACATTGAGTCACTATAAAAATATCAGTAATGCAATCAAGACATAACTGTCAGGAGTATTGTTAATATCTGCATATTCACTTCCAAATAGAGGTAAGCTTCTGACTATCACTTAGAGTGATGTTCTTATATTTTATGTTGGTTGAAATTCTATATGTAATATGATGTATAAACTTCTGCTTATCACTGCTTGAGTAAAATGTTGCAGAAATCACGATTTTGGAAGTTGCTAATTATACAAACTAAAACATGTATTAATAACTTTTAAATAGTAATAGAAAAATGAATTGATAGACACTATAAATGTCGAGAGAATGTGTTAACAAGGTAATATTTGAAAGAATGTTATACACATTTTTGAGCCAACAAATGTATGAAACATGGAAATAATATAAGACCAAATAATAAACATTACATTATATCATAATTTCTTTCTCTGGAAAAACTGTTCCATAACGACATAAAATTGTTAAAATAGTAAACAGACAACTTTAAGAACTGAATTTTATATTAAGGTACAAATTTAATTTAAGTTCTCAGCCTTTCAAAAAAATCTTACGAGAATTCCATCTTGTGAAGAAAAAAAAAATCCTAAAGCTATATAACAGATCTTATAACAAATAACCTTTATAGCCAACAAAATACAGAATATAAATAATATGGGGGAAAGAAATAATTATTAGAGAAAAAATGAGACGGCAACCAAAATACCTTCTCAATCATTTCCAATGTCAGTATTTTATTGGAATAGAAACCCTCTGGTCAAGTAGTTGAGTTTCTTATTAGGCATCTGCTCAGGCCCACAGCACTAATAAAAAATTATTTGTGAATGTTCGGGGAAAAATTATTTCTAATATATACTCTAGGTTACTAGAAGCTTGAAAAAGTCTTTTATTTCAAGAGAGTATAAAAACCATTACAGATACTACACTGTGTTTACTCACACAAGTAGTCAAAAAGTTAAACTGCAGAATTCCTTTTCTTAGTTTTATGATGCAAAAGAACAATTTTAACTTTTTTCCTCTTAATAAACTAGTAGTTTAATCACCAGCTCGATAATTCAGACTCCAGAAAGAATTTAGAGACACACCTAATAAATTAGTTCCATTAAAATAACTTATATGAAAGTTCATATTTTCAATGATTTTTTTATAACAGACATTTAACCTGTACATCTAAGTTAAATACAATTTTTAAATGCCTGTAATAATTACTATCTTTATAGAATCCAGAATGAAGTTTCTTTAATCACTTGGGAAAAGATGAAATTTTTTTAAAAAAACTTAATTGAATTTATAGCTATCAATGCAAAAAAAATTTTAAATTTTAAGAAATTTATTTATCAGAATTTTCTGACATCAGCAGCATCTTGAAAGACTTAAAATATTCAGGAGATAACAGGGTTAAATCATCATTTACCTCTACTGTTTTGGCCAACTAGGTCTTGGAAAATGAATTTGGAATATGGCAAACTCACTCTGGAATAATGCAGACTTACACTGTGATGCTAACTGTACCTAGCGACCTACAACAGGAGTTGGCAAACGGTGGCCTACAGATACAAGAACTAAGAATGCTTTTTCCATTTTTTTTTTTTAATTTTTTTATTGTACTTCAGGTGAAGGCTTACAGAACAAACAGTTTCTCATGAAACAGAAGTACACATGTTGTTTTATGACATTGGTTAACAACCCCACAACATATCAACCCTCTAACTTCTCAATCTTTTTTTTTTTTTTTTTGGTGAAAATACACATAGCCAAAGATACACCATTTCAAAAATTTCTACATGCACAGTTCAGTGACATTGACTACGCTCTTCGAATTGTGCTGTTATTCTCACTTAAGATGAAGGTTTACAGAACAAAATAGTTTCTCATTTAACGGTTACTACAAATGTTGCCCTATGACAATGGTTAACAATCTCACAACACATCAACAATATCCTTACTCAACCTTGGGTTCCCTATCACCAGCTTCCTTGTCCCCTTCTGCCTTCTGGCCCTTGTCACTGGACTACTGTACCTCGTTAGTCTCATTTGGTTTTACGGGGCTGTCCACTCCCAGGCTGAACAGTGAACCTCAGAAGTAACTTCACCACTGAGCTAAAAGGGTGTCTGGGGGGCTTTTTCCATTTTTAAAGTGTCGTTAAAAACAAACAAGAGCGTTGACTACTAGGTGAAAAGTTGGAGGTTTGAACGCACCCAGAGGCACCTCGGAAGATGGGCCCATAGATCTTCTTTTGAAAGGTCACAGCCTTGAAAACCCTATGGAGCAGTTCTACTCTGGACATCTGGGGTCATCATGCGTGGGAATTCACTTGACTACCGTGTGAGGTGCTCCACTGACCCCACTCACCAGTGAAACTGGTAAGTTATTTTCTAAAAAACAACCATTTAAAGCCTGTAGAAATGGCCCTAAGAGCAAACAGCAAATGAAGAAACATTGGTTCAATAAAATCTGTGAGAAAAGTGAGAGTCTCCATATCTGAACCAAGACCACTTCCTCCCTCCACACAATTAGCTCAGCAAGATGGAGACTCCAGTCCAGACTGGTGCAACCAAGAGCACTGGGCTCCCACTCCCGCTAGTTCACAACGCAGGGCTTTTTTCTCAGGAGGAGCAGGACCTCAGCATTTCTCATTTTGCCCCCAGCTTCCTGAAGCTAATTCCTGAGCCAGTGAGATTGACAGATAGGGACTTCCTTCTTCTGCCCAACACTCACTTACAGAATGGAGGCTCTACTTTGACCATGATACTCTGAGACTTCTGGAGCCCCAGTATTCATTCCCTCAGCCTGTAAGGAACTGATTCCGTGCCTGGAGAGGCAAGTCAAGAGAACCTCAGGCTGCTTAATACATTTGTTTATCCACTTCACATAGAAAGAGAGAAGTCCTGAAGTATAGATCCACCCTGATTCAAGTCCAGAGGCTAATAATTGGCTGGCTGCTCAGGACGGAAACAAAAAAAATTGAAAACATACTGTGTTAGTCACCTAATGCTGCTGTAACAAAAATACAACAATTGGGTGGCTTTAAAGAATAGATATTTATTTTCTCCCAGTTCAGGCTAGAAGTCCAAATTTGAGGTGTGTCTCTAGGGGGAGGTCCTTTTTTATTTCAGCCTCTGTTGTTGTCGTTGGGTGCTGTCCAGTTGATTCCAACTCATGGCGACCCCATGTACTCTTTAGGGAAGCAGATCACTAGGTCTTTCTCTCATGGAGCCACTGAGTGGGTTCGAACCACCGACCCTTCGGACAGTAGCCCAGTGCTTAACCATCATTGCACCACCGGGCTCCATTTCAGCCTCTAGTAACTAGCAATCTTTGGAGTTCCTGGTCGTTTAGATTCCTTTGTCTCTGTCTTCAGTGTCTGTCTCACCGCCGTGTCTGCATGCCTCTGTGTCTGTTTTGCTTTTTATAACTCAGAAGTGATCAGATTTAAAACCTATCCTACTCAGGTATGATCTAGTTAGCATAAGAAATACACTAATTCCAAACAGGATTAAATCCACAGATACAGGGTTTAGGATTCCAACACATATTATTTGAGGACAAAATTCAATACGCAACACATACCACCAGGAGTTTGGAGAGAGAGATAAATGGATATATTATTATGATGGGCACAGGGTGTGAAGATATTTGTGTCCAAATGCATGCCTACCCAAATCATATGGAAATAAACACCGGCCCCCCCATTAGGTAATGATCCCTATCTACTCTGGGAGAGTCTCAGAAAAGTCAGGTAGAAAAAAATGACCCTTTCTCTGGATGTCAGTCATTCGCTTTTCCCAACCACTGTCATCCTCTCCCAGTGGGCTAGTGTACACAATAGGCTCGAATCCATGAGCTGGCTGCTACCACCACTGCTGAGCGCCCAATGTGCCAACAACAAAGCCCAGTGCTGTGGCTCCAGTAAGACACCCATCCCTGATGAGACCGGGCAGCCACCTGGTGGCAAACTTGAGACAGAGCCCCCACAGTGCTGGGCTTCCTCCCCGACCCCAGTTTTGCCTTTGAATCCTGCTTTTGCTTGAAGTTATATGTAAACCCCATTGCACCTGAATAGTATGATTAAGAAGGTTGCTGACATAATTTGTATGAACTCCCTACTTGTAAAACCCTTAAGAGTAACTTTTCTCCTCACCCTTGGGGAGCAGTCTTGGCGGCAGCAGCTCCAACTGACTCCTTTTCCTTGTACAACAAAATAAAGGTGCCTTTCCTGTTCTCCCACCTCAGTCTCCGTTTATTGGCAGATACAAGTCATGCCAAGCAAGAACCTGGGGTTTCCACCTGGTAACAAATTGATTACTTTGGAAAACTTTCGTCATTGAAGAGGCAGTAATTTGTCTTCTAAGGAATTGTTACATATTGCATATATGGATTTACTTACCCTGTCTGTCATATTGTGGGTTTTCAGAATGACTAATTCATCACCGTGTTAAGACATACAACTTGCCTCTGATCAAAACAGATCAGAATGTGTTTAATGAAGAAGGGATGGCAATAGACTCCCTCTCACAGAATTCACAAATCTCAGAGTCTATCCCATCATCCAGAGACAGCTGTCTTAATAGAACAGTAGAGTGGCCTGCTAAAGACTCTGTTATGGTGCCAGTGAGTGTCCTTTAAGGTATACTCCTAAAGATAGAGTGTCGAGTTGACCCGAGGTGACTCAGAAGAAAGGTACTTCCAAAAAATCAGTCATTGAAAATCCTGTGGAGTACAGTTATACTCTGTCACACATTGAGTCCCCATGAGTTAGAATTGACTGAACAATAACTGTGTTTATTATTGTTGTTTGTTTTGTTTTGTTTTTTTAATATACCTTAAGCCAGCAACCAACATCTGGTGCCATCTCCCCCAATATTAGAATGCAGGTGTCCAGAAATAAAGGGTGGATGTGGGAATGCCCCCTGTTACTATGATACCTGGTAACCCACTTGAAGAATTTTTACTTCCTAGTGGTTAAGTGATAACAGCTGCTAACCAAAAGGCTGGCACTTCAGATCCACCAGCCGCTCCTTGGAAACCCTCTGGGGCAGTTCTACTCTGCCTCTAGGGTTGCTATAGGTCGGAGTCGACTCAACGGTGCAAGAATGAGCCCAGTAGTGAATACAATCATAATTGGGTTAAGTTGGAAGCCGGGACTCTTACTTGTCCATTACAGTTTTCTGATGCTGCTGAACCAAATGACAGATAATTGGTGCCTGTAGCAGACAGAATGATTGGATTATTTCAACACGATTGGCACAGTAAGGTCTGTATGTAGAACCAAAGAAATTCATTGGAGCACTTCTTAATAGTCCTTTACCCAATTTCTTGACAGACAGAAAACTGCAGCCCGAGAACCACCAAGTATTCAGATCATGTGGAAATAAGCATTTGGATCATACCATCAGGTAATGATCCCCATCCAGCCATGATCCTGGAAGGGATTGAGGGGAAGTTAGATTAAGCTGAGGAAGAAGAAAGGTAAATTAATCAACTAAAGCCTAATGACTATCCATAGAAGTAGGCCTGGATCAGCTATGTTTTAGGGTAATTATTTTTCTCCTTCCAGTGCATGATATTAAGAGCACTGATAACTGTTAATGGTTTGGTTTTAGGTGAGAATATGACAAAATTGACATCATGCTGTGATTATACAATAGCCGATGTGACTTATGTTCTCTGAGTCTAGACAAAGCTTTTTCATCTGGTAAAAGGACAACAGTGGACATCAAATTGTATAATAAGAAGACTATGCTGGAATACTCTCTATTTATCCCTACAAACCAACTCTATTCTGCTGTGCACTCCTGGGTGCTGATCTTGATGGGCTACATACATTGGGCTCCTTGTCCTCTGATTTCTGATTAGTTTGTGCCAGTAAGAGGCACTAACAGGAAATCAGAGAGTGGGGAGGAGAGAGAAGTCTGGATGTTTATACTCTCAGCTCTATGCCTGCTGGACTACCAGTTATCAGAATTATCATTGACTGGGTTTTTTTTTGTTTTTTGTTTTTTTTTACCAGAAGTCACATCTGTTAGACAGTTCCTTTTTATGGCTACTGGTCTCACCAGTTTCTGGTAACTAGTAGCTCCACCTGCACCTTCAGGTCTAGTGAAGGCAATGGCTTCCATTCAAAACTGTTTCTCTTCCCAGTGTTCTCCTGAACTCTTCCCGTACATTTATCACAAGTTGTTCTGTTAAAGTCCTGGGTGGCACACGCAGTTCAGTGCTAGACTGCTAGCCGAAAGGTTAGTGCCACCCAGACATGCCTTGGAAGACAGTCCTGGCAGTCAGCTTCCTAAAGGTCATAGCCTTGAAATCCCCGTGGAGCAGCTCTACTATGCAACATATGGGATTGTCACGAGTTGTAACTGACTCGATGGCAACTATCAACAACATGTTTTTAAAATTTCCTCAATTACCCCATCTGTGTATGTTTTTTTCTTCCATTTCCCTCACAGAATCTCAACTGATTCAGTCATGTATGCTGCAGATGTATCTCTAACTGGGTATTTGCTTATTAATGCTTTCACTGGTATTTAATATACTTACATTAAAACGTGTTTAATATGGTTGCATCATACCATCTTTCTTCTCTGTAATTTCAGACTTTGCTCTAATGCTTAGAATTGACATTTAATACCAATGTTATTTAAATATCCATCTATATTTCTTTTAGTACAGTTATGGTTTCATTTTCCAGTAAATATTCAACTCAATTGGAAAAAAATAATGTGATAAATCTTTAGGGAAGAGATCTGATTTTACTTGTTAATTTCCAAATGGATTCAATTACTTGTTGAATAATTCAGCAATTCTATCATTTATTAAATAATTATATGTTTTGGAGACATTCCTAGCTATTTTATAGCATTATTTTAAGAATCAAGGACCACAGTAGCTTAAGAAGTGTTGAACAAAAATTATTAAAAAATGCTTAACTCATTCATAGACTGAAAAGGTTTCCAAAGCGCCATGTGACATTCTTTGTAATGTTGATGAGGTCATATCAGGGTATCATGTGTCTTAAGCCAATCACTTTTGAGATATAAAAGTGCGAACAGATATGGCACAGGAGCAAGCAGACACAAGGGGAAGACCCACACTATCTGAAGACAATGGAGGCTGACCAGCCTACAAGCCCAGGAACTCCAAGAATGGCAGGCTAGAGAAGCCTACACAAAGATTTTCCCCCAGAGCCTACAGAGAGAAAGCCTTCCCCTGGAGCCAATGCCCTGAATTCGGACTTCTAACCTCTTAAAGGGCGAGAGAATAAACTTCTGTTTGTGAAAGCCACCCGTTGTAGTGTTTCTGTTATAGCAGCACTAGATAACTAAGACCTCGGGGGTGTTCTCTTTCATTGCCAAGGCTAAGTCTCAGCTCAGAACTGGTGACTGCTGCCCACATCCAGTTGTCTACAACCAGTCACATGGCCCACTCTGAGTCCATGAAATAGAGAAGTCTACTTCTCCCAAACAGAGAGGAAGGCAGGAATTGCTGAGCAACCTAATTTACCACAATGGGCATGAGTGAGTTCAAATTCTCTGCTAGAGAAAGACAAAATGAGAGATTCTAATTTAGTGATGTACAGTCAACAGGTCTGTAAGGAAATGACATTGTTGGACATTTTGTCTATTCAAATATTTACACTTTGATTGGGCACAGAAAAGAGCATTATGCCGTATAATCATCTATTAGCCAGGAGGTCTTCGGAATTTAAAGAGCAATTTGTGATGGCCAATCTGTGCCAAAAGTAATGGCTTGTGCCCTTGTTAATTAGTTGATCATTTGGCAAATATTTCCTTGTCTGAATGCAAGACGAAAAAAAAAGTTTAGAGACTATTGTATCTTCTCTGTTTATCAATACAAAACTTTATTTTTATTATATTCTTTAAAAAAAACGAAAAATAACACTTATATCATGGCATTTTCTAAATCATATTTACTTAACTGCACATATATTTTGGTTTATAAATGTAGTAGTGCAATATATTTTTTATTTTCCATTATAGATATCATTTAACCCTTCTGCATAGTTTAAGTACAATCACTTTTTTGCCTCTGGCATTAGGACAGCAAGGTCTAATAGGACTTGGTAAAATTATGATTCCAAACAGAGAATGACTTTATATTAAAGTTGTTGGCTAGCTTCTTTATTCATAATTTCTGTAAATTACCTTCTCCTAAAACAAATCATTAAAATATTATTTTACATTTGATAGAGTGCTGGTCCATCTTTTATACCATCTTACTTGATTTCGTCTACTAATACACATCATATTGAATGAATTTTACACTTAGTCCTCCTTCAAGATACAGCTGATATTACTTTCTCCATTAGCTTTTTTCCAGATTCAGTGACCTACCATAATGTTAGCTTTCTCTGAAATCTGTTGGTTCTTTTAAATACTACCTTCTATGAGTTGGAATTGACTGGATAAAAACAGGTTTTCTTTGGGTTTGACTGTTCTCTATGCTTATGCGTATATGTGGTATTCTTTCAAGTAGAGATACTTTGGTTTCCTAATACTGCTTAACAAATTGCAAACTTGGTGGCAGAAACCAGTAACAATTATTTATTCTTCTTATCTCCCATCATTGTGGGGTGATTGGCCACAGCTAGGTGGCTCTTGTGCAGGGTCTGTCATGCAGTTGTCATTTCAAAGCCTACCTCACTCACATGTCCAGAGGGTGATGCCTGCTATCAGCTAGCACCTCAATTGGGGCTCTTAGCCAGATCACCTAGATGTGGCATCTTCCTTTCATCTGAACTTCGGCCCAGCATGGAGGCTATTCTTAGGACCAGACTCTCAGGAGAGAGGGACAGATGAAAGCTGTGCTACATTCATGACCTGGCCTCAGGAGTCACGCAGCAAGACCTCATTTTAAAGTGATTTTTAACATATCTCTCTGCCCCAGAAGCCCTGCCCCCCACCAATCCCATTGTCCCATTATCAAAAAGGGGAAAAATTAAAAAATGTTCAGCAATAGATCAGTGTAGCAAATGTTTTTTATTTCTGTTATTATAGTTGCCAAATGCTTATGTTACTTTTTCTGCATCTATAATTTTCCAAGTTAATATGTTTAACTAATAAGGAGATACTTTTTAATGAAATAAAATTAGGTATTTTACTTTACTTAAGTTTAATAATTAAAGGAGAGAAGTTAGCAGAATGGAATCATCTTATCAGGCAGATGCCAGGCATATTTTTTTAACAAGGTGTATAGATTTTGTCAGGATATAACAGAAAGCTGTACTCTGAACTATACTGGGGGATAAGATTTAATATTCAGAATAATCAAATTCTCTGGAAACCAAGGAACTGAATCTTCTTGCATTGCAGTTTAACTTAATTGGTTTTCAAATATTAAGTAGGTTTAGTTTTAATTTAAATTACTTGTCGAGAAAAAGTACTCTTCATTTTGCTCAAGGCCCTCACAAACAGTTGTGTGACTTGTTCGCAGCTCAAGGGCTCCTGGTTGAGAGGCTGAGTGGAGACTGAAGTTCAGTCTGTGCTCTGTTTGCCATGGCATGCACTCCTGGCACCAGGCTGCCCAGACAACATGGGATGCTCTTTCGAATTTGCATAACGATGCCATACGGCTTAGTGGAGTCCCTGGTTAAGAGATATGATGTTACAGAAGTCTTCTTTAAAGGAAAAGAAGGTAGCATGCTGTCTTAGTTATCTAGCGCTGCTCTAACAGAAAAACCACAAATGGATGGCTTCAACAAAGAGAAGTTTATTCTCTCACAGTCTAGTAGGCTAGAAGTCCAAAATCAGGCTGTTAGGTCCAGGGGATGGCTTTCTCTCTTGGCTCTGGAGGAAGGTCCCTGTCATCAATCTTCCCTTGGTCTAGGGGCTTCTTCGCACAGGAACCCTGGGTCCAAAGGACAAGCCCTGCTCCCGGTGCTGCTGTCTTGGTGGTATGAAGTCCTCCTGTCTCTCTGCTTGCTTCTCTCTTTTATATCTCAAAAGAGATTGGCTTAAGACACAGTCCAATCTTGCAGATTGAGTCTCATCAACATAACTGCCGCTAATCCCACCTCATTGCATCATAGAGATAGGATTTACAACACACAGGAAAATCACATCAGGTGAAAAATGGTGAACAACCATATAATACTGGGAATCATGGACTAGCCAAGTTGACAGATATTTTTGGGAGACATAACTCAATCCATGACACATGGTATAATGGGAAGACTGCTATTGGTTTGGCATGAAAAACAGAAGTAGTTTGAATTCTGTCCGTGACTTTGTATTGTAACTTTGAGAAATCAGTGTAATTTTGCTCAATCTCGATTTTCTCACATATAAAATGGAGATGACAGTTCCTATCTTGCAGAGTTGATGTGTGGAATAGAACTAATATGTGAGAAGCATGGAACACAATGTCTGAAAGAGTAAAAAGTACTAAAACAGCATCCCTGAGAATTTCTGAGAGAGCTGTCTGTTGTCTCAGGGTCTTAATCCTTAGTTTTGTGTTTAATTCTTTTTTAAATAGCTACAGAGCTCTGCAGTTCTATTTCAGGCAGTTAATTATATAGCTCACTGGTTAAAGTCACAGTAGGAATAATAAAGGACAGCAATATGTTATAATTCAGTTCATAAAAAATGCTCCTGGACAAAGTATTCCTCAACACATGTGCAAGAGTCGGTAGGCTTTGGATTTTCAAAAATGAGCTTTCTAATTTTCCATCTGGTTCTCAAAATACAACTCCCTGGCACAGAATGAATTGTCTTCCTAAGATCACATTCCTTGACACCCTCCTTCTGACAAGAGCCCTCACCCAGAAGCAGGACCCAGTCAAACCCTGGCTCTCCCTCAACTCTTGAAAAAGTCGTGCTACAAATAATACAAATTACTAGTCGTGCTACAAATAAAACAGACCAGTCAGAACTGAATCTGGGTTTGTGCTGATAAGATTCATGGCTAAAAACAAAGGTGAAGTTATAACAAAGAAAAAAGATTCATGCATCTACCACATACAGGTGAAAGATCCCAGAGGTGTGCTCAGAACACAAATCTGTCTAAATCCCTCCCTTTCTCAGTGGTGTACCTTGAATTACACCTATTGGTTTCAAATCTTAATTAATTAATTAGAATTATTTCACAATGGAAAATGTCATGGCTATCTTTTTTTATATAAACAAGATGTGATTGAATATGTATTCTTCAGACAAATTACTAGTATGTTGCATATATTTCAATTTTAATGCCTGCAGGTACAACCCATAAAACTCAATGACCTTACGAAGGCCTAAAAGGCCTTGCTTTACATCTCCTATCTAGACCTGTATGACTGTGTCCTTGGATCACTATACGGTAGCCATGCCAATCGTCTTATACTTCCTCAAAAATATGAAGCTATGTCCAGCCTTTGGACCTTTGCACAGTCTGTCCTCTCCTTCGTTAATGATCTTCCTCCCACATTTTGAGGGCATTACATCCAAGCTTAAATTTCCATTCATGGAGAGGTGTTCCCTGATCATCCACAGGATCAAGTATCCCAGCCTTTCTATGTTTTTGTCATAACTCTCATTACAAATGGAAATCACTGTTTATTTTTAATTGGTTTTAACTTATACTTTCTAGATTTTTTTCTCTGAATATTGGATAAGATAGATAGAGAAAGATAAACAGATAAATCATACATAGATACGCAGATAGTTACAGAGATACATCGGTAGATAGGCAGATAGAGACAGACAGTGAACAGCATAAATAGGTAGATGAGAGGGAGGAAGGGAGAAAGAGACAGACAGAGGGAGAGAAAAATGGGGTGGGGGTGAGGGGAAGGGAAGGAAGCAGGGGAGAGGAGATTGATTTTAGTCATGTATGCCTGGATGCCTTTGGCACATATCTCCTTTTGCTACCATGTTTTTTGTGAAATTCAACATGTTAAATTTCTCATGCCAGGCACTTTAACAAGTACAGTGAGACACAGTATTTGCCCTCAAGTTTCTTGCAGTCACATCAAAGGTAGAAAGATAAAAGAAATAATTGCACACATTTTTATTTGTGCAATAAATCCAAGAATATGTGATACAGAAGCAGCAGAGACTGGAAGAAAGTTCTATTTTTCTGATAACCTCCTCTTTCCCCTGCTTCTTTCCCTATGCTGAAGACAGGGTATACAAAGGGAAAAAAAAACAAAAAAAAACAAAACCCTAGTTGCTACTGTGTGGATTCTGACTCATGGAGACCCACGTGTTTTCAGAGTAGAACTGTGTCCCATGAGGTTTTCAATGGCTGTGACTATTGGGAAGTAGATGGGCAAGACTTTCTTCCAAGTCACCTCCGGGTAGATTCGAAACAACCCTTTCAGTCTGTTATCTACCTTAAACTAATATTTTGTATGATGAGGTTAGTGATCAAGATTCTTTTTATGTCCAGTTGTTACAGCAAACAAGTGGACACCACAGCCTAGCCAACTTGACACGTAAAATTAGCCATCAGATGCCCTCTCTCACTATACTGTCTTATTATATGATTTTGCCTATTCCCATGACTTTAAATAAAAGCTATATACAGATGATACATAAATTTATAACTACACTTTAGACCTCTACCCTAGGCCTCCAGATAAATCAATCCAGTACCTTACTTGGCACTGTCCATTGAATTATTCAAATAAATCTTGAATTTAACGTGGCCAAAAACAATTTCTTAATTTCCCGATGACAGACCTGCTCTCCCCATATGAATTTTCTTCATCTCAATAAATTTATCACTATGCATCCAGAACCCTAGGAATTATCCTTAACTGGTTTCTATCCTGACTCTTCCTCAGCCAATATCAGTAAACATTGCCAGTTCTTTCTCCAAACTCGTCTCAAACCCAACCATTTTTTAAGATCTGCTCTGCTATCACTTCCATCCCGACCACAGTCACCTCTCACCTGGATTACTATGACAGCCTCTTGACTATGCTCTCTTCTTCACTTTTGCCCTCCTCCAATGCATTCCTCTCAAAGTAGCAGGAGTGAGCATCTCAGAATATACATCGGACTATCTAAGACACCTACCTAAAACTCTCTCTTCAACAACTTTTGCTCCATGCGCTAAATAAGTATGTACTGAGCATCTCTTATGTGTCAAGCATTGTCCAAATCACCAGGGATATATATGGTAGTTACAAAAACACACGGTTCCTAACTACATTAAATTTACAGTCACCCAATGATCATAGCACACACATACACACACACACAATTGTAAAAGTTAACTTTGGAAAGTACTACAGAGGAATAATGCACAGTGCTGTGTATATCTTAAGAGGGGAATATGATATGGTCAGAAAAGAAAAGAAGGATCTTTGTGATACGGATCTTTTAGTTGAAATCTGAAGTATGAGCACAAATGATCTAAAATAGTGGATCCCGGCCGGAAACTCTATGTGTGTAAATGGCAGACTGAAGGCACAAGGAGGCATGACAAGGATAAGGGGATGAAAGGAGGACAGATGGCTAGGATGGAAAGCAAAAGGGAACAAGAAGAGCTTGGGTGTGAAAGGAACGAACCAGCTGTGCAGGCCTTGCAAAGTCTTGTCTTCCTCTTCCCTGAGATAACAGAGGTATCTGAGAATGATCACTGCAGCCACACTGTGGAGACTGTATTGAAAAGTGAACAGAGTAAACGTGGATAGAGTAGATTTAAGGTTTTAGCAATGACTTAGAGAAAGTAGGATGGCAGCTCTTTCCTGCTTCAGGGCCCTTACACATCTTGCCTGGGACCATCTCCTGCCTTGCTCCAACTTATCTGTCAGCTCTTCGATTAAATGTTCACCTCTTAAATGGAGGCCTTCCCTGACCACTCCAACTAAGAAGATCAGTTGTTTCTCACTCACACCCATTATTCTCTCCCGTCATGCTTGTTTTCTTTCCAGCACATTCACCTTCTGTCGTTATCACTTCTTGTTTGCCAGTTCATTTCTGTGTCCACCACTAGAATGTATCTACCAGGACAGCAGGGACCATGTCTGTCTTTTTTTTCACGTGCATCAGTGGCTGCTCCATGATTGTGCTCGGTAAATGTTAATCAAATAAAGAAATTGTCTTCAAGATGGTATTAGCTTTCCTCTTCCGATATGTGCACCTTAGCTCAAACATGCTCAGCTAAACTTTCTTTGAACAACTCTTTCATGTCTATTGCATGTCAGTGCTGTATGTTAGGGGTGAAAAAAAAAAAAAAGACCTCCCACACTATGGGACATATATCATAATGGTTTAGAACAAGGGTTCTGGAGCGAGGATGCATGGATTTGTTGTGTGTTGCCATGTTGATTCCGATTCATAGGACCCTGTAAGACAGAGTAGAACATTCCCCTGGAGTTTTCAAGCCGTAATCTTTACAGGAGCAGATCCCCAGGTCTTTTCTCCCTCAGGACAGTTGGTGGTTCAAACCGCCCAGCTTTCGGTTAGCAGCCAAGCATTCAACATTGTGTGTAGCAGCCAAGCATTTAACATTGCATGCACCTCGATTATTCTACTCTCTAGCTATGTGATGTTGAGCAGTTTACTTAGCATCTTTGTACCTCCGTTTCTTCATCTGTCAATGAAGATAATAATAGCCCCTCATAGCTTTGGGTGAGAATTAAAGGCAACAGTGCTTTTTAGCTATTATTCATTCTACTGGGCAAAGAAGAATTTTAAAAGATTAATAGTACATTATAAATGCAATATGTGCCAAGAACAAGAATTACAGTATATTTGAGAGTGTGCAACAGATTGACAAGTTTATTGTTACGTAACGAACACTCCTGCTGTTTAGAGGAAAGTGAAAGAGAGCTTGACTTCATGTTGAGGTTGGTCCTGCCAATGCTTGTTAAGTAACTGAGTTGAAGAAACCTCTGAGGTCTCAGGGAAAAACCCTAACATTACAAAACTGTAGTAGATACTGAGTGTGTATATATGTGTGTGCTGTCATCTCAGGTATCAGGTTTCACATATATCTGCTGTATGATTTAGCTGCTGGTGAATATTACTGTATAACAAACCACTCTAATGACAATCATTTATCCTGACTAATCTTGGGTCAGTGTGGGATTGGCTGATCCAGGCTGGGCTGGGCTGGGACAGCTCTACTCCTCATATCTCTCGTCTTCTTCCTGGGACTGACGGGCTTCTCCAGCATGCTCTTGTCATGGCAAGGTCAGAAGTGGAAGCTCACAGTGGAATCCCAGAGCCCTCAGCTCCCAAGTGGCACCTTGTCACTACTGTGTCGTTTTATTGACCTGAGAAAGTCACAGGGCTGAACTCACAGAAGGGTAGAGAATAAACCCCACCCTTTCATGGAAAGAACTACAAGGTCATATGCAAACTGCTTGGATATAGGGAGGGATGAAGAATTGGGGTTTGGATATAGGGAGGGATGAAGAATTGGGGTTTGGATTCCAGGAGGGAGGAACAATAATGCAATTTACCACATCTTCTCAGTTCTTGTTCTTCATTTTTCCTGTGTCGAGACAGGAATGGAGCCCTGGTGATGCAGTGGTTAAGAGGTCAGGCTGCTAACCAAAAGGTCAGCAGTTTGAATCCACCTGCCACTCCTTGGAAACCCTACTGGCCAGTTCTACTCTATCCTATAGGGTCACTGTGAGTCAGAAGCAACTTGACCACAGTGAGTTTAGAGACAGGAAAGCTGAGTGTAGATTTGACAAAACAATACAGTTATGACACAATATGTACCACTCTGTCATGTGAGGATTTACTTGTAATCACAAATGGACTTTTAACTAAAATAGACAGGTAGGAGTAATGAAAAAGAACGATAAGGCAACATTTTTTTTTTCTTTGAAACTTTAATAAAATAAATGCCAGTATTCATAGCAACCGTTTTGTAGGTATATGACTGAATAAAGAAATAGAACATCTTATGTAATTTATTTTTACAGCTGTTATTCCTTCTACAAAGCATTCCTTTGTTATACATAGTAATTTTAGTAAGATAATGTCATTTTTCTTTCTTTTCTTCTCGTCTCAGTTCACGCTCTATTTCTTATAGGATTACTTCAGGCAGCCAAGTATTCTATAGTTTGATGGTGCCCTTTCAGGACCTTTGCTAACATAAAAGAAGTTTTTAAAATGATATATATATTTTCTTGATTCTGTAGTTGCCTCAATTTCAGGATCAAGTTTTCTAGTCTGTGTAAGGAAATCTTACCGAGTTTAGGAGCTGAATTGTGTGCTATGGCTTCAATCATAAAATAGCCATTTTCTCTTCTTTTATTAGAGAAGTATGATTTTTGTGGAGTCTTCATGACAGTCTGTATACTGAAATATCCCTAGTGAGTATCCAAATCATAGTTCTCACTGACTGCTGATCTGTTTCATTAAACTCTACTTAAGGAGAGAATTGCAATGCAGATCAATGTAGTTTAGATGCTTATTAATTTGCAATTATTTTTTAAATTTGTACATATACAATACATACAATTTTTATAAATGCATAAAAATAACAAAACGTATCTTTTATATTCTTATCATACTTTTTCTTTTTTCATTTTCTGCTTGGCTTCACTTTTCATTCCTCTGACATCAGCTCCTCCTCCTAACCATAAACTACGTAGCCTGTATATCCTGTTTTTTTCTTTTTTCAGAAAATGTGTGTGTGTATTATACACAAAAATATAATCAAGATAATGAACTACATATACATATAAATACACATATGTATGTTTTGTTGTCATAGTTCTTATAAAAATGAAGTCATACAATGTGATTTTTTTTGTATTTTAATTTTCTGTCACAGATATTTTGAGAAATTTCTTCCAGTAAATGGCCATAGCTGTAATTCATTCATTTTATTATCTGCTTAATTTCCTCTTATGTGATTAGAGGTCCCTGCGTGGCACAAGTCGTTTGCAATGGGCTGCTAACCTAAAGGTTGGTAGTTCAAATCCACCTAGTGGCACCACAGAAGAAAGGCCTGGTGATCTGCTTCTGTAAAGATTACAGCCAAGAACATCCTATAGATGGGTTCTACTCTGTAACACATAGGCTCACAGAGAGTTGGAATCCGCTCAATGGTAACGGGTTATCGTGTAAATGTACTGTAATGTATTCAACAGTTTTGATGGGTGTTCACTTTGTTCCCACTTTTTTTATTGTTGTTGGCATTTGAAACAATGTTGAAATAATCACCATTATTCTTATGACCTTAAATATTAGTGATTTTCTTTTCATGGGTTGCTTCTCAGAAGGGAGATTAATAGATTAAAGGGTAGATATGTTTTGATTTAAACAAATCTTTCCACACACACTCCACCTTCAAAAGGTTGCACATTTGCAATTCTGCAGGCACTTGTGAGAACACACCTTTCTTCACACACCTCCTGACAGTCCTTGTTACCAACAGTGCTCTTTGCTTCTTTCTGTCGGTCACTGATGGGTATAAAGTGGCAGCACGCTGTTCCTCTCGTTTGCGTTTTTCTGACTGCTGGTTACAGAGTATCTTTTCATTTGTGTGTATCTTTTCGTTTCTTTTCCAAACTGTCTCTTAAATGTTTTTCTTCATTTTTTTTATTTGATCATTCGTTCATTTCTTTTTCATTTGTGGATGTTTTTTAGTGTCTTACATTATTTACCGATTTTTGGAATTAGTTTTCAATCTGATGTTTTCTTCCTGAGAAATGCTCCCTGTGTCAATGCTTTTTGTTACATAAGCCATATATTCCACATTGGAAGAAAAATCAATATTGTTATATATTACAATCTCACATATATACTGGGATCTAGTTTGAACACTCTGTTCTACTGAATCC
>NW_004443941.1:4973951-4981777 GCF_000243295.1 Trichechus manatus latirostris | reverse complement strand
AAAAAAAAAATTTCACTTAGAAAAATTATTTTACATCTTTATTACAATCGGTGCTTAATAATTCTAATTCCAGCATCTTGATCAACCCATTACCCATTGCCGTCAAGTCAATTCTAACTTATCACAACCCTATAGGACAAAGTAGATCTGCCCCACAGGGTTTCCGAGCCTGTGAATCTTGCAGAAACCGACTACCATACCTTTCAGTTAACAGCTTAGCCCCTGCACCACCAGGGCTCCCTATCTTGCTCTACTTTCTGATTTTAATTGAAATGGTTTTAAGTTTACTAATTTAGAATGATATTTGCTGCCATTATTGGCCAACAGTTTTTCTTACGTTTAAGTAGTTTCTTACTATTTCTGTTTTACTTAGAGTTTTCATTTTAAATTAGAAATGTGTTGTTGAATTTTGTCAGATATTCCTTCAGCATCTATTTCTTTAATCCTGTGCTTTTTCTCCATGTGGCAGGTATGTCTTTGAACATCTTATTTTCTTACAGAATTACCTGAGTTGATCAAATCAACTTTTCTTTAAGTGAGGGAAATCAAACATAGTCTTTTTAAGTCATTAAATAATTTTTTATAAAGAGTACCCTATCCTGTTTTGCAAGAAAAATCCAGAGAGCAACCGAGCAACTTTGGAATGTGACATTTTCATTTTTGACCAATAATATGATGCAAGTAAATGATCAGCTGAGCTTCTTTTGGCTTCACCAGCTGCCTCAGGGAGAATTAGTCACTCTTCCGAATTCCCTTTTTGGTCTTACTTCTACCACAGCTTTTAATAAAACATTTAAAAATATTTGTATCTCATTGTGAAATGTGTGGCCTTAGATGCAAAGTTCTCTTTTTCTGTCTCTCAGTACTTCAGCACAGTGCCAAGCACATCATAGCTGCTTAATAAATAGTTGTTGACTCAAAGAGTTTATCATTAATTTATTCCTTGTCTTGAGGAAGGCAGAATGAGGAGGAAATATTGAGTTAACTTAGGTGCGTATTTTGATAGGTGTCCCCTTACAAGTTAAGCCTTTTCTGAGAGAGTGTGTAAGTTAAGTGACTCTCTAAGGAATTAGGAATGTTGTTCTGGTGACAAGGAAAAATGTGCTGTGATTCAAGCTGAGCCATAATGAATTCTGTACCATCTGTTAAGTATTAAAAAGAAATAGAGAAGCAGGGGACGATGAGTGTTCTTAAATCAGACATCTAATCAATAAGCATCTTCAATCTACTTTGAAAGCTTGCCAAGGTGAACTTTAAAAAGCTGCTTTATGTTTGTTATCGTAGAAAATTAACCAAAACCTCAGCAACTTCTCCCAGGAAATAGTACTCAATGCCTTCTCAACCGACAAAGCCAGGGTTTAGAACAAAGATAATCTTGCAGGAATTTAATATTGTGTGAGTCAAATAACAGAGAGCCAGGGCATTAACTGCATCTCAACAGCCAATCTGGTGGTTTGACATCAACCACTTGATTCTCCCCATCAATTAGCAGGTTATATTTTGTGTATGACGGAATGAGGATCTATACAATTCAGACATTTCCTAGGATTTTATCCTAGCCCTTTATAGGGTTTTTAAACCAAATTCTGTAAGTGCAGCCTCTGTTATTTAAATGAAAGTGTTTGCAATATACTTCCAGAGTCATTTGTGAAACCTACAAAAGTAAATATTAATAAAATTCCTTTCTTACCACTCTAGGCTGAATATTTTACCTACCTCGCACAACATACTCACTCCCACCTCTCAATGGTTGTGCCTTGAAGAGGTTGGTATCCTTTGGAGAAACACGCACAACTAGTTATCAAGTATTCTAAGTCCAAGAACAAAGACTTTCTTTTCTGCTCTTGAGATCCCATTGAGACAGGAAAATATAATAATCATTCCTGGTTTTGCTGAAGATAACCCAAAACAAAAACGTTCATTGTCTAGACAGACACTTGTATTTCTGAGACATATCCTTCCCTGACTACCCCGATATTACAACTATCTTCATTCCAAATAAGCAGAAATAATGGATGAATTCATTCTTCTATCCGTGGATGTAATCAACCATTACTGGTGAACACATCCCATGCCAGGAACTGTATGAAGATCTGGAGATATAGTGATGAACAAAACAAGTCCCTATCCTCACAGAATTTACATTCTATAGGAAGAAAAGCTGATTAAATATTTACACATTTAAAAATTATATAGTCAAGTTTAAAACTAAGATAAAATTGTATGTGCATAAAAGCAGTGACCCACTGTAGCAAACCAGGACGGAACACAAACATCCATCCAGACATCCACGTGCTCCAGCAATGTAGCACAGCAGGCAGTGGGGCAGGGACCTATATCCCTTTGTAAGGGTAACTGGAGATTTTGGAAACCTTAAGGAGTGATTACTTCTTTAGCTTCTGTTGCAGCTGCAGTTTGGAAGGTCTAGACCTTCCTATTTATGAGGCAGTTGAGGCCGGTGTAATGTTGATGCGCCATCTCAAAGTACATTACGTGTAAGGTTTACCAGAGAAGAACTCCCATTGATGATGATCCACTTCAAATCAAGGAGAAAAAGAGAAATCGAATTCGGACGTCTCCCTAACCACCTTTCCTGCCCTTCAGATGTCTTGTAATTGATTCACAGTGAGCAGGTTTCCGGCCTTTTGCAAAGTCTGGTGTTTGTTGTAACATTTTCTGTTAACAGGAGAGTTTGGCTGCACGTGTTGTACGCGATTTTTCTACTGTAGGCGGACACTTCAGATTCAAATGCCTCCCATTGTACTGCAGCTAAATCCCTGATCTATTTTCTCACTAGAGAGAAGATCGTTTGCTAACAGCATTAGGTAACACTGTAAGAAAACAAGATGCAGGGAGTCCTGCCTCAGTCTGGCGAGGAGAGTTCACCAGACACATCTGTCCAAGGCCTTCCAGCACTGGGGACGGGGGTAACGGGGACCTCGTTCCAACATTTGACTTAGAACGACTTTGGATTTTCTCTTAAAACTCACCTGATTATTTTGGGAATGTAAAATGAAACATGTCACAGATTTGGCATCATTCAATTCTTTCATCAATATCGTGTTATAACTGTGTTCTCAGTCTGCAGGACCTTGGGTTCGTAGCAGTTATTTAAAATACAGCTGTCCTGGTTTTTTTAGTGGTGCTATAACAGAATTGGGAGCCTTGGCAGCACCGTGGTTAAGCATTTGGCTGCTAACCAAAAGTTCGGCAGTTCCAATCCAGCAGCTGCTCCTAGGAAACCCTATGGGGCAGTTCTACTCTGTCCTGTAGGGTTGCCATGAGTCAGAACTGACTGGACGGCAATGGGATTGGTTTGGTTTGTACAACAGAATTACCACAAGTGGGTGGCTTTAACAAACAGAAATTTATTCTCTCATAATTTAGGAGGCTAGGAGTCCGAATTCAGGGCTCCGGCTCTAGGGGAAGGCTTTCTCTGTCCACTCTGGGGGAAGATCTCGTCTCAGCTTTTCTGGTGCTCTTCTGGGTGTTCCTCATGGCATCTGTCTTTCCCCCATTTGTGCTTGCTTCTCTCTGAGCCTGATCTGCTTCTTTCATATCTCAAAAGTCCTTGGGTTAAAACATACCCTTACACTCATATGGCCTCATTAACACAACAAAGAAAGCTTTATTCCCAAAGGGGGTTACATCCACAGAGATGGGGGTTAAGATTTACAACACATATTTTCGGGAGACACAATTCAATCTATAACAACCCCTTAAACTAAGTCTTCATATTTTAGATTTTAGCTTTAATCTCAAGTTTAGCAAATCATATGTGTCCTGTTTGCAAATATATTATTATATTCCACACACAGGAGGGCATCAGTTTTACATGAGATTTGGCATCAGATACACTGACTATGAGATTGCATCCTTAAATAAAGTTAAGGGCAGTAATTGCATGAAAGAACACCATAGAATACATTCTGTCTCTACCAAAAATCTTGGGAGCATGTGTCTGTTGGGCATTCACTAGGTGGCAGACCATATGCTACAGGAGACACGTGTATGGATTGGGTACATTTAAACCTTGAAGTCGCTTATGATCTAATCATGGGAATTAAACATAAATAAGTGAAAAATTAAATTACAAGTCAGTAGAAGCACCATTAAAGACCAACACATGATGGATTATCAAACAAGCATCAATCCCTTTTTGAGGGCTTGTGAGCATTACAGCAGTTACATTAGACTTTCTCATTACATCTTCTTATAGGTACACGCTGGTAAAGTGTCCAAAGGAAAGCATTGCCATTTCTATGAGGCAGCCTAGGAGAATATCATTTGTGTGACTTTTTCAAAGCACTGAGCAAAGACAGAAGATGACAGATTGCCATTACCAGCAGCTGCTGAAGCTCGTCGTGGTCCCTGGTCAACCGTCTCCTCCCCATAGCAATTGTGTTATGTCTTCTTTGGCCAAGCAGGTGTCACAGCATGTGGGCAGTTTGGTATTGTTGACAGCTCTGATCCCATCTGCTGGCAAGATAAGTTTGTTTCACTCATTCTTTGAGTCAGCGCACTCGTTAGGGGCCTCTGATGAGCCACAGAAGACAAAAGACCCTCTTGAAAATGTCTGCCAGGATGAGCACTCACTGGGGACCTGAGACTAGTTTACAGAATACCGTCCATAAACTGTCTTCCACATGGAGGAAGGGAAAGTGGCAAAGAAGAGCAGCCTCATTAGCACGGTCTGCAGAACTCTTGTTATGCAAGACCTGTTGGTCTGTCATTTGGTCCTAGGTCAACTCCGAGTCCGAAAAACTTGTCAACTGCCCTGAATATACACCCTCTGAATTAAAGATGTTATAATACAAATCCTCATATGAACAATAGCAGGCTTGCTACTAAATTATATTTCTCTGTATGTTTTGGCATTTTCCACATGTTCACATCAGTAATATTGCAGGCGTCAAAAGATAGTTATTTTCAGCTTTAGCAGTCATGGACCTAATGCTGCTTTCAATAATTACTGAATTCGTGTCTTTGGGTTTACAGTCTGTTAAATATCTCGTAAGGAGAATTTCTCTTTGTTCTTGGCTAAGCTAATAAAAACTAAACTAGAAAAACAGTAAGAGTTTGTCCGTCTACCCATCCTTTCTGCATTCAGTCAGGTAATAGATTGCGTGTGTACGTTTACTGTACGGCGGAAGACTGTGCTAGGTGCCGTAGACAGTAAACACAACAGACCTGCTGTCTGTCTTCCCAGAACTTAAGTCTTTGTAGGAAAAATGTAGACAGTGGCATTAAACAACTCGTTCCAGTTAAAACTGTGTTTCGACAGTAGGGGTTGAGCTGGGCCAGTAAAGTGCAGAGAGTAATGGAAACATACAGCGCAGAGAATCTCAACTGATTAAAAATGAAATAGAACTGCATTTTTAGAATTACAGAGTTCAGATTATATTTATTAAATTTGAAGAATTCAGGATGACTACCAAGAGAAATCAATGTTAAAACGGCTCTTTGGAGTCTTGGAAAAGATCATGTGATTCCCCAGAGTAAAAAAAAAAACAAAACAGTTGCTGTCAAGTCGATTCTGACTCACAGTTACCCCATGCATGTCAGAGTAGAGCCACACTCCATAGGATTTTCAATGGCTGATTTTTCAGACATAGCTTGCCATGCCTTTCTTCCAAGGCACTTATGGGTGGGCTTGACCATCCACCTTTCAGTTAGCAGCCAAATGCATTAACTCTTTGCATAACTGAAGGACTCCTTTTACCAGAGTAATGCTTACAAATTATGAAGAGCTCTGACAGCATTTAGTGCATGAGCAAGCTTCTGGAAACAGTAGGACAATTTTACTTAAATGATACTTAAAGCTATCATGAAAAAGTTTTTCCTAATACAAACACATTTCAAAGGATAGGATTGAACTTTTCTGACATGCAATACAAATCTGTCACAGTGAGTTATGTATTATCATGGATAGCTTGTTAACTAGTTTCTAATTTCAATTAGACTTTCCAGTAATGTGCACAAGTAAATAAAATCGTATAAGCTTTTCCTACCTATTTTATTTTTTTTATTTTTTTAAGAATAGGAATCTAACAAAGAATGAAGTTTGGAAGGTAAATAGCAGTGACTTTAACCCAGGAGAATAATAAAAAGATATCCCGAGTTAACGTCTGTGCAACGACCTTGAAAATAGTTTATCCAAATTAGAGCGTTCTGTGAAAAAGAAGAAAAAAATTAAGGAAAGGCATGCACACACTAACAATAAACCACATTTTTAAGACTCTGGATATCTTAACGTCTTGAAGAAGGCATATGCTTCTTCTATAAAGAATCAAAAAACAACGTTACTTAGAAACTCAGGGAGGAAAACAAAGCTATAAAAGCAATTCGAGATTCAAATATGAGCAAATTAATATGTGACTTTTTCATTTAAGAAATATATATTAAACTTCAGTTTTGTACTTATATGTCTGGACAGGTAAATATATTGATGAAGAAGATCGACAAGGTCCCTACCTTTATGGGGTTTATATTCTAGAGGAGGAAAATAGTATTTAACACATAAAAACACAGTAAATTCAAATAGTAATAAATCTCATGAAGATACTAAAAGAGGAAGTGATGGAGAATTCCTAGAGTGGTGGGTGGAGCCTTAGATGGGGTACTCAGGAGGGATTCTTGGTAGACAGCCATGTCATGATCTAGAGAAAGAATAATACAGGAAGATGGAAAAGCAGAAGCAAAAGCTCAAAGGCCGTGATCAGGTTGACATGTGTGGAGAAGAGAAAGAAAAATCAGTGAATCTGGAATGTAAGGAATGTATGAAGTGAAGTCACAAATGCTGACTGGTGCCAGATCAGGAAGCACGTTTGGCAAGAAGTCTGTATATTGTCTGAAGGTGAAAGGCAAACAATTGGAAGGTATGATTTCAGAGATAATATGATCTCATCCATGGAGAATAGACACTGGGGGCAGGAAAGGAAGTATAAGACCAGTGAGGAGAATAACTGATTGCAATCCACCATATCATTTGGACTAGGGTGAGAAAGTAGTCAGATTAAGGATATACATGTGAGGCTGAGTTTCAGGAATTGCTGAAGGATTAAGTGTGGGTAATAAGGAAAAAAAAGGGGGGGGGGAGAGAAATCAAGGGGAAAAGGAGAAATTAAGGTTTAGAGTGAAGAAAAGCCAAGGAAATCTATTTGATCAGGATACTAGGAACTGTCTCCGTTGAGCATAAACTATATTTCTTCTCTTTGGAAACAGTCAGAACACTTGGTTTGCAGGAAATAGTACTGAGATTAAAACAGTTGCAGAAAAAATGTAAATTTTATAAACTTTGAGAAAGTATAAACAGCAGTAAAACTGACAGGATGGAAGGGGTGGAATGACTAGGCCAGGTGGAAGGAGATGTTAGGACGTTGATCTACTCATCTTGTATATGTAACTATGACAATGAAGAAACAGGCTCACAGGTTGCAGTCCCAAAACAATTTTATCTTCTTGCCAAATTCTCTAATTGATCAGTGGAATTAGTTTTTTCCCTTGTCTTGTTTGTCCAGTAATGCCACAACTCTCCCGGTCAGCTCTAAGCTAGACTGGCAAAATCTCAGTTTGCTCAGGGAAGTTCTGGTTTATGTTTGATTTAGTAGCTATAGTCATTAATGGAACCCAATCTCAAAAGTGCCCTGGTTTGCACAATAAATTAAACGGTTAGCCATTCTTTTATTTATTTATTTATTTTTTATTATACTTCATGTGAAGGCTTACAGAACAAATAGTTTCTCGTGAAACAGTAGTACACATATTGTTTTATGACACTGGTTAACAACCCCACAACATGTCAACCCTCTAACTTCTCAATCTTT
>NW_004443941.1:4903291-4973851 GCF_000243295.1 Trichechus manatus latirostris | reverse complement strand
TTTCTAAGTTTGAAGCAGTCTACCCTTACTTGGTATAGTCTTGCCTTCCTCTCCATTAGAAGGTTCTGTACCTATGCCGTTTATTCCCTCTTTTATTGTTTTGATGTTGTTGTCATTTACTGATTAACTGCTCTGACTTCCTGTTGTATTTCTTTTGGTTTTGGATAGTCCTCGAGAGTTCATTTCCTAGATTGGTATCTGGCTGGTTCAATCCTGTGAGGTTAGCCATTCTTATGACCACAAAGTCTAGTAAATACTTTGAGTCACAGCATAGAGTCTTGCTTCCGAAAATAGCATGTTCAGATCCATATAATAATCAATGCTTGAGTATTTATTCTGACCATGTTCTCCTCCTCCCAGATAAAGTCTGCTGCAATAAGGAAGCCTATAGCCTTTATCACTTACCTCTATCATAGGTAGTTGTAGGTACCTTGGTGGATGGATACAACCTTCATTTTTCATGAGAAAATAGCCTGTTTTCAGCTGCATAATTTACTCTTCATTATTCCTTTGTGTAAAAGTTTGGGGGTCCAAAGACCTCTTTTTTGTTTTGTATTCATTCTTTTCCTTTCAGTACAATCGGAATGTGTTTTGGCCAATATAATTTGCATAAAATTTTGTGGATCTCCTTTGAATCTTATTGAGATTCACTCTATTAGAAACACACACACACACAAATCACTTTGTGATAAGCCCTTCCTTCCTTGGGATTCTGCTGAGAGTGCTTGGAAATAACTCTTAAGGTCCTTAGAATCCATTTGGTTTGAATGATTCTCTGAGGTACCATATTTGATCTATCTGAGATTTTAAGAAGGCATTTTACAGCCACACAGTCAACTTCATATGTAGATCATGTTGTCCAGACAGTACTCTGGATTTGCTTTTTGCCTGAAAGCCATTTCTTTATTTTATCATCGTTTGCAACCGGACAGGCTGAGAATTTTTGAAACCAAAAATTCCTGACTCTTTTTTAGTTAGTAGTCCTTCCTTTAGCTTATCTCTCTCCTCTCACATTTCAGTATAAGCAGGAAGAAAGTAGAGCACTAGAAAGAAAGTAGGAGGCATCTCTAACACATTGCCTGGAAATTTCCTTAGCTGGATTACCCAGTCTATTAGGTATATTTTTTCACCTTCCATATTATAATAGGTGCATTGTTGCTGAACTTTCTGTGATTATATAACAAAGACCCCTGATATTCCAGGTTCAAATAACATTTTTGTTACTCCCCGATTTCCATCACGCTTCTGCTAGGAGTCTGTTCAAGGCTCTTTAGGCTTTCACTAATACTATCATCAAAATCCTTCCAACTTCCGCCCACGCACCAGTGGTTAAGAGCTACAGCTGCTAATGGCAACAGGTTTGCCAGAAGAACAAACAAATCTGTCTTGGAAGAAGTACAGCCAGAAGGCTCCTTAGAAGAAAGGATGGCTAGACTTTGGATATCTTATCAGGAGGGACTGATCCCTGTAGAAAGACATCATGCTTGGTAAAGTAGAGAGTCATCGAAAAAGAGGAAGACCGTCAATGAGATGAATTGACACAGTGGCTGCAACAATGGGCTGAAACATAGCAACGATTATGAGGATGGTGCAGGACCGGGTAGTGTTTCATTCTGTTGTACATGGGGTCTTTATGAGTCGAAATCAACTCCACAGCACCTAAAAACAACAATTTATTACAGATCAGTTAAAAAGCTTTCTATTCTAAATAAAGACATTCTCTTTAAAGTGTAAAAATCTCATTTAAATATTGCTTCCTTTTGGTATTTTCACATGTGTTACCTCGTACTCTTCTTATTTAACGCTTTTTCTAATTTTAAAGAATATTCATTCATAATTTTGTTGATTAGTCTCTTTCAAGTTTCAAGAAATGGTGATATACTCAGGTTACTTCAGGTCATATAAGAATACACAAGATATAAAGAAATATTCCCCAAACTGGTCAAACAACAGTGCAAAGGGCTTATGAATTCCTGGAATAATGACCGCTGATTTCCATGACGTAACAGCAAGTCTGCTGACCCAAGAGCAGATCTGGAAACGTGGCTATCATGCCATTCAATGAGACGGGAGTATCTGATGCTCCCTGCAATATATCTGAGATTGTCTCCTTTCTCTCTCTTCTCCCTTTTCCTACTTCCTCCTCCTTCCTCTCTTCCTCCTTTTTTTTTCCTCTCCCTTGCTCGCTCTCTCTCCTTCTGTCTCCCTCTCTCTCTCTTTTCTTTTGCTTCTCCCATTACACTTTGTGCATTTATTCATTGTTCTAGACTGTATTTTCCACCTCTTTGTGTTAGTATTTGTGTGTCTGTGTTTGTAAATTTATCTTCCAATTTTCCAAAGAGAGAAGAGTACTCCTTTTGGGAGTAATTGAATCGGGCTACCTCTTATGCCCCTATTTTTAGTGATATAGACATTGTTGTTGTTGTTAGGTGCTGGTGCTGTCGAGTCAGTTCCAGCTTGTAACGACTGTATGTGTAGCAGAACCAAACACTGCCCAGTCCTGTGCCATCCTCACAATTGTTGCTATGTTTGAGCCCATTGTTGCAGCCACTGTGTCAATTCATCTTGATAAGGGTCTTCCTCTTTTTCGCTGACCCTCTGCTTTACCAAGCATGACGTCCTTCTCCAGGAACTGATCTCTCCTGATAACATGTCCAAAGTACGTGAGACGAAGTCTCGCCGTCCTTTCTTCTAAGGAGCGTTCTGGCTGTACTTCTTCCAAGACAGTTTTGTTCATTCTTCTGGTAGTCCATGTTATATTCAGTATTCTTCACCAACACCACGCAGTTCAAAGGCATCAATTCTTCTTCTGTCTGCCTTATTCATTGTCCAGTTTTCACATACATATGAGGCGATTGAAAATACCATGGCTTGGTTCACGTGCACCTTAGTCCTCAAAGTGACATCCTTGCTTTTTAACACTTTAAAGAAGTCTGTTGCAGCAAATTTGCCCAATGCAATGTGTTGTTTGATTTCTTGACTGCTGCTTCCATTGGCATTGATTGTGGATCCAAGTAAAATGATATCCTTTACAACTTCAATATTTTCTCCATTTATCATTATGTTGCTTATTGGTCCAACTGTGGGTTTTTGTTTTTTTTTATGTTGAAGTGTAATCCATACTGAAGGCTGCAGTCTTTGATCTTTATCACTGGGTGCTTCAAATCCTCTTCTCTTTCAGCAAGCAAGTTTGTGTTATCTGCATATCCCAAGTTGTTAGTGAGTCTTTCTCCAATCCTGATACTATCCTTCTTCATATAGTCCAACTTCTTGGATTATTTGCTCAGCATATAGATTGAATAAGTATGGTGAAAGGATACAACCTCGATGCACACCTGTCCTGATTTTAAACCATGCAGTATTCCCTTGTTCTTTTCGAATGACTGCCTCTTTGTCTATGTAAACTTTATATGATAATATATGAGTGAATGTATATAGAAGCAATGTTTCTGTATACTATTGTAATTAATTTATATTTACCCAAACTTGATTTTTATAAGTTAGGATGTTAATTGTAATCCTTAAGGCAACTAGTGAGAAAAATAAATAAAAAAATATAGCAAAAGAAGCAACAAAGGAATTAAATTGATAATTTGAAAATATCTACTTAAAACAAAAGAAGGCAGTGATGAAGAGAGAAACCAATGACATATAGAAGAGATGTATAGAAAATAAATACTAAAGACATATATAGAAGATATAGTGAAAATAAGTACTAAAATAGCAGACATCAATCCTAACATATCAGTAATTACATTAAAGGTAAATGTGTTAACCATACCAATAAAAAAACAAGTATTGGCAGGATGGATACACACACACACACACAGACACACAGATAGGTATATATATCCCATCTACACGTTGTCTAGAGGAGACAGAAGTTACATTTAAAGACACAAATAGATTCCAAGTAAAATTATAGAAAAATATATACCAAGCAAACAGTAACCAAAACTGAGATGAAGAGGCTGTACTAATATTAGAGAAAATAGACTTTAAGACAAAAATTGTTGTAAGAGACGAAGGACATTTTGTAATGATAAAAATGTCAATTCATCAAAAAGATACAACGATTATAAACATACATACACCTAAAAAATAGAGCCTGAAAATACATTAATCAAAAACTGATATAATTGATGGGAAAAATAGATAATTCTGTACTAAGACTTGCAAGTTCAATACCCAACTTTCAATAATGAATAAAGCAACTAGAAAGAAGACCAACAGAGAAATAGAAAATTTGAATAATATAAACCAAATGTACCTGACAGACATTTATTGAACACTCCACCCAACAAATAGCAAATACACATTCTTCTTAATTTTACATGGGGCATTTTCCAGGACATAACAGATGTTAGACCATAAAACAAGTCTCAATAAATTGAAAGAATTGATATCACAAAAAATAAGTTCTCTGGCCACAAAAGAATGATTTAGAAATCAATAACAGAAAAAAAAAAAATTGGGAAATTTATCCAAAAACAAATACCCATTGCCATCGAGTTGAATTTCGACCCATAACGACCATATAGGACAGAATAGAACTACTGCATAGGGTTTCCAAGGCTGTAAATCTTTTCAGAAGTAGATTGCCACATCTTTCTCCCAAAGAATGGCTAGCGTGTTCGAAACACTGACCTTTGAGTTAGCAGCCCAGCGTTTAACCACTGTGCCACCAGGGCTCCTTAGAAATTTACAAGTATGTGAAATATAACAGATTCCTAAATAATCATTGGATCAAAGAAAAAGTTACATAACAAAATAGGAAACATTTGGAGGAAAGAGGAAAAAAAAAAAACTAAAAACACAACATAGCAAAAATAATAAATTCAGTTAATGCCGTGCTTAGAGAGAATTTTAGATCTGTAAATGCCTACACTGAAAAAAGAAGAAAGATCTCAAATCAATAACCTGACCTCCCACTTTAAGAAATGAGAAAAAGAGTAAAGGAAACTAAAACAAGCAGAAGGAAGGAAATAATAAATAACAAAGCAAAAACAGATGAAATAGAAGAGAGTTCACAAAATCAATATAGAAAATCAACAAAACAAAAGGTTGGTTCTCTGAAAAGATAAACAAAAATTGGTAAACATTAGATAACCTAGGTAAAATGGACAAATTCCTAGAATGGACTAACTTAGGAAGAAACGGAAAATCTAAATAGACCTATAACAAGTAAAGATATTGAATTAGTAAACAATAATTTTTTTTTTTTTCAAATAAAAGCCCAGGACCAGATGGCTTCACTGGTAAATCCCAGCAAAAAGTTTAAAAAATAATTAATACCAACCCTTTACAAATGCTTTCAAAAAATAGAAGAAAAGGGAACACATCTCAACTCATTCTATGACACCAGTGTTTCCTTGAAACAAGAATTAGATAAACGAATCACAAGAAAAGAAAAGTATAGGCCAATATCCTTATGAATAGAGATGCAAAAAATTTTTCAGCAACATAATTGCAAACCACTTCCAGCAACTTATAAAAAGGATTATACACTATGACCTGTACCTCATTTGTGCTGAGTTGATTCCGATACGTGGAGATCCCATGTCCTTCAGAGTAGACTGCGCTCCACAGGGTTTTCTTGGCTGTAATCTTATAGAAGCAGATTTCTAGACCTTTTTCCTACAGTGGCTCTGGGTAGATCTGAACAGCCAACCTTTCAGTTAGTAGCCAACAACAGTAAACCATTTTCACCATGACCAAGTAGGATTCGTTCCAGAAATGCAAAGTTGGTTCAACACATAAAAATAAATCCATGTAATATACTGCCTTAATTGTTTAGTGCTGCTATACATGCTGTAACAGAAATACCTCAAGTGGGTGGCTTTAACAAACAGAAGTTTATTTTCTCACAGCTTAGGAGGCTAGAAGTCTGAATTCAGGGTGCCGGCTCTAGGGGAAGGTTTTCTCTCTCTGTTGGCTCTGGAGGAAGGTCCTTGTTTCTTTGCACATTTGCTCTGGGTGATTTTCATGTGGCTTGGCATCTCTCTTCCCACATCTTTGCTTCTTTCACTTGCTTGTTTAATCTCTTTTATATCTCAAAAGAGATTGATTTAAGACACACCCTACAGTAATCCTGTCTCATTAACATAGCTAACACAACCCATTCCCAAATGGTATTGCAACCACAGGCATAGAGGTTAGGATTTACAACACATATTTTTTGGGGGCACAATTCAGTCTATAATGTATATCATATTAATAAAATAACAAAAACCCATAATCGTTTATATAGATGCATTTTACAAAATCCCACACTCTTTCAAGATAAAAATAATCAACAGACTAGGAATAGAAGGAGAGGTCTTCTACCTGATAGAAAGTTATCTATAAAACTCACAGCTGACATAATAGTGAAAGGCTAAAAGTTTTCCTCTCAGATCAGAAACAAGACAGAGATGTTTGCTCTATCCACTTCTATTTAGCATTACACTCTATGTTCTAGCCAGGGAGATTTGGAGAGAATATGAAATAAAGGGCATGCAGATTGGAAAGGAAGAAATAAAATTATCTGTTTTTGTAGATATTATCTTGTATATAGAAAATTATAAGAAATCCACAAAAAAAAATTCAAGCTAATAAAGGAGTTCACCAAGATAGCAGGATTCAAGATAAATATAAAAAATTATATTTCTATACACTAGCAATGAGTACTCCAAGAACAAAATTTTAAAAAATATATACTTGCAGTAGCATACAGAAGACTAAAATACTTCAGAATAAATTTAACAAAAAAAGTGCAAGATGTATACTTTGAGAACTAAAAAACAATATTGAAAAAATTTAAAGGAGACCTAAATAATTGGAAAGACATCCTGTGTTCATGGATTGAAGACTTAATATTGCTAAGATGATGATACTCCCCTAATTTATCTACAGATTCAATACAATCTTATCAAAATCTCAGCTAGATTTTTGAAGAAATTGACAAGCTGAAACTCGAGAAACTCAGAATAGCCAGAAACAATCTTAAAAAAAAGGAACAAAATGAGAAGATCCAGATATCCCAATTTCAAAATATACTACAGTGCTACAGTAATAAATATCGTGTGCTACTTGCATAAGAATAGACATATAGATCAATGGAATAGAATTGAGAGTCCAGAATAAACCCATGTGTTTATAGCTAATTGATTTTAGACAAAGGTGTCAGGATAATTAAATAAAGAAAGAATAACCTTTTTCAAAATGGTGCTGTAACAACTAGATATGTACATGCAAGATAATTAAGTTGGACTCCTACTTCACACCATACACAAAAACTAAATCAAAACACATTGAAGACCTAAATTGGAGTTATAACTGTGAAACATTTAGAAGAAAACATAGGCATAATTCTTTGTTACCTTGGACCAGACAGATACGACACCAAAAGCAAAGGCAGCAGCCAAAGGGGGTTAGATGGTGTCTTAGTCATCTAGTGCTGCTGTAACAGAAATGCCACAAGTGGGTGGCTTTAACAAACAGAAGTTTCTTCTCTCACAATTTAGGAGGCTAGAAGGCTAAATTCAGGGCACCTGCTCTAGAGAAAGGATTTCTCTCTTTTGGCCCTAGGGGAAGGTCCTTATTCCTTGATTCCTTGGTGATCTTCATGTGGTATGGCATCTATGTTTCCCAATCTCTGCTTGCTTAATCTGCTCCTTTTGTATCTTGCAAGAGATTGACTCAACATACACCCTACACTAATCCTGCCTCATTAACATAACAAAGATAACCCATTCCCAAATGGGATTATAACCTCAGGCCTAGAGGTTAGGATTTACAACACATGTTTTGCAGGGACACAATTCAATCCATCACAGATAGTTAATGCTATGTGTCAATTTAGCTAGGCTGTCATTCTCTATGGGTTGGCAGATGCCGTAATCACCTCCGATTTTGTGATCTGGTGTGAGCAGCCGATCAGCTGGAACAAGAGTTTCCTCGGGGGTGTGGCCTGCATCCATGATATAAACAGATGTTCTGGCAAAGCTCTCTCTCATCATCCTGCCTTTGTCTCTTGTTGTCTGACCTCTGCTTCTTGGGATGTGAGAAGCCTGCAGTCTGCTTCCTGACCTACAGATTTTGGATTCGCCATCTCCCACAGTCCTGTGAGCCAGCAGCCTGCTTCCTGACCTGCAGATTTTGGATTCGCCAGCTCCCACAACCCTGTGAGCCAACAGCCTGCTTCCTGACCTGCAGATTTTGAATTCGCCAGCTCCCACAACCCTGTGAGCCAGCAGCCTGCTTCCTGACTTGCAGGTTTTGGGTTTATCAACCCCTGCAACCACGTGAGTCAGGAAAATCCTCCAGCCTGCTGCCTGACCCATGGATTTGGGACTTGCCAGCCTCCACAATTGCATAAGCCATTTCCTTGAAATGAATCTCCCTATATACATTTATATGTGCTCTTCACTGGTTTTGCTCCTGTAGAGAACCCAACCTAAGACAGGAGGAAAAAAAAAAGAAAAAGAAATTGAACTTCAACAAATTTTAAAATGTTTATTCCTCAAAGAACATCATCAAGAAAGTGAAAAGACAATTTATACAATGGGAGAAAATATTTGCAAAGTATATATTTTATAAGGTTCTAATGTAAAAAAAAGTACGTATGTATATGTATACATATGCACTTATATATACATGAAAGAGAAAGAGAGAAGGAGCCCTGGTGTCACAGTGGTTAAGCACTCGGCTATTAACCAAAAGGATGGCGGTTCAAACTCATCAACTGCTCCATGGGAGAAAGATATGGTGGTCTGCTTCCATAAAGATTTACAGCCTTGGAAACTCTGTGGGGAAGTTCTACTCTGTCCTACAGGGTTTCTGTGATTCAGAATCAACTCAACGGCAAGGGATTTTTAGAGAGAGTGAGCCCTGGTTCCACAATGGTTAAGCCTTCAGCTGCTAACTGAAAGGTTGGTGGTTCGAACCCATCAGGGGCTCGTTGGGAGAAAAGGCATGGTGATCCACTGCCACAAAGATTACAGCCTAGGAAACCCTACAGGGCAGTTCTACTCTGTCCTCTAGAGTCGTTATGAGTCGGAATCTACTCAATGGTACACAACAAAGGTATTTAAATGTAGATATATACATATATATACACACACAGATACACATTTATATGTATATGTATATATATAAAACAACTCAACAGTAAAAAGACAAATAATACATTTAAAAATGGGCAAAGTGTTTGAATAGCTATTTCTCCAAAAAAGATATAAAAATGGCCAATAAGCAGATGAATATGCTTAACATCATTAGTCATTTGGGAAATAAAAATTAAAACCACAAGAATTTACCTGTTCACATCTGCTAGAATGGCTATAATTAAAATGACTGATAGTAACATGTGTTGACAAGGATGTGGAGAGATCGCAACCATCATGCACTGCTGGTGGAATGCAAAATGGTGCTGCCCCTGTGGAGATGTTTGTCTGTTCTTCAAAAAGTTAAACATAGATTTACCATATGACCTAGCAATTCCACTCCTCAGCATATACCCAAGGGAACTGAATGCATATGTCACAGAAAATATTTACATGAATGTTCATAACAATATTGTTCATAATAGCCCAAATGCAGAAGCAATCTAAATGCCCATCAACTGAAGAATGGATAAACAAAATGTGTGTATCTATTCAATGGGATATTATTCAATTATTCAGTCATAAAAAGGAATGAAGTACCTATACGTGCTATAACTCCAATGAACCTTGAAGACATTCTGCTAAGAAAAAGAAGCCAGACACAAAAGGCCATATATTGTTTGATTCAAATTCTGTGAATTGTCCAGAACAGGCAAATTCATACAGACAGATTTTTTTTGGTTGCCAGAATCTAGGGAGTGGGGAAGTGGGGGAATGACTGCTACTGGGATTGACAATGTCAAGAATTGTGAAGGATGTGGAGTATAATTTGTTAAAATTGTTTTGGACAACTGTTTGCATAAGCTATTAAATCTGCATTTATGGTATACCCTGTAATTCGGCCATTTCACTTCTGTTTATATACCCTCACAGAAACATGTAAATGCATCAAAAGAACCTGTGCAAAAATATTCAAAGCAGCCTTATTTGTAATGGTCCCAAACTGTAAACAACCCAAATGTCTATTAACTGTAGAATAGAAACAGAAGGTGGAAATCATCAAACAATATCATTAATATCACATGCAAGTAAAATTTTGCTGATGGTCATTCAAAAGTGGTTGCAGCAGTACATGGACAAGGAAGTGCCAGAAGTTCAAGCCGCATTCAGAAGAGGACGTGGAACAAGGGATATAACTGCAGATGTCAGATGGATCCTGGCTGAAAGCAGAGAATACCAGAAAGACGTTTACCTCTGTTTTATTGACTGTGCTAAGACATACGGCTGTGTAGATCACAAGAAATTATGGATAACAATGCTAAGAATGAGTATTCCAGAAAACTTAATTGTGTTCATGTGGAACCTGTACATAGACCAAGAGGCAGTAGTACGAACAGAACAAGGGGATACTGCATGGTTTAAAACCAGGAAAGGTGTGTGTGTCAGGGTTGTATCCTTTCACTATACTTATTCAATCTGTATGCTGAGCAAATAATTCAAGAAACTGGATTACGTGAAGAAGAATGTGCCATTAGGATTGGAGGAAGACTCATTAATAACCTGCAGTGATATGCAGATGACACAACCTTGCTTGCTAAAAGTTGAGAAGACTTGAAGCTCTTACTGATGAAGATCAAAGACCACAGCCTTCAGTATGGATTGCACCTCATCATAAAGAAAACAAAAATCCTCACAACTGGACCAATAAGCAACATAGTAAACGGAGAAAATATTGAAGTTGTGAAGGATTTCATTTTACTTGTATCCACAATCAACATCCTTGGAAGCAGCAGTCAAGCAATCAAAGGACAATTGCATTGGGCAGATCTGCTGCAGAAAACTCTTTAAAGTGTTAAGAAACAAAGATGTCACTTTGAGGACTAAGGTGTGCCTGACCCAAGCCATGGTATTTTTAATCATATGAATGGGAAAGCTGGACAATGAGTAAAGAAGACTGAAGAAGAATTGACACCTTTGAATTATGGTGTTGGTGAAGAATATTGACTATACCATGGACTGCCAGAAAAACGAATAAATTTATCTTGGAAGAAGTATAGCCAGAATGCTCCTTAGAGCAACTTTGTTTGGAGAAATAGGGTTTTTCTTTGCAGAACTTAGATAGGTTAACAAGGTCATACTGGAGTAGAGTCTGGTACAGAGGGAGAAGGTAGAGAGAGAGTCTCTCTCTCTCTCTCTCTCTCACACACACACACACACACACACACACACACACACACACGCACGCACACTGAGCAAGGGGCAGCATGTGGCAGTCTGTCTGCAAGCTAAGGAACACCAAGAAATGCCTGGGGCTACCATAAACTGAAAGAGACAAGGAAGGATCTTACCTTAGAGCGCACAGAGACAGAGCATAGCCTTGATTTTGCACTTCTAGTCTTCAGAACTGTGAGAAAATACGTTCCTTTTCTTTACAGATGCCCATCTTATGGTGTTTTGTTATGGAAGCCTTAGAAAACTAAGACAATGATCATGAATTTAAAGCGAGACCAATCTGTTTGATTGTGTGTCTTTCTCCAGTTATGTTCAGCTTGCAGAAGTGCCTCAAAATTTTGAAGGAAAACTCTTTGAGACATAGAATTCTAATCTCTAAAGTTTCAGTTAAGAGTCAGGATAAAATGAAAACAATTTCAGACATTCAAAGTCTCTTAAAACTTACCTTACACGTGCTCCACGAAGGTGAGGATAGAAACTAAGAAAGAGGAAGACATGAAATACCAGGAAACAGGAGATGAACCATAGGGTAAAGATGAAGTGAATCTTTGAATATAATGTGAAGGGAGATCCCAGCATGTACTTCAGGCATAGAGGGCATGCAGTTCAGATTAGAAGGGGCAACTCTGCAGGAAGATGAAATTGATAGAATACGCGATGTAAACAAATGTCCTGAGAAGAAATTCAGGGAATTGGCAGAGTTAGTTACTGATAAGTATGTTAAAAAACATGGCAATTATTAGCTCCCAGGAAAACAAAAAAAAAGCCCTGGGAGGGAAAAGCAATTACAGTTTGTTACGTGTTTCAGCTGTGAGTAGCATTTACATTGTCGTGATAATGCAAACAGGGAATAGTGATCTTATAAAAATGTATAGATAACAATACTGAGAGGACGAGGAGACGATGGGATAGTAAGGGGAGAACTGTTTTGTTGTTAGTTGCCCATGAATCTGCTGCAGCTCACGGTGACATTTTGCACAGCAGAATGACACGCTGCCAGGTCCTGTGCCTTCTTCATGATAGTTGGTATGTTTGAATCTACTGTTGTGGTTGTTATGTCAGTTCTTCTCACTGAGGGCTTCCCTTGATTTTGCTGACCCTCTACTTTACTAAACATAATGTCCTTTTCTAGGGATTGGCCTTTCCTGATGACGTGTCCAAAGTAAGTGAACCAAAGTGTTGCCCTCAAAGAGATTTAAGTACTTGCACCAAAAAGGGGGGAGGGGTGTCAGCTGATAATAATTAAGGCTAAAAAGTCAAGATGATGCAATGTAAGTATTTCATTTAGAAATCAAGATATATACCAATACATTTAATCAATAGAGGTGAAAGTGGTTGTCTTTGGGGTGGGATAAGGAGAGGGAAGTTTGCTTTTCCCCAAAAAAACGATATAGAACTATTTTACTCTTTATGCCCATGCATGACCTGTAAAGAAAACAGTACAAGCAGAGGTAACAGCATCCTGGAAAGCAATGGCAAGGAGTCACTGCAGCCCGAGGGGAGAATCTGTGAAGTGATGTTTACGGGAAAGAAAGAAAAGAAAAGTAGGTTTGGGGAAAGAATGTCAAGCTAAGGAATTTTGACTTCATTCAGGCGAATGTAAGGAGTTGTTGAAAGTAATGAAGCAAGAAAATTATATAATCATATTTGTTGAAAAATAATTCTAACAGCAGTTTAGATTGTGGTTGGGAGGGTGTGAGACCCGAGGCATGGAAATAAGTGAGAAGACTGAAATATTTCAGGAGACACAGCCGCCAAAGCCTGAAGCTCTCAGTCTCTTTTCAGACCACATGTATCTCCTCTACTCCCGTGCCTGTCACCTTTGTCTCTGTGTCTCTCCATCTCTCCTTACACCTCAGTTTCTACTCTAGGGTCAGTAACAGAACTGAAGGGTGTGTATGTGTGTGTGTGTGTCTGTGTGTGTGTATTTGAATATGTATATACTTGTGTGTATATTTTCTGAACATGAATGCAAAGCTATTTATGGTCTCTCCCTAATTTGAAAGGTATATGTGTAGAAGAGTCTATATTTTATGTAAAGAAAAATAATTAAGTTGCATTTTATACTTTGAATATTTCTCTCTCTCTCTGCGTCAGTAGTCAAGGACATCAAACATATTGCCTAAAAAGCTTCTCTAGGCGGTCAACTGGGACTTTAGGGAAAAACATAGGAAGGTCGAACATTATTGCTTTTGTAACATGTTGCTGCTGCAAGAGATCCTTTAGTGGGGTCAACGATGAGGTCTATCGTCCAGGCCTTGCCGCCACTCCAATATTAAAATCCACCCGGAAGGATCCAGCTCTCAGAGTCTGATCAGGCATGGAGAGGGCCAGCCAGTGGCGCTCATTTATCTTTCCTTGTATGATGCCCCAGTCCTTCTGTTAGAAATTCTTTCATTAACTGTTCATTTTATCTCTCTCTGCTTCTGACATGATCATTTTTCTTCCCTGTGCTGTTGCTGTTCTGCTTCCCTGTTTCTCTCTCTCTCTTATTATTGTTTTTTCTTTCTAGAATGCATCTGAGTTTTGTGTTTCTATAGCTCTCCAGTTTTCCTATTGTCAGTCAGATTTCCTGCCCTCTGTGGCTATGAGTCTGTGCATCTATTCAGTCTCCCTCCATTTAGCTTGTGTTTATTTTTTCTGATTTTCTTTACTTTTCAGAAAAAAATCTTGTCTGCTCAGAACTCTTTTTTTTTAGTAATCGGTGAAGCAAAACAGACAGGTAAACTTAACAATAATGAGACACTTAATAATAATGTGGATTCTATTTTCAGAAATTGTTTGATTTCTGAATTAACTCAAAGTCTCTTTTATCCAGCAAATATATTAGAAGCTTCTATTATATGAAAGTGGAGGGTGACGCAGTGGTTAAGAACTTGGCTGCTGACCAAAAGGTCAGGAGTTCGAATCCACCAGCTGTTTCTTGGAAACCCTTTTGGGGGCAGTTCTACTCTGTCCTGTGGGGTTGCTATGAGTAGCAACTGACTTGACGGCACATAACAACAGTTATGTGAAAAGCTTGGTTCTCTCATGAGACCATGTCTTAAAGCAGTGAGGATAAGGCTAAATCATGGCTTTGCCTATGTGGCTGTCGGATCCTGTTCTGATAAATGGAGAGGCTGTCCACGGAAGATGTGGAAGCAAACACAAGGCGGATGGCAGATGACTTACTTGATGCTTTTGGCAACCAGAGGGTCAAGGTATGAAACATTCAAAGCAGGGATTACCTACATCACACAAAGCCCTTTCTCTCAAGGAGGTTACAACTGACTGTCCACATCAGATATGTGCAGTGGAGAGTAGTGGTAAAGAGCCAGGGCTCAAACATCAAACTCACCTGGGTTTGAATCTTGGCTCTACCATTTATCCAATTAAGAAATAATATGCTCATCAAAGCCCCTAAGGAACCATTTGTTTAGGATCTGCTGGTCATGGCTATAAGGCTATCAGGTCAATAGCAGAACCAGTCAGGCAAAAAGATGTCTAATTAGAATTAGGGGACTGTCTGTAAGAAAATGAGTTTTACAGAATGTGAGAAAATAGGATGCAGAAATTGTTCAGGGTCTCCTAGGTACCATTTCTGTTTTCTCTTCCCAGATAACAAGCCCCTGTTTATTTGTCACAGGAAACTGGACAACCCAATGTTTGTAAGTATGTCTTTAAATTAATTACCATTAAATATTGGTGTCCTTTTGGAGTACTAATGTAAACCCCAAGTATAAAAGGGACAAGGAGAAACTGCCCTTCCAAATCTAGTGAAATATTTGGACCAATGTCACCAGGTTTTTTTTTTTTTTTTTTTTTTTTTTTTTGTACTTTAGATGAAGGTTTACAGAGCAAATTGGTATCTCATTAAACAATTAATACACATATCATTTCCTGACATTGGTTGCCAACCCCGAGACATGTCAACACTCTCCCCTTCTCAGCTTGGGTTCCCTGTTACCAGCTTTCCTGTCCCCTGCTGCCTTCTAGTCCTTCTCCCTGGATTGTTGTGCCCCATTAGTCTCATTTTGTTTTATGGAGCTGTCTAATCTTCGGCTGAACGGTGAACTGCGGGAGTGACTTCATTACTGAGCTAAAAGAGTGTCTGGGGGCCATACTCTCGGGGTTTCTCCAGTCTCTGTCAGGCCAGTAAGTCTGGTCTCTTTTTTTTTTTGTGAGTTAGAATTTTGTTCTATATTTTTCTCCAGTTCTGACCGGGACCCTCTGTTGTGATCCCTGTCAGAGCAGTCAGTGGTGGTAGCCGGGCATTATCTAACTGTACTGGACTCAGTCTGGTGAAGGCCATGGTAGTCATGGTCTATTAGTCCTTTGGACTAATATTTCCCTTCTATGTGTAGTTTTCTTCATTCTCCCTTGCTCCAGAAGGGAGGGACCAGTGGAGTATCTTAGAAGGCAACTCACAAGCTTTTATGTCCCCAGACACTAGTCAGCAATGTAGGATGTAGAACATTTTCTTTATAAACTATATTATGCTAATTGGGCTAGACGTCCCCTGAGAGCATGGTCCCCAGCCCTCAGCCTGGTAATTCGGTCTCTAAGGGAGTTTGGATGAGTCTATGAAGCTTTCATGACCTTGCCTTGGTCAAGTTGTGTCACCAGATGTTTTGAATCATTTTTTGAATTGAGGGGCAAGCCAAGCCAGAGACACTCTGGATCCACTCCTCTTGACTAGACCACTGAAAGGTCCCCAGTGTTTGACAGAAGTGAGACTAAAGTGAAGACTGCTAAAGCATTTTAAGATTGGGGGCAGGGGGATGATCAGTAAAGTGAAAGAGGGAATCTTGAGGTAAGGATGCGCAAGGGAGGACTCAGTAGCCCAGATCAGGAGAACTTTTGGTAGTTGTAGGACATAGGGGAGAAAGCGATACCAAAGAGCTTCATTCCTGTTCCTGAGCCTCTGACAGCTCAGCCCAGTGGACAGTTGAAGGCAGGTCAATCCAAGTTCCCCTGCCCTGGTGGTACAACAGTTAAACACTTGGCTGCTAACCGAAAAGTTGACAGTTGAAATCCACCCACCGGCTCTGCAGGAGAAACATCTGGTGATCTTCTTCCATAAAGATTACAGCGTAGGAAACCTTATGAGACAGTTCTACTCTGTCACATGGGGTTGCTATGAGTCAGAATCGACTCACGGGCACCCAACAACTTCTACTCCCCTATGTAGCTGAGATGGAGGAGATACTAGAGAATCTTGAAAATGCAAGGGAATTGGAGGAAGTTCTGAGGACTCCCTCAAAGCCCCCTTAGACTGGCAGTAGGCAACTCTCTAGGATGAATGTAGAAATGTGGGAGCAGACTACTGAGTTTGCTGGAGAAAGAGGCTAACTTAGAGAGAAGGAAAGAGAGAGGCTACAAAACAAGGAAAGTTAAATATATTCCAAGGTTTTAGATGTCACAGAGGTGGTAATAACTTACGGAAATATGTTTCCATTTATCTTCCCTTAAAAATCGGGCCAGTAGGAGACTTTCCAATACAAAGTTTTAACTGTAAGTTGCGCCGTATCAATAGATGTGGACCTAAGTTTCCCCTGGAAGAAAATCCTGGCCTTGATAAACTGTGGTTTGGACAAATGTATTGGGAGCTAAAATTAGTGTTCAGAGGTTTAGAGATTGCATAATATTTTCATTGCTAAAAGTGTCTGCTGTATCTTTTTAATACTTCTGCTTGAAACAAATGTGTGAATAAGAATTTGGCCAGGTGTGTGTTTGGCAGAGTGCTTGAATATCAAGAACTACAAGTTTATCATTTCAAAAGTGATCCAAAAGTGTTAAATAAGTTCTGTGTTTTGAATAGGTTTTTATTCAGAGACAAAGAAAATCTTGCTGGGTTAAAGTCAAGCTAGGCCTTGGTTGGATGTGAATCAAACAAGGCCCAGCAAAAAAAAATGGTTTACCCTAATTTCTTGGAAAAAAAAAAAAAACACAGATATTCAGGAAGGAGAGATTCTAGGCTTAGATAAAGGATCACGGAGAATACTCAATCCTGAAAAATAATGTCTGCTGAGTTCCACACCAAGACTGATGGAGGGAAGTGTTTTGTATTTCTCGCTTAAGGAGATCGGAGGTCTTTGAGCCTCCTGGAGGGACAGCACTGAGCTGCAGTGCATTGGAAGGAGTTCAGATCTTTCAGGGAGTATTGGCAGGCACACAGGCAGTTAAGAATGAATTACTCAATAAGAACAAGACAAATCATCCAATGGAAAAATTGGCAAAAGATACCAATGAGCATTTTAAAACTAGGAAATAAGAATGCCCAAAAAACCATAGAAAAGCTACTCAAGTTCAATGGTAATCAGGAAATGAAAACTAAAACCACAACGAGATACCATTTTGCAAAAATTCAAGTCTGATGATAACTCATATCAACAAAGATGTAGAGGAATGTGCCCTTTTCTACATTGCCGAGTGAAAGCTGGTACAACCACTGTAGAAAACAATTTAACATTTTCTGGTAAACTAGGAATATCTTAAGATCCAGGAGTAGAAATTTTTATATTTTTGCATCAGGACTCAAATACTAAAATCTTTGTTGCATGAGTGTCTACAATAGCAAAACGGGACACTTCTAAATGCTCTTTAGTAGACTATACTAATTGCATATATTAAAAAATGGAATAACATACAATAGTGGAAGTATATAAACTTAGGAATCGGCATCAATATAATCATAATTATCATAATTTAGAAAAATGTGTTACAAAAGAATAAGTGCAGTATAATAACATCTATCAAAAACTTCAAATATGCAGAATTTAACAATGTATTTTTAGGAAAAGTACATTTTCTAAAAAAAACTATAATATAATAAAAGCAACGTAATGATAGCACACAAATCAGACCAGAGGGTTGCTACGGTGGAGGGAGGGGTATGCAAACTAGGAGAACTTATGGGGGCATCAGTGCCCTTGGTAATGGTTTTTAAACTAGGTGTGGCTACACAGCGATTTGTTTTATTATCTTGATAACTTGTGAAATCTAAAGTATGGTGGCCCATTTTTATTTAGGGAGACCACAGCTTATGTTAGGGGAATTATTGGGCCTCAAGTACACCACTTCCTAACTTGGAATCAAGAAATATGTAAGTGTAGTATAAGCATAAAAGTCCATCTGAAATGTGTTGTAATCCAAATGTGCAGGTGTCAGATACACATTGTGTGCATGTGTCCACACAATTAAATAGCCCTTCAGAAAAAAAAATACGGTTATTGGTTTATTGTGAGTTTTTTTCTATTTTATTGAGTCAATTTTAGTACTCCATGTTTTTTGTTTTTTTAGGAAACTGTACATGTGATATACTTTTTTCATTTTTGGTACATACCTGCTTATAGTTTTCTCCTTTGTTATGAAAATTTCTCTAAATTTGTGGTTATGTCCCCTCTATCACTCTAATGGAGCCCTGACTGTGCAGGGGTTCAGAGCTCAGCTGTTAACCAAAAGGTCTGCAGTTTGAATCCACCAGCCATTCCTTGGAAACCCTATAGGCAGTTCTAATCTGTCCTATAGGGTCGCTATGAGTTGGAATTGACTCGATGGCAACAGGTGTTTTTGGTTTCATCCTAATAGGATTTTTTTTTTTTTTTTTTTTGTGCTTTCTTCTCTTCTTCCTCCTTCTTCTTCTTAAATTAGCTTGACACTCTTCAAATTACCAACTTCAGGGTTTATGAATTCTCTTTGTATACCCCTGCCTCTCTCTTTTTTAAAATTTTGTTAATGTATGCTTCTGTCTTGGTTATTTTCTTCCTTGTACATTCTTTAGGTTTTCTCTGTCGAAGCTTTCTCAGAAATTTTTTTCAAATAAAATTTTTTTTATAGTCTTTAGAGCGTCTGAATTTTTTGCTATTACAGTATCTATAACTAGATTTGGAAAAGATGAACTCATAGAATACCAAGGTAATGAATATTTATATCTATCTAAATTTTTCTTATGTGGGAAGCAACATTCTACAAACTTATAACATATGAATAATAAAATTAATGTACATAAAAATAGATTACTAAAATAGAAATTTAGATAGTTCTACAAAACATTGTAGCTTTTATCTACATTTTAGCTTTTATTATTATTTTTCAATAATTATATACAGATCCTATGTCTTTGAGTATTCTGAGTTACTTATTTTGAGGGGTGAAAGTGTTGCCCCAGAGGAAAATCAGAATTTTCTTTTTTTTCTCTTTTCAGAGATTAGTGTTCAAGAGAGTTTGATGTTGGGCTTCTTTTGACCTATACACTTTGGAGCCAATTTCAAGATATTTGAGCCAAGAGTCAAACAGAAAATGGAGTCCTAAATTTGGTGGTAAGTCTGTGCTTTAAACACAATGGTTTGGTATAATAACATGTAACATGTTATATAACAGTCAGTGTTAAAAAGGGAAATTTTAGATAAGTAAGCTGGTGCAGTGGTTAACAGTTACCCTACTAACCAAAGGTCAGCAGTTAGAATCCACCAGCTGCTCCTTGGAAACCCTATGGGGCAGTTCTCCTCTACCCTATATGGTCATTATGAGTCAGATAGACTCGCTGGCAATGGGGTTGGGTTTTTTTTTGGTTTTTGTGCTAGTGTAGCCCCTTATAGTGTTTCACAGGATTATGGGGAGTAGACTAGGGTGACAGTGGAAAAGGGGCAACTTAAATCACAGTACTAATAGCAAGAGTCCCCTATTCCACAAATGGGTCATTGTTTCCATTTTCCTGTCTCTACTAAATTTATTTTTACCTTTTTCTGTTGTGAGTGCTTAAAAAAAAAAACAAACCCCATTGCCATTGAGTCAATTCGGACTCATAGTGACCCTATAGGTCAGAGAACTGCCCCAGAGGGTTTCCAAGGAGCAGCTGGTGGATTCAAACTGCCGACCTTCTGGTTAGCAACCAAGCTCTTAACCACTATGCTACCAGGGCTCAAGTCCCAGTAATTCTTGACATGCCAAAGACACGCTCATGCCTTTCACACTGTTTGAACTGTGAGTAATGTTTTCCTTTTGGGAAAAACTTCTTAAGATTCAAAATATTAAGTTGATTTTCTATTTTAATATGCATATATGCTTTAACAGAAATACATTTTTAATTGTACTGAAGAAAAAAAAAATTGTCCAGAGTACCATCCAGCAGAATTCAGAGAACTTTTACCTTTATCTGGAAAAACTAAAATTCTTGTGGTGCTGCACTAGGACAATTTGGACTTCTAAAAGATTTGTCATGGTGTCCAGAGGATCACTGAATTCTACTCATACATCTCGAGTGTGAACCTCTTCGTTTCATTTTCTTGAAAATACTTTGCACAAAACAGTGGAAGCAAAGAAATGAAGGATATGAGAAGCTCAAATATAAGAGGGTGGTAGACAGAATAATATCCCCCCAAAGAAGTCCACATGCTAATTCCTAGAACATGTGAATATACTACCTTGCATGGCAAAAGGGATTTTGCAAATGTGGTTAAGTCGAGAATCACGAGATGGTGAGATTATCCTGGATTATCTGGGCGGGCTGTATACAATTACAAAGGTCCTTATAAGAGACAGGCAGGAGAATTAGCATTAGAGAAGGAAATATGATGGTAGAAGCAGAGTGGGGAGAGAGAGAAAGAGAAGGGGGAGCAGGAAAAGAAGGGGAGGGGAGGGAAGAAGGGAGAGAAATTTGAAGATGCTATACAGCTGACTTTGAAAATGGAGGAAGGGACCACAAGACAAGGAACGCAGTGGCTTCTAGAAGCTGGAAAAGACAAGGAAATGGATTCTCCTCTACAGTTTTCAGAAGGAAACACAGCTCTGCTTATACCTTTCTATTAGGACTGCTGATCTCCAGAACTGTAAGATAATACATTTGTGTTAAGTCACTAGGTTTGTGGTAATTGCTTTCAGCAGTCATAGGACATTGATGTAATGAGTCAAAGAGAAGGGTCAAAGATAAACACCAGGACCCTCTCCTCATTGTGAACAATAAACCTGCATATTGTTCTGGTTTGAGACTCGAAGTAGAAACTTGATCAATAAAAATTTGCTGGCCAGCACTATGCTGGAGATAGTTATGATATGTGAACTAATGAATAGAATTATGGAAAAATAATAAAAGCAGAAGTATAGCTGTGTGCATGGAATTTAAAGAAAGAATACATAACTTCTTTCTTTTAAAAAATCTATGATCTGTGAACAAAGATATAATAAATATATTATCATCTCAAAAAATCTAGTGTCCCCAGGATCTGATGACCTTGTCCCATCTCTCTTATGAGTAAATTTGCAATTGTTTGAAGGCTCTGAGAGGTGTCAACATACTTTGGATATGGGTTCCGTTTTCCTTTCCTTCCAGCTTTGCATAAACTGAACATATTCCACTCCAGAACTGCCCGAGTTGAAGGTGGCATGAAGGAAGCGTATTTCGCGGAGAGGTATATTTTTGCACTTGGAATTAGCCATAGTTTAGCAACAGCAGCTTCCAAAACATTTCTGCTAAGTGGAGTGCTGCATACGTGGTCGTGCTTGATGTCCTGAAACAGCACCAAGCAGGGCGCCCGGCAGAGTGGGAAAGGGAGACTCTTAGAACACAGATGTTTTCTTGTCATTTCTGTTTAAAAGGGTTGTTTTCAATGGAGACCATTATGCCTTTAACAGTACTTCAGCTCCAGAGAAAGGATATGTTCTTTACGCTTAACTCTGAGCTGTACCTGTAACTGTTGGGATCATTGTTATAGTCACTAAATGGGAGCTTTGGTAATTGAAAAACCAGGAGCTTCAGCTTCATTTGCTGATCCTGCAGCAATCTGTCCTCTCAGGTTGTCGAAGGGCATACATAGTTTCTCTCTTTCCCGCGAGAGTTCTCTGGTGTGGTGGGGCCACGGGCATAGGCCTTCAAGCCAGCTCAAGGTCAGTGGACGGCTTCTGCTATGCCTTTTCTCTGGTGAACTCAGAGGAGGATTCCGTCTCTGTTCTCCTCCAGAGGGCGCTCTTTTGTGCTGACTTCCAGACAATACTGCAAAACTAGATGAGACTCAGCATTCAGGGCCTGGGATACCTGGAGGGGAACCCCCCCAAGGACCCTTGTAGAGTACAGAAGGGCGCGTGTCAGATCACCCCAAACTAGATGCCTGTGTTTACTTTTTGAAGGCCCCTGGGTGGTGCAGTCCAGTGCTTGACTATTAGCTGAAGGTTGATGGTTCGAAACTACCCAGAGACACCTTGGAAGACCAAAAACCAAACCCGTCGCTGTTGAGTCAATTCTGACTCATAATGACCCACAGGACAGAGTAGACCTGCCCCATAGGGTTTCCAAGGCTGTAATCTTTACGGAAGCAGACTGCCACATCTTTCTCCCATGGAGCAGCTGGGTAGGTTTGAATTGCTGACCTTTTAGTTAGCAGCCGAGCACTGTAACCACTGCACCACCAGAGATCTCCTTGGAAGACAGGCCTGGTGATAGGTTTCTGAAAGGTCACAGCCTTGAAAACCCTATGGAGCAGTTCTACTCTGCACACATGAGGTTGCCATGAGTCGGAATTGACGTCACAGCAGTTAACAACAGGATACTCTTTCTTGCCGACTTCCAGACATCTTCTGCCCCTCACTGGGGATGACTGTGTTGTTGTTCCGGCTCATGGTGACTTCAGGTTTGTTTGCGGAGTAGAACTGCTTCATAGGATTTTCACAGCTGGAACTTTCAGAAGCAGATCACCAGGCCTGTCTTCTGAGGCACCTCTTAGTGGCTTCAAATGGCCAACCTTTTGGGTTAGTTATCGAGTGCTTAACTGTTTGCACCACCCAGATGACTAGGTTTATTAAAAATCATATGCAAAATTGCTGAGAAAGTAGGTCACTTGATGTCACACAGATTAAGATGAACAATTGCAGCACCTCAACAGCAGCCCTGTCACAAGTTCCTTCTATTAAAGGGTCAGAGAGTTGCAGTTGTCTGCCTGCAAGGGGTGTCTTCAGTGCTCTGGGGTCAAAGCTAGGGGACAACAGGATATCAGGATGCCATAAATGCCTCCCTGGATATATTCTTCACACTTTGCCCCTGCTGTTCTTGGGAGGAGTTTGGGATGAAAAATAGAGAGCTTGTGGAGCTGAGGCTGAAAAATGAGGGCTTCAGAACAAAACAAGCCTGGCTTTACGTCTCAGCCCTGCTGTCTTCCAGTTGTGACATCCTGGACATGGTCGGATTTCCTCATCTGTTAAGTAAAGTAACAAGACATAATTTGCATCATCGCTGTAAGGTGACTGAAAGAGAAAAACCCTATGATCATCCTTCACGCTCCAGAAAGAGTACCTCTTATTATAACCCATGATAGCTCAGATATCTTTGTACAGCGTCTTTCTTTCAGGCTCCACCTTTGCTGTTTAATGTTTTCTTAAACCCTTAAGTTGTCTGTGGCTGAGAATGGCCTTTTAAGATACAAAGGATGCCACGACCCAAATCTCATCAATCCAGGACACTGTGTTCCGAAAAGAGTGGGGGGTTTCCCGTATCAAGAGAAAGGAAATAAGAAAGTCATTTTTTTGCCTGCAGCAAATTGCAAATTGGTTGACTCTACATTGCCAGGTAAACAGACCAGATCACCTGGCTGCCTGGGAAGCTGTAGGCCCCGTCAGACAGAGCTGCCCCACTTGGTGCTGGCCATCAGGGACCACAATGAGTCCTTCCCCGATGTCCATGGACTGCATTTCAAAACCCTCAGCTCCAATGCTTTGTTTGAACTGCAGGGCATCTCAAGGTACGGCTGCCCTCTTGTGGTGGCTGCCTTCCCCGCACCCAGAAGTCGTTTTCTTTTTTCTTTTGTACTGCAAAGATGCAGTGAGTCGGAAGAGACCACTTGCAGGTATTAGCGTCAAAGCAGCTGACCAGTTCATGGATTTTTTTTTTTTTTTTAGGTTTCAGAAACCCCTTGCATCCCTCTAATGAGAAAGAACCACTGACTTTAAGCTGAACTGTTTCTTCCTAGATTCCTTTCTCCTGAAGACAACAGGAAACAGGGCCTCCCCTGCCAACATTTGAAGACAGTTACCATTTCCTCTTTGCATTCACTTTTCCAGACTAAGAGTATCTTAGGTAAGGTAGATCCCAGATCCTTCATCCCAAGACTGATTTACTGGAGATTTGCCTCATATGCATGAGAAAGCTGGACAATGAAAAAGGCAGACCAGAGAAGAATTGACGCACTTGAATTATGGCGTTGGTGAAGAATATTGAATATACCACAGACTTCCAGAAGAACGAACAAATCTGCCTTGGAAGAAGGACAACCAGAATGCTCCTTAGAAGGGAGGATGGGGAGACTTCCCCTCACATACTTTGGACATGTTATCAGGAGAGACCAGTCCTTGGAGAAGGACATCATGCTTGGTAAAGCAGAGGGTCAGTGAAAAACAGGAAGACTCTCAATGAGATGGATGGACACAGTGGCAGCAACAATGGGCTCAAACACAGCAACCATTGTGAGGATGGTGCAGGACGGGGACACCTGTTGTTCTGTTGTACAGAAGGTGGAAGTTTGCTGTGAGTCGGAACCTCCTGGACAACAACAACAGCAACAACACGATGTCACCTAAACTAGTATGAAGTCAAGGAGCCTTGATGGCACAGCGATTAAGGGTTCTGCTGCTAAACAAAAGGTTGGTGGTTTAAACCCAACCATGGGAGAAAGACTAGTGATCTGCTTCTTACAACCAAGAATACTCTATGAGGCAGTTCTGCTCTGTCACATGGGGTCACTATGGGTTGGAATCAACTCAGTAGCACCTAACAACAACAGCAGTATAAAGTTAGAAGTCCATTTCTTATGGCTGTGTGGGTGATTTCTTTGGGAGTGGTTGTTCGCCTGGCAGCTACCAATGTTCAATGTTTGGATTTGTCTGTGCACCTGGATTTCAGTCAACCTGCACAATAGTGTATGGTGGATAAGAAGGCAGTCTCTGAAGTCAGATACCTACCTTCAAACACTATTTATGTCTTTCTCTGGACTTCAGGTATTTTAGGTTGCTTACACTTCTAAAGGAGGCCTGGTGGTGCAGTCGTTAAGAGTTTGGCTGCTAACCAAAAGGTTGGCAGTTCGAATCCACTAGCCCCTCCTTGGAAACCCTATGGAGCAGCTCTACTCTGTCCTGTAGGGTCGCTATGAGTCAGAATTGACTGGACAGCAATGGGTTTGGTTTTGGTTTTACCCTTCTAAATTTTTTTTAAAAAAATCTGTTAAATCAGGAAAAAGAAATCAAGATAGTTGCAAGAATTAACTGGGATAATCCACGTAAAACATTCAGCACAGAGCCTAGCAGATAGGAACTGCTCTATGAAGTTAGCTGCAGTAATAATTATCATCCGTATATACCATGTCTATATTCATATTTGTTATAGATAAAATTCCACAAGGAAAACAATGTGAGTCACTGTGTGTAAATACCTTGATGAGAAGAGAATCCCACTGAGAATTTCTTGATTTTATGAGTGTTGCTAATTTGGCTTAATTCACTGTAGACACCAAATGTTGCCTTCTTCCCTGTGAAAACAACCCCTTCCACAATGCCCACGTTGACAAGTAAATAATGTAGACGCTGAATCACTGCTTTATGGAGGTAAGTTCCAGGGCATTGTACTACAACTCGATAAACAATTTCCTTGGCTGGAATTCAGTGCTGGAGAACTTGTTGTTGTTAGGTACCATCGAGTCAGTTCCAACTCATAGCAGCCCTGTGTACAGCAGAAAGAAACACTGCCCAGTCCTGACCCGTCTTCATAATCATTGCTATGTTTGAGCCCATTGTTGCAGCCGCTGTGTCAATACATCTCTTTGAGAGTCTTCTTCTTTTTCACTGACCCTCTACTTTACCAAGCATGACTTCCTTCTCCAGAGACTGGTCCCTCCTGATAACGTGTCCAAAGTACACAAGATGAAGTCTCACCATCCTCCCTTCTAAGGAGCGTTCTGGCTGTACTTCTTCCCAGACAGATTTGTTCATTCTTGTGGCAGTCCATGGTATATTCAATATTCTTCACCAACACCAATTATCTGGAGAACCTAGATAATTAATATTCCTAGGCTGACAATGGATGCTCACTTATTTGTCTTGTATCTGAGGATTCTGTCATTTTAAAAAAGCAGCAAGAAATCATTGATATATGCTGAATGGCTCTCTACCTCGGTTTCCTTACATGTAAAATGGTGATCATGATAACTAAGTAGCTACTACATACAAATGTTTTGAGGATGAAATGAATCAATACATTTAAAATTCTTGAGCCAAATGCTTGGTCTATGCTGTTGTTGTTGCTGTTAGATGTCTTGGAGTTGGTTCTAACTCGTAACGACCCTATGCACAACAGAATGAAACACTGCTGAGTCCTGCACCGTCCCCACAGTCATTGTTATGCTTAAGCCCATTGTTGTAGCCACTGTGTCAGTTCATCTGGTTGAGGGTCTTCCTGTTTTTCACTGACCTTCTACTTTACCAAGCATGACGTCTTTCTCCAGGAACTGATCCCTCCTGATAACACGTCCAAAGTACATGAGATGAAATCTCGCCATCCTTGCTTCTAAGGAGCATTCTGACTGTACTTCTTCCAAGACAGATTTGTTTCTTCTTTTGGCAGTCCATGGGATAGTCAATATCCTTCGCCACCACCATAATGCAAAGACGTCAATTCTTCTTCAATCTTCCTTATTCATTGTCCAGCTTTTGCATACATATGAGGCAATTGAAAATACCATGGCTTGGGTCAGGTGCACCTTAGTCCTTAAAGTGACATCTTTGCCTTTTAACACTTTAAGAGGTCTTTTGCAGCAGATTTGCCCATTGCAATGCATTGTTTGATTTCTTGACTACTGCTTCCACGGGCATTGGTTGTGGGTCCAAGTAAAATGAAATCCTTGACAATATCAATCTTTTCTCCTTTTACCATGACGTTGTTTATTGGTCCAGTTGTGAGGATTTTTGTTTTCTTTATGTTGATGTGTAATCCATACTGAAGGCTGTAATCTTTGATCTTCATGGTAAGTGCTTGGTCTATAGGAAATGTTAAGTATGAGCTATTATTTTCATAATAAAGTGATTTGTGAGGATAACAAGAGTGCCCCAGGAAATCCAGAGCAGATGGATATATAAATATCAGATTAAAAAAAAAAATCAACTGAATAAAGACATAAAAGAAGACCATATTTTCAGAACACTTTCCACTAGACACCTTGAGAGCATTTGCTATTTGAATTACACCACATTTATATAATGCACTAGATATAAGACAACTGAATATATAGCTAAAAATGGTTAAAATTTACATAGAATTTGGATATCTTGGAGTTTAAAATGTGCACAAAGAATATTTGAATGCTCAGTTGAAATAATTTTTCTTTCCTCTTATACTGAAAAACACAAGCAATAATTATCAGAAAAAATGCGTTTATTCTCCTGATCAATCATATATTAAAGTACTTATTAGTGTAATTGTAGATGCAAAATAGATTCAAACCGCATGTTTCCAAAGCAGTGACTAGGATTCTTTTCAATAAGCAAATCACCCTGAGTGTTGAATCCAGTTATATATCCCTTATTCTCCTGAAGTTACTCGGAAATTTGGCTGACCAGAAACTGCTTAAGATGCGTGTAAAAACACTTGTTCCAAGGCCCCAGCCCAAAACCAAAACTTAACCTGTTGCCATGAAGTCGATTCCTACTCATAGCAACCCTATAGAACAGAGTAGAACTGCCCCATGAGATTTCTAAGGCTGTAAGTCTTTACGGAAGCAGACTGCTACATCTTCCTCCCACAGAGAGGCTAGTGATTTCTAATCACCAGCCTTTTGGTTAGCAGCCAAGTGCTTTAACCATTGTGCCCCCAGGGCTCCCTAGGCCCTAGCCCAGACCTACTGAGTCAGAACTGTCAAGAAGGCTGCTAGGAATCTGTGTGTTTAACTAGAACTCCAGGGATTCTGGTAACCATTCAATTTGGGAACAGTCTTTTCCTTGCCTGGTAAAAGCTTTTGCACATAACAGGCACTAGATAGCAAGAAATTGAGAGGTTGAAGTTGGAAACCTTTATTTCAAGTTCTGGCTCTATTATTTGCCAGGAAAATGATTCTGAGAAATTCACTTAATTTGTTTAAAATCATCAGTTTCCTCAACTGTAAAATAGACTTAATCACACCTACTTTATAGGATTACTGTGTACATTAAATGAAATCAAATGTAATCACAGTGCCTAACTTATAATGTGTGCTTCGTATATGTTAGTTCTTCATGAAGGTGATTTTTATTTTCAATAAATACTTCGGTGAGTAGCGTCTGAGGTCTTAAAAGCCTGTGAGCGGCCATCTAAGATACTCCACTGGTCTCACCCCTTAGGGAGCAAGGAAGAAAACTAAAGATACAAGGGAAACATTAGTCCAAAGGACTAATGGACGACATCTGCCATGGCCTCCATCCAACAGAGTTCAGTACAACTAGATGGTGCCCAGCTGCCACCACTGACTGCTCTGACAGGGATCACAATAGAGGGTCCCGGACAAAATGGGATAAAAATGTAGAACAAAATTCTAACTCACAAAAAAAGACGAGACTTACTGGCCTGACAGAGACTGGAGAAACTCTGAGACTATGGCCCCCAGACACCCTTTTCGCTCAGTAATGAAGTCACTCCCGAGGTTCACCCTTCAGCCAAAGATTAGATAGGCCCATGAAACAAAACGAGACTAAAGGGGCACACCAGCCCAGGGGCAAGGACAAGAAGGCAGGAGGGGACAGGAAAGCTGGTAATAGGGTACCCAAGGTTGAGAAGGGAGAGTGTTGACATGTCGTGGGATTGTTAACCAATGTCACAAAATAATGTGTTGTACTAACTGTTTAATGAGAAACTAGTTTGTTCTGTAAACCTTCATCTAAAGTACAATAATAAAAATAAATACACACACTTGGGAGGCATGGAATAATTAGTTAATAGAATGGCAATTGAAAAAGTCCTTAAATATTATCTCACTTGTTCCCAGGAATCCTGAAGAGAGATGGCATCATTACTTTAAATATTTCTGTCTTTTGCTTACCCCTGTTATTATTACCTCACTGACATACTGTTTGGGAGATTGCTTGCTGCTAGAACACCATTTCTGGAAGGGTCTTGTTTCTCCTTTCACAGACAATGGGGCTGGGACATTGGTATTTTAGCAGGGTTTTTGTGGGGGAGGAATGCTTTAAAATCAATCTTAAATCAAAGCATGTTGCAGGAATGCTGACATAGCTCCTTGAAAATTTCATTTATCCAAAATTAGCTAGGAGTCCTAGGAGAAAGGGACTAGAGTGTGCTGATGGGAGCTTGGAGCTCCTGTTCACGCCATGTAGTCTGTTTCTCGTCAGTTGACCCATTCGAAGGCACCTTGTGTTACCCCTGTAAAAAAGTCCCGTGTGCAACTCTCAACATGAAAAAAAGACCTAATAAAATGTGAGCTTCTCAACGATGAGTGCACCTCGCTTATCACGTTCCCATTGTTTAGTCCTGCTTGAAACCCAGGATCCCAGAGAATATTGATCCTGTCTAGCTCACAAAAGATGGTAGCTTACATAATGAAGTTGGCTGTTTTATATTCACACTAGATAAGAACATCAATTAAGGTATCAACTAAGCTGTCCATAGAGACCCCTTATCAGGAAATATTAGCATTTTCAAGGTCATTAAATTTCTAGTTTTTCCATTGTGTAGTGAAATTAAAATAAAAAGCAGATGTAATCTCTTCTTCCAACTTAATATTGAGGGAGGAAGTATCTATGAACAATCTGTAACCTTCCAGAATGAGTAAAGTCAGAAATCTCTACCAGACACATAGAGGTTGACTATGGAGCTGTGCGGAAGCAGGGAGCATAGAGTTTGGGAAGCCCGGCTTTGGATGGAGCTGAGTTCCAGTCCAGTCTATGTCACTTGCTACCTATAAGGCTTCGGGAAAATCACTTAATGTTTCTGAGCATTAGATTTTTTTGTCTGCAAAATAAAATATAAAAACATCTGTATCACCGAATTGTTGTGAAGGTTAAATAATATAAAATATTTATAATAATTTTGAATAGTTCCTGACACATAGTAAGTGTGCAATAAATAGTAGCTATTACTGGCCCAGGACCAAAGGCACAGCCCGGGCAGTGTTTCATCCTGTTGTACATAGGGTCGTTATGAGTCAGAATCGACTCGGTGGCAACACCTAACAGCAACAACATTATTGGCCCAAGCCAAATGTCAACATAGAGAATAACTCTCAAAACATAACTGAAGGATACATCCTCCTATAAAATACCAAGCACCTGGTGGTTTTAGGTATCCATAAAACCAAACCAAACCCATTGCTGTCGAGGCAATTATGGCTGATAGTGACTAGTAACCACAGGCAGAGCTATTATTGTGTATTCACTTTATTTGTGGAAATAAATGACCGCTATGCAACTGCACATGATAATTCAGGTGGAAGGTATATTTCTGCTAAAGAGGTCTTTACTGTCATGCTATTTAAGCTTCTCTTGTATGTCAGGTTCAGTTCTTGGCACTGGGGATACAGTGATAAACAAGACACCCACAGCCTTTGTCCTTGTGGAGTTCACTGTCATGTGAGGAAGACAGATTATGATAATCAGTAAACAAACATAAATAGAATTATAAATTATAAATTGAATGTTTCTATGGCCCCTCACTCCCTAGCATCTGTAGATATTCTGAGGTCCAAACGTCCATGACTTGGTTGACCATGAGTCCTTGGTCCCTGCAATTTCTTATAAAAATATGGATTCTGAAGCATGGACCTTATCATATTCCTACTGCACTAGGATTAGATTTAATTATTTATGTGTAGTTTTTTAGAAAGTCAATGTTCAATGTTCAAAAGTTAATGAAATATCAGTGTTTCAATGAATTATAATTAATATTAGTTAATTATGTTTCAAATATATAATACATAATTTCTTAACCCAATGCTCATATTTTCTCAGAAATATAGTTAGATAAATGTGAGAAACTGAGTCTTAATCAAGTTCTCATCACAACCAGTCCCCTGGTTCTTTCTTTAGAGCATTGGCAGTAGAAACGTGACTGCCTTACAATTTCTTGACTACACTTATTTTATAAAAGAAAGACATTTGAAGAATACTGTCAACAACAGGAAATTGTTATTGTCTAAAAGAGTTGCTGATAGTCATGAAGGACTTTCTGAGAAAATGATGTTTAAGGCAAACCCTTGAAGAATTAGTGAGAATAATATTGACTCACAAAGAGATGAAGAGTGTTTTGCATGAAAGGAGTGTCATGACAAATGTACCAAATAAACAAAATCGATGTCCAGGAGTTTATAGAATCTTTAGGGGTCAGAAATGTGGTAGCAGGTAAAGTCAGTGGGATGGCAGAGGCCAGCTTATACAGTGTCTTGAAGGCAAAGTATTTTGGGCTCTAACCCAAATGCAAATGGAAGCTGTCAAAGAATGTGAAGAATGTATCAGACAGCTTAAGCTGGGTTCTGCTGCAATAACGAATTCTAATGTGTCAGTGGTTGTAAAAACAATACTTTATATTTTGCTCACATTATATGCCCATTGTCACTACACTGTGGCTCTGCTCTGTAATTCTTCTTTCCAGTATCTCTGGTAAAGGAAGAGCCAGGGTGGTCATGTGACCAAGGAAAAAGAGTGCCAACACAGCCACTCTAAAGCTCTTAAAACTTTTCTTCAGAAGTGGCACGTACCACTTCTGCTCACAAAGACCAACACAGTTCACATGGCCAAGCCTGATCTCAAAGGAGCCCGTAATAAAATCCTCCCACAAGCAGACTTCAGCAGAGAAGAAAATAAGATATTTTTCAGTTATTCTCTGGAGTTTGATCTAGGTTGTTGTATCAATAGTTCATTCCTTTTTTTTTCTTTGTTGGGTAGTATTCCATGGTATAAATGTGCCACAATTTGTTTAACCATTGACTCGTTGAAGGACATCTGGGTTGTTCCCAGTCTGGGCCTTTTATGAATCAATCGGCTGTAAACACGAGCCTGTTTTTGTGTGAACACAGGTTTCCATCTCTCTAGAGTAAAGGCCCAGTACAAATGGCAGGTTGTATGGCAGTTGCATGTCTACTTTTTTTTTTTTTTTTTTTAGGAAACTTCCGAAGTGTTTTCTGGAGGGGCCCCACCGTATGGCATTCCCACCAGCAATGTGTGAGTGCACTAGTTCCTCTGCCTCCTTGCAGCATTTGGTGTTGGCACTATTTTTCTTATTTTAGATGTTCTGATCGGTGTACAGTGATATCTCGTTGTGGTTTTAATTTGCATTTCCCTAATGGCTAATGTTGGTGAACATCTTTTCATGTACTTCCTTGCCATCTGTATATCCTATTTGGAGTCTGTGGGTGGTGCAAACAGTTAAGCAGTCGACTATTAGCTGAAAGGTTGGTGGTTTGAGCCTTGGAAGACAGGCCTAGCGATCTGCTTCTGGAAGGTTAAAGCCTTGAAAACCCTATGGAACAGTTCTACTCTGCACACGTGGGGTCGCCATGAGTCAGAATCAACTTGACAGCAACTATCAACAACAACAACAACTAGAGTGGCGGAAATGGTTAAGTGCTGGACGACTAGCTGAAAGGTTGGCGGTGCGAACCCACTCAGAGGTACCTCAGAAGACAGATCTGGTGATCTGTTTCCAAAAGGTCACAGCATTGAAAACCCTATGGATCAATGATACTCTGCACACACGGGGTCACCATGAGTCAGAATCATCTCGATGGCAACTAACAACACCTTTTTTTTTTTTTTGGTATAACATCTTTTTGTGTCTTTTATTAATTTTCTAATTGAATTTTGTTGTTGTTTTATTGTTGAGTTTTGTGAGTTCTCTATATATTCTGGATACTAGTCCTTTGTTGGATATGTGTTTTGCAAACATTTTCTCCCATTCTGTGGCTTGTCTTTTAATCCTCTTAATGGGATCTTTTGTGGAGCGAAATTTTTAATTTTTATGAAGTTCAGTTTATCAGAAAACCCTGGAAACTCTGGTAGAGCAGTGGTTAAGAGCTTGGCTGGTAACCAAAGGATCAGTGGTTTGAATCCACCAGGTGCTCCTTGGAAGCCCTATGGGGCAGTTCTACTCTGTCCTATAGGGTCACTATAGGGTCGCTACGAGTCAGAATCGACTCAGTGGCAACGAACTGACTCAATATATCAAGTTTTCCTTTTATAGGTTATGCTTCTGGTGTCAAGTTTATAAACTCTTGCCCAAGCCCTAGATCCCCAAGATTTTCTACTTTTTTTTTCTAAAGGTTTTTACATTTTACATTTAAGTCCATGATCTATTTTCAGTTAAGTTTTACATAAAGTTTGAGACTTAGGATGAGATTCACTTTATTGCCCAGGGTATCCACTTACTCCTGCAACATTTGTTGAAAAGGCCGTCTTTACTCCATTAAATTGTTTTTGCACACTTAAAAAACAAAAACAGTTGAACAGATTTTGGTAGATCTATTTTTGGGTTCTCAATTGTATTCCTTTGGTCTATGTGTCTATTTCTCTGCCAGTACTATACTATCTTGATTATTGTAGCAATATAATAATTCTAGAAATTAGGTAGTCCTATTTCTTTTTATTTTTCAAAATTGTTTTAACTACCCTAGTTTTCTTGCCTTTTCATATAAATTTTAGAATAACGTTGTCTAGATATACAGAAAAAAAATCTTGCTGGAATTTTGAGAGGAATTACCTTAAACCTATGTATCAGTTTGGGGAAAATTCACATCTTTATTAATTCTTCCAACCCATGGACACAGAATGTCTCTCAGTTTATTTAGATCTTTGATTTATTTATCAGTTTTTGAGCATACAAGTCCTGTACAACTTTTGTTACATTCATATCAAAGTACTTTATTTCCTGTGTGATTATAAATGTGTTTTTTTAATTTTTGTGTCCATATGTCCATTGCTAGTATGTAGAAACACAGCTGATTTTTTTATGTTGACCTAATATTCTACAACCTTAGTGAACTCACTTATTTTAGGACATTTTTTTTATTGTAAATTTCTTGGGATTTTCTACATAAACAATCATGTCATCGACTTATAAAGATGGTTTTATTTATTTATTTATTTCCATTCCGTATGTCTTTTATTTACTTTTCTTGCCTTCGCTGGCCAAATTCTTGAATAAGAGCGGTGAGAGTGGACATGTCTTCTTCCTGATCTTGGGGGTAAAGCATTCCGTCTTTCACCCTTAAGCATATTGTTAGTTGAAGGCTTTTTGGTAGATACTCTTTATCAAGTTGTGGAAGTTCCCCTCTTTTCCTATTTTTCTGAGAGTTTTTATCATTACTGGATGTTGAATATTGCCAAATGCTTTTTCTACATCAGTTGATAAAATCATATGATGTTTCTTCTTTGGCCTTTTAATATGAGGAATTTCAGTGATTGGTTTTTGAATACTGAAGCAGCCTTGCAACTCTAGAATAAACCCACTTGCTCATGGTGTATAATTCTTCTCATAAATTGCTGGTTTCTATTTGATAATGTTTCGTTAAGGATTTTTGCATCTATACTGATAAAGGACACTGGCCTCTAATTTGTTTGTTTTTGCACTCTCTTGTCTGGGATTGGTATCAGGGTAATACTAGCATCATATAATGAATTGAAAAGTGTTAATTCCTCTTCTGTTTTCTGGAAGAGATTGTGTAGATTGGAGTTAATCCTTTAAATGTTTGCGAGAATCCTCCAGTGAAACTATGTGGGCTTAGACATTGCTTCTTGGAGTTTTTAAATTATGAATTTAATAGTAATACGGAGCCCTGGTGACTCAGTGGTTAACAGCTCAGCTGCTTACCAAAAGATTGGCAGTTCAAATCCACCAGCCACTCCTTGGAGACCCTATGGGACAGTTCTACTCTGTCCTGTAGGGTCTCTATGAGTCAGAATCAGCTCGAAGGCAACAGGTTTAATAGTTATACAGTTATTCAGATTATTTATTTCATATTAGGTGAGTGTAGTATTTTGTGTTTTTCAAGGAATTGGTCTATGTGATCTAACTTGTCAAATTTGCGTGTACACAGTTATACGTAATATTGCTTTATTATCTTTTTGATGTCTAAAGGGCTATTGTGGTTCTCCATGTCTCATTTCTGATATTAACAATTTGTGTCTTCTTTTATTTTTTGACAGTCTTGATAAAGACTTGTCAATTTTAGTGATTTCTTTCAGAGAATCACCTTTTTGTTTCATTGATTTTCTCTATTGCTTTTCTATTTTCAATTTTATTGATTGCAGCTTTTACCCTTATTATTCCCTTCCTTCTGCTTGCATTTGATTTATTTTGCTCCCCCTTTTCTAGGCTCTTGTGGTAGGAGCTTAGATTACTGGTTTGAGCCTTTTCCTCTTTTCTGATGTATGCGTTTAGTGCTGCAATATTCCTCTCAACACTGCCTTAATATTGTTGTTGTCATTAGGTGCCATCGAGTTGGTTCCGACTCATAGCGACCCTATGTATAACAGAACGAAACACTGCCAGTCCTGCGCCATCCTCACAATCGTTGTTATGCTTGAGTTCATTGTTGCAGTCACTGTGTCAATCCATCTCATTGAGGGTCTTCCTTGTTTTCACTGACGCTCTACTTTACTAAGCATGATGTCCTTCTCCAGGGACTGATCCCTCCTGATAACATGTCCAAAGTATGTAAAACATAGTCTAGCCATCCTTGCTTCTAAGAAGCATTCTGGTTGTACCTCTTCCAAGACAGATTTGTTCGTTCTTTTGGCAGTCCATGGTATATTCAGTATTCTTTGCCAACACCACAATTCAAAGGCATCTTCCTTATTCATCGTTCAGCTTTCACATGTATACGAGGCGATTGAAAACACCATGCTTGGCTCAGGTGCACCTTCTTCTTCAAGGTGACATCTTTGCATTTTAACACTTCAAAGAAGTCTTTTGCAGCAGGTTTGCCCAATGCAATGCATCGTCTGATTTCGTGACTGCTGCTTCCATGGGTGTTGATTGTGGATCCAAGTAAAATGAAATCCTTGACAACTTCTGTCTTTTCTCCATTTATCATGATGTTGTTTATTGGTCCATTTGTGAGGATTTTTGTTTGCTTTATGTTGAGGTGTAATCCACAGTGAAGGCTATGGTCTTTGATCTTCATTAGTAAGTGCTTCAAGTCCTCTTCACTTTCAGCAAGCAAGGTTGTGTCATCTGCATAACACAGGTTGTTAATGAGTCTTCCTCCAATCCTGATGTCCGGTTCTTCTTCATATAGTCCAGCTTCTTGGATTATTTGCTTAGCATACAGATTGAATAGGTGTGATGAAAAGATACAACCCTGACGGACACTTTCCTGCCTTCATAAGGTGCCACAAATTTTGATGTTATATTTTCATTTTTTGTTCAGTTTAATGTATTGTTCGGTGTCTTCCTCCCTACTGATGCGCAGAGAAATTGGGTGATGTGTCCAAAGCAACATAGGTAGCAAGTGGTACAGACTGGATTGGAGCTCAGCTCTGTCCAAAGCCTAGGTTGTTAAACTGTGTACGTCTTGGTTCCCCACAGCTCCATAGCCAAAATTTATGTGTCTAGTATGGGTTACAGAGCTCCAGTGGCTGAGTGGTTAAGAGCTATGGCTGCTAACCAAAAGGTCAGCAGTTCGAATCTACCAGCTGCTCCTTGGAAATCCTACTGTGTTGTATAGGGTCGCTATAAGTCTGAATGAACTTGACAGCAATGGATTAGTATGGGTTACTGCTTCCCATGTGGCCTCCACCAGGAAGAATAAGGTGGCTTCATTGTCAGTGGGCGGTGCTGAAAGTCCTGAATCTCTGCTAAGCCTCCTCTGATACCATTTCTGCAGGGAGGGCAAGTGCCTGGATGGGATAAATTTCCAGGTTTCCTGCTGGCCTTCTCTGATATCACTCCAGCAGGGGAGTTGGATGCCTCATTACCACTTGGTGAGGTGAGAGCCTAGGCTCCACACTCAGCCTTTGCTGGCATGGGTGGAAATATGTGGTGTTTGGTTGGAGTAAAGCAGTTGTTCCATCTTGCTTGATTGCCCCTTTCCTGGTCCTCTGTCTAGAGACACAGAGCTGTAGCTGGGGTTTTTTGGTTGGTGACCATTGGCATTTCTGAGTTACTAGCTTCTTCTGCTCCAAGTCTGGGCTATGTAAGTCAAAAAGAAAACCCAAGGAACTCACACTGCATCGTTCCTTTGGTCCCATGGTCCCGATCCTGTCTGCCTTCTTCTCTTCAACTATCAGAATCTTCTGACATTTGTTTTGTATGTAATGTCCAGGTTTTTGCTTTGTACATAGCAGAAGGAGTAGGAAAATATGTCTCCTCCATCTTCTTGGAAGCAGAAGTCTAGATTGTATCAGTTTTTAAAAATTGAATGAACAAGTTTTTTCTTTAGAATAAACATGTTTGAGAGTAGATGGTGTTCTCCTACATAAAAGTGGAAATGATACTTCCCTCTTTGGAGATATGCTTCCAGTTCACCCAAATTTGCATTTATGGTTATTACCAGCTGTGTTTCAGTGACAGGAAGTATTTTGTTGCAAGTGTGACACCTGGGATTTTACTTTTATTTCAGGACATGGAAGAATAGAGAATTTCACTTAAGAAAATGCTTTCTATAGAGAAAATTTTAGGGGACCTATTCAAACACTGAGTTGGAGCTGATGGTCTTAGAATATGCTAGCTATGAAGTACTAGAACCTTTTGGTCAAAGCCACAGATTAAAGGACAAATGCATTATGCAGTCTTCTCAGAATCAGCTGTGTTTGTGAGTCTGAGGTTGGCCTAGAGGCAAACATCGACCTGATGGCAGAGTTGTAGCTGCCCTAATTTTAAAGCAGTTGCTGGCTTCCACTGTTGAGTGCCAGTATCACAAAACGATGCAACACTTATCACAGCAGCTGCTGCCATCCTTCTCTTCTTACATCCCTGTTGCATGAATTCCAGGTGGTGAATCTCAAGATTGTTTGCAGTGAGAAATAGTTGAAATATTATGAAGAAAATATATTGCCTTGTACATCTATTGATAAGAAGACTTCCCGAAAGTCAATATAAGTGAAAGGCTGATGGGGAATTCCAGTTTCAATACATGGAATTATCCAATTATTTGTATAAATTGCCCTTAATCTCCATGCCCACTCCAGTGGCAGACATGGCTAATCAATCGTCTAACATCCCTTGGAGCCTGGGTGTACCATCAGTAGGATGCCAGATTTAGCAAATAAAAGTACAGGGCACCCAGTTAAATTTGAATTGAATGGGACAAATGTATATAGAAACTATTTGTTGTTTATCTGAAATTCAGATTTAACTGGGTGTCTTGTATTTTATCTGAAAACCCTATATCAAAGTCCTTCTTGATATCACACTTGAGGCAATTCCTACCAATCCATTAGAATTTGCCTATTTAATAAACTATATTATTAGAAGGGTAGAAGAAAGAGAGCTAGTGGAAGCTAGTGGCGCAGGACTGGGCAGTGTTTTGTTCCATTGTACATAGGGTTGCTATAAGTTGGAACCAACTCAATGGCACCTAACAAAAACAGTGGGAGATTTAGAGCAGGAAGTGACAGAATGAAATTTATGTTTTAAAAAAGTGACTGTCTTAGTTATCTAGTGATGCTATCACAGAAATACCACAAGTGGATGGCTTTAACAAAACACAAGTTTATTCTCTCACAGTTTAGGAAGCTAGAAGTCCAAATTCAGGGTGCCAGCTCCAGGGGAAATCTTTCTCTGTCAACTCTGGGAGAAGGTCCTTGTCATCCATCTCCCGCTGGTCTAGGATCTTCTCAGCACAGGGACCCCGGGTCCAAAGGATGCACTCCACCCCTGGCTCTTCTTGCTTGGTGGTAATGAGGTCCCTCACCTCTCTGCTTGCTTCTCTCTTTTATATCTCAAAAGAGATTGACTCAAGATACAACTTAATCTTGTAGATTGTGTCCTGCTTCATTAACGTAACTGCCTCTAATCCTGCCTCATTAACATCATACAGGTTAGGATTTACAACACACAGGATAATTACATCAGATCACAAAACGGAAGACAACCACACGATACTGGGAATCGTAGCCTAGCCAAGTTGACACACATTTTGGAGGGACACGATTCAATCCATAGCAGTGACATTTTCGTGGTATCTTTTCTATGAGTGTCAATTAAAGCAATTCTCATTTTTCCTACTTGATGCAGGAAAAATATTAAATATAGTCCAGTTACATGCTAAACACTTAGTATTAAAGACAAAGCCCGTTTGTGTGGTTCAGTGTTGTTTCTCCAATGCAGTGATTATCAAAGTGTAATGCAGCAGTAGCACTATCCCCTGTGAATTTGTTAAAAATGCAAATTATCAGACTCTCCCTCAGAGAGTGGCATCTCTAGGGGGGTACAGGGGCTGCAGACCATGCCAGGTGACACTGTCAAGAGGGTGACACCAGAATGACTGTCTATAAAATTATTGTGCAATGCTTCAGCAGAAATTTATTCCTTTTTATAAAAATATCCCTGTAGTTAGTTACAGCAACAAAAACATTTTTGTAAGCACAGCTTTCATGTGTCAGCATACCCACAAGGCTAAAACCCTAAGCTAATTTACTCTGTGAACCTTCTAATGCTCCCAGGTCAGAGCTGCCCTTCTTACCCAATTACAATGATGCTTCGAATCACGTGGTTTAGTCTGCACATGCTACAAGCACGTGCTGTTGTTTGCCTTGCTGCTGACATTTTTATAGTCGACAATTTTGTCAAATTTTCGGGTGTTTTAGCTACAATATTGTGGTAATTAGTATTTGTGAACCTATAGCAATAACTTTTTTGAGAATGAAGTAGTAATTAAAGGAAAAGAAGGAGGGATATACAGAAATTATAATGTATGAGTAACATTAGTACAAAAAACTTTACTAAGGATGCTGTATGGTCTGGTACGGCAGGAGGTCCACGGGGGTGGGTGACACCAACCCTAGTGACAACTGACCCCGCACGTCCTGAATGAAAAATGCTGGAGGTGAGAGCCCAGAAATTCAGGCTTAAGAATCAATCCTTCCAAGAAATTCTGGAACACACTCAAGCGTGAGAACCACTGCCCCATCAGCACAGCAAGAAACAGTGGCTGCCTCATGAGGGAAATCTCACAGTCTGAAGGCTCCTTTTGTTTTTCTGCATCCCCGAATTTCTCTAAATTAAAAATAAGAAAAGCCAGTAAACCTACAGCTGGCTGTTAATTTCAACTAGATATCAAAACCCAAAAAAACCCACACCCATTGCCATCGAGTCAATCCCGACTCATAGCAACCCTATAGGACAGAGTAGAACTGTCCCATAGGGTTTCCAAGGAGTGACTGGCGGATTTGAACTGCAGACCTTTTGGTTAGCAGCTGAGCTCTTAACCAGTGCGCCACCAGGGCCCCCAACCAGATACCAACTAAGTACAAAATCTAATAGCTTCCCACAGAGAAGCCCTAAACCCTGAATAAACGCTATGTCCCCCTTTTCTGTTGTCCCTTCTGGGGAGGGGCGACTGGTGATCCTTCTGTTGCCTCATCGGTAGTAAAGTCGGTTATCATGATCTTCCCAAGCATAAGCCACAAGCAGCAAATTACTATGAGACTGAACAGTTTCGTATATGGTCTGTTTACCAGCCTTTTGTACATCTTTCTTTGTGACATGCCTGATACGCCCTGTGCTCACTTTGCTACTGGGTATTTTTTTCAATTGATTCTTAAGGGATGTATGACACATTAAGGATTATGACTGCTTCTCAATAATTCTTGCAGATGTTTCCCCAAGATGTTCATTTTTCAAATTTTTATGCTCTTTTTGATTCACAAAATGTTATTTTTTTAAAATAATGTACCAATGTTTTCTTTTATGGATAATGCATTTCATGTCATGTTTAGGAAGGTTTCTTTGATCCAAGATTTTTCAATGTATAGTTATATTTTCTTCTATTACTTTTATTTTATATGTAATTCTTTAAACTATCTTGAACTTACTTGGTAAAAATTGTAGAATAGGAATCTAAACTCACTGTTTTTGTCATAGAGTTTGCTATTGAATAAACACTATTTTTTAAGCCCCAATAGATTTGAATAATGACTAGAATTACCAACCCGAAGGGAGATACTCTATACAGTCTTTGAAAATGATTCTCCTACTGTAGAAAGATGGAATGGTTGCACATGGAAACCTCATTCAAGTGGGTTCACAGCATAATTGGAGGAAGACTTGGAAACAAAAGATGTCAACAGTCTTCTGAAGAGTTTTGCTGTCAACTGCAGCAGAGAAACGGGCTAGCAGTTGGAAAGAATCGGGTCAGAATTTATGAAGTCTCTGAAATTCTTCAAACAGTTTGTTTTTTGAGGGGCTGGGGAAGATGAAAAATGCTAATGAGCGGTGTGGAACGGCCACTGAGGGACACTGGCTTTGACCTCCCCGATAGCCTCCTCCTCTCCGAGATCCCACAGGAAAGAATGTGAAGAGGCACAGAAGCAGTAGATGCATGGCTGTGCTAAAAACTGAGAACGCTGCCGTTTCCAGGCCTGAGGTGTGGACAGATGTCTGGAAGGTAGAACGCAGCTGCGTGATGGCTTAACTAAAGCAGAGGAAAGCACGGCTGAACCACACAGACACCCTTCGCCGTGCGGCCATGAGCAAACAGTGGCTACCAGGGTCTCAGAGCTGGAGGAGACTTAGGGGCAGCAAGCTGAGGGTTGACAGAATGACTGTCTGCATGTATGCGGAGCAGCCGGCTGACCTCCCGTTCACTAATCACTGTGGGAGATTTACCTCCGTAGTTCTGTGGAATGACGAAATGGATGATGGGACTTTCCACAGATGTCTCAGAATTAAATGATAATTGTAATAACAAAATCAGTGCCCCTTAAGAAGAAAATGATGTTAAATTCCTCACGGAGTAATTGGATTGCCAGACAAAATACAGGACAGCCTGCTAAATGTGGATTTCAGATAAGCAACAACAACAAAAAATTTTAGTGTAATGGTTGTTGTTAGGTGGCCTTGAGTCGGCTCCGACTCACAGCGACCCGGTTTACAACAGGATGAAACACCGCTGGGTCCTGCAGCATCTTCACAGTCATTGCTATGTTTGAGCCCATTGTTGCAGCCATGGAGTCAGTCCATCTCACTGATTGAAATACTGGTTATAGAGCATGAAAATGGTTAAAGAATAAGTATTTGAATAATATTGGGAAGAATTTTTACAAACACCGTGACATGATTTACATTTAATTCAAAAATAAAAGAGGAAGTCAATTATAATCCACCTGTCATTTCCTCCACTGCAAAGTAAGGGTGCAGATGACTTCCTTCTTAATTCCCTGCTGTATCACAATGACATACAACAGCACACAGGATACAGTAGGTGCTCAATTTAAATACTAGTTGAATGAACGAACGAATGAATGATTATTCAAAGAGAGGTGTGTGTAATACAATTAAAGAACATCACTACTTTCAATTCTTCATTAAAAATAAAAGGCAACGGTAGACCTAATGAACATTCCATTCTAAAAATTGGAATATTGTAATGACATTGTAATCATAAAACTTGGTTTTTCCCACCAGCACCCTTTTGGACACCCTTTGAGAGGAATGTAGAGATCATGCTAAAATTAGGAAGAGGCAGCAAACAAGTTAGGGCATTCTGTCCCTAGCTCTCTACTTTATCAGCCTCAAGCAACTCACCATGAGGTAACTAATAACCATGTGGCTCCTGCTAAAGGTGACAGCCCACCTTGATGCACCACAAGTGGCTCCGTTCAGTGGCTCTGCTAATGTACCCAGCGGCCGTCTCAGCTCTTTATTGCGTTGTGTAATCACTGCTTCGTGTCTATTTCTCTTTCTCACTAAACGGTATAGTCTTAGCTAAATCACCTCAGTTTGTTACCAGGTGACTTTCCTTCAGGAAAAGGGAATACAGTTTCCCAGATGGCTCCTGGGCTTGAAAGTAAAAACAGGCAAAGGCTGGAAAAAAAAGTGAGGTGAGTCAAATACATTTGATGTTTCTTCTAACATCACAGGTGGTCCATTCTTTTAATGGGGTGATGGTTGGTAAGCTCCTGAGGTCCAGAGCTCCACTCTGCCCAGTCACTTGGAGTTTCAGTTCTTGATATTCCAGAGAGAGGAAGGAGAGGCGCATGTAGTGTTAATTTTTAAAAATAGAATATTGTGTGTTTTGTGTATTTTGTCATACAAGAAATCAATACCTGTTCTTTGTGAAATATAGAGAAGCATAAATAAGAAATAAGAACTCTAAACATTGCATAGAGTATACCTTCCATTAGATATCAATCACTGTTAATATAGAATGTTTTTCCAAGCTTCTTTCCTTGAATAATTTTATTATTTCATACTATTAGTCTAACCAATAAACTGTTAGAGACAGGATTTTTTCCCCTTCCCTAAGGTAGGATGTATGAGTTCTGGTGTAATGTTGAATGGCTCTGTTTGTATCTCACAGAGTGATGTCTTCTATGTAAATTCTGTTATTTATACAAATCCAAGGGTTGCATTTTCCACAAATTATCACACAAGAAAAAAGTGACTAGGTAAATGTTCTTTCATGCTAATACAACTTCCTTTGTTTGCTTATCTTTCTCTTTGCAAATGGTTTATAAAATTTTAAGAGATGCTAAAGAACCTCTTAGCAAATCCCATTTTTTTTCCCTCTGATTATGTTTTAAATCATTTTATTCTTCCAACATGCAATATTTCAGGTTAATAATCTTCAGTATCAAAGGTTGAAGTATAGATTTAGGCATATCGACCTGCTTTATCCTCAAAATGGTTTTTAGAAATATAATTTTATTTATTTTATAAAGCAACACTCACCCGCGGATAGGGGAAAAGAATGAAAAAGGCAAAATGCTATCTCCACCTTTTGATTATGTCATATGAGAAATTATATTTTATTGCTTTGAAAATACTGACATCTAGTGGACACATTGTATTAATGCCATGGGTATCTAAAGTCTCAGAAGGTCACTGCAATTTTAAGAGGCAAGTAGAAATCTAATTATAAAATGTGCTTGTTATTGTGTGCCATGGACTCGATTCTGACGTACAGCGATTCTATATGGCAGAGTAGAACTTCTCCATAGGGTTTCCTAGACTGTAATCTTTATGGGAGCCGATTGCCAGGTCTTTTCTCCCGTGCAGTGGCTGGAGGGTTCAAACCGCTGACCTTTCGGTTAGCAGCGATCCCTTTATCGTTGTGCCACCAAAAACCAAACCTGCTGCTGTGGAGTGGACTCCGACTCATAGCCACCCTAGAGGACGGAGTAGAACTGCCTCAGAGAGTTTCCAAGGAGCAGCCGAGGGATCTGAAGTGCCAACTTTCTGGCTAGCAGCCAAGCTGTTGATTGCTAGGGCTCCATTATGCCGCAAAAACAAACCCCTTGCCACTGAGCGGATTCTGACCCATAGCGACCCTACCTTACCATACTGTAGGGTACCCGTTGTATAAAATAAAGGTACCTGAAATTTACTGAGCCCCTTTCAGACGTCTGATTATCTACCAATAACATTCCAGCGATAAAGTGACTTTATTAAGTTGATAGTTTCATCTACTGCAGAATAATGAAAAATGTCATCAGTTTAGAACTGGAGGAGGTTAAGCAAGGGTGTGGATTCTGAGGCTGGTTAGCAAAAGTGCACGCCATGGAAATCGTGGGAACAGATTACTCTGGACATTTCCGTGTTCATATCCACTTTAACGTATTTGCCAACCACAAAATATTTGTGATACATTTGTTTGCCATTTGATTCCCAATTTATTTGTGTAAAACACGTACTTTGATTATGAATTGATCGCAGTACCGCCGTGAACCTTTAAATGAACAGAGACTACTTTGATCACATTACCGTTCTTAATTAAAACTACCATATGGATCAATAATATAGGCTTTATACTTTACAGTTTACGAAGCGGTTTTATATACCTTATTATAGAATTCTCATCCATATGTATTAATCTATTACTCTCATTTCCACTTTCCAGCTAAGTAAACCGAATCTTTAATTAACTTATCTCCGCTAACAAAAGCATCCTCAGTGAGAGTCAATGAAACCAGGTGGACCATCTCCCGCCCCTGCCCTCCCCTCCTTCCCTGAAATTCCAGGGCAGAGTAACAAAGAGCACAGCTCTGGCTCTCGGCAGAAACAGACAATCCAGATTTAGGCTGAATAACAATAGGGGGAATTACAATGGTAACAACAACCTTTACTACCACTCCTGATGGTGCAAAGGTTACGTGTTCAGGCTGGCAGTTCAAACCCACCCAGCAGCTCCATGGGAGGAAAGACTCGGTGATCTGCTCTGTCCTAAAGATTACAGCCTAGAAAACCCTATGGGGCAATTCTCCTCTTTCGATTCTGCTCTGTCACATGGGATTGCTATGAGTTGAAATCGACTCCTTAGCACCAAGAACAACAACAGCAAGATGGATTCCCTACTATTTGGCAACTGTGCTAAGGAATTATTATTACAAATAGAGGAAGCATCTAAGGGACCCGTACCAAACCCCGCTTGCCGTCAAGTCGACTCATAGCGACCCCATAGGTCAGAGTAGAACTGCCCCATCGGGTTTCCAAGGAGCAGCTGGTGGATTTAAACTGCCGACTTTTTGGTTAGCAGCCGAGCTCTTAACCACTGCGCCACCAGGGCTCCTTAAGCCTCTGAGGCAAAGTGAGTTTAAATAACTCTCCTAAGGTCATCCTCCAGCTAACAGTGCAGGATAGTAAATACACCGCACTCTCCTCTGTCAGCTATGGAACAAATCAGTATAACATGAAGACAGATGTTTAAAACAGTTCTTTCTTAAATATTTGTTTAGTTTTAATTGCTTTCAGATTTTAAAAACTGTCTTATTTTGATTTGCTTTGTTTTGCTGTTACTGTTACTTTTCAGCCAAGACTGCGTGAAGAGAGCGTTGGAGCTGGAAGTAGAAGGCTTCGATTTTATCCAAATTCTATAGCTCTCTAGGACCTTCCTTGTCCTTGGAATATTAATTTAATTAATTTGGCTTTTATTTCTTCACTTGTAATCGAGGGAAAACAGTCATTTCAAACCTCTATAAGCCATTGTAAGAGTAAATAAAGCAATGTGTGTTAAGCATTTTGAAAATGGTGAAGTCCTATAGTAATTTAAAATATTATTATAATGACAACAATTTCATAAAAGAGTAATTAGGCTGGTTCTCTTTTTTTAAGTGAAATCAAAAGATGAGCTAAGTAAAATAGGCTCTTTCTAGGTCTTCTGAATTGCTGTTATAGAATTCAAAAGAAAAGGCCAAATTTTGTTATGGAATTAAAGGAGAAGAAATTCCTAGCATTTAAAACTTTTTGAATGCTAGGAATTTCTTCAATTTATATGTATTATATTACGTTATATTATGGTATTATTATATGTAGTTATATTTATTATATTATGTAAATTATTTTATTATTATATCCATGGGCTAACATACAGTATCAGAATGATCTGGCTGGAAGAAAACAAGCAAGGCAGTCTACCCATCTGTTATAGATGGAATTCTATTCCCCATAAATATATGTTGAATTTCTAAACTCTATACCTGTAAAGGAGCCCTGGCGGCGTGTGGTTAAGAGCTCATCTGCTCACCAAAAGGTCGGCAGTTGGAATCCCCCAGCTGCTCCTTGGAAGCCCTGCGGGGCAGTTCCAGTCTGCCCTGTAAGGTTGCTGTGAGTTGGAATTGACTCAATGGTAACAGGTTTTGTTTCGTTCTTTAGGTTTTGTCCCTGTGAATGTACCCTGTTTGGGTTTTTTGTTTTAGTATCAGTTAGGTCAAAGGAAGTCAGACTGGAGTGTGGGTCCTAATTCCACCCCCTTCTGAGTGGTGTCTTATAAAAAGAGAGTCACACAGAGTGGGAAGACAGACCCAGAAGCAGAGTTGGGGTGCTGCTGAACAAATACCTAAAAACGTGCAAGTGGTCCTGGAATTGGTTAATGGGTAGAAGCTGAAAGAATTTTGAGACACTTGATAGTCAAAGCTTAGATTGCCTTGACGAGACTGTTGGTAGAATTATGGACGTTAAGGGTGATTTTGGAGAGGGCACAAAAGCAACAAGGAGACCTGTAGAGAAAACTTCTATTATTGTTACCGCAATAACGTGGACTGGAGCCTCCTGCCACAATAGCCAATTCTGAGACGGGGTGAGCTGAGCAGCAAGACGTTTATTATATATTGATATATAGGAGACGGAGGGGAATAGATTCCTCCAAAAAACCCATCTCCTCCACTGGAGATCGGCTGAAGTCTTTTATAGGGACAGGATTATGGATCTTTTGTGGTAGTTTCCCCTTGAGGTGATGATGTCTTAGATGAGTTAACCTTCTGGTATTCTTAGAGGTTATCTGGTGACACCTTTGGGGATTATCTGGCGACATCCTGCTTTTTCTTGTCTCAAGATGGGTGCTTTGTTTGGTTTTTCATTCTTAGATCATTATCACTTGTTTTCCACCCTCCAGGGAGGAACATTGGTTAATCTTAAACCTTTTTGTAGAGACTAGAATGGGAGGGAAAAATCACGAGACAATGTGGTGGTTAGCAATGGGGAGTAAATAATAGTGAGCTGGGCCTGTGCAGCCTCTTCCATTATCATGGATAAAATGGTGCTAGAAATGTGGATGTTAAATGGGTTTCTGGTTCAGCCTTAAAAGGAAATGATGAATGTGTTACTGGACACTGGGGTCTTCATTATAAACTGGTGAAGAAATTGGCTAAATTGTGTTCAAATGGTTTGAGGAAAGTAGAACTTGTAAGTAATGAACTTGGATGTTTGGCTGAGGAGATTTCTAAGCAAGAGACTGAAGGAGCATTGTAGTTTCTTCTTGCTGCTTATAGTAAAATGTAGGAGAAAAGAGATAGAATGAGAAATGAACTGTGCAAAAAGAACTCAGACTTGAAGATTTTGAAATTTCAATTGTGAAGATTAAGAAAACATGCTCTGGAGAGGATGAGCCCTTGCGAAGGAGATTTGGTCCAGAATGGAACATAAACAGAGTCTCAGTCATACCTGATATATAAGATAAGATTTTGGACTTAGATTGAGTGCTGGAATGGATTAAGACTTTTGCAGATGCTGGGATGGGATGGAAGTATTTTGCACATGGGAAGAACATGGATTGGGAGGGCAGAGAGATGTGTGTTATGTATTGAACCGTGTCCCCTGAAAAGATATGTTAACCCTAAGCCCTGTACCTGTGAATGTGAGCTTGTTTGAAAATAAATAGGGTTTTCTTTTGTTATCAGTTAAGGCAAAGTAGCTCATACTAGAGTAGGTTGGGTCCTAATCCTAATCCCTTCTGAGTGGTGTCTTATAAAAGGAGAGTCATACACAGGGGTGGCACAGATGCTATTGATGACGGAGGCAAATACATCTCTAAGCAACAACAGAAAGCCAAGGATTGCTGGCAACCACCAGAAACTAGGAGAGAGGCATAGAACAGTCTCTTTGTCAGAGCCCTCAGGGAATCTACACAGCCAACACCCTGATTTGGACTTCTAGCCTCTAGAACTGGGAGAGAATTTCTGTTCTCTAAAGACCCCCACTTTGGGGTATTTTGTTATGGTAGACCTAAGAAACTAAGACACTGTCTAAGCGAGCTACTTTTTTTTCACAGACGTGTTCAACTCTGTAATTGTTTTAAAGTCAACATTATAGAGAACATATCAATAGTAATAACTGACTTGTTAAAATTGCTACTGTCTCATTAAGCTATATTTCTTGCACCTTATCTGACCACCTCCTTAAGAACACACACAATTTTTCATGTGCTTAATTTCTTCCTAAGTATTGAAAAAAAGCATTCAAAAATTTAAAAATACATTTGTTTCTTTGGCTTAAATAAGGGCTATTAAATTCATTGGTATATATTAGCCCGTACAATAGCTACAACATTATAGAAATAATACGTGGTAAAAAAAGGTATGGGGCAAGTTACCGAATATCAATAAATTAACAAAATTATTAGAGACACAAGACTTATACACCTGATACTTTGGTGAGTGTTTTTAAATTACTTAATACTCACCTTAAGGCTTATACTGATAATTTCCATTATTATTTCTGTTTCAGGCAGGATGCTAGTAGTAAAATGATAGCACAATCAAACTGAGTAATTTGAGGATTGATTATAATGAGACAACACGTGAAGATTTGACAGAGTTTGGGAACCCTAAGGGATGCCATAGCTAGGAAATCTGGACGCTATTTAGCTCTTAAGGCAGGAAGAGCCTGGGGGAGAGAAGATTAAATGAAAGCTGGTGAAAGAGAGAAATCGACCGAGAGAAAGAAAGGAGAGCCACCTGATAGGACCCTGTCCAGGGACCAGCTAGCCAGAGATGATCCCATAGGGAAGGAACTGAGAATGTAGCCTCAAGCTCAATCTCAGCCTTTGCTCCGACCACCTGCCATTGCTTCTCCCCACTCTCTGGTTACAACTGTGATCCAGAGGACAAGGATTGGACTATCAGCTTCTTGTTGCAACCCATACAGTTCAGCCTTCAGGGCAGTGTGGGGAAAGATGGAGAGTGAATCTAGAAGGGCAAATGAAAGAGATCCATCTCAACTTCCCACAGCACTTGCTGATTCTGTTCTTGCCAGCGTGTTAATAGTGTGCACCTCTTCCCAACTCCATGTTTGTGACTTCACATTTCTAGCTTCAGATCAGCCAGGGTGGAAGTATTTACAACATAGAGATCAACAGCTAACATAAATCAGATGCTTATATTTTTTATTTTTCTCTGGAGTGCTGATTGTTTCAAATTAACAAGCACCTAACTAGTTATACTCATTGTGGCATTGCAAATGTGTATTTGTAGCAAATGTCCCAGTGTAACTTGATTGAAACAATGTACAAAAATATTTTATAAAAAAGGAAATGCCATGACTTAAATATGCATATTGTTTCCAAATTTTATAGACTGGAACAGTGGGAGAGTAAGTCTGATACTGGCATCTATGGCAAACGATTGTAACCATCCCAAATATCTAATGCTATAGATTGAATTGTGTCTGCCTCGCCCCCTTAAATATGTACTGAAGTCCTGGCCCATGTACCTGTGAATGTAAACCTGCTTGGAAATTGAGTTTTCTTTTGTTATGTTAATGACAATCATTTCTGAATTCTAAGAAGAGCAGACTAGACAGAGACACACATTGAGGAAAGACAGGTGCCAAGGAACACCAAGGAATTCCAAGGGACTCCAAGGAATTCCAGAGGCTACTGACAAGGAAAAAACTTCCCTATAGCCAATACCCTGATTGGGACTTCTAGCCTCCACAACTGTGAAACAATAAATTCTTCCTCTTTAAAGCCACACACTTGTAGTATTTTTGTTATGGGAGCCCTAGGTAACTAAGACATCCAACTATAGAATTCTAGATAACTAAATTGTGATCATCCACAGAATAGAATATTGTACAGCCATAAAAGTATGTCCATGATATATTGATAACTGAAAGTGGCAAGGGACTGAACAATACTTACGTAAGCAATTCATTTACTTAAAGGTGGGTTGCCTATAACGGAACATGTGCTGTATCTGTAGAAAGAAACACTTGAAGGATAAACTAAAAACTAATAAAACATTTACCTACGGGGGACAGAGGGAATGAGTGCAGAAGATGGTGATAAAAAAGAGATATTTCTGAATAAACCATAGTAATGGTCTAGTTGATAAATAAAATTAAATGAAAAATCACTCACTAAATTTTGGAAAAACGGAAACAGATGGATTTAACGGTACAAGTGATGACGTAACAACGCAGACAAAGGAATGTTTTAAGGGGGCTGCGAACACAGTACACTGACCGGAAGTCTTGCTGTAGTCGCGCGCCGTTGAGTTGGTGCCGACTCATAGGGACCCTATAGGACAGAGTAGAACTGCCCCAGAGGGTTTTCCAGGCTGTAATCTTTATGGGAACAGATGTTAGGGAATATATTTTAAGGGCAAATAGAGCTGCAAAGAATTTTTAAATTACATTGTTGTTAGGTGCCGTCAAGTTGATTTCCAACTCATAGCTATCCATGTGACAGTATCTATGTGGCTACTAGGGGTTGAAGAAAGGGATAAAGGAGGAGTTTTTGCCTAGGGGGCATTGGGTTTATGTTAATGATGTTGGAATGATTTGGAATAGGAGAGCAAGAATGATTGCACAACTTGAAGAATGTAATCAATGTCACTGAATTGAACATGTAGAAATCGTCGAATTGGTGTATATTTTGGCTGTGTATATTTTCACCACAATAAAAAATAAAATAAAATGAAGTTACATAATGTTAAATTTGTATTTGGCAATATCAAAATGAATTTATTATTATTTTTTACCTTCAAATTATGTACTTGAACAGACTGAGAAGCAGTAATAACAAAATAATGAGGAAATCAAGCACCTTAAATACCACTCCCCTCTAAAAAAGAAATAGGACTCTTTTGAGGAATGGCTGATTCCAGATTTGAAGAAGAAAGCATTAAGATGATACTGGTTTAATTTGTTGAGCTAGAAAGCAATGAAGCAATCGACACATAGGTGTCACCATGATGGACTCCTATATGTCAACGATGGGAATATTTAATCATCAAAAATATAATGAATATGTTTAATTGAAAACGTGACTTTGTGATGATATACAATTTTTAATAGATACATTGTGAAAACAACAATGATGCCAACAAAGATCACTGGAAATAAGTAGGACACCAAGACCTTAGGGTGAAAATTGGAAATTAAAAGCAAAGAATTATGTATTCACCCTGTCATTCCTTGTATGAACGGTTAAGTAAGGAAATATCTTCTTTAAAGAAGAATTCTTGTTAATAAATATGGAAGAAATTTTTAAAATTACAACTTTGCACACTTTAATGAAATAATTGACTCAGGCAGCTGTCATCAGTTAAAAAAATTGATGCAGATTTTACAGTGGAGGGATCCTTTGATCAATGTCAGAATCATAAAAAATGTGACAAGCTCCTGATGTGATGCCACATGAAACACACAGCCCCACCAATAAAGTGTCTTGCCTAAAACGTTGAACCTAAACTAATCAAGCCTTCTGGGATAACTTCATTTTACAAGAAATAAAGGGCATAAAGGGATAAATTAAATGGCATGGGATACAGAGACCAATGTTCATTGGTGGCGATCAGGGATGGGGGGAGGAGGTATCACTCTCTAGATGGTTGATACTTATTTTTGGTGATGGGAAAAGTAGTACAGATTGTGGGTGTGGTGAGCACAGCTTGACCAATGTAAACAATGCCACTAAGAAACACACAAAATGATGTGTGTGCTAAAGAATATGACATATATAAGTGCATGGCAGCAACACCAACAATAACCAAAAACATGAGTGTGTGGTCACATATGGAGGTGTATAGGCATGTATGTGTATGGGTAGGTACATGTGAGTATATATGTGTGCACAGATAGAAGTATCTATATGTGCGTGTAGTACAGATACGTGTGTACACACTTATATATTCATAGAGGATACAGACACAGATACTCTTAGACATAACCAAACACCTTATAAGAATGGCTTTCTGGGTTTGAAAGTTTAGGACCTTAGTCTTATGAGACAATTCAGTCAACTGACATCACAAAGTTCATGTTATCCATCCTAGTGAAGTGAGTAGCGTCTAAAGTTTTAAAGGCTTGCGAGCAGCCATCTGAGATACAGTTGTTGGTCTCTACTTGTCAGGAGCAAAAGAGAAAGAAGGAAACCAAAGTCTCAGGGAAGAAACTGGTCTACAGGGCTAATAGCCTACACAAACCACAGCCTCATCTACCCCAGGACCAAACGAACTAGATGGTGCCCAGCTATCACTACAGACTGTTCTGATCAGGGCCGCAATAGATGGACCCATATAGTAGAGCAGAAAAACGTGGAACAGAGCTCACATTCTTAAAAAGCCCAGACTTACTGGACCAGTTGAGACCAGAGGACTCCCTGAGACTATAGCCTTGAGATTCTCTTTAAACCTTGAACCAAAACTATTTCCTGAGGTCACCTTTAGTGAAATAACAGATGGGCACAAAAAATAAAGGATATTATCAGTGAGTGTGGTGCTTCATTAAAAAACCATCCACATTAGACCAAAAGGTCACAGTTACTCGAAAGCAAAGATAAGAAGATAAGGGGGCAGGAGAACTAGAGCCCTGGAAACAGAACAACCAGAACACAATTAAACAGAATGTTGACACAATGTGAAAAATGGAACTAATGTCACTGAACAATTTGTGTAGAAATTGCTAAATGGGAACCTAATTGGCTGTGTAAACTTTCACCAAAAACACAATACAATATTATTTAAAACCATGGCATCGAGACAAACTAATTTCTCATGAAGGAGGACATTGTACAAAGACAACTACCAAGTTTCTGCAATAAGTCAATGGCCTTAAACGTGAAAAGTGAGAGGGAAAATGGGCAAAAGATTTTAACAGACACTTCATCAAAGAAGATATGCAAATGGCAAAGAAACACTTGAAGATGCTCAACATTATTGGTCATTAGGGAAATGTAAATTAGAACCGTGATGTGACAACGCTACCTGCTTGTTAGAATTGATAAAAAAGATTGACCATATCAGATGTTGATACAGTGGAAGGAGTAGAAGAACTGGAACCCTCATACACGGCTTGTGGGAGTGTGAAATAGTACAACCACTTTGGAAAGAAGTTTTGTAATTTCCTTAACAGCTAAATCTGCACTGAGCATTTGACCCCGTGATTTTCCTCGTAGGTTTCTACCCACGAGAAATTGAAAATAAATGTTAGTATGAAGATTTGTTCACAAATAGTCCTAGCAACATTATACATAAATATAAAAAAAGTAGAAACAACCCATATATTCATCAACTGGTAAGGGATACACCAGTGTAATACATCCATACAATGGAATACTACTCAGTAATAAAAAAGGAAAAAACTAGCGATGTATGTAATGACATTGGTGTACCTCAGAAACATCAAGCGAAGTGAAAGCAGTCAGCTAAAAGTACTGTATATTATATGATTACATTTATATAAAATTTCTAGAAAAGGTGGAACTATAATGAAAGAAAGAAGGTAAGTGTGAGCCTGGGACTAGGGATGGGGACAGGGACCGAGTGCAAAGGTGTTCAAGGGAATTTTTTGAGGTGACAGAAAAGTTATAGACCATTGTGGTGATGGTTCCGCAACAGTATAAATTTATTAAACTTATCACCCTTATCTAAATGGGTGAATTTTATGGTATGTAAATTATACCTCAATAAAGTGTTCAAATAAAAGTGAGAGGAATACTTACTTTTCCCTGTCCAACACATAAACAGCCTGGAAGTTGTTGCTCCCATTCTCACAACAAGAAAAATGCCCCACAAACTGGAAATCAGTAAGTCTTCTTAGCTCCTTCAGAGAACTGAGGTCACAGGTCGACAGACGCCCCAGAAACTGGAAAGAGACAAATAGAAAGAATCACAGTTTACGTAGCTTACCGAGACCAAAAGCCTCAAGAGCTAGGAAGTGGTAGGAAAACTTAAACTTAATTGATAAGCTGCCAGAGGCTGATTGTGGATTAGTTGTGAGTTGAAAACTCCTGGGAGCCCAGTCTTAGGGGGGGCCCCACACTTTAATAAGTTTTTCCTACAGGAGTCCCACCAGGTTCTCACGGTGAAGGTTGGAGAAAAATTTCTTCCTATTTCCGGAAAGAGGAGGGGAAAAATAACTATTTTGGAATACACCCAAAGTGTTCTTTTTTCTAACTGAACTCAAGGGAAACTACTAGCATCTAATCAATATTTAGAAAAAACAAAAAAATTTAAAAAAAAAATTCATTGCAATCGAGTTGATTCTGACTCATAGTAACCCTGTAGGACAGAGTAGAACTGTCCTATAGGGTTGTCAAGAAGTAGCTGGTGGATTCGAACTGCCATCCTTTTGGTTAGCAGCCAAGCTCTTAACCACTGTCACACCTGGGCTCCCCAACTCGAGCCCCCTCTAGGCTTCCTGTCGTACACAACTGAGTGAGGAGGCAGAATCCGAGAAGCATTTTTGGAAGTCACACCCCAGGTGCAAAGACCCACTAAGAGACTGATTCTACACCTTACCACCACATCCACAAGGCCAGCGTGTAATAACCAGATTATAGCAGAAAGAACTGCAAGATACAGACTCTGTTTAAGGAAGAGTTTCTAGGAAAACTCAGATACCAAGGGGGGCAGTAACAAGAGCCCTCGAGGAACTTGAAGCTTCAGATCCCTACAGAATGACAATGGTTAACACAGCATAACTCTTAGCCAAATACAGGTAAACCTTCACTGTAAAGGCTGTTTACCACGGTTGCTATTACATGAGACATCATGTCCATCTTTCAACAACAACAAAAATACAAGACATGTAAAAGGCAAGATAAAACACAGCCTGAAGAGAGAAAGCAAGCAACAGAACCAGATTCAGATATGGTAGAGATCATGGAATTATCAGACCAGGAATTTAAAATAACCTGTGATTAATATGGAGCCCTGATGGCACAGTAGTTAAGAGCTTAGCTCCTAAGTGAAAAGTCGGAGATTCAAATCCACCAGCCTCTCCTAGGAACTACCCTATGGGGCAGTTTTACTGTGTCCTATAGGGTTACTATCAGTCAGAATCGACTTGACGGCAAAGTGTTTGTTTTTTAATGACTAATATAGGAGGCCTGGTGGTGTAGTGGTTAAGAGCTACAGCTGCTAACCAAAAGGTTGGCAGTTCTAATCTACCAAGCACTCCTAGGAAACTCTATGGAGCAGTTCTACTCTGTCCTATAGGGTCGCTATAAGTCGGAATCGACTCAATGGCAACGGGCTTATAGAAGCCCTGATGGCACGGTGGTTAAAGCACTTGGCTGCTAACTGAAAGGTGAGCAGTTCAAACCCACAAGCCACTCCATGGGAGAAAGATGTGGCAGTTTGCTTCCTTAAAGATTATAGCCTTGGAAACCCTATGGGGCAGTTCTACTCTGTCTTACAGGGCCGCTATGAGTCAGAATCGACTCGGGAATTTTTTTTTCTTTTTTTTTTTTTAAATGACGTATGTACAGGGAAAGAAATGGTTGAGACAGCGTATTTCTTTCTTTCCCTGTCTGGAGTCACCCGCAGTCTTTCACCTGAGATCCAGCTCTGCAGACTCCTCATACCCCCCATCGCCCATTGGCTCTGAGGCAACAATTTGTTTGCACCTACTGTTTGGCTCTGGGAATTAACATCCATTTCTATCAAACATTAAAGTCCCTGGGTTACGCGAACAGTTTGCGCTCTGCTAGTATCCCGAAAGTTCGGGTTCGAACCCACCCAGTGGCAATACCGAAGAAAAAGTCTGGCGATCTGCTTCCATAAAGATTAAAGATAAGAGAAAAAAAAAGAAAGAAAACCCTATGAAGCAGTTCCACTCTGTCACACATGGGATAATCATGAGTTAGAATGGACTTGACAACATAACAACATATCAAACGTTATTAAACAACTCTAAAACATCACTGCAAAGTGATTGAGAGCTACAGCGACCTACGACTGCTCGCCAAAAGGTCGGCAGTTTGAATCCATTCAGCTGCTCTTTGGAAACCCTATGGGGTAGTTCTGCTCTGTCCTATAGGGTCGTTATGAGGCGGAATTGACTTGACAGCAGTGTGTTTTGTTTTTTGTTTTTTTTTTTTTTTTGTGCATATATTAGCTCTTTAACTTAAAAAGGTTCTAATTAAAAATAACAATATTATAGAAAGTTTAAGAGAAAAAAATATATGATCACTTCTCATTTCTGTTTCCCTCCCATAATTATCTACTTAATGCATATTTTAAAACAGATGTCATCTATTACAGATGACTTTTAAAGGCTATGTTTATGGTCAATGTACAAAACAACAAATTCGAAAGAGATGAAATTAAATTCATAAATCTGGGTGCATTTGCTCTTTCTCCTGCTTTTTAATCCCAGGCAGTCATGTTAGCGTATTTATCTACAATATTGTCGCAGCTTTTTACTCGCTATTTCAAAATTCATGCTTCTCCATATTCTCCCTGTTATGTAATGTTCGTGAAATGTTCTAGCGTGTTGATGCAGTGTCTCTTTTAATCATTCTTCTATTGCAAATTGTCTTTTTAAAACGAATTTGCTGTTTTGTTTTGTTTTTTAAGCTTTGTGAAGTCTGAGTTCCAGTTTGTATCGGTTTACCAGTAGGTGGCGCTGGATAGTAGCTGTAAATACATATCCCACGGCCCTGGGATAAATGCGCTAATAGTATGGGCTCTCTGTAGGCTGATGGCATGGAACCAAGCCAGGCAAGTAGTTTGAGCTGTTATCCCAGTAGTGGAGATGGGCTTGCACTATCACATAGGTGTTCTCTTGTACTCTTTGTCGCGTGAGCAATTCCAAACGCATTATCAAGATGACTGCCTGGAATGAGGGTTATTGGCTCTGGTCCCAAGGGAGAGGCTAGACAAGCCCCAGCAGGGTCCCACCTCTTGATGAAGCGCCCGTCACAGCTTCACCGCAGTCCGCTACTTGTCGCTCCGAACTTTCAGCCATCCTATGCTGAGCCTTGCTTTGTGACAGGCTCTGTCCGGAGTCCTTCCCCCGAATCGTTGCAAAATACTTCTCACAGCAACCCTGTCAGACCAAACAAAAACCAAACCTGCTGCCGTCGAGTCGATTCCAACTCATAGTGACCCCATAGGACAAGGTAGAACTGCCCCACAGGGTTTCCAAGGAGCACCTGATAGATTCGAACTGCAGACCTTAGGAGCTACCACTCCTAACCACTATTCCACCAGAGTTTCCAAAGATGAATGGGTCACTTACCTGCCCCAGGTCTGTTTCTTCATTTATACAGGTGGATAATACAACATCACATCAACCCTGTCGGAGATGTATTATTATCCACCTGTATAGATGAAGAAGCAGACCTGGGGCAGGTAAGTGACCCACTAGTCTTTCTACACCAGCATGCTGCAGCAGACAGAGCCCAGCGTTTACAGCCAGAGAGGCTTGGTTTGGATTCTGGCTCCTCCGTTTACTAATCGTTCATCTCCAGCAAGGTGTTTGCTTACTGATCTGTAAAATGGGAAAACACGTGTATGGCTCCTAACACAGTCTCAGTCTCAATATGAAAACAAAGCAAAAACGAGATTGGTTCTGCAAGCTACAGGTTAGATTGCTAGTTTCCATAATTCTTGGATTTCTGTAACCAGAGTAGAAACAAAGAGGAGGAAAACATTTGTTGTCCTGGGCTTCAGGTAGCAAAGACGTTCTCAACCAGTTGCCGTTGAGTCAATTCCAACTCATGGCAACCCCATATGTGGCAGAGTAGGACTATGCTGTATAGGGTTTTCAATGGTTGATTTTTTGGGAAGTAGATCACCAGGCCTTTCTTCCAGGGTGCCTCTGGGTGGACTAGAACCACCAATCTTTTGGTTAGCAGTTGAGCGCATTAACTGTTTGCACTAATCAGGGATTCCAAAGAGGTTCTAGCGCAAACATTAACTCTTTTTGCGCAAAACAGGCATTATTATGCCCATTAAAATTTTTTTTCTATGTTTCTTTTGATGTTTTGTTTTGCTGTTGTTTTGTTTTTCCAAATATGGAAATTGAGATTTGGAAAGATTAAAGTAACGTATACAAGATTACATAATACTATGTGCCATGACCGTTTTCATTACAAGTCCCCATCAGTCCCCAATGTCCCTTTAATGTCAGAATGCTGTTACAATCATTTGTTGTTCAGTTAAATCTAAAGAGAGTCGATTAAAGATCGAATTAACAGTTGAGAATTTTTTTCAGATTTGATAGCACACAATGTCTTACATCGTACACTGTATGCAAAAGACAGCATATTAAAAGGCAGATTTGTGCAGCATATGACTAAAAAAGTCAGTATCTCCATGCAGATCAAAAAGAAAAAGATAATTATCCAAATAGAGAGCTGGACCAGCAAGTATATAAGAAGATTAACATTAAACACATCAATGCGAATTAAAACAAAAATCTTAGATTGACAAAAAGTAGTAAGATTTGCCAGAGTCCTTGTGTAGCCCAAATGGTTAAGTGTTGACTACTAACTGAAAGGTTGGCGGTTTGAACCCACCCAGAGGTGCCTTGGAAGAAAAGCCTGGCAGTCTACCAGGTTTTCACAGCCTCGAAAACCCTATAGACTGTAATTCTACTCTGCACACCTGGGGTCACCACGAGTTGGGATGGACTTGACAGTAACTGGTTTGGTTTTTCGATTTAGCAAGAAGTACAATTCTCCATGCTGGTCGGAGTGTCAGGAAATGAGCTCTTGTATCTGCTGGAGGTGTTGGTGTGAACTGGTTCATGCTTTCTATTGGACAATCTGGCAATGAATTCCAGAATTTAAATTTGTACACAATTTGATGCAGCTATTCCACTTCTGAAATTTATCATAAGGTAAAAATATTACCAGCATACAAAAATGTGCCAGTATGAATATGCCATGTTGCTTATAATGGAAAATTTTTCAAAATAGCTTAAATGTCAATGAATAGTAAATAGATTACATAAATTACGATACACTCATACACTGGACTAAAAAAGAACAAGGAATTTTTTTACATTTTAAAATGGAAATATGTATATGATAAGTATGTTAGCTTAAAATCAGAAGTGTATGTATCACATGCTATGATTTAAAGAAAAATATATGGGTTAAAATTCTGGAAAGGTAAACAATGAACTGTTAATGAGAGTTATCTGTGGGAGTAGAATTTCTGGCATATTTTCAGCTCCACTGAACACCCTTTTTTTTTTTTTTTAACCATTATGTTTGTTTTATATAATATTACCATCTTGAAACCAATAGTAACTTAGTGATACTGTGGGTTTGCAAGATTCTATACTTGGCTTTTTTCCTAAACAATATTAACCACAGCTTAATAAAGTCACAAAAATGTCTTTATCAATTTTTTGTTGACCCAAAATTCAGAAGTGCCAATTCACAGATAAGGAGATTAAAACTAGAAGATTATTTCGAGTGATACAATGGAATCTTAAAAAAAAAAAAAATGTGTTGACTTTAAAAATTATTAAAGGCAGGAAGGAGAATCAGAAATTGTGCCAAGGCAACAAACAGCTCATATGAAAAATCCTAGAAGTTTTAATTAGTTAATAGTTAAATATGAGCAAATATCATGATTTTACTCAATAGTTTAAATTTTCTAATGAATTGTTAGACTGTCTACATCAAAAAAAATGTTAGACTGGATTTAGGGAGGTAGGTCAAATTTTAACACAAGCGCTTCTGCTCTGAGTATATTTAGAAGCACCGTAAAAACAGCAGCTTTTTGTCTTCCCCTAGTATCCCCCAGTCAGTACCTAGAATAGTACCTGATACAAAAATAAACACTAAGTGAATATTTGTTGAATCAATAAATGAAGAGCTGAAAGATTCTACTGTCTCAATTGAATATCACATTTGAAGAGACAATTTTACAAATTAAACTATGGTTAAACTTAAAAGCCTGCGAGCGGCCATTGGAGGTACATCTGTTGGTCCCATCCCACCTGGAGCAAAGGACAATGAAGAAAACTGAAGACACAAGAAAAATACCAGCCCAAAGGACTGAAGGACCACATGAACCAGAGATTCTACCAGCCTGAGATCATTTGATTTCTGGATTGTTGCTTCCATGGATGTTGATCATGGGTCCAAATACAATGAAATCCTTGATAACTTCAATATCTTTTCCATTTGTCATGATGTTGCTTATTGGTCCAGTTGTGATGGTTTTTGTTTTCTTTATTTGGAGGTGTAATCCACACTGAAGGCCATAGTCTTTGATCTTCCTCAGTAAGTGATTCAAGTTCTCTTCACTTTCAGAAAGCAAAGTTATATTGTCTGCATATCACAGGTTGTTGATGTGTCTTCCTCCAATCCTGATGCCACGTTCTTCTTCATATAGTCCAGTTTCTAGGATTATTTGCTCAACACAGATATGGAATAAATATGGTGAAAGGATACAACCTTTCCTGATTTTAATCCACACAGTATCTCCTTGTTCTGTTTGAACAACTGCCTCTTGGTCTATGTACAGGTTCCTCATGAGCACAATAAAGTGTTCTGGAATTCCCATTCTTCACAATGTTATCCATAATTTGTTAGGAGCCACACAGTCGAATGCCTTTACATAGTCAATAAAACGCAGTAACATCTTTCTGGTGTTCTCTGCTTTCAGCAAAGATCCATCTGACAGCAGCAAAGATATCCCTCCTTTCATGTCCTCTTCTGAATCTGGCTTGAATTTCTGGCAGTTCCCTGTTGATGCACTGCTGCAATTGTGAGAAGAATTATGAAAAATATAGAAACCATGCCGAATGAAAAATGCTTAAAGGAACTGAGAGATTACATTTTTTATCTAGAAAAATAGAGGTGGGTGAGGGCACATGGTAGCTGTCTTCAAGGATCTGAAAAAATGTCCTCTGCAGGAAAGGTCAGACTAATTTTGTGTTATCACTAGGGGGCAGAATTCTGACAAGGGTTTTGGGTTTATAAAAACATATACTTCATAGCAGTATAAATTAATTTTTTCTAAAAGTTATGGTTGTCCAAAACTATAAATATTGAGGTCTCCATTGCTGGCAGTTCTCAAACAGTTTGAAACAGCCCTTCTAAGAAATTATATTTAGGGCATTCCTGCCTGGCGTGAAAGTTAGGCTGATGACTAAATCCCTTCTCACTCTGCCTATTGTGCTGTCTGTTTTTATCTGTGTTGAAATAATGCATTGAAACACCGCCCTGTATGTTTGTGTCTCTATTGAAATAATGTTATCAGAAACTGGCTTCAAGACAATACATTTCAGTTTCAGATCCCACTCTCCTTCCAGTAAAACTATCATAAAATCTCTCTAACTTTTCACTAATAATGAAATTGATGGTACCAGAGGAGACCCCTGCACCTCCCGTTAGACTCCTTCACCTCCACAGACACTCACATGCGTGCACACACACACACACACACACAGAGCAACGGGTGGTTTTTATTAAGTGGTATATACAATTTTGCTTAAATAATTTTTAGAGATAGAATCATCTCTAAATTCATCAGAGAATTTAGTGTTATGTGTTAGCTTCATCATCTGAATAATAATAATAAAAATCTAATAAATGAATTCCACTCAGGGTGGAGCCCATCATTTTGCGTAACAGCGACTGCAGAAAATTATGGGCTATGTCTTGTCTGGCAACCTCATAAGTCAAAAGTGCAATACACTTAGGCACTTTGATGGCACTTTGGGGCTCTCAAGTGAGACATACGAAGCTATCACTCATCACAATCTGTGACGCAGCTATACTGTGGCTTTTCACAGTAATTTTGTAAATATTTCAAGTTTTTATTTTTAAGAAGATCATTTAACTGAATGCTATGTGACATATATATGTGTGCATATACACACACATAACATACACACACACATGTATATAGCCTACAGCTACGTACTTACCCAGTGTTTTCTACGAAGGAGGCATTAATGGAAATAACATTTCAGCCTTATGGTGGAATAAAACATAGCAGGGGACACTAAGTGGCTATCGGTTCAGCTTATCCTTGGGTTGTTTCTTAATGGTTTTTAATGCTCCTATGAATTATTTTTATCTGCAGGTCAGTTTGTTTTATTTTATTTCTGTTCATCCTTTTTAAATCACCCGATTTAAAATTTCTGAAAACTTGGTGATGTAAAGCATGAGTTTGGGCATTGGGGGATCAGGATTCCAGTCCTGGTCGCCACCTTGCTCCTCCTGGAGGCGGTGACCTTGAGCAGAGCAGGCAGTGACCTTGAGCAGAGCACACGCCCCTCTGCTGCGAAGTCCCTCATCAATAAAACAAGGCCGTCAGACCGGAGAACCGCAAAGACCTTTCCAGCACAAACCTTCCCCATCTGCGCCTCCTGTTTAGACAAGAAGTAATTCAGGATTTGACTGACAGCCCTAGGTCAACAGTATGTACTAAGGACATGAAAAAAAAATGTAAATGCTTCTCCTGTGAAGTTGGGTATCTTAAGTAGAGTTCCACAGAAACAGACCTTGAGTCCAGGATTTGTGTGCAAGTGACTTATGAGAAAATAATGGTAGGCAAGTGAGGGAGTGGGATGAGGAAGGGAGGGAAGCCAAGCAAGGGCGTGGAACTGAGCGCTGTCCCACAGGTCCTAAACTTTGGCTGGATTCCACCTGGTGTCACCGAACCCTAGGAAGGTGGGTCCTTGTCTGGCGCGCTCAGCCTTGCCAATTATGTGGACACTGGTCTCTGAGAAAGAGAAAGTAACTTTATTGCAATGTGCAGAGCAAGGAGCCGGGAGGAAGTTCCTCCGATCTGGCTCACCAAGCTACGGGGAAGCAGGGCTTATATGTGATTTGGGCAGCAAGATGGCGCCCATGCAGGCGTACTGGGGAGGGAAAGTTCTAGAAGGTGGCCATGAAACAGGAGGTGACGTGGTTCCTGTTGGACCTCTCACTTCGAAATAGAGTCTGGGTGATGGTTTTCCTCCTGATTCGTTTTTCCTGTTGCTGGGTCCTCTCTTGAGGTCAATTAGTGGTCACAGCTGGCCCTTCTGTGGGTGGGGGGTGGGCCATATCTGGCTTGGGCTAGTTGAAGGACTCATAGGTTCAGGTTACAGTGGGAGCATTGGACACAGAGGATATGGCAATCTTAATCACCGACAGGGGAGATGGGGTATGTATGCCTCCACCCCAAATCTCATCAGACCTTGTTTAAAGGGAATGGGTTCTCTGGGTGGTGCAGACTGTTAACAAGCTCTGGTGCTAGCTGAAAGGTTGGTGGTTTGAGTCCACCCAGAGGCACCTTGGGGGAAAGGCCTGGTGATCTACTTCTGAAAAACTCAGCTATTGAAAACCCTATGGGGCACAGTTTTACTCTGACACACGTGGGGGGTCACCATGAGTCAGAGTTGGTTGAAGGCAACTGATCTTTCCAGGGGATGGCAATGCCCTGAAGTTCTGGCATTCGGCTGTGAGCAGCTCCACTAGCCTGTGGGCAGCCCTCACAAAGCGAGGCAGATGCAGGCTGCTGGGTGGTCAGCATTCAGGGACTGAAATGCACCAGAATACTAAAGACACCCGAAAGGGTAAAGGCGGAGTTTGGAAAGCTTCAAGGGGTTCGTGATGAGGCCCTAAACATGTCTGGAAGGTCAGCAGGGTCAGCCTTCACTTCTAACCCCTCCAACAGACAAGCAATGAAGGCACATTAAGTCATTGTCCCTAAAATATGACACTTACTTCATTTTCAACAAAGCTATCTGAGCACTCTAACAGTGTATGCAGTGGTGAGCAAAACAGACATGGCACCCATCTTCATGAACCTACTAATAGAATGGAAGGAGATTATAATAAATTATGATAGTTCTCTTAGCTTCCATAACGAGATGCAGTATGAGAATGATAGGTTCCGTTATACAATGAGAAATCAGGGAAGACGTCTGTGAGAAAGTGATATTTAAGCTGAGATCTCAAAGATGGGTAGGAAAAGTCGGATAAAGAATGGGTCAGGGGAGGAGTGATATTCAGTCAGGAAAGATCACTTGCAAAGACCAATGCTGGGAGGAGCTTGGTTGGTATCAGCCAAAGTACTGAAGTAAGGCCAGGGTAGCAGGAGAGTTGTAAACATGGTAGACAAGAAAGCCAGTTTCAAGAAGCAGAGGAGGGCAAAGCCTCTTGTACCACATGAAGGTGTTTACATGTTATTCTCGTTGTAATGGGAAACCATTTTAGCAGGGGGCCAACATGATCTGATTTACAGTTTAAGAGCTCAGCTGTTCGAATCCACCAGCTGCTCCTTGGAAACCCTGTGGGACAGTTCTACTCTGTCCTATAGGATCGCTATGAGCCAGAGTCAATTCCAAGGCAATGAGTTTGGGTTTTTTTTTGGCTGAGTGCTGAGTGGAAAATAGACTTGGAGAGAAGCAAAAGTAGGGTGGGAAAACTCGTTAGAGTGCTGTTACAGCACTTGCCTTTATACAAGAAGATGGTAGGTTGAACTAGAATGATATTAATAAGTATTGTTAATATTGAATTTTATCTGAGCCCTGTGATACTGGAAGATAATAACAGTTTTAAAAAATCCCCCCACCTTCTGTGTTCAAGAAAACAGCTTGCTGCACATAAGTACCCTTCCCTTATGACTTAGATAGGGCTCTCAGGTGCCTTCCTGTTTACCTACAACAAGGCCACACACAGACCCTCCAAATTCCCATTCCTTGTCTCATAAACGTGTAACTTAATCGCTTGTCGCCACTGATCAATCACAAAGAAAGCGCTTGTTAACCAAACTTCGGTTAAGCTTCTCTCCTTCCCCCAAGTCCCTGAACTTCAGCCCACCCTCAGTCTGAGCCAACCTACTATCCCTCTTTAAGGACTCTGCCCAGAGAAACCACTGACCTCATCTTAACAACATTCCATGACATCACTCACTCATCCCATTTCCCCACAACTGGGATTTTTCTAGCCTTGTCTACTCTCAGAGCCCTGGTGGTGCAGTGGTTAAGAGTTTGCTGCTAACCAAAAAGGTCAGCAGTTCGAATCTGCCAGCTGCTCCTTGGAAACCATGTGGGGCAGTTCTGCTGTGTCCCATAGGGTCACTATGAGTTGGAATCACCCCATCTAGGGCATTGGGTTTGTTTTTTTTTTTTTTTTTTTCTTTTGGTGTCTACTCTCAGTCTCTATAAAAGAAAAGAGTTTCCCCTCAACCTTTGAGGTGTATGCAGACTTACGGTGGGAGTGTTCTCCTTATCCTAGTAGCCAGCCCACCCCTCTCCAGCACTACAATAACCCCTTTCTCTCCTCCCCCCACCCCGCTTTTTTTTGTGAATTATGCTTCTCCCTATCAAAGTCTAGAGTTGATTTTTATTTCACAGTTAATGGTGCCGTGCCTCAGATGGATGGCTGACCACCCCTCGGACCCGCTGTCTTCACCTGGTCTTCGTGCGGGCTGCTCACGCCCTTTACTGCCTTTCCTGGTGGAGAAATCGGGGTCCAAGGTGGTAAGTGACAGCTCCTAATCCAGCGCTCCGGGCACTGCTCTGGAGCAGCAGATAGGGAGTTGCCTTACATCTATTCAATAGGGCTCTTGCCGGTTCATTTCTGCCTGAGCAGGATCCTCCTGGTTCTTTTCTGTTTAAACAAGACTTTCGCTGGTGCTTTTCTTATGAGGCCTGCCAGCCTTTCTTGGCTGCGTGTTCTAGGGATCGCCCAAAACTTCTTCCGCTCCTCAAAGAAGATTATGCGAAGAAGCCCTCTGACTCCCAGCCAACCGGCGAGTTAGATACGGAGGTGTTCTTCCCGACCCTTGTCCAGGTATCGCGGAGGGCAAATCCTTGGGCTCCTCAGCGGAGGACTGCGCGAGTGAGGGACACCTCAGATGAAGTGTGCATGGGACCGACCTTTTCCTATCTGGCGCCTTTTTTTTTTTTTAATTTGATCTTGCTCTTTCCACAGGTGACTGTCAATGTACTGGGCGCCCCTCTCCTCCTTTGAAGATAGGGTTCATATCTGTGTTGTTCACCTATATAACCCAGAAGATTGACATGTGACTGAAAAAAGTAGATGTTCTATGAAATATTTCCATGAAATAGTTGAATTATTATTGAAGTATTTATTGAATGAATTGTGGAAGAATATAATTGTTTATTTCTTTTCGGTTTTAATTGTTTGTAAAATGGAAGAACTCTGGGTATGCATTCATTCTGAAGGGAAAGAGGGAGAGGATGAAGATGCAAGCAAAATCAGGAGTTATTGGAGTGAGTCGCAGGAGGAGTCTGGCCATGAAGGGACCCGAAGCACAGGGACAGCGTTGGTCTCGACTGGGGGAGAAATCTTTCTCCCTCTCGAATGGTGAAGAAGCAGGAGTTGCTGCAGGTTTGGGAGAGGCCATCTTCTGAAAGAAGAAGGTGAAGGTCTCTTTCATTCAGCTCATATTTATCAAGTGCCTACTAATTGTAGCCGCTGTGCTAGGTGCTGGGGATACAACGAGTGGTAGGAAAACCAGGTGCAGCTCCCGCTCTCACAGAGCTCAGGGACGGCGGGAGGCGGGGGCACCGTTAATCAGATCCCCCCCACATCATCATGCAATAGCTTTAGGTGTTACTAGGGAGAGACCGAAAACCAGACCCGCTGCCGTCAAGCCGATTCCAGCTCACAGGGACCCTACAGGACAGAGGAGAACTGCCCTATAGGACTTCCAGGGAGCGGCTGGTGGATTCCAACTGCTGACCTTTTGGTTAGCAGCCTGAGCTCTTAATCACTGCACCACCAGGGCTCCTGGGAAGTACCTAGTCACTGATCACTGAGATCAGTCACTGAGAAGACTTCCCAGAGGCAAGACATGGTGGAGCGAATATTTGAAGAGTAAATAGGATTGAACTCGGAAGACACAGTAGGATGAATATTCCAGGTAAGTGGTGCTTTTGGAACAGTATACCAGTTGTCATCTGGTCGATTCCAACTCACAGTGACCCACGTATATCAGAGTAGAACTGTGCTTCATAGGATTTTCAATGGCTGATTTTTCAGAAGTAGATTGTCAGGCCATTCTTCTGAGGCACCTCTGGGTAGAATCAAACTGCTAACCTTTCTGTTGGCCATGAGCACATGAACCGTTTATATACAGTGCTTCATGAACGCTGAGAGTTTGAGCTTTGAATTCTGTGCATCTTACAAACTCACTTTGGCAGGTGGGTGAGTGCTTAGGTTGCCCAGGCTATGACAGCAGGGCTGGTCATCCCGATATTTCGGCTTCACTTCTGTGCCTCCATCTCCCAGATGCTCACAATACAACTTGGGCATGGATGGGGGAATAGGGTGAGTGTGAATGGGAAATTTCTAGAGGACTCATAAGGATTCATTTCTAATGACAGAGTGCTGAACCTTTGTGCATATTAGTCATGTCAGTTGTACAGATACTAACTTTTGAGATTATCATATGGGTATAGCTGTCAAGCCACAGCAACTAAAGCTTCATTGTCCAGAGAATATAAAATACAGGAGAGGACGTGGAACCAGGGATATCGTTGGTGATGTCAGATGGATCCTGGCTGAAAGCAGAGAATACCAGCAAGATGTTTGCCTGTGTTTTATTAACTATGCTAAGGCATTCGACTGTGTGGATTGTAACCAATTATGGGTAACATTGCAGAGAATGGGAATTCCGGAACACTTAGTTGTGCTCATGTGCAACCTGTACATAGGTCAAGAGACAGTTGTTCGAACAGAACAAGGGGATACTGCGTGGCTTAAAATCAAAAAAGGTGTGTGTCAGGGTTGTATCTTTTCACCAAAATTGTTCAGTGTGTATGCTGAGCAAATAATTTGAGAAGCTGTACTATACGAAGAAGAACTGGGCATCAGGATTGGAGGAAGGGTCATTCACAACCTGCGTTATGCAGAAGACACAATCTTCCTTGCTGAAAGTGAAGAGAACTTGAAGCCCTTACTGATGAAGATCAAAGACTACGGCCTTCAGTATGGATTACACCTCAACATAAGGAAAACAAAAATCCTCACAACTGGACCAATAAGCAACATCATGATAAAAGGAGAAAAGATTGACATTGTCAAGGATTTCATTTTACTTGGATCCACAATCATCACCCTTGGAAGCAGAAGTCAAGAAATTAAATGAAGAATTGCATTAGGCAAATCTGCTGCAAAAGACCTCTTTAAAGTGTTAAGCAAAAGTGTCACTTTGAGGACTAAGGTGCACCTGACCCAAGCCATGGTGTTTTCAATCACATCACATACATGTGAAAGCTGGACCATGAATAAGGAAGACCGAAGAAAAATTGATGTCTTTGAATTATGGTGTTGGTGAAGAATATGGACTGCCAGAAGAACGAACAAATCTATTTTGGAAGAAGTACAGCCAGAACGCTCATTAGAAGCGAGGATGGCAAGAGTTCGTCTCATGTACTTTGAGCATGTTATCAGGAGGGATCAGTCCCTGGAGAAGGACATCATGCTTGGTAAAGTAGAGGGTCAGCAAAAAAAGAGGAAGACCCTCAAGGAGATGGATTGACACAGTGGCTGCAACAATAGGGTCAAGCATAACAACAATTGTGAGGATGGCGCAGGACCAGGCAGTGTTTCGTTCTGTTGTATATAGGGTCGCTGTGAGTTGGAACCATCTCGACGGCACCTAACAGCAACAACGACATTAGATACATGGATGATTTACAACAATAAAAAAAAGTGGATAAAAAGTAAAAAATTCACGCATTAATGCAATTTAATGTATGGTTTTGAAACAGATTATATTTCCCTGACTTTCTCCATTGATAAAAACATATGTCCGGCACCATAAAATGATGAATCCTCTAGAGATCTGAGGGATTGTTTTCATCAGTTGTTTCATTATTTTTTGCCTCTGGCAAATATTTTCATGGGTCATCACTCCTAATATAAATTCCAAAATTTACATAAGCCAGTATGTTTTTATTCTTCACCTATGTGATTTTGATCAATGAAAATATGTTTTCTGCAGCAGAAGTTCAAATCCTGGCTCTGGCCCATGAAGCAGCTAATCAGGGGAATTCCAATAGTTGATTTATTATAAGCGTTGCAAAGGAGGAACATGTATTACTAATAAATAGCAATTAGCCACAGGTTTTAGGCCAAGTGGGGGCTATCATTCACTCTGAGAGTTCTTGAAAGTTATCTACATCTTATTCACTCAGTTTGGCAGGTATTTGTTAGAAAACATTTGTCATAACGTGCATATACGTGAACACTTCTCCTTTTCTCTATCAAAGGAAAATTGAGCCAATCCAACAGTCCCATTGATCTAAATAATATTCTCCCCCTTATCACTGAGCCAAATCTGATCCTAAATTGGGCAATTTGGGGAAGGCAAACAACATTCTGGAGACATTTGCCAATGAGGATGACCTAACAAGATGCAAACTTGTATTGAACCTAGGAAGCCAGGCCCAAATCTGAGGTGAAAACGTTTCTAATCTACAGCATTAAGCTTTCGCAAAGTGGATCTTTTGGAGCCCACATTTATGCCATATACTTTTTTTTCAAAATATTTTTAATTTTATAAACTTCAATGAAAATGAATCCATGACTACACACTTTCAAAACAGGCATATATATATGTGTATGTGTATGTATGTGTATATATATATATATGTGTGTATATGTATGTATGTGTATATATATGTGTGTGTATATGTATGTATGTGTATATATAT
>NW_004443941.1:4881791-4903191 GCF_000243295.1 Trichechus manatus latirostris | reverse complement strand
TATATGTATGTATGTGTATATATATGTGTGTGTATATGTATGTATGTGTATATACACATATATAAATGCAATAGCAGTATGAGGTAAAATTTAGATTGTTATTGTTGTTAGGTGCTACAGATTCCGTTCTGACTCCTATTGACTCATGTACAACAGAGCAAAACGCTGCCCACTCCTCCACCACCCTAAAAGTCATTGCTGTGTTTGAGCCCATTGTTGCAGCCATTGTGTCAGTCCAGCTTTTTGAGGATCTTCCTTTTTTTTGCTGACTGTCTACTTTACCAAGCATGATGTCCTTTTGCAGGGACTGGTCCCTCCTGATGATACTTTCAAAGTGCATGAGACAAAGTCTCGCCATCATCGTTCCAGTGCGCACTCTGGCTGTGCTTCTTCCAAGACAGATTTGTTCTTTCTTCTGGCAGTCCATGGTATATTCAATATGCTTCACCAACACCATAATTCAAAGGCATCAATTCTTTTTTGCTCTTTCTTACTCGTGGTCCGGCTTTCACATGCATGTGAGGCGATTGAAACCACCATGGCTTGGGTCAGGTGCACCTTAGTCTTCAAAGTGACACCTTTGTTTTTAACACTTTAAAAAGGTCTTTTGCAGCAGATTTGACTAATGCACTATGTTGTTTGATTCTTGACTACTACTTCCATGGGTGATGATTGTGAATCCAAGTAAAATGAAATCCTTGACAATGTCAATCTTTTCTCCATTTATCGGGATGTTGCTTATTGGTTTATTTGTGAGGATTTTTGTTTTCTTTATGTTGAGGTGTAATCCATACTGATGGCTGTATTCTTTGATCTTCATCAGTCAGTGCTTCGATTCCTCTTCACATTCAGCAAGAAATGTTGTGTCATCTGCATACCACAGGTTGTTAATGAGTCTTCCTCCAATCCTGATGCCCAGTTCTTCTTCATATAGTCCAGCTTCTCAAATTACTTGCTCAGCATACACACTGAATAATTATGGCGAAAGGATAGAATCCTGACCCACACCCTTCCGGACTTTAAACAATGCAGTAGCCCCTTGTTCTGTTCAAACGACTGCCTCTTGGCCTATGTACAGGTTCTGCATGTGCACAATTAAGTGTTCTGAAATTCCCATTCTTTACAATGTTATCCATAATTTGTTATGTACCACACAGTCGAATGTCTTTGAATAGTCAATAAAACACAGGTAAACATCTTTCTGGTATTCTCTGCTTTCATTTAAGATCCATCTGACATTAACAATGAAATCCTTCCACACCCTCTTCTTAATTCAGCTTGAATTTCTGGCAGTTCCCTGTCAATGTATTGCTGCATCCATTTTTGAATTATCTTCAGCAAAATTTTATTTGTGTGTGATATTAATGATATTGTTAGATAATTTCCGCATTCCGTTGGATCACCTTCCTTTGGAATGGGCACAGATATGGGTCTCTTCCCATCAGCTGGTCAGTTAGTTGTCTTCTAAATTTCTTGGTAGAGACAAATGAGTGCTTCCACCATTGCATCCACTTGTTGAAACATCTCAATTGGTATTCCATCAATTCCTGGACCCTTGTTCTTCACCAGTGCTTTCAGGACAGCTTGGACTTCTTCCTTCAGTGCCATCGATTCCTGACCATATACTACCTTGTGAAATCATTGAATGTCAACCAATTCCTTTTGGTACAATGACTCTGTATATTCCTTCCATTTTCTTTTGATGCTTCCTGCGTTGTTCAATATTTTGCCCTTAGAGTCCTTCAGTATTGCAACTTGAGGCTTGGATTTTTTTCTTCAGTTCCTTCAGCTTGAGAAATGCATGCTCTTCCCTTTTGGTTTCTTACTGCAAGTCTTTGCACATTTCATTATAATACTGCACTTTGTCTTCTCAAACAGCCCTATGAAATCTTCTGTTCAGCTCTTTTACTTCATCATTTCTTCCTTTTGCTTTAGCTACTCTATGTTCAAGAGCATGTTTCTGAGTCTCTTCTGACATCCAATTTGGTCTTTCCTTCCTTTCCTGTCCTTTAATTGACCTTTCGCTTTCTTCATTTATGATGTCTTGATGTCATCTCACAGCTTGTCTGGTCTTAGGTCGTTAGTGTTCAATGAGTCAAATCTATTCTTGAGATGGTCTCTAAATTCAAGTGAGATATACTCAAGGTTGTACTTTGGCTCTTGTGGACGTGTTTTAATTTTCTTCAGCGTCACCTTGAACTTGCATATGAACAATTGATGGTCTGTTCCAAAGTTGGCTCTGGCCTTGTTCTGACTGATGATTTTGAGCTTCTCTATTGTCTTTTTCCACAGATATAGTCGATTTGATTCCTGTATACTCCATCTGATGAAGTCCACGTGTATAGTCACTGTTTATGTTGTTGAAAAAAGTTATTTGCTATGAATAAGTCTTCGGACTCACGAACTTCTATCTTACAATCTCCTGCGTTATTTCTATCACCAGGGCCATATTTTCCAACTGCTGATCCTTCCTCTTTGTTTCCAACTTTCACATTCCAATCACCAGTAATTACCAATGCATCTTGTTGCATGTTTGATCAATTTCAGACTGCAGAAGTTTGTAAAAATCTTCACTTTCTTCATCTTTGGCAATAGTGGTTGGTGCATAAATTTGGATAACTGTCTTACCTGGTCTTCCTTGCAGGTGTTTGGATATTATCCTATTACTGACAGCCGTGTACTTCAGGACAGATCTTGAACTATTCTTTTTGATGATGAGTGCAAGGGCATTCCTCTTCAAGTTGTCATTCCCGGCGTAGTAGACCATATGATTGTCATATTCAAAATGGCCAATACCAGTCCATTTCAGCTCACTAATGCCTAGGATATCAATCTTTATGTTTTCTATTTCATTCTTGACGACTTCCAATTTTCCTATATTCATTCTTCTTACAGTCTACTTTCCAGTTATTAATGGGTGTTTGCAGCTGTTTCTTCTCATTTTGAGTCGTGCCATATCAGCAAATGAAGGTTCCGAAAGTTTGGCTCCAGCCACATCATTAAGGTTGACTCTACTTTGAGGAGGCAACCCTTCCTCTTTTGTATTTTGGGTGCCGTCCGGCCTGAGGGGCTCATCTTCTGGCACTATATTAGACAGTGTTCTGCTGCTATTCATAAGGTTTCCACTTGCCAGTTTTTTTTAGAAGTAGACTGCAGGTCCTTCTGTCTTAGTCTGGAAGTTCCACTGAAACCTTCCACCATGGGTGACTCTGGTGATATTTGAAATATGGGTGGCATAGCTTCCAGCATGACAGCAACATCCAAGCCACCACAGTACGACAAACTGAAAGACAAATGGTGGAAATTTATACTAAACTGCCAAATAAATAACCAAAGTCCTACACAGAGTTTAACAAAGCTAGTTGAAGGGAATAAAAATAAAAATTAGAATTGTCTAAAAATAGAATAACTAGCCTTGAGAAGTTGCGAACTCTAGCACTGAAAGCATTCAAGTCAAGGTCAGATATCTGCTAACCAGGAATGCGGTAGAGTTGTAGCAATGTAACCAATGTTGCCAACATTGTTTTCTTATTGTTAGTTGCTTTTGAGTCAGCTCAGACTAACGGCGACCCCATCTATAACAGAAGGAACTGTTGCCTACTCCTGTGCCAATTTCATGCTCAAATATGATTGTTTAAGTGTTGTTTTAAGAATGCCCTCTCGAGGGTTACTTTTGACACTCAGGGGCCATAATTCCAGAAAACTGTGATCAATGGGTGAAAAATACTATCTGACAGAGTTATTTGAAATCATCTGTATTTTTTAACAAGATGGCAAACCATTCAAGGTTCTTGACCACAGCACCAGCTAAATACACAAAAAAAAATTACATAAACAAAATCTTCTAGTTATGGGGTGCCTCATAGATTGAAATTTACAAAAGCAAGCTTGGGAAAATGAGTAGAAACAAAGGAAGCCAGGCAATGAAAATCAGAACCAAAAGAATAGTCTGATGACGATGTTGTTGGTAACATGGCCACATGTGCTGCTGAACCCAGCTACCACTGAATATGTAAAGCCCGTGCCATATACCAATCTTATTGCTGATGCACATCTCAGCAGGATGCTGTGCAGCTCTTACAAAAGAGTTCTGTCCCCTTTTTGTACCTCTCCTTCCAGAACTTAAGCATTGGATACAACAAAGCAAAGGCAGAATTAGGTACTTATACCTTCACTACTGAGTAGAGAGAGAAAGAATTTGTCACTCTTCAGCTTAATAGTAAGGGCTAGGGTCTCACTTCCCACCGAGATACAATAAGGCATTCCTCCAAAATAGGGAGGAAGTTTGAATTCTGGTAAGTCAAAATGAATGCAAATGTCTACTCCAATGCTTTTAATAGTCAAGATTTTGTGTCTTTATAATGGTTGTGCATCTTCAATCCACCCCCCCCCCCAAAAAAAAAGTGATTTTGTGCCTTTTGCACGTTTTACTCAACTCGCAAACTTTCTTCTTCCCCATGTCATGGAAGTACTTCCTAGAGTGCTAACATAGTTTCTCAGTAGAATACCCTGGATGATAGCCATTCATAATGGTCTATTCTACACTTTTATTTTCTCTGAATAGAACAAAGTAATCAATTTTAAGGAAATAGTTGCTTCTCCTAACTCATGGTTTCCAATTATATGTTTCTTGGGGAATGCCAGGATGGATTACAGACTATTGTTAATGATCTGAGGCCACCTGTTCTGCTAAATGTTAACTGTAGTGTGGAAATGTGATAGTGTCTGTGTTAGAGTTCACTAATCAAAATAATTACACCCACTCTGCACATTTCACACGCCTTTGCTTAAATAGGATCAAGTATCCTTTAATTTGAACCCTTTGTATAAAGCTTGCATCTCAAGAGGCTCCCTCTCCTTCAAACTGGATGAGCTCAGAGTTTCTTGCAGAGAGAGCATTTTTATAGGGGAAGGCCTCCATTTTGTAATGCTTGGATATCTTTTACTCCCACAGGACTCCTCCCCTCTCCTGTGATCCCAGAGTGACAGAGAGACAAAGGAGGGCAGTGTGCTTGCCTAGTTCTTGGGAGCCTTACTGAAAGAACAATGAATAAAATCCAGGTCAAATGCAGTTACCTCACCCCATACAACAGCACTAACTAACCCAGCCACTGGAACAGCCTTTTACACACAGAGAGCAGTGGGACGTTATCAGAAAAGATTCCAGGAGCAGGTGTATTTCCCTTTGTGGCTCTAACCCCAAATTATTTTCTTCCCTTTTGTACTCCTACCATCATGTTCTGCACAGCGCATGCTGATGAGTACTGGAAGGGTACCCAGAAACTTCCTGGCAAGTCCATCACCCTGGTGCTGAAGGTTATTACTTTGATTTATATTGTGTCTTCTTCAACAATGAACATCTATCATTTCATACACTGGACAAATAACAAATGACATAAATCCAAAAAAAAAGCTAACCCTATTGCCATCGAGTCAATTCTGCTTCATAGCGGCCTTATAGAACAGAGTAGAACTGCCCCATAGAGTTTCCAAAGCTGTAAATCTTTACGGAAGTAGAGTGCCCCATCTTTCTCCTGCTGAGCATCTGGTGGGTTAGTTAGCAGCTGAGCTCTTTAACCACTGCACCACCAAGGTTCCTAATGACATAAATACTAAATATCAAGTAGTGGAAATGTATCCCCATGCTTATCTGTCAATGTTACCATATTCACAAAAATTACAAATATATCCAAGAACAGTGGGGAATGCCAGATATCACTAGATGGCACCATTCATGATCTAAAAAAAAAGCAAGACATTATAATTTGAAAAGCACTGTGCAGGGGGATGAGGAGAAGAGGAATGTGGACCTAAGTGGGCTAGCTTCACTGTTAAACTAGTAAAACATAGCTAGAATGGGTCTTTTTAAGTATCAAGATTATATGATAAATTTAAACTGCTGTCTTCAATAAATAGCACACGGCTTAAATAGTTCAGAGCTTCGAAAGACATCTAAATCTTCTATTCTATGTGTGTGTGTTAGTCCAGTGTCTCTGAGAAGTAAGTGCCAAGATACAGTTAAGTGTTTAAGGATTTTATGAAGGGAAATTCCTGTGTGAGAGAAAATGGGGCAGGAGACAGAGAGGCGGGGTGTGTAGTCAGACCCAAAAGCAAGTTTGATCTCAGTAAGGAGAGAGGATGGGAAGGTTGGGTGGAAGAGTCTTAGAGTGGTTAAAAGTCTAAGGAGGGTTCAGTAGCACTCTTGGGGAGTCCTCAGAAGACAAAGTCTTTCTGTCCCAGAAATGGGCCTGCCTTACTATCCCGGCTCCATTCATTTATTGTATCAGCAACGGTAGGAACAAGACTAAATTTCAGAGCTTCTGAGCTCAGGCCCTGTTTCACATGTTCTCTGCAAAATGTCACTCATGGGAAGAGAAGATTTTTCTGTCTCATTAAAAGGAATCAAAAGGCAAAATACTTCTGAGGACTTCCCTTACAGAATGTAATTCTTGGTGTAAAAGCTGGCAAGAAATCTGGATCATTGCTAATAATGTTGTCAGTTTTTCTATATTACTGTCATGTCTCTGTAATTGGATTCATCTCAAGATATTTTGAAAACTTTCCCTGCATCTTAGCCTTAACTTTCTTTACCTTGTTATTGTTGTTAGGTGCCCTTGAGTCAGTTCTGACTCGTAGGTATGTACAACAGAACGAAACACTGCCTGATCATGCACCATCCTCTCAATTGTTGCTATACTTTAGCCACTTTGTCAGTCCATCTCATTGAAGATCTTCTTCTCTTTCACTGACCCTCTACTTTACCAAACATGATATCCTTCTCCAGGGACTGGTCCCTCCTGATAACGTGTCCAAGGAACATGAGGTGGTGTCTCGCCATCCTGCTTTATAAGGAGCGTTCTGGCTGTACTTCTCCCAAGGCAGATTTGTTCTTTCTTCTTGCAGTCCATGGTATATTCAATACTCTTCACCAACATAATAATTCAAAGGCATCAATTCTTGTTTAGTCCTCCTTATTCACTGTCCAGCTTTCCCATACATATGAGGCTATTGAAAATACCATGGCTTGGGTCTGGCACACCTTAGTCCTCAAGGTAGCATCTTTGCTTTTTAACACTTTAAAGAGATCTTTTGCAGCAGATTTGCCCAATGCACTACGTCATTTGATTTCTTGACTGCTGCTTCTATAGGCATTGATTGTGGATCCAAGTAAAATAAAATCCTTGACAACTTCAGTCTTTTCTCCATTTATCATGATGTTGCTCATTGGTCCAGTTGTGAGGATTTTTGTTTTCTTTATGTTGAGGTGTAATCCATGCTGAAGGCTGTGGTCTTTGATCTTCATTAGTAAGTGCCTCAAGTCCTCTTCACTGTCAGCAAGCAAGGTTGTGTCATCTGCATATTGCAGGTTGTGAGTAAGTCTTCCTCCAATTCTGATGCCACGTTCTTCTTCATATAATCAGGCTTTTCGGATTATTTGCTCAGTGTACAGACTGAATAAGTACGGTGAAAAAATATAACCCTGATGCACACCTTTCCTGATTTTAATCCACGCAGTATCCCTTTCTTCTCTTTGAACTGCTGCCTCTTGGACTATGTACAGGTTCTGCATGAGCACAATTAAATGTTCTGGAACTCCCGTTTTTCACAATGTTATCCATAGTTTGTTATGATCTACACAGTCAAATGCCTTTGCCTAGTCAATAAAACCCAGGTAAACATCTTTCTGGTGTTCTGTGCTTTCAGTCAAGATCCATCTGACATTAGCAATGATATCCCTCATTCCACGTCCTCTTCTGAATCTGGCTTGAATTTCTTGCAATTCCCTGTGTATGTAGTGCTGCAACTGTTTTTGAATTATCTTCAGCAAAAGTTTACTTGAGTGTGATATTAATGATATTGGAAAAAAATCTTCCATTTCTTCATCTTTGACGTTAGTGGTTGGTGCATAAATTTAAATAATAGTCACATTAACTGGTCTTCCTTGTAGACGTATGGATATTATCTTGTCACTGACAGCATTGTACTTCAGAATAGACCTTGAAATGTTCTTTTCAGTGATGAATATGAAACTATTCCTCTGCAATTTGTCATTCCTGGCATAGTAGACCATGTGATTGTCCAATTCAAATGGCCAATACCAGTCTGGTTCAGTTCTCTAATGCCTAGGATACCGATCTTCATGTGTTCCATTTCATTTTTGCTGTCTATAAGGTTTTCACTGGCTGTTTTTTTTTTTTTTTTTTCCCCAGAAGTAGATTGTCAGGTCCTCTTCGTAGTCTGTCTTAGTCTGGAAGCTCCCCTGAAATCTGTCCACCATGTGTGACCCTGCTGGTAGTTCAAATACCAATGGCATAGCTTCCAGCATCATAGCTACATGCAAGCCACCACAGTGTGACAAACTGACAGATGGGTGATATGAAATATCTAGAATAGGCACGTGTATAGAGATCACAGTAATTAGTACTCACCAGGGGCAGGTGGGAGGGAGAATAAAGGGGAAATCACTGCTTAAGGGACACTGAGCTTTAGTTAAGGGTGATGGAAAAATTTGGAAATGGATAATGGTGATGGTTGAGCAACATAATATGCACACGAGCAACATGAAATATAGGAAAAACATGACATGTGTCTGAGGTACCTAATTAATTAACTAACATCACTGGACTGTACATGTGAAGAACACAGACATGGCAGGTGTTTTGTCACATATATATTTACCCCCCTACACAGAGAAGCATAAAGTGGCAAAGACATTTCAGAGGGAGAGACCAAAAGCCACAAAGAGCTGCAGACAGAGGACCCATTCCCAGGGAGCAGAGTCAGTCTCAGATGAAGACGCAGTCTCTCCAATCCCAGAATATCAAGGGGTCAGGGACTAGTGTGTGCGTAGTCTATTCCTTTTCATGAGTGATTTTTTTTTTTACCCTGTTTCATTATTGTATGTTGGGTGTTTGAAGGGTGTATAATTTGTCTTTATGACAGTGGGTTTCCGGACCAAGAGGGGCCCCATCCAAAGCAATATAGGTGACAAAATCTTGGACTCTGAGTCTGATACTGTGATTAGATGTGGCTTTCGGTAGGCCTCGGATGGAAAGAACATATTTTGTGCATGCGAGGGATGTGAATAAGTATCCCTTCCATGAGGGCTAATGGTGTTAGATACATTTCATTAATAAAAACCAATTCTTCTCTCCTCTAAGTATGCACACCTTTGCCAAGTGGTTTTGTGATTCCTTTCTGACCCTTTGAGTGTGGACTGTACCTGTGACTTGCTTTGGCTAGCAGAGTATAGCAGAAACCAGGATATGACAAAAAGAACTTCCCAGCCTAACTCACTGACACACAAACTTATTAGCTAGATGGATGCTTATTGTTGCACACCACTGAGGTTTTGTAATTGCCTGTTACATGGCAATATTGTGGCAGCACATGCTCTGAATTGCCTTTTTTTTTCTTTTCCTCTTAGTGCTTAACCAAACCAAAATCCATTGCTGTCGAGTCGATTTTGACTCGTAGCAACCTTAAGGAGAGAGTAGAACTGTCCCATAGGGTTTCCAGGGAGTGGCTGATGGATTTGAACTGCTGACCTTTTGGTTAGCAGCTGAGCTCTTAACCAGCGTGCCACCAGGGCTCCACTTAGTGCTTAGAACCTTCTACAATACCATATAATGTATTTTTCCATGGCAATTGTCCCCTTCTAACCTTCTAAATAATTGACTATCAATGTATCTAAGGTACCTAAACTAGGTAAGACGTATGATAAAAGCTCTAAATTTATTTGATTAATTTAATTGAACTTAACTAATTGAATTAAGTTAGGTAAAACGTTTAAGACAGGTGGTTCTGTCTTATGTACGTATGCAAACGCTGAGTCCTGGATTGTCGCCCGTCACTGTCTTCACATTAGTTCAAGAAAGCTCTGTTGAAGAGGGAGAGGAAGACGCAGTCATTAGGCATTACATCATCAAGATGGAATTCATCAGAATCATCTCACGCAGTGATTAACTCCTTGGCATTGAACTGGTCTCTTTATTTTCAACTGGTTCTACTTCAGATGCCTCAGCTTTGAAGATCCTCCCTAGATATTTCAGCCCCATGAGTTTATCAAACCCTCACTGTTAGCAATAATAACCTCCAGCACAAGCTGCTGTCTAGATCTATCGGCTTCCTCCTTCTCTGATCTCTATTTTGTAAAATTTAATTACTATAATTATTTAATGAGTGAGACATTTTTACATCGATCGATTCTCAAATAATTGTTAATTCATTCAAATCAGTACCAACTCCCATTTCCTTGGATTGTGTCCTTTTGTGCTTCTCTCTATGACCCACACAAACATTATCATTGCCTGGATTGTTTTGTTCCAACATCCTAATAGACACTGTACATAGCATAAAATAGCAGAAAAATAAACCGAAGAAGACCAACAGCATTTATTTTCCACACTGTATTAGTAGCCTAGGAATAATTCATGCATGTTATTAGAATTTGAACCCAAGTTAATTAATAAAAATATTCCAAAGTTACACTGCTGTCTGTTGCATCTGCAGCTGATCAGTATCTGCAAATAAACACACAAAAAACAAGGTCAAATCACAATAAATCTAAGTAGACAGGTACAAGCAAATTGGGCTATGAAAGTGACATGTCTCTTTGCTTAAATGTCTTCCACAAATTCCACGGAGACATGCCTGGATTTAATCTAATTGGGTTTGCTGCTTCCTTGCGGTTTAATGCGTGAATAACTGCGATTACATATGACTCTTCTTATCCCGGTTAAACAAATCCATTTATTAAGCTGATAGAATCTATAGATCTTAGGAGCTGGAAATCATATGGCTACGTTAGTTTTACGTTTGGTCAAATAGTTAGTGTGTGGTTAACAGTTTCAAATGGTACTGATGAGGCGAGATCAGAAATATTGACACAGTTTATACTCTGAAAGGGGTGACGCAGCAATGGTTTCTAGTCACCCTCCCTTCCCCCACCTTGGCTTTTTAGTTGTTTCATTGTTTTTCTTATTGCTAGTTCTTCTTTGCTTCAGAAACTGCAAAACTTTTTTTTCAGTTTTTGTTGTCATTAGGCGCCATCAAGTCGGTTCCGACTCACAGTGACCCTACGTACAAGAGAACAAAAACACTGCCTGGTCCTGTGCCATCCTCACAATCATTGTTATGCTTGAGCCCATTGTTGCAGCCACGGGTCAATCCATCTCGTGGAGGGTGTTCCTCTTTTTCACGGACCCTTTACGTTACCAAGCATGATGTCCTTCTCCAGCGACTGGTCCCTCCTGATAGTTCTTGAAAATTCTAAAACACATTTCTGGTGTTCAGGGAGGTAGATTTAGTTCAGATTCCTGAGTAGTACAAGGCATATAATGTTTTTAATGTTGAGCAAAATGACCCTAAAACATATCACTGACAGGGATTCAAGGAATTAAGCAAATGATCTTGGTTCCTTACCCAATAGTCATTCCTTCTTTCTTACTGACAGAGTTACGGTTGTTTCCACAGCAGAAGTAAACCTCTGTTATTAGACTAGAGACAGGCATGTGCTCCAGTTCTGACCAAGGTGATCAATGATTAAATTCATGGGTAGAATTTACAGGAAACCGTTTTTTCCCTAGTATTAGGAGAATAGGCCCAGCTGGTAAATCTCAGTTGTTCTTTGCTCTTTCCTCTTTCTTCCTGCCTGGAATATGGATATAATGTCGGGAGGGAAAGAAGCCATTTTGAAAATATAAAAATCACTACCACATGAAAAGGGTAATAGGGTAGGAGTTTGAAAGGCTCCTGGGCCTGCCTTGCGCAGATGTACCAATCCTGAACTGTCTCCAGGTGTTTCACAACGTGAGAAAAATGAACCCTTATTCTGTTGAGCTGTTATGGTTGGATTTCTGTTGTCAACCAGAATTCAAACTGATGCAAAGGGTTTGACTAGTCAAGACCATTGTAAAGGAACTTAACACACTAGTGCAGATTAGCTACATTGGTTCAAGTACTGGTGTTTAGTGTTTAATTAGATCTATATAAAATGGTTAGCTTTGAGCTGGTAAGCTGACCCTGTGAATGCCAGTAAATTTCCATTAGTCCTTAAACTAGCCAAAGCCAGATTTGGCCTGCCCTTACATAAGCAGAAGGGCCAGCTGTGATCACTAACTGACCTCAACAGAGGACGCAGCAACAGAAGGAACAAATCACAAGGAAAATCATCACCCGGACCCTATTCCAAAGCGAGAGGTCCGACAAGAACCACATCCCCTCCTATTTCCTGGCTGCCTTCTAGAATTTTCCCTCCTCAGTAAGCCTGCACGGTTGCCATCTTGCTGCACAAATCACATATAAGCCCTGCTTCCCTGTAGCTTGGTGAGCCAGATCTGAGGAACTTCCTCCCAGCTCCTTGCTCTGCGCATTGCAATGAAGTTATTTTCTCAAAGACTGGTGTCCAGATGATTGGCAAATCTGAGCACCCCAGACAAGGACCCACCTTCCCAGGTTCGGTAACAAGCTGAGAAATGCTATATACCACGCACCAGTTGTAACTCCTGTTAATCCTTTATTACCTTTGTTAGTAAGAGGGTGTATGCTTAGTGAATATCCACGTTTGGGTAAATGAGAAAGTGCATTGTATGAACAGGGCTTTGCCAGCCTCCTCATTAAAGGCATATCAGGGCAGCACACACTCTAGTGTCAATGTCATTTTATTCAGATATACCTGGACAATGAAAGCTGGAAAATACAAACAAATACAATAAAACCTAATTGAGATATCACGTGTCATATTTTCAAACACTTTGTAGGCATTTGCTAATGTAAAAATTTAATTTCCCACAAGTTACAGTAAATTTGTTGACTATAGACTACACACACAGGTGTACATATATGTGTGTGTGTGTGCATGTGTTGTTAGCAAGGACCAGTCCCTAGAGAAGGACATCATGCTTGGTAAAGTACAGGGTCATCAAAAAAAGGAAGACCCTCAATGAGATGGGTTGACACGGTGACTGCAACAGTGGGCTCAAGCACAACAACGATTGTGAGCATGGCGCAGGACCGGGCAGTGTTTCCCGCTGTGGTGCACAGGGTCGCCACGAGTCGGAACTGACTTGATGGCACCTAACAACAACAACGTGTGTGTGTGTGTGTGTGTGTGTGTGTATTAGGACTTCCCTAATGATCATCTTTTCTCTGGAGCTCTTCTTGGGGTTGGCCAAGACTTTGTCAGATCTGCGTCATGGTCAGACCCTCTTCTTGCCCAGACCTGCTTCCTACCCCTTTCATCTTCTGCAGCAGTCACCCCCATTACCTTCTCTCACTCTTACTCGAACGCAGCATCTGCTTCCCAGAAAAGCCAACTGACACACGTACAAGAACCAGACGTGTGTACAGCACCCCACCTAATGCACAAGGTATTCTTGACAGAACGTCAAGCCAGATTCTCAAGTCTCTAAGTTGTTAATTTACATGTAATGACACATGTAATGACACATTTAATGTAATGACACATTACATGTGAAGTGACACCTGAGAAATGCAGTCTTTAATATTTAGACTTTGAGAAACTCTATTGGTTAAACAACCTGGTTTCTTCAATGAACAAATTGCTAGGGATAGAGAAAGAAAGAATTTATAGAGAAAAGGGACCCAAAAGACAAATTAGCCAATACCAAAGTAAGAATTTCACTTGGATACTGACTGAAACAAACAAAAATTATCACATAGTCAAGGAAATCTTTATACTGACGAGAAATTTGACAACATTAAGGAACTCTTGTTAAACTGTTGGCTGTTTTAGTGGTTTTGTGGCTATGTTTTGAAAAAGTACCCCTTCTTTTATCAAAATACATACAGAGATGGTTATGAATAAGATATTATATCTGGGATTTTCTTCAAAATAATCTGGGTAAAATGAGGGAAGTTTGAGAATGAGGAGGATATACATGGAACAAAGTTGGCTATGAGTTTTTCATTGTTGAAGCTGCCTGATTGTAGTGATCCCTCCATTCTTTTTTATTGTGGTGAAAATATACATAACAAAACATATGTCATCTCAACACTTTCTACATGTACAATTTAGTGACATTGATCACATCCTTCAAGTTGTGAACCCCTTCTTACTGTCCTTTACCAAATCATTCCACCACCATTAACATAAACGTAATGCCCCCTGAGTACATGTTCTGTCCATTTTTAGTATATTTGGAATTTTCATACTAAAAAAGCATATTTTTTAAATTAATCCATCATTCAGTTCTATCAAACGTAAAGCACCATCCCAGACACTAAGAAAGTGCAAAAATGAATAAGATATCCATGATCTGAAGTAGCTCACTACCTGGTGGAGAAGAACACCTGTGCACAATCCTCTATAATCTCAGATAGGTTATTTGTAAAACTGTAATGAAGAGCTAAGGGAGACCAAAACCAAAACCCATTGCTGTCGAGTTGATTCCAACTCATAGCAGCCCTGTAAAATAGAGTAGAACCTCCCCATAGGGTTTCCAAGGAGCAGCTGTTGGATTTGAACTGCTGACCTTTTGGGTAGCAGCTGTAGCTCTTAGTGACTGTACCACCAGGGCTCCAAGGCAGCTCAGAGGAGACAATAGTTCACTCTTACTGAGGATCAGATATGGTATGATAAAGAATGTGACATTTGAGCTACCAGGAAGAATGTTGAGAGTTGAAGAACATTTCAAACAGAAGGTACAGCATCCATCAAGAGGGAACACAGAACATTCCAGGAACGGAGATGAGTCCTGTAACTGGACAGTGTGATGTGTTGGGATAGTTTTGAGGGAACAGTGGTGAGAGATACCTCTGAATAGGTAGGATGGAACCTCATTTTGTAGAGGCTTGAATGCCACATTAAGTAATTTTTACTATGTCAAAATTGTGCCATTTCAGATAGTTATGAAGGTATATTTGTCAGTGAAAGAAGATGAAATATATTTCATATAACCTTGAATTTATAAACCTTGATTTATAATTTTTCATTATTTAGAGATAAGGTATGGGTGTCCGAGGGCCCTGGAAATGTTAAGGACAAATCTGGTTGCCTAATTGGTTTAACCTGTTCTAGTCCTTTATTGAAAAACAATTTTATTTTGTTTTTAATAATTTTTTTATTGTGCTTTAAGTGAAAGTTTACATTCAAGTCAGTTTCTCATATAAAAATTTATAACACATTCCTATGGAAAAACAATTTTATAATTAATAAAATAATGTCATAAAATTCTTGTACATATATCTTTCATATATGGGTCTATTTCATTTAGAATAAACTCCTAAAAATGAGATTTTGAAGTGAAAGGGTATGTGTATAGTAAACTTGATCGTAGTATCTAATCACCTGTCAAAGAGGTTTGTCAATCTCTTCTCCAACCAATAATGTATGAGATTGCTTGTTTTCTCACACTCTCAACCAAGCTGTGTATTTTTCCCCACTTCAGTTTTTTTCAATCTGACAGGTAAAAAACAAAACACTATTTCACTGTGTTTTGATTAAAGAAAATAAGAAACAAACAAAAGTTGTCACTGAGTCAATTCCAACTCACGGAGACCACATGTCTATGAAACTGTGGTCCATAGAGCCTTCAATGAACTAGATTGCCAGGCTTTTTCTTTTTCTAAATTTTATTTATCTTGTTGCTGTTGAGAACATACACAGCAAAACATACACCAATTCAACAATTTCTATGTGTACAATTTAGTGACACTGATTACATTCTTTGAGTTTTTCAGCCATTCTCACCCTCCTTTTCTGAGTTGTTCATGCCTCATTAACATAAACTTACTGCCCGCTAAGGTTTCTATCTAATCTTTTGAGTTGCTGTTGTCAGTTTGATCCCATATAGTTTTTGAAAGAACAGAATGCTCAAGGCAGACCTTTTTTTTTTACCAGTTAAACTAAACTATTATTTTGTATTAAGAAGACTTCAAGGGATATTTTTAGCTTAAGGTTTAAAAATATTTACTTCAGGGCAATAGTTCCATCTACCCTCCATGGCTTCAGAACGTCTAGAGTCTACAAGAATTTGAAATTCTGTTCTGTTCTGCATGTTCCCCCTTTTGATCAAGATTCTTCTATGGAATCTTTGATCAAAATGTTCAGTAAGGGTAACCAGGCTTTTCTTCCAAGGCACCTCTGGGTGGACTCAAAACTCCAACCTTGAAAGGTTAGCAGGTAAGATTGCAGCACCCAAGGACTCGGTGTTATAATTAGCCACTTTTAAATTAGGAGCGATACTAAATACCTTTCCATGTTTATGATTGACTTGCATTTCTTTTTCTGTAGACTTCCTCTTTATAAATTTTGCTCTCCTTTTTTTTTTGGAGGGGGTTGGTTGGTTCTTTTATTGTTGATATGTCTGAGCTCTCTGTATTAAGTGATAGATCTGCCAAAGTAAAGATGAAATTTATAAAATAGTTATAATAGAGATATTGGAAATTTAAACACACATCCCCATGCTGGATTTCTGAGATACAATTATATTTAGGGAAAAAGCTTTTTCGGAGGGAGGAGGTTATCATGTGGACACAAATACTTGGAAGATTGTAAGTTTAGTGCTAAAATAGTTCTGATAAGCAAGATAAGGTTTTACATGGTTAGCTAACAGACTCAAGATACAGAAGAAGAACCAAATAAGTTTTCAGATAAGCTAAAACTCAATCTGGAATTTAACCAAATGGAATAAATGTTCCACAAAGATTAAACTGCTCCTACATTGTGCCGGGCAACCTGATATTGTACTGAAAGAATTGCAGTTAAATTAATATTGAACAGAGGTGGTTTAAACAACACAGACTCCAGGTAGCTCAATCTTGTAGAAAGTGTCAGGGGAAGAGTTTTGGAATTTGAGAAATAGAACCAAAAAAACAAACCCTACCTATTGCCTGATGAGTCGATTCTGACTCATAGTGACCCTATAGGACAGAGTAGAACTGCCCCGTAGGGTTTCCAACGCTGTAATCTATACAGAAGTAGACTGCCACATCTTTCTCCCTTGGAGCGGCTGGTGGGGTCGAACCAGCGACCTTTCAGTTAGCAGCCGAGCTCTTAACCATTGCACTACCAGGGCTCCTTAGAGAGATAGAGGTAAAGGTAAAAGTCAAGTATGGTCTTGGGTTGTGAAGAAGAAACAAAACACGAAGCCTGCATACCAGGGCACTTCTTAGGGCACCTACCTCCTGTATACGTGTGCGCTAAGATTCTTTGTCACGGTATGAGTTGGGATTTTCAGCCATTCATTCATCCATTTATTCGTTCACTGGAACTATATTGAATGGCTAGCATGTCCCAGGGACTATTCTCAAGGTGGTGACTATACGGGAGTAAATAAGACAAGTAAGGTCCCTGGTTTCATAAAATTTACTTTCTAATTGGGTGAGACAGAAAACTATATAATTAAATAAGTGAACGAAGCAAGTTTGAACTGTAAACAAATGATGGAGACTGTGAAGGGGGTAATATGTAAAAAACGTTTGTGGAGGCCACAGCGACCAGGGAATCTCCCTCAGAAGTGACAGTGGAGTTAAAAGTGGAATAATGTGCCCCCATGTATAGCGCCCCAAGAGGACAGAGCAGCAAGTTCAAATGCCCTTAGCAAAAGACCTCTTTAAAGTGTTACAAAGCAAAGATGTCACTCTGAGGACTAAGGCGCCCTCCTGACCCAAGCCATGGTGTTTTCAATTGCCTATTATGCATGCGAAAGCTGGATAATGAATAAGGAAGACCGAAGAAGAATTGATGCATTTAAAGTATGGTGTTGGTGAAGAATATTAAATATACCATGGACTGCCAAAAGAATGAACAAATCTGTCTTGGAAGAAGTACAACCAGAATGCTCCTTAGAAGCAAGGATGGCGAGACTTCGTCTTACATACTTTGGACATGTTATCAGGAGGGACCAGACCCTGGAGAAGGACACCAAGCTTGGTAAAGTAGATGGTCAGCGAAAAAGAGGAAGACCCTCTACGAGATGGATTGACACAATGGCTGCAACAATGGGCTCAAGCATAACAACGACTGTGAGGATGGCGCAGGACTGCGCAGTGTCTCATTTCTCATTCTGTTGTTCATAGTGTCGCTACGAGTCAGAACCAACTAAACAGCACCTAACAACAGCAGAACAGAGTGAGCAGAGAACGGTTGTTTAAAGGTAGATTATCCCAAGACATAGAGGAGAGTATTTTTAAACTGGCGAGTAATTTGATCTTATTTGTGTTTTTAAAAAAATCACTGGACTTAGAATAATAAAATAACTTAGAATTTCCTCCAAGGTTTTCTAATCCCAAAATACCATCTTTATGTCTGGATTCTTTCACTTAGCATAATGATTTTTAGGTTTATCCATTCTGTGGCATTTATCAGCAGTTCATATATTTTTGCTGCTGTGGTTAATCATTTTTTAACTAAGCTTCTTATTTTAAGGTAATTGTAGATTCACATGCAGTTGTAAGAAACGACACAGAGAGATCTAGTGTACTTTTTACCTAGTTTCTCCAACGGCAACATCTTGCTAAACTTTAACATCATATCACACAGCCAGGGTGCTAACGGAAAGGTTGCTAGCTCGAACCCACCCAGTGCTCTTCAGGAGAAAGAGCTGGCGTTCTGCTCCTGTAAAGATTGTTGTTGCTTTTGTGTGCCCTCAAGTCAATTCTGACTCATAGTGAACCCATGTGACAGAGTAGAACTGCCCTGTATGGTTTTCTAGGCTGCAATCTTCATGTGAAGGAGCCTTGGTGACGAAGTGGTTAAAGGGCTCAACTGCTAACCGAAAGGTTTGCAGTTTGAACCCACCAGCCACTCTGTGGGAGAAAAATGTGGCAGTTTGCTTCCGTAAAGATTTACAGCCTTGGACACCTTCTGGGGCAGTTCTACTCTCTCTAGAGGGTCTCTGTGAGTCAGAATCAACTCGACAGCAATGGCTTAATCTTTACGGGAGAAAATTGCCACGTCTTTCTTCTGTGGAGCTACTGGGTAAGTTCTAACCACCCACCTTTCAGATAGCAGCCGAGCACTTAACTGTTGCACCACTAGAGCCTAGAAACCTCATGGGCAGTTCTGCTCTGCCACATGGGGTCACTATGAGTCAAAATCTACTCACCAGCACCTAACAACAACGGGTAAGATATAGAATATTTCCATCAACACAAGGAATCCTCATGTTGCCCATTAGCTTACACCCCCACCACTAATCCATTTCCGCTTTCTATAATTTTGTCATTTCAAGAATGCTATAGAAATGGAATCATACATTATGTAACAGAATGGCTTTTTTTACTCAGCAAAATTCTCTGGAGATCCATCCAAGTTGCATGTATCAATAGTTCATTACTTTTAATGGCTGATTTACCACAGTTTGTTTAATCATTCACCTGTTGAAGGATATCTGGGTTGTTTCCAGTTTTTGGATTATTATGAATAAAACTGCTATGAACATTTGTGTACAGGTTATGGGGTTGCCAAGAGTCAGAATCAGCTTGACAGCAACTGGTTTTTGTATGAATATAAAATTAAATTTCTCTGGAATAACTACCCAGCATTGCAATTGTTGGGTTGTATGGTAGCTGCATGAATATTTTTTGGGAAATTGTCAAATGATTTTCCAGAATGGCTGCACCATTTTACATTCCCACCAGCAATGTATGATTGATTTACTTTCTTTCTTTTCTTCTTTCCTTTTTTGATATCCTTGCTGAAATTTGCTGTTGTCACTATTTTTTAACCGTTCTGACATGTGTGGTTATAATTTACATTTTGCTAGTGGGTAATGATATTGCACATCTTTTCTTGAGTTTAATTGCCATTAGTATATCCTCTTCAGTAAAACGTCCCTTAATGTCTTTTGTTCACTTTCTAACCAAATTGTTTGCTTTTAATGTTGAAGGTATTCTAGATAATAGTCTTCTCGTCTACGTGTGGTTTGCAAATATTTTCTCCCAATATGAAGCTGGTATTTTCATCCATTTAGCAAGGTCTTTCACAGAGCAAAAGTTTTTAATTTTGATGAAGCATAATTTATTAATTTTTCTTTTTATGGATCATACTTTTGGTGTCAACTCCAAGAACTATTTGTGAGATCATACAATATTTCGCTTTCTATTATATTGTGCGGTATAATCTATGTCACTTTAATTCACTGCAGATTTTTTCCTAGAATTATCGTACAAAAACCTGATGGTGTTTTTACTTACACAGAATTTTGATTGGTTGTTCATATTTCAAGGTAGTCAACCTTATCAATCTTTTGTTTATGCCTTCATATTTTGATTGAGAAATCATCCCCTAATGAAAAATCTGGTCTCCCTGTCTATACCTACATTATCCTAATCACTATAGTTTCCAATAAGTCTTGGTATCTATTGTAATCTTGTTCTTCTTCAAAATTTATTTTAATATGCTTAGATATTTATTTACCGTAGGAATTTTAAAATCAGCTTGTTGAGTTTCCCCAAGACACAATGGGATTTTGAATGAAACTGATTTTAAATTGGCAAGAGCTGATATCTTTAATATTTATTCTCCCCATCCATGAACATAGTACATTTTTCCATTTATTCAGATATTATTTTTTGTTCTTTAATAAAGATTTATACTATTTATCCAAAAAGCCTAGTCATTTTTATGAATTTTTTAACATACATAATTTTTTTTATTGCTCTACCATGAATGGCATTTTATACTATATTTTATAATTGTTTGTTTATGATATATTGGGTCTTTTTTTTTTTCATGTGGATTTGAATGACCATCTGGGATCACTTGCCTTTCTCCTTTATTGGAATATTATTGATTTTTTATAACAATTGTGTGTCAAAAGCAATTTATTTGTTCCAAATGCTTATCTATAAATTTTCTTGAACATCTGTTTGTATAATCATATCACAGGCAAAAAAAGCATAATGTCTTCTCTTTAAATTCTTATACCTTTTACATATTTTTTCTATTTTGTTAGCTAGGATTTTTCTCTTTTTTCAAAAGATTCATCACAATGTATCCTTATGTGGATATATTTTTATATACCCTTCTAGAGACTTGTAGGACTCAAGCTTTTAAAAATTATTTAATCTGGAAATATATGGGTGTTTACTTCTTCAAATATTATTTTTTTTTATTCCCTTATTTCTTCTTCTGTAACTCAAAATCTCTTTATTTTTGATTCTCAACATGTAGGCTCTAATATCCACATTAGTCTTTGTTTTTTTAACTACCATCAACCATCTTTGAGTTCTAAACAGATTTTTCAGAAATATTTTCCAATGCACTAATTCTCTCTTGAAGTATATTTATTCTAGAATACATACCATGTATGGATTATTATTTTTATTTTTTTAATAGTTTTTTAAAATTGTACTTCAGGTGAAGGTTTACAGAACAAATTGTTTCTCATTAAACAGTCAGTACACATATTGTTTTATGACATTGGTTAACAAC